>NC_137771.1:12278281-12922031 GCF_963455305.1 Plecotus auritus
AAATACTCATATAAAGACGGATGAAGTTGCTTCTGGAAGGTTAGACGCAAAGGGGCTCCTGGTGAGGCCCCCTTCCTGGGGCTGGGGGCTGGGGGATGGGAGGACACAACACCCCTGTCCACCTCTTCCCTGAGCGCCACACCCTTCTACCTAGCTGCCGCTAGGAGGCCTCACAGGCAATGCAAACTCAACAAGCCATAACTCAAGTCCTGCTCTCTGCCCCCAAACCTGGGCTTCCCCCAACCCATGTTTAGCTCAAAGGCTGTTCAGAAATCTAGAGGTCATTGTCAGCACGGCCTCCTCCAGCCTCCTGCCCCAGCCCCTTAACTCATCTATCACCAAGCCTCACCTATGTTACCGCCCGCTGACCTCACAGCTTCTTCCCCTTCTGTCCTTCTCCACCCTCATGACCTAACCCAAGCCCCTGCTTTCGCTCACCTAGACAATCCCAAAGGCTCCTGAATTGGTGTTCCTGCTTTCGCCCACCATAGTGCAGGACATCTTTGTAAAATGCAAACCTGATTATGTCACTTCCTAGCTTAAAAGGCATTATTGCTTTAAAGACAACTTTCCTTAATGGATCAGAAAGGCCCTGAGGGCTTGGCCCCAACTTCCTCTCTATTCTCACTTCACAGCCTCTTATTCGGACTCAGCACATTCCCCTCCCTTCTGCACATTCACTCTGCTGCTTCCCACCTTTGCACATGCTTTTTCTTCTCCCTGGAAGGTTCTTCTAGATAACATTGCGGGTACCCCATGTTGGGCTGCCAGTTGCGAGTGTACCCCCCCCCACATCCCGCGTGGGGTTCAGGGTTTAGGTTCAGGGTTCGGGCTCTGGAGGAGGCTGCACACAAATGAAAGAGACTAGAAAATATTAATTTGGAAATATTGGGGGCCAGGTGGGAGCCAAGCTCAGAGGAAGGACTCCACTTTGCTCTGGCCTTGTGATCCCTTTTATTCAGGTTTGGGATCCACCCATAGCCCTTAGGCAGGCAATTTCCAGTAACAGGCAAACTATCTTATCAGTAAGGATTTACATGAGACTAAAAGGTGGAAGTTGCTTCAGCTCCCTTTGTCTCAACTAGACAGTGGGTGCTCGGCTCTGACCCTTGCCAGAGCCTCAAGGTTGACCAGCCTTCCGGGTTCCTTGTCCACACCTCTCTGCTAGTGAAGACAATGGGCGGCTTCCAACATGACATCTTATACTTAACATCTCAGCTGAAGGACACTTCCTCCAGGAAGTCTTCCGTGACTAATTCTGGGCTCCCATAAAGCACTGCATGTCTCTTTATACCATTTGTCACAGTTGCAATTGTACATTGATTTGTGTGGTCATTTGATTAATGCCAGTCTCCCTGAAACTCCCGGAAGGCAGGGATCATGGTTGCTTTTGTTCATTTCAGGACAGAGGGTATTGGTATATTGTAAGCACACAATGAATAAAATTGAATGAGTGAATCAATCAATCCATAAAGTGATACTTTTTCAGGTACACACCCTCCAATTCCCCATCTTCTATAAACCCTCAACTCATACAAAGGCAGGTTGAGACAAGGAAAAGTGACTTGTCAGTTCACACAGTAAGTGTGCAGCTGAGCCAGGACCAGGAGAAGCCAGGTCCTGACTAGGACACTCTTCCTGGCGGCTGACTTGGGGACCAAGCTCCACAGGTGGGGAGAGATGCAGAAAAGGGTGCCCTAGGGGAGGATGAAGGGCCAAATGAGGGAAGAGTTTTATAGGCCTCGTCTCTGCACACCGGGCTCTGATCCAGGCTGGCAAGCACCCTGGCGAGAAAAATGTGTTTTCCCCATGTTCTGCTGGGCCCTGCAACACCACATGCAAATGTATGCAAATGATGTGCAAACACAGTCTCTGGCTTGGAAGAGAGAAATGGAAAACCTGGTACCATAGGGAACCATCTAAGACTAAACCAAGCTGTCAGGCCCTGCTGGCCATAAAGCTCTGACCCAACCCCGTTGGCTACACTACTGAAGTGGGGTGGGGGTGGTATTAGCAGGTGGGAGCCTCTCCCCTCCGGCTCTCCTGTAACACAGACCCCACCCCAGGGCACCAGGTGCTATGGTATGGACTGGGTGACCCAGCCTTGGCGTGCTGGCAGAAGGGTCTGCTCTCCAAGACCCAGTGGAAACATCAGTCGGTAATGGCTCCTCATGGCCCCACTCAAGCGAACTCAAAAACGGGTTCCATGGCCCCCTTCAGAGACAGAACCCACGGGGCCAGACACCCTCACCTTTCCCTTCGCTGACACACTCCTGTCCCTCCTTGACTCAGCTCAAGGACCCCCTATGAAGCACATCCCCCAGTTCCCTCATGTCCCCGTTAGCACGGACCTCCCACCCACCTTGGGTCTCAGACCCACAGCCCCTGGATGCCTCCAGCAGAGCCCAGCCCGCGGGTTCCTGGTTAAGGCTCTGTCTCCTCCACTGCACTGGGAAGACCTCAGGTGAACATGACCAAAAGGGAGAGGTAGTTCGGTGAGTGAATAAGTGAATGAATGAATGCAAGTGAATGAATGAATCAATATTTCTTTAGGAAAATCCCAGAAGGTCAGAGAGTGCCAGTGAGGCAGCAGACAGTGGGCTGGGTGGATCTGGCCTCCTGCCCCCAGGTGCCACTGAGGCTGGGCCCTGCCTTGGCTGACAACTTGGCCCCTGTCCCCCCTCCCTCCACCGCCCAACATCAACCTAACTGGCTGTCAACACCAATCTTTCCTCCCTAAAGTGAGCTATTCCTTGAAATCTCACAGCCCATGATTAGATCTATGGCAGCTTTCTAAGCAGCTCAGTAGTTCCCATGGCAACCCCACTGGTACCGAACTGGCAGCGGGCCACCTGGAGGAAAGAAAGAGGAGGGAGAGACAGGTGCAGGGCTGCTGCCTGAGGCAGGAAGAGGATGGACGGAGCTTCAGAGAGGATGGAGAAATCAGGAGAGCTCTGGGGAGGGAAGAAAGCCTGGGCACATGGGACATGGTGGTGAGCTGGGGAGGCTGGGAGGAGACACATGGAGAGGTCAAAGGAGAGGTTAAACGGAGCTGGGAGATTTGAAGTAGCTGAGGGAGACTGGGAAACAAAGGAACTGGAGGCGTCTGGGAGATGAGAAGCTGAGAACTTGAACTGGGAGGCATGGGAAGGCTGGGAGCAGAGCAGGGAAGATGGAAGCGGGGGAAGCTGGGCGAGATGGAGCGAAAGCCACAGGGGTGAGGGCAGAAGGCAGAGACCGCCTGGCCAGGCAGAGAATGGCCTCTGACCCCGGCCCATCTCCAGGCTTGGGGCACGGGGCCTTGGCATCGCCAATGAGGAGGCCCGTGGTAGCAGCAGTAGGTGCCTGGCAGTCGGAAGACATTTAAAGGTCAAGGAGCCTCACCAAAAAGTCGCCACGTGACTAATGTGCCCGGGTTCGTGATGAGGCTGACTGTATGGGGCCTAGTCTGTGGGAGGAAGCACTCTGCCCTCTCAGGCAAAAGGGAGGCTGCACAGAAATGCGATGCCACCTTCACCTTAGACAAGGGTCGGCCTTCAGCTGCCTTCCCAGAGCTAGCCGACCACGGCTGCGGGGTGGCCTACGGCAGCCTCCTCGTCAGGATGAGACCGCCGAGGAGAGGGGCCAGACTGGGTGGGAGTCAGGTTCAAGTCTTGCCCCCACCCGGCTGTCTGACCTTGAGCCACTTCAGTCAATTCTTTGGAAAAACCTGGGTCCGATTAGGCACTTGGCAGGAGTCCTTCACGTGTGAGTAAGAGGAACCCAATTCAAAGTGCCAAAAGCCAAAACCACATGCATTTACTCATGAAACGGAAGAGCCCCGTGGCTTTAGGCATGGCCCTGGTACCCAAAAATGTTCCCAGGAACCTCTCCCCCCTTTACTTTCCTCTTGGTTGCTTTATTCTCATGCAAGCTCTGCCCCCGAGGTGATATGTGCTCACCAGCTGCTCCAGGCTTACATCCCATCTCAGCAGAAAGAGACTTTTTCCTAATGGTGCCAGCAAAAGTCTCACAGCCGATGCTCATTGGGCAGGACTGGGCCCCTTGCCTGTCCCTGAGCAAAAGCAGTGACAGTGACCCTCCAGCAATTAGTTGCAGGCCAGGGACGGCTCTAGGCACTTTGTATGTATTAACCTATTTAGTCCTCAAAAATGTCAGGACTACTATTATTTCCGTTTCACAGATGAGGGGACTGAGGCCCAGAAAGCTTATATAGCTTGTCCAGAGCTGATGAGTAGGGGGCCTGGAATTCAGCTTCCACCCAGGCAGTTTGGTTTCAAGGTCCAGATTCTTCAGCACAGGAGGGTCCCCGGCAGGGCTTGTGAAAGCAGATTGTGCATTCAGGAGCCAGGGCCCTGGAATCTGATGCTGCCATCTGCAGGCCACGGTTTCAGCAACACTGCACAACCCTCAGATGTTTTTCAGGAGCCACGAGGTCCAGCTGCTTGGACCAATCACACCTGGGTCCCATGGCCAACCCAGGTGTCGGGGATGTGGGGGACAAAGCCTAAGCCACGTGGACCAGAAATGAGGGAGGGCAGAAAGAAGGAAGAAAACAGGTTCTGTAGTTACCTTGGTACCCCCTCCCTGTGCCTCAGTTTCCTCATCCATGGTTTGGGGGTATCCTGCCTCGGAGGGTTCCTGTGAGAATAAAACTAGTTGATACCTGAAAAGCACTTAGAATCGTGCCTGAAACAGAGTGAGCACCCAATAAAAATTAGATACAGCCCTGGCTGGTTTGGGTCAATGGACTCAAAGGTCCTGGGTTCAATTCAGTCAAGGGCATATGCTCCGGTTGTGCGGTCGATCCCCAGTAGGGGGCATGTAGGAGGCAGTCGATCAATGATTCTCTTTCATTATTGATATTTCTATCTCTCTCTCCCTCTCCCATCCTCTCTGAAATCAATAAAAATATTTAAAACAAACAAAAATTAGATACACACTTCAGGTGCATTAGCACAAACACACGCACCTATGCTGATCATTGTGAACAAGAACACAAAAGCACCCAGCCACACCCTGGCTAACACGCATGTGAGGATCCAAACACGCAGAACACAAGCGACACAATTTCAGGCACATGGCATTCATTTTACTGTGTGTGCAAAATCTCGAGGACACACATAAGGACATAGGTGTGAACATACACATGGACATGTGCTCAAAGACCTTTGCACACACAGTAAGTTGGCCCCTGGGTTTGTTCTCATGGACCCACTGCTGCTGGCTGGTCCCCCAAGTATGCTCTCCTGATGGGTCTCAGAGGGAGGAGGCAGGCCGGGACAGGGCAGCATCCAGCTATTTACATCAGTCAGCATTGGGCTTGTGATATTCTCCCCCAATCACTAGCAGGAAGACCTTGAGTGAGTTGCTTAACCTCTCTGAGCCTGTTTCCACCTTCAGAAAAGGGATGACAAAGCTCCTCCTTCCAGGGAGTGGGTATGAGATTTAAGCTCTGAGCTAGGGAAAGCGCTCAGTGAAAGATGGCTAAGGTTATTGTTTTATCATGATAACCACCTCTAGTTTCTGGGTTGGCTTTCAGACGTGGGGAGGAGTCCATGTAGATTAGACAAACAGCTGGGACTGGGTCAACCCTCAAAGCCGCAGTAGAACCAGGTTCTCCCTCCTGCCGCGTGGCAGTGGGGGCAGGGACAACACTGTCACTCTACCCTCCCAGAGCCTGGAGCTGTTGACAGCCTTCCTGGGCATCAGGGTTTCCCTGCAGCTCTGAGTGGCAGGGCGGTATCTAGAAATTGCAGCAATAGGTTACGTTTATTCAGTGATTTGTATAAATGGATGCGATCTATATTGGGTGTAGACAGACAGGGTTTGCATTGTCGAATGGCCTCCACAGCGAGCCGGCAGCAGGGAGCCTGGCTTGGTGGGTCAGCCTGAATCACCCATGACAGCTTCGCAGTCAAGGGCAAGAGGGTGTTAGGGACAAGACAGTACCCAGGACAGCTCTCTAATGTTCCCCATGGCCAGACCTCAGCTCCTGCAGACCCCTCTGTCCACCCTTCCACCCTTCCTGGCAGTCAAGCCAAGTGGTTAAGAAATTGGGATTTGGGAGAAACCAAGATGGCGGCATAGGTAAACACCTAAACTGCTGCCTCGCACAACAATTTCAAAACTACAACTAAAAGACAGAACGGACACCATCCAGAACCACAGGAAAGCTGGCTGAGTGAAAATTCTACAACTAGAAGGAAAAAGAAAAGCTCACAGAGAATTGGAGGTATGGCAAAGGGGCTTTGTGCGCGCAGAGAGGAAGGGCGGCTGAGAGCCTGGCTGACTTTCTCTGGCGGAAGGGGGAAGGAAGCCTCTGACCGCACTGAACCCCAGTTCTGACTGCACTGAACCCCAGTTCCGTGCGAACCCCTGGGGACACACGCTCTTACGGGGGGAGTCTGGACTCTCGGGTGGAGACTCGGGAGCCAGGGAAGGCGGAGGACTGAAAGTGCGCACGCGCGCGCCAGTGCGCACAAAGGCTGCGGAAGTTGCCACAGGCTTTTCCTAGTGGAAGGGAGTCAGAGGATTCTGACTGCACTGAGCCCCAGTTCTGACTGCAGTGAACCCCAGTTCCAGGCGAGCCCCTGGGGACCCACGCTCTTGTGGGGGGAGTCTGGACTCTCAGGCGGAGACTCGAGCTGGGGAAAGCGGAGGACTGAAAGCGCACATGCGCGCAAGGGCAAGGCTGACAGGAAGCCAAGACTGAGACTCCACCCCATCCAAGCTGAGCACAGAGCCTATTGCAATTTGGCAAGTCTAATCCTATAAGGCTGTCTCCAGCACCGAACTTATCCCAGCATAGACACAGCTGATCCTTATAGCCAACTGACCCGGAGGTCAATTCTTCCCAGTGATACCAACAACAATAAAGACTTAATTACAACAAGGCTGTACACACAGTCCACAAAGGGGTGCACCAAGAGTGTCCACCTCAGGTTAACTGGGGAAGCAGACCCACTGGGCCTTATTGGAAACCTAGCACAAATATCTACCTTACCAACTCAGGGAATCAGTGAAAATGCGGGGTCAAAGAATCAGATCACAAACGAAAGAAATGGAGGAAAACAAACGACTGGATATAGAATTCAAAACCACGGTTATAAGACTTTTTAAGAATATCCTAGAAAAGGCCGATAAATATAACAAGACCCCCGAAGATATGAAAAAGGACCAACTAGAAATTAAACATACACTGACTGAAATAAAAAATATTATACAGAGACCCAGAAACAGAATAGAGGAACACAAGAATCAAGTCAAAGAATTGAAATACAAAGAAGCAAAAAACACTCAACCGAAAAAGCAAAAAGCAAAAAAAAAAAATCCAAAAAGTTGAAGATAATGTAAGAAGACTCTGGGACAACTTCAAGCGTACCAACATCAGAATTATGGGGGTGCCAGAAGAAGAGAGAGAGCAAGATACTGAAAACCTATTTGAAGAAATAATGACCGAAAACTTCCCCCACCTGGTGAAAGAAATAGACTTACAAGTCCAGGAAGCCCACAGAACCCCAAACAAAAGGAATCCAAAGAGGACCACACCAAGACACATCATAATTAAAATGCCAAGAGCAAAAGACAAGAGAGAATCTTAAAAGCAGCAAGAGAAAAACAGTTAATTACCTACAAGGGAGCACCCATACGACTGTCAGCTGACTTCTCAACAGAAACTATGCAGGCCAGACGGGAGTGGCAAGAAATTTTCAATGTGATGAATAGCAAGAACCTACAACCAAGACTACTCTACCCAGCAAAGCTATCATTCAGAATTGAAGGGCAGATAAAGAGCTTCACAGATAAGAAAAAGCTGAAGGAGTTCATCACCACCAAACCAGTATTATATGAAATGCTGAAAGGTATTCTTAAAGAAGAGGAAGAAGAAAAAAGTAAAGAGAAAAATTATGAACAACAAATACATATCTATCAACAAGCGAACCTAAAAATCAAGTGAATTAAAAACCCGAGGAACAGAATAATCTGGTGAATATAATAGAATCAGGGGCATAGAGAGGGAGTGGACTGATAATTCTCAGGGGGAAAGGGGTATGGGGGGTTCATGAAGAGAATGGACAAAAATCATACACCTATGGATGAGGACAGTGGGGGGGAGGTAAGGGCAGAAGGTGGGGTGGGAAATGGGTGGAGGGGAGCTATGGGGGGAAAAAGGAGAAATAATTGTAATAATCTGAATAAAGATTTATTAAAAAAAAAAAAAAAAGAAAGAAATTGGGATTTGGCCAGGCCGGCGTGGCTCAGTGGTTAAGCAACGACCTATGAACCAGGAGGTCACGGTTTGATTCCCGGTCAGGGCACATGCCTGGGTTGCAGGCTGGATCCCCAGTGGGGGGCATGCAGGAGGCAGCTGATCAATGATTATCTCTTATCGTCGATGTTTCTATCTCTCTCTCCTTGTCCCTTCCTCTCTGAAATCATTTTTTTTTTAATTTTTTTTTTAAAGAACTTGAGATTTAGAGCCTAACAGACCTGGATTCAAATGCCAACTCCACCACCCTCTCCTCGCTGGCCTTCGGTGAGTCCCAGCAGCGGCCTCCTCTGTAAATCAGAGCAGGTGAAAGAGCTGGCTGCCAGGGTGGAGACTCTGAGAGATAACCCATACATATTGGCATGGAACAAGAGCTCAGTAGACCCAGTCCCAGCTGAGGATTTTCTACCCATTTTGACACCTCCGTTGGTGTTTCCCTTTCTTCATTCTTTTTTTTCCCAGAACAACCACCAGGCCTTGGCTCCAAGACATCTTACCCACTGGCACCTGCAAGCACCAATTGGCACAGACCCTCAGGGATCAACGGCAGCAGCTAAGCCCTAATAAGACGTATGACTCACTTTTGTTTTTTTAAGTACATTGAGCACCAAACTGAGATCCACGTGAGGGAGGATTTGTCGTGCCCACTGTTGCACCCTCAGCTCCCAGGTCAAGGTCCTCTCACTCATTCTATAAACATTATTGGCCTCTACGATGTTTCAGACACTGAGCACGGAGAGAAATCAAGCACAGCCTATGGGGAGGGAAGAATGCAGAGGCAATGTGCTGTCCCTGCTCAAGGTGGGGACATTTGAAAGCCACCCCCTCTCAGATAACTTACATTCAAAAAGTATTTGTTACTCAATCTTGAACCCAGCAAAGATGCCAGGAAGCCTAATTCTCCCTTTCAAGGACTTTTGAGAAGAGCCAATCCAGACCATTCCATCTGCTGCCCTAATCTCTGGAGTCAGCACAAACTGGTTATAAGTACATCACCCAGGTGTTTTGCTCATGAGAGTAGCTGTGTCCTGCCTGGTCTCCACCTCTTTAAAACTGGCATAAGAGAGTAGAGAGATCTCTTCCTGAGATGCTCAGACTCCACCAACCCCAGGATCTACAGACGAGCCTAGCTTAAGCCCTAATTAGACCCCAGTATGCACTTGGGCTGTTCATGCAAATTAACCCCTCTTCCTTGATGGCTGTCACAAAAGATAGCTTTCAATCTAAAGTCCTGAGGCAGGCATTCAATGACCATGAACAATCTGGCCCCAACTCTGGATAGATGGATGGATGGACGGACAGACGGATGGACAGGATGGATGGGTAGATGGGTGGATAGATGGGTGGATGGGTAAGTGGGTAGATGGATGGATGGGTGGGTAGGTGAAATGTTAACCTTCTCCCCACCTGTCTTTCTCATGAGCCTACCCCTCTAGGCAAGAAAACCGCAACATCTGGCCCCAACTCTAGATGGGGAAGTGAATGGATGGGTCAATGGTTATATGTCCTGTCGACTCCCTAATCTTGTCTTCCCCCTCAGTTGGCCTACTCGCTGAGCCTGAAAACCAATGCACCACTGTCCGGAGGGTTCACCACAGGCCACTAACCCAGAGCCCAGGAGAGGCAGCCTCCAAATTTTCCCCGTCAATGGGGAACCTCCAGTCTGCAACAACAACTAGTGCAATATGTGAGCAGATAGAGATAAACACTCATTAACTCGTCCATTCAGTCAACAAATATTCATTGATCACTTACTATGTGCCAGGTATTCTGTTGGGCACAGAGCATTAAGCCCAACCACCTATTGCCTTCAGGAACCTGACCAGGGTCAGCAGAGGAAACAAAAGGCCTGCATCCCTCCACGGTTTCACACACCTGTTTGTATTTACACAAAAGGCCCACCCCTCGCCCCCTACCCCTTCCCACTGAGACCTCCCCCAACCCAACCCCAGGGAGGTGCCTTCCTCAGGGTTGTCTGTCCTCCCGCTAGGCAGTAGCAAGGGCTGTCCTCTTCTAGGTCCAAACTAGCTTGTCCACTCCCCACCCTCTTCCTACATCGTTAACACGGGCAGCGGTGGGTGTGCTGGGATGCTTTGCTTTCCTGATCACATCCCTAAAGCCGACCACATTGTGCTTCTCTGATCAAAACCCTGCAAACAACCAGTCACTCTGTTTTCTCTTCCAGAAGCCCAATTATATCCAACTGATTTATCGCTTTTTACTTTCTAACCAAGGCTTGTTTCTCTTTCTAACCAAGCAGATAAAAATAGATCTACTTATTTTTTAAAAACACTGTGGAGAACCAAGTTGACTTCTGGGTCTGAATCAAAGTGGAGAAGATGCACTTTTTCCCAATTCCCCCTGCTGAGTACAGCTCAACACCTCGGACCTCACGGCTGAAACAAGCGCAAGCAGACCCTCAACGATGGAGAGAAGGCAGGCTGGTTACGGCCCGAAGGGATGGCGCGACGGTGAGCTCCCTGGGGTTTTTGTTTTATTTTGTTTGCCTTCTACATCTCAGACTGGGTGCTGAAGAAGCCAGCAGCCTGAAAATGCCATTGGGATATTTTAAAGCGGGAGAAAGAGAGAAAGAACTTGCTCTCCCTCGCCAAAAGGCCGGGAGAGATCAAGAACCTAGCCCACAGAAACTTTCTAAACAATAACCACCCAACCCCAGCCAAACACCGCAAGAAAAATCACAATCTTATCCCCATCTCAGGAGATGGGTCCTATGGCCCTATCTCAGCGCAACTCCTGAGGCCTATGTTGCCCCAGCCCTCCCACCAGGTCAGCTGTGCCCAGAGACAACTCCTTAGCCCTCTCTGAGCTGACTTCAGGGGTTGGCCAGAGCCAGGTTTAAAAATATAAGTGCCCATGTACCCTCGGTGCCAACTGCCCACACAGCCTGCAGGCTGTGCTACCCACTTCACAGATGCCGACGTGGCTACTGTGGGTGGCACAAAGAAAACAAGGGGGGGGGGGAGTCCAGAGAGGCCTGGGGGTGGCTAGTGAGGGGGACGGACATTCCTCAGAGCCTAGTCCACAGAACAGGGCTGTTTACACCATCTGCTCATACCCAGTTCTCTGGTCTCTGGAAAGAACCAGACCAATTCTGTGCCGACTCACAGTGGCCTAGGCTCTAGAGTCTGACAAGCCTGGAATCAAATCCTGGCTCGGGCACTGACTGGCTGTGTAAGTTTGGGCAGGTCACTTGACCACTCTGAGCCTCAGACCCTAATTGTAAATGAGGATGCTAAAATACATCCTTCACAGGGCTTTGGCAAGAACTCGGTGGGATGATGCATGGAGAGGGGCTTGGCATAGGGCCTGGCCAATCAGAGTAGTTATGTTGTCACTGCTGTTGCGATGTGGTGTGCCTGGCCTGTGTTGGGACTCAATCGGGAGCAAAGAAGGAGGGGATGTGATGTCCTGGCTCCTCCCTCCAGAAGCCCAAAGTCTAGGCACAGCTGGCACCAATGAAGCTAACAGGTGCTCATTCTCCTGTTAGACAAACAAGAACAGGGAGAGTACGTTTCTGCTCAGAGCCAAAGACTCAGAACCTACACATCTGGACTCTCTCAGCAAGGTGACAGACACAGCAGCCCTGGAGATGGGCGGGTGCCTGGAGATGAACAAACCACCCCTCCTCTGTTTTCCAGCAAGGGAAACTGAGGCCCGAGAAGGGAAGGATTTGTCCAATTCATGAAAGAGATGGGACCCAACCTAGGATTCCTGATGCCCGGGCAGTGCTGTCTCATTCCACACCACCGCCTCGCCCTCTCCATTCCTGCCCAGGTCCTGGCTGCAGCTCTCAGTTCCAGGTGGGCAGCTGAGCGGGGGGAACAGGAGCCTGGCCCGGCTCCAGAGGCTTTTGCTGGGGGCTGGGGAGGCTGCTCGGTCCCCCCAGTCCCACCAGGGCCTGCTACATCCTTGCATAACCTGCTCCCCATTACATAATCGGCTGCTGCTTCCTTCCCGAATGGGAGCTCCGGGAGCAGACTGGTGCGTGGGGAGAGACCGTGAGCTGCCTCTATATGGAAATAGGGTCATTACCAGCACTGGGCTCCAGGGCCAGCTAATGGCCTTCCCGCCATGGCCTGGAGCCTGCCAGCCTCTCCCCAGGCCCCGGGGAAGTGGAAAGGCCCAGGCAGGACTGGAGCGCCAGGCCCAGGCAGGGCACAGAGGAGAGGGAGGTCACCGTCTGCAGGGGGACTGGGGCAGACCGGTCCCTCCTGCTGCTGCTGCTCCAGCCCCCAGGCAGGCACCAGCCCCAGACGCCCAAGTCCCAGGCAAGTTCGTCAGCCCTAAAGAGTCCCCGGGGAGGGGGGGAAACCTGGAGGCAAGCGCATCTGGGGGCTATGGGTGAGGGGATCTCAGGTTGGAGCTTGAGTTGGAGCATCTTGTCACTAGCCAAGTAACCACAGACACGTGCACTCGCGTCTCGGCATCTTGGCTTCCTTATCTGAAGACGGGACGAAAAGGACTGGCCTCGGTGAGTGCTCGGCACAAAATAGGTGCCCATCTGGCAGATGAAAAACTGAGCCCAGAAGCTGATGTGACTTTAGGGTCACATGTCATCTGGAAACAGCAAAGCTATCCATATGCTAGAGAACCTGCCATGGGCGAGGCACCGGCTTGACATATACCATCTGGGCAACTCCCCCACACAGCCCTGTGAGACAGATACTATTATTCTTCCCACTGGACAGATGAAGAACCAGGCTGACAGGGGTTAAGTGACTTCCTCCAAGCATACAGTTAGGAAGTGACAGAGACGGGATTTGAACTCAGACATCTGGCCTCCGAGCGCTGCAGCAAGCAGCCAGAGAGCAGTCAGGAGGGATGCCCCACCACTTGTCACCGTCATTTAGAAATACAGTCACCCACCATCTGCCCGGTCTCTGGCCGCTGTGTGCTGTGTGACCTTGGCCGAGCCAGCTGACCTCTCTGGGCTCTCACCTCCCCACTGAAACAGGAAGCCTGATCCCTGAGCTAACAATTACCAGGGTTATTGTGAGGACGCATAAAGATAACGAGTTGGAAACTGCTTTTCAGCCGAGAAAGTACCGCACAGCTGCGATGGCTCATCACTTCCGCAGCCTTCAACTCCCCGCGACTCAGCAGGAACTGGCTAATGGACAGACACCAGGGGCCTCTCAGCATCTCTGGCTGTTCAAACAAACACCTCTCCCCTCCACTGCCCCAGCTCTGGACTGCCCTTTGGAGACAGAGGCAAAACTCCGGCCTTCTCTCCAGCGCTGGGGTGGACCAGGCTGGACTTCTGGACCACCCACCCCCTTCCTGCCTTTCTTTAAAAGGACAGTCATTTTAGTTGCATCCCCTACGTGCTTCACGGGCACCCTCACACTTAATCCTCACAATGACCTCCATGAGGATGCCAAAGCTCAGAGAGGTGAAGCCATGTGCCTGGGGTCACACAGCTGCCAACCCAGTGGAGCCAAGATTTAAACCAGTCCTCCCTGCCTGCAAAGTCCACACTATTTTTTTTAAATATATGCTTTTATTGATGTCAGAGAGGAAGGGAAAGGGTGAGAGATAGAAACATCAATGATGAGAGGATAATTCGTCGGCTGCTTCCTGCACCCCACCCCCACCCCCCACTAGGGATTAAGCCCATAATTCGGGCATGTGCCCTGATCAGGAATTGAACCCTGACCTCCTGGTTCATAGGTTGGTGCTCAACCACTAAGCCACGCAAGCCTGGCTAAAGTCTACACTCTTAACTTCCTCACCAACCCACGCTCCACGAAATGGGCGGTGCTGTGCCCATTTTTCAGAGGTAGAAGAGACGGATGCTCAGGAGGGTTAAGGCACTTGCTCAAGAAGCCAAAAAGGAGCCGGCTGCAAGCTCGGGCCTGTCTAGGCGGTGGCTTGCTCCTCCCCTGCCGCCCAGTGTCATGACCTGAAGCTCAGGTGCAGAGCCGCACAGTCCACCCTCCGGAGGAGCCCGACCAGGTGGGCGCCTTGAGCGTCGGTAGAGAAGCTAAAGCAGAGAGGGAAGGGCAAAGGAGTGCCCGGGTTCAACCAGCCAAGTCACCCCTTTCTGGACCTCAGTCTCCCCAACAGGAAGCACCAGACCCTGGGTTGGCTGGGGGGACTCCTTAAAGCCCCTCCAACTGCAGGCAGCTGTTTCCTGAGCAGAAGTCCCCAACCCTGGCCACTCACCAGAATCCCCTGGGAACTGGTTACAACCCCAAATGCTGGGCTGCACCCGAGTCAGATTTAGTAGGTAGGACTGGGAAGGGGCCTGGGAACCTATATTATCTGCATCCACTATAACCACCTTCACACCTACACCCCAAGCTTCTGTCATCAGCCATGTCCAAGCATCCCAGTTTGGGACAATTTTCCCAAGGTCACGTGGAACCCCGGCCACCCTCACAGAGTTCACACTAGGGCAGGAGGTGTACTTAGAGGCTGGTGTAAGTGTGTAAGTTGGGGGGGGGGGGGGCGTGTGACAGGTCAGAGGTGGCATCAAGGGGTCTCTAGTGTAGACCACAGTTCGGAACCAGGGGTCTAGTAGAGTTCTAGATGTTGGGTCGGGGAGGGACCTTGAGATGTCCCACCTTCTTATTTGACTAATTCTTTTTTTTTTTTTTAAATATTTTATTGATTTGTTACAGAGAGGAAGGAAGAGGGATAGAGAGTTAGAAACATCGATGGGAGAGAAACATCGATCAGCTGCCTCTTGCACACCTCCTACTGGGGATGTGCCCGCAACCAAGGTACATGCCCTTGACCGGAATCGAACCTGGGACCCTTCAGTCCGCAGGCCGACGCTCTATCCACTGAGCCAAACCGGTCAGGGCATTGACTAATTCTTCATTTAGCAAATAGTTAGTGGCAGTTGCCATGAGTCCGGCACTGTTTTAGGGGCTGGGAGTATAGCAGTGCCCATTCTCTTGAGATGCTTCATTGCCAGAGGGAAGATGGTCACGAAGCAGGCGAGACTGGCTGGGCCCTCTGCAGCCCTCCACAGCCTTCCCCACCTAAACCCCCTTAAGTATGACCCTAATCACAGACTGGGCGCTTCATCCTCATTTTACAGTTGAATCACTGAGGCCCAGAAGTCACTTCAGCAGCCTGTCTCCCTACTCCAGGCAGGCAACACCACCATGCCTCCCAACCAACCCTCTGTGTGTCTGCCTCTGAGCAGAACCTTCCCTGTTGCCATGGCAACCCCTCTGGGGAGGCCTGCCCTACTTTGCATCCCTGGCAGAGAGCAGGAGGCCTCACCCCACCCCTTAAGACAGAGAGATGGGGTTTATCCCACCATGGAGAGAACGGGTCCCACTGGGGAAAGAACTGGGCTCCTTCATTCAGACAGTCAATCAACATCTAGTGGCATCAAAAATGCACCAGGGACCAAGCCGGGCCCTGCGAGAGGAGAAGAAATAAGTCGTGGTCCCGCCCTTATAGAGCACACCACCTGCAGAGGGAGGCTGACAACGAACCAGCACAGCGTGTCCGTCAAGGCCAGAACGGCAGTGATGAGGGCAATAGCAGCTAAGTGCTAGGTGCCGTGCTAGCCCTTTTCATGGGGGCCGGGGGGCGGGGATCATCTTCATTCTACAGATGAGGAAAGTGAGGCTCAGAGAGGTTAAGAAACTTGCCCAAGGCCACACAGCTGAGAAGCAGCAGAGCCAGAAGTAGGATGCAGGGACATCCCAAGCCACACTATAGGTGCTCAGGGAAGGGACCCCAAACTCCATCAGCCTGGTCCCCAGGAAGCCATCCATCCTCGAAAGTGATCTCAAGAAGAGGGGACGAGGATAGGAATGGGAGCACGGTGGGAGGGGAGGGGGGCAGAGGCTCAAAGAGCTACCTGACTGCCGGGAAAGACCCAGTGCTGGGAGCAGTGGCCTGGTTCTTCCCGCCCTGCCCGATGGGGCCCAACTGGGCCTTGGGACTCAGGCTTTGAGGAAGGAAATGTAATGGCAGGCTAGAGAGGTGGGCTCAGGAGCCACAGCGTGCTGGCCCCTGAAAAGCTAAACTGCTCCTGGGAGCTCCCAAGGGGCAACTTGGGGCAGGTGTGCACACACACCACCTGCCCGTCTTCACACCCGTGGGTAAAACTGCCCTGTACTCACACTCCAATGAGAAGGAAAGGCCCAGGGAAGGGGCTGGCTTAGTCCTTGCAATGCCTGCAAATACAGGCTTGTATGACCAAGTAAGTGGCGTGGTCATGAGTGTGGCTCTGGAGCCCGCTGCCTGGGTTCAAACCCCAGCCCTCCTAGGTCCTAACTGTGGGAACTCAGGCAGGTTATCTAACCTCCCTGAGCTTCAGTTTCCACATGCATGAAAAAGGGGGTGATGATACAGTTAAATGTATATCATACTGTCTTGGTAAGGGCTCAATGAGTTAACCCCTCAAGTTCCCAGTGCCTGACACAGGGGTGTAACAGTCAGCTGTTACTATCTTGGTGGCACGTGGATGCACACGGGTCTACATTTTTACATAGATAGGTACATGTGGGTGTACAAGCCTGTGCGCACGAATGCACACCCATGACAGAGTAGCACTGTCTGTGCTGGCGCACGTGTAAATCTACTGCTTGTATAGAGCTGAGTGGGCACCGCTATGAGTGGGGAAGGCAGAAGCAGAGACTGGGGACTGGACATGCACTGTGTGCCTGCTGAGATGTGTGTCTTCACATGCACACCTGGCTGTGTATATGCGGTGGGCATCGGGATGCGTGCTGCAGGCTGACACCTATCCTATCTAATAAAGAGGGGAAATGCTAATTGACCCTCACGCCATCACAAAGATGGCGGCACCCACAGCCAATAAGGAGGGAATATGCTAATTGACTGCCATGCCCTCAAAGATGGCGGTGCCCACAGCCACAGAATGGCGGCACCCAGTCCCCTCAGCCCTGCTGGGGCGGCAGGTTCCACATGCCTGCCTCCGGGTCCCCTCAGCCCCCCAGCCACCCAGGGCCGCCCGAGGCTCAGGTAACCAGGGCTGGCCAAGGCTTGTGCTGCCGGTAGTGGCAGCAGAAGAGGTGTGATGGTACATCGCCTTCCCCTGATTGCCAGGTCACCTCCTGCCCCTGAGGGCTCCCGGACTGTGAGAGGGCGCGGACCAGGCTGAGGGACCCCCCCCCCCTCCAGTGCATGAATTTTCATGCACCGGGCCTCTAGTTGATGCAGGTTGAGGTGAAGAAGGACCTGGCTGAGTTTCTCTCCCAGAACCACTGTGATGGGATGAGATCTCAGGTCTGGAAAACACAGATCAATCAGCAGGGGGAAAAGTGCTTAAGGCATACACCTCCTCCCACAGGAGTGTGGAACCACAGTTCAGGAAAGAGAAACACAGAGAAGATCAAAGTCAGGAGCCACACAGGGTGAGTCTGGTGCCAAGTGCTTTCTCGTGTTCCCAGACAGGACACTGTCCCCAAGGAGGCCATGGCCCTTTGGGAAATACTCAAAGGCCTGTCCAGGCTCCAGCCCACTCTCAACCAATTGAGGAAATGGGTTTTTCTTGGAGGAAAAAAAAGATCCCACCTATTCCACCAATGTTACTTGGAGAGAATAGGATAAAAAGAAAAGGCTGTTTAGCAAGACTTTTCTTGAGAGATTGCCCTGAAGCAGGCCTGGGGGGTGAGGGGGGGGCGCTAAGGAATAGGGAAGGAGGAGGGTGTATCTGTGCCTTAGGCTAGCGGTCGGCAAACTCATTAGTCAACAGAACCAAATATCAACAGTACAACGATTGAAATTTCTTTTGAGAGCCAAATTTTTTAAACTTAAACTTCTTCTAACGCCGCTTCTTCAAAATAGACTCGCCCAGGCAGTGGTATTTTGTGGAAGAGCCACACTCAAGGGGCCAAAGAGCCGCATGTGGCTTGCGAGCCGCAGTTTGCCGACCACTGCCTTAGGCTATCAGCAATTATTCAAGATCATAAGCCCAGGTAGCACAGAGGGAAATAGGTTCTGAAATGAGGAAGACTTCTCTTATTTATTTAGTTTTCAAAGGTGTCATCTCACAAATCCAAATCGTATACCTCTGCAGTCCAGAGAGGTTCAGTAACTTGTTCAAAATCACACAGCATGCCCTAGCCGGTTTGGCTCAGTGGATAGAGCGTCGGCCTAGGGACTGAAGGGTCCCGGGTTCGATTCCAGTCAAGGGCATGTACCTTGGTTGCAGGCACATCCCCAGTAGTGAGTGTGCAGGAGGCAGCTGATCAATGCTTCTCTCTCATCGATGTTTCTAACTCTCTATCCCTCTCCCTTCCTCTCTGTAAAAAAATCAATAAAATATAAAAAAAAAAAAAAAAAAGAGCCGAAACCGGTTTGGCTCAGTGGATAGAGCGTCGGCCTGTAGACTGAAGGGTCCCAGGTTCGATTCCGGTCAAGGGCATGTACCTTGGTTGCGGGCACATCCCCAGTGGGAGGTGTGCAGGAGGCAGCTGATCGATGTTTCTCTCTCATCGATGTTTCTAACTTTCTATCCCTCTCCCTTCCTCTCTGTAAAAAATCAATAAAATATATTTATAAAAAAAATAAAAATAAAAAAATAAATAAAAAAGATCAGCATTTCATCTGCAAAGCTAAGGCTTGACCCCTTACAGCATTTCATCTGCAAAGCTAAGGCTTGACCCCTTTTCTGATTCCACATTTCATGGCATTTTATTTACACCATGTGCTGCCCAGGTGTGATATATCACCAGTGATTCTAGTAATAAAATAGTATGGGGCCTGCTCTCAAGGAGTGAACTGTCACAAATCCGAAAAGCAGAAAATAGGGGCTCATTTGGGCAGTTTTTCATCAAAGGGTCATAGAAGAAAGGAGGCCTCAGCTGGCCTGTGTTGGTGAGGAAACATTTTGTGGAGGATGGGGGACTTTTTCATGGGCCTTAAAGGATGAGTAGGGTTTGGATAAATTGTAAGGTATCGGGGCATTCCAGGCAGGGGGACATCGGACACAACGAGGCAGAAATTAGAAGGAGCTTGGGGGCAGAGGCGGGATGGGCATGTGTTGTTCTGGATGGAAGAATGTCTGTTTGGCAGAAGGGAGATGAATGAGGTGGGGTGGACCAGGTTGCCCAGATCATAGGCAGGGGCCCAACCATGAACTTCCTACCATGTTCATTCAGCCCAAAATGGTACAGGGCATTCAGCAGGTACTTAATATCTTTCTGAATGGATGGATGGATGATGGATGGGTCAATGGGTAGACAGATGGATGATGGATGGATGAATGGGTAGATGGATGGATGGATGGATGGATGGATGATGGATGGGTCAATGGGTAGACAGATGGATGATGGATGGATGAGTGGGTAGATGGATGGATGGATGGATGGATGATGGATGGGTCAATGGGTAGATAGATGGATGATGGATGGATGAATGGGTAGATGGATGGATGGATGGATGGATGATGAATGGGTCAATGGGTAGACAGATGGATGATGGATGGATGAGTGGGTGGATGGATGGATGGATGGATGGACAAATGAACAAATGAATGATACTGTTAGAAGAGGTGAGTGTGACAGCAAGGGCTCTGGCTGGGAACTGGGAGCCTGAAGGTCTGGTCCCTGCTCTGCCACTAACCAACTATCTGAGGGATGTCTCTGGGCTTCAGTTTCCCCTTGTTTAGAGCCCAGGAGATTCTCAAAGATCATCCACGCATGACAGTCTGTGGTTTTGTAGACAGAAGCAGGGGCTCGGGCAGGAAGCCTACTCATATAGTCCCAGGGAGGAGCTGGCAGCCCTGCTGGTGAAGAACACAGCCCCTGGGGGAGCCCAGCTGGCCTTCAGCCTGCCTCTGCCACGCGTCTGCTGTCACTTCCCCTCCCAGGGCCACAGTCTCGGCAGATGCACTCCAGCATTTTAAGACCCCGAGATTTATCGGAGGGGCCAAATCTCTGGAGCAAGGAGCCCAGCCCCCCTCTTCCCACTTAGGAGATTAAAGCAGCTCGGGGAAAGCACTTATTCTCAGCCCCTGGAATTACCCTTCGCTTTCCTGGCAGATAAATGGGGCAAACAGAAGATGCCGACGCATTTAAATGGAGCAAGGCAGGCAGAAGTTATAAGATGTGAATACACTTTTTGGCTGCTTTTGAATATTCATTTGCCCAAGGGAATGTGGGGCAGCCAGATCCCCGGCCAAGAGGGAGGCTATTTGAGGTTGGGGGAAGGAGACACAAAAACAGGATTGGCAGGAATCCCTGTTCCTCGGACCAATGCCAACGGCGGTCCTCTACCAGCTAAAATGTCACAGGCTCCCAGTAAATTCTGGGAGTTGATAACACCCCATGGTTACCGTTGCCATAGCAACTGCCTCCCTGTAACTATGTATACCAGCAGATCACAACAGATAAGACAAGTCCACTGAGGTGAATGATGGGGAGCCAGCCCAGCAGGTCCCCAGAGCTCTGAAATATGCCCAGCATTCACCCAAGGCTTCTCAAACAGCCCCGAGAATTCTGAAACAGAGCCCAGAATTCCCAGAGGAACAAGCCTGGGATTCCGAAAGCTGTCCTCAAATTCCAGAATATTTTCCCCAAGGTCTAGAACAAGGTCTAGATATCCAGAGAATACCCTCCATTTCTGGAGGTCTGGGCACAGTCTCTGGGTAGCACCCCCAGACTCTAAAGCATGCCCCGAGCTAGAACACGTCCTTAAATGAGTTGATTCTTCCCAGGAACTGGTTTTCTGTTTAACTGGGAGGACTGTGTTGGAAATGGGGGTCAGGGGAATCATCACAGATGTGCCCATCACATGCCAGCCCTCTACCAAGGTGGCTCCCCGGGCCTGGCACTCCCAGTGCCCTCCGCAGTGCACCTTGTTCTCTGCAGCGAAGATGAGTCAGCACTGAGTCATCCCATTCTCTGCCAAGGCCCCTGGGTGACCAGCAGCACCTTAATCCTGGGCCTGCAGGGAGGGCCACCCCAAACTCGCAGCCTGAGGTAGGGAGCAGCTGAGTTGGGAAGCCTTGCCCTCCTGACCTGGGGTGGGGCAGGGGCAGCCCAGCCCTCCGCCACCCTTCCCGCCAACGCAGCCATCCAGACGGTGCCTGGAGAGAGCGCCGTGCCCACACGCTGGTGGGAAACCTGGGCATCTTGTTAGTCTCTCCCCGCTTCCTTTCCCACCACACACATTCACGGCCAAATAGGCTCTATTCTCAGTCCCCTCTCCCTCCTGAATCCAGTCCCTCACTCACCCCCACTGCCTGGTCTGGGGCTCCCCACCTCTGCGCTTCCTCCCCGGTCCCTGCCTCCATTTCTGCCCTCTCCGTTTTATCACCCACACGGAGGCCCCGACGACTCTACTGTCCTGCTCTGAGTTTCCGTGCCAACTCCTGTGCCACATCACAGGTCAGGACAACCACCTCACCTTAGCATCCGAGGCCTCTGACAGCTGGCGTGCCCACCACTTCCTGTTAACCCCCTGACCTCTGCCAACCTGGTGGGCTCATGGCTGTCTGGAAAAGGTCCCTCCCCCTCCCGGGACTCTGCTTCTCCTCTCTTCTTCCTCCTCAAAGGCTCTTGGCATGGTCTCTAAATCTCTAAACCAGCTTAGGGCCACTCCTCAGGATTGGCTGGAACCCGTCCCCCCCTTGCCTTCTCTGGAACCCAGCACTTCCTGGCTGTTTCAGAGTTGGCTGTGGATGGTCAGAACTGCCAGGTTTCCAAACTGGGCTTTGTGGCACCCCATGGGGAGGGGGTGGGGCATGGAGAGGGGCCTCAAAGACCGTGGAAAAGGAGGGCAGGCGGGTGGAACAGCCAGTTGGGCACACGGCGCTCCATAAGAGTTCCAACCCAGAGCAAACTCACCTCCATCTGTGTTGGACGGGCATGAATGTATTCGTGCATCCAGTCATCAGATGTTTCCTGAGGACCGTCCCTGCATTCACTGCTATGAATAGAGACAAAACTATCCTCATGAAACTTATAAGCTAGTAGGGAAAACAGATCATAACATGCCAACAAATAAAGACACAAAGAAACATCAAAAGGTACTAAGTGCTGAGGACCCAGTAGAGCAGGGCTGGGGTACAGAGGACTTGGGGTGCAGGACACCATTAGACAGGCTCAGAGGAGGCTCTCTGAGGAAGGACCATCCCAGCTGACTCCTGAAGGACAGAGGAGGGTCAGTATGCACAGATCACTCTGGGGAAAGGATATTCACACAAGAGGGAAAGCCAGTGCCAAGGTCCTGAGGCAGAAACAAGCCTGCCATCTCCACACACACACACACACACACACACACACACACACACACACACACATTCACACACACACACACACACACACACACATCAGGGGAGTGGTGACCAAGGGCCAGGGCCATTCCAGGTGAGACTCCCACAGCCTATTCCACTTTGGGAAATTGGGTTCCACTGCTTTAAAGAATTTATAAAACACTGACCTAGTCTACTCCTTCCGCTTCACAGGAGAAAAACTGACCCAGCATGTCCAGGGATTGCCTGGGGTCCAACCAAGAGGTGGTTGCAGAGCTAAGACCAACACTCAGGTCTCGGACACTGCCCCAGGCACCATCTGTCACCCCTCATGACCAGTACAGGCCGCCCGGCCTCTGCTTATCCCAGCCACCGGCTGACCTGGCTCCTGGCCCCCACCCCACCCCGCCTTCGCACAGGTGAGAAGGCGAATGAGGTAATGTCTCCAGGCCAGCCAAGCTCCAGGGAGCAAGCAGCCAGCCAAAGGAAGGCTTTATTGGATTTGTTCAATTCGCATCCAGTGGCCAAGGGCCTCCTGGCACCAGATAGCATCACAGAGGGAAAAAGGAAATGCAGACGATGAAATTAAAAGGCATTTCATTTCCAGAACCGAGGCCGACACACGCGATTCAAGAACGTGTCTCTCCCTGGTTGCTTCCCCCTCCCGTCCTCAGCTTCTGCCTGTGGTGCAGCCATGCTGGCCGGGGGGTCGCAGCTCACAGGGCGACACAGGCTCCCTGGCAGCCATCGTGGGGCACCTGGCCCAGAAATCAAGGACCTGGAAGGGCTCTGGAGAAAGGAGGACACCCAGGAGATGTCCGAGAGGTCACTGAGTCTGCCCACTGTCCGAGGGCAAGGTCTGAACTGGGTTACCTCGACTGCCAATGAGCCAGCCCACCCCTCCTGGCACATGCAGGCGCTAAGTAAATAAAGGAGCTTGGAGCCCCCGTTTCCACATGACCTCCACGTGGGGGTAGGGGCCTGGAATCCCCATTTATTTACTCCCCACTCCCCACCAGACTCACTCCAGTTTGCCCAGAGTCTGATCAGAGCGAACTGCTTGTGTGTAAATACATTGAATCGCATAATATTTTCACCACTCCCACTGCAGAGCAACACCTGATTTCCATTTGTTCCTTTCGCTCCATCAAAGCCACTAAGATATTTGTACGTAAACAGATGCTGTTTCCCCACCACGAGATCAATGTGAGCGAGTGTGTGTGTGTGAAGGAGAGAGCAATTTTGTTAAACGCATGTCCCCAAGGCCAAGGTGACCTCTCTATTGTCTGTGATGCCCTTGAGAAAGGCATGCTCTGTGGGGATTGACCATGAGGAAGCCAGACCATTTGTAGATTACTTTAGAGGAGACCATGTCACTGCTGGCTCTTTTTAATGTTTTTTCGGCAAACATCTAGTGAGCCTTTAGTGTGTTCAAGGCCATGTATTACATGTATTTTGCTCACAAGAACAAACAAAACAGGCCCACCTCCTTTCCTCTTGGAGCTTACATATCAGGGCTGAGGGATCGGATGGTTAAGGGAATCCCGCATCTGTCAAATGTCCCCGTTCAAGGGGTGCTGGTAGGTGATCAGTGTCAGCCTGCGGGAGGTGTCCGATGGTGTGTCATGGATTCTGTCTCTGGACCTTCTCAGCAAGGACCGGATGATGGAGGAATCCTGGATTCAAGAAGCCCTGGGCCTTCATGCCCAGATGCTCACAGAACGCTGACCCCTTGAACACTGACCCCTTGAACACTGACCCCTTGAACACTGACCCCTTGCCAGGCACTGGAGAAACAGCTGTGACCAGGACAGACCAAAATCTCTTTCGTGCGGCAGGGAAAGAGCGTAAGTAGAAAAACTGATGAAAAACAAATGAAGTCTGGAGACCAGATTCTACCATCCACAGAGGAGGTTGCAAACGACCTGGGTGGCTCTGGTTCCCCCGGAAAGTCTGGATCTCTGGTAGACCTCTGAGCCATACCCCAACCCCCAAATGGGTGCCCCAGGCCACCCTCTCCCTTCCTGTCCCTGAAAAACAGCTGGAGCTGGCAGAAATGAGCTGTGCAAACCCTTTCCTGTTGACACATCCACCCACCACCACATGTCATCACTCAGTCATTTGACAAACTCTTCCTCCGTGTGGTGGAGGGAGTGAGACACAGTTCAGAAGGGGTCAGATCTCAGAGTCTCTGATCAACTGTGTGGCCGCGGCTGGGCCCCTTAACCTCCCTGAACCTGTTTCTTCATCCAAAAATGGGCACAAGAGTAGAACGCACTTCAGGGTTTGGTGTAAGTGCTTGTTAAAAGATAGCTATCATAATTTTATTTATTTGTTGGTTTATATCAAGCATTTTGCTAGACACAAAAGGGCTACCAAGTTGAATAGACCAACCCTGGCATCTTGGAGGGAAGTTTAGGCGTTTAACAATGAATTGGAGTAACGGAGAGATGTACTATTGGGAACGTCTATCAGGCCACAGAGTCCCCACTCCAGGCCCCCAGCCCCACATCTCAAGACTTCAAGGGAGGCCTTGTAGGGTCCCTTCCTCCAAAGTTTAAGGACCCTGACTTTAGTTGGAGGTGGTGACCTTCCAACGAAGACTGGCATTTGAAATCCACATGCCTTGGTTAGCGAAAAACTGTTTTTCGTTTTTTAAAAACACAATAAAAATGCCATCTTCCCCAAATCCTCAAGGCGGGCTCCCGGGTCAACTCTCCTCCTCTCCCTTACATCCCTGGTCCTATGGGCACGGCTTCTGCTCTGATGCCTGTGCCCTGCCGCCAGCCCCAGGGGAGGCCTCGGGTGCCCCGGCGATGATGTGTACAGTTTGGCTGGCGCACAAGGACAGGCCGTGTCAGGGCCAGGCTGTTTGGAGGCAAACACTAAGCGTAGACAGGCCAATCTCTGAGTGGCAGCAGGCCCAGCTGGTGGCCCAGGAACTCAGCCAGCTGCCTGGGCACAGGAGGAAGTCAGGTGGAGGCACCTGCCGCTGGGGGAGTGCACAGCCAGTGGGCTGGAGCGGGGGCACCGGCTGATAGAGCAGAGATTTCTCTCACAGGCCGGCTCCGTGCCAGGCACTGTGCAAAGCAACTGCATCCATTATCTCACTCGTGGAATGGGGGACTGTTTTTCAACCCATTTTAGATGAAGTTGAGGAACTTCCCCAGGTTACACAGCTAGTGGCCACCACTTTGACCACTCCCTAGTCTGCATCCTTCATTCCATTCAGTCCTCCTTTAGTTCCTCCGGCGGCAGGCCTTGCCCTGGGCTTCTGGGACACTGAGCTGAACAAGACCCAGTGTCTGTCCCAGAGGAGCTCGCCATTGAAGGTGAACCGAGAACCGATAAGCATTCTGGTGCTCACACTGATAGAGGATGTGCACAGCTCGGACAGCAGGCAAGGAGCAGCTGACTCTGCCCTAGGCAATCCTGGGGGGCTTCCTTGAGGTGGCATCACTGGAGTAGAACCTTGAAGGACTCTCTTAAAAGACTGTCCATCCAGCAGGGACAACTTCATGAACATGTGCACCTGAGGCCAGGCTCTGTTCTAACTTCTTACTCCCAGACAAGGAACGTGGTCTTAGTCTGACGTTGGGGAGAGCCAAGGCTTTGGAGGCAGACAGGCTGGGACTAAACCCCCCTCTGCCACTTCCTAGCAGTAGGATATTAATATTCACAACAACAGTAATAATGCATGGATGGATAGATGGATGAATGAATAAATGGAGGGCTGTAGACCCAGAGCTCTTTAAATCCTCTGCCCAGAACAGACTCAGTCCCGGAGCCAGGGCTAGGGCCGGGCAGGCATTCATTCATTCACTCACTCACTCATGAGGCAGGTATTTGTTGAGCCAGGCATTGTTCTAGGTGCTGGGAATATAGAGGTGAACAAAACAAGCCAGAGTCCCTGCCCTCAAGCCCATCCACTCTAGAGAGTAGAGATAAGCTGCGATCACTCAAGGAAATGTACATATGTCCAGTCTGGAGAGTTGCTCTAGAAAAAGATCCAGTGGGATGAGGAAGATGGAGGGGGCCCAGGGAGGAAGAGAGATGTACTTTTCAACAGAAGAGTCAGGGAAACTCACAGGCAAACGGAAGGAGGAGAGGGAGGGAGCCTGCAGGCGCCTGGAGGAAGAGGCAAAGGCAGCAGGCAGCAGGGAGCTGGCCGGGGGCTGTGAGATGGCCAGGCTGCCAGTGTAGCTGGAAGGGTGTTCGGGCTTCATCACGCAGGTCTTGTTGGCCTGTTAGGATCTGGACTCTTGATTGGAGTGAAGTGGGAGCCACAGGAGAGCTTCGGGGAGATGGGTGACGGGATATGACAGATGTGACCGCTGCGTTGCTGTGGGCAGACTGCGGGGAGCGCAGGGACAAAGAGGGCGGCCAGCTGGGCTCTCGCAGCGTCCAGGCGAGACAGCGTGGTGGGTGTAGCAACGCAGGTGGTGAACTCTGGATCTATGTTGAAGTGAGAGCTCACAAGACGTGCTGAGGTTGGATGTGGGGTACAGGAGAGAGAGAGGAGCTAAGATGACCCCAGAGTTTTGACCTCAGCAGCTGGAAGCATGGCGCCTCCATGGACTGGGATGGGCAAGGCAGTGAGAAGAGAAGACGTCCCTGTGGAGACGGCAGACTGAATGCACAGTACCCCCCGGGGCCCCCACACCGCGGGGATGCTAAAACAAGAGTAAAGGGCTTCTTCCAGTGTCTGAGGGTTTGCCTCCAGAAGAATGGGGAGAGTGGGAGAGAAAACCACAAAATTTCAGAATTAAGGAAAACGAATCAGGAAAAATAATTCCAAAAAAATCTCAGGGATTTGTCACATCAGGTACCTCTGGAAGTTGGGGTAAAGAGCGGTTCCAATAAAGAGGATTCTTCGAGCTGCCTAAGAAACTCTTCCCACCCCAGATCTCAGACACCTCTAGTCTAGGGAGCGCCAGGCACGGAGATGGCAGGAAGCAGGCGATGCCGAGGCCCCAACCGTCTCCCTCCCCTCGCTCAGGACTCGGAGCCAGGCTCTCCCACTCCAGGCAAACGATGGGAAGAGCTTTCTCTGAGGACCATGACGGATAGAGGAGAAGAGACCCTGGAGATACCAACCCGGGGGTTTTCCACCCAACAGCGCTGCCAGACCCCCTGCGAAGAAGCACCGCCCCCGGACCCACCCGTGTGCTCAGAGCTCCCAGTCAGCTCCCACTTTCCTGTTTGTTAATGTGCAGATAACTGAGCTGACCAGGCATCAGAAGAATGCCTCTGACCTGCAAGAGAAAAATGAAACAAACAGGAAACGCCAACGTGGAGATAACAGAATAGCAAGGAAAAGAGAAACCTGCCAATATCCTCAGAGAGTAACATAAGACATGCACAGGTGACATCCAAATAAGACTCTCATTTTCCAGACACATGGAGCACAGAATAGAAAAGCTTTTAAAAATGAAAAATGCAATGGCAAAAATTAACAAGGAAAAATGGGAACATAAGGTTTAGCTTTTGCAGAGTGACAGATAAAGAAAATCAGAGATGCCCTAGCCGGTTTGGCTCAGTGGATAGAGCATAGGCCTGTGGGCCAAAGGGTCCCAGGTTCAATTCCAGTCAAGGGCACCTACCTTGGTTGCAGGCTCCTCCCCAGCCTGGACTCTGGACACAGCCCTGGACATGGCTCGTGCAGGAGGCAACCAATCGATGTGTTTCTCTCACATCAATGTTTCTCTCTGTCTTGCTCTCTCTTTTCCACTCTCCCTTTAAAAAAATCAATGGGAAAAATATCCTCAGTAAAGATTAACAAAGAAGGAAGGAAGGAAGGAAGGAAGGAAGGAAGGAAGGAAGGAAGGAAGGAAGGAAGGAAGAAAGAAAGGAAGGAAATTGGAGAGAACAGTTTTTAAATATAGGATTTTTTCCAGGAGTTCCTTTTTCAAATAATAAGAACTCTAGAAAGAGCATTAAAAATGTAGGGGGCGGGGTCATCAATAAAAATAATTCAAAAGAGCTTCACAGACCCCAAAAATCGCTTTTAGATTTTAAGGACTCACAGAGGGCACAGCGCAGCAAATAACAGACGAACATCAGGCGCATCATCGTGAAATGCCACCAGGCTGGGAACTAAGAGAAGATGCTCTCCGCTTCCAGATTGAAAAGATAAGGAAAGCGACTAGCTTCCTTCTCACTTGGAAGCCAGACGGCAAGAGAGCAAAGCCTTCCGATGTTCTGAAGGGAAATAATTCCCAGCCTGGAATTCTATACTTAGACGAACAGCGGATCCGGGGCGAGCAGAATAAAGACATGTTCCATTGTGCAAAGTCTCAAGCAATGGACACCCCAAGGGCTTTTCTCAGGAACCACTGAGGGATGTGCCCACCCAAACCAAGGAATAAGCCAGGAAGGAGAGAACCGGATGCAGGAAGCTGAAGGCCCAGCACAACAGAGAGTCCCCGGAGTCCTCCCGCTGATGGTGAGGAGTCCAGGATGACGCTGGGCACCAGGGGTAGAAACCCACCGTGGCAACCTGAAGCAGGTCAGAGGCTCTGGAAGACGTCGTCAGGAAGATGAAATTGACAGAAAACTGCTGCATCCAGCCCTGACTGGTTTGGCTCAGTGGATAGAGCATCAGCCTGTGGACTGAGAGGTCCCAGGTTCGATTCCAGTCAAGGGCATGTACCTTGGTTGCAGGCACATCCTCAGTGGGAGGTGTGCAGGAGGCAGCTGATCGATGTTTCTCTCTCATCGATGTTTCTAACTCTCTATTCTTATCCCTTCCTCTCTGTAAAAAATCAATAAAATATATTAAAAAAAAAGAAGAAGAAAAACTGCTGCATCCAAATATCTTGACAGGAGAGTCACACTACTGACCGAGAGTTTGGCGTCTACTTGGTTGTAGGGACAAGCAAAGGTACATTTTTTAAAGACAATTAGAAACTCCAGGGAAAACAAAAGCTTACACAGAAAAGGGGGAAACATCAAGCATCATGGGGAAGCCAGGAGATTGGGAAGAGCGAGGTAAGGGCGGGGGAGGGGCCACAGAGCTACATCCCCATCTCCCTTAGTGTCAGGTCCAAGAGCTGGAGTTCCACTCTGGCCCAGCCACGTGAGCAGCTCTGCAGACCTGCTCCCCAGTAGAACTGCTGGAAATTGTTTTAAGACAGCCACTTAAAGTCTCTGAGAATGGTCCTCAGGGCACACAGCAGATGAAGAAACATGTATTCAAGAAAACCTGGTAAACCTCTTAGGAACCACAAGAGTCTATGGCATTTGAACTATGATCCACTTCCTCCCTCCCCACTCCCAGCTCAGCAGGATGGCAATGTAATGCCACTCCAGATGGGGGCAGCCAACAGCACAGGGCTCTCTCTGCCCCAGCTCCCAGTTGGAGGCCTGCAGTATCTTCCCAGGAAGAGCGGGATATTGGAATTTCTCATCTTGCCCAGCTTACTGCTACAGAGGCTAAGTTCTGGGGAGTGGGGAGTGCAGCTTAGAGATGGGCGCTCCTCTCTTCCCAGCCCCACTAGGGGGATGGAGGCTGAGAAATACTGGGCCCCAATCACCATCACGCTGGCTCTTTCATAAACAGAGCTGCCCTGCCGGGAGGGCAAGCTGAGAGGACTGGAGGCTGCCCCCCCTCCCGAGTGTCCAGTGCCTACAGCAGGGCTGTCGCTCAGGGCAGAGCGCCATGGTCCCCACTCCCAGTTCCAGAGCCCTGGCTGAGATCTTGCCCAAGGGGAGAGACAGACCACAGAAGAGAGAGTTCCCAAAAAGAGTCTCAAAAGAACTGAATTCATTCGCAACACAATTGGGGGAAGTTAAAGATGGAGCGTGCTCTCAGAAGCAACAGGGGTTTTGGTGGAAAGTTATGTACAGGAGATTGGCGGATTCCTGTGGGGTAAAAGGAAAACCATAAACGGACCAGCTTATCAGAGAGAACCAGGGAAGGAGGCAGATAAGAGGAGGCCTCTCGGGGTCAGAACAAACCTCAAACAGTGATCTCAAAAACTATGTCCACCAAGGAGGCCAGCATTGCTACCATACATTATTTCAGAAGTCCGATTTCCAACAAAAGAAAATGCACAAGACATGCATAGAAACAAGAAATGTTGGCCCACACACAAGAAAAATAGCAACAGAACGGCCCGTGAGAGGGACCAGATGTCAGCTTTAACAACGAATTCTAAGCAGCTATTATAAATATTTTCAAATAACTCGAGAAAGCCATGCTGGTCAGTGGGAATGTGAAATGGGGCTGCCTCTGTGGAGAACATTCTTGCAGATCCTCCAAAGTTGAAACATAAAGCTACCCCATGGCTCAGCAATTCCACTCCCAGGTATAACACACCCAAGAGAAATGAAAACCTATGGTCACGCAAAAACTTTGACATAAATGTTCAGAGCAGCCTGATTCGCAATAGCCAAAAGGTGAACACAACCCAAAGGTCCATCAACTGATGAATGGATAGACACAATGTGGCATATCTGTCCAATGGAATATTATTTGGCCATAAAAAAGCAATGAAGGGTTGACACAGGCTACAACAGAGATGAGCCTTCAACATATATGTGCAGTGAAAGAAGCCATTCACAAAAGAGCACATACTACATGATCCATTTATAGAAAATGTCCAAAATGGGCAAATATGTAGAAACAGAAAGTCCCTATGTGGTTGTTCAGGGCTGGGGAAATGGGGGGACTGGGATAGCTAAAGGATACAGAACTTTTTTTGAGGTGATGAAAATACTCTAAAATTGATTGTGGTGATAGTCACACAACTATGTGGTATACCAACAACCACTAATCGTACACTTTAAATGGTAAATTGGAGGGTATATGAATTATCCTATATAATAAAACCCTAATTGACAGAACAGTGAACAACCAGTTGCTATGACGTGCACTGACCACCAGGGGGCAGACATTCAATGCAGGAGCTGCCCCCCACCACCACTCAGCCAGAAGCCAGGCTCACGGCTGGCGAGTGCAGTGGTGGTGGCTGGCGGGAGCCTCTCCCGCCTCCACTGCAGGCGAGCAGTAAGGAGCGAGGGGTCCCAGACTGGACTGCAAGAGGGTACAGGTCCAGCTGAGGGACACCCCCCCCGCCCCCAGTGCGTGAAATTTTGTGCACTGGGCCTCTAGTCCTACCTAATAAAATAGTAATATGCAAATTAACCAGCACTCTGCTACACCCACAAGCCACACCCACTAGCCACGCCCACCAGCCAATCGGGAGGGACTATGCAAATAAACCCAACCAAGATGGCTGCAGCCACAGAGAGCAGGAGGGAGGCTTGGGTTTCCCTGGCAATGGAGGAAGCCAAGCTTTCTGCCTGCCCTTGCCGGCACAGGCCTCCACTCAATGCTACAAAGTTTCAATTATAGAAGATAAATAAAGCCCAACAGAAATGGCGGCAGCCACGGAGCTGGAGAGAGCAGGAGGCTAGGGTTGCCCGCGGTGATGGAGGAAGCCAAGCTTCTGCAGCCCTGGCCTGCTTTGGCCTCCGCTCAAGGCTACAAAGTTTCAATTATAGAAGATACATAAATCCCAACAGAAATGGCTGCTGCCACAGAGCAAGCAGAAGGCTTGGCTCCACTCCAGGCTACAAAGTTTCAATTGTAGAAGATAAATAAATCCCAGATCCCAGGGCCTCTGCTTGGGTAGCCGGGGGGCGTGGCCAGCCTGCAAACCACCACAGGCCCCTAGCCCAGGCCACCCCACACCCCAAGGGAACCCCCATCCTGATCCGGTACACCCTTCAGGGCAAACCAGGTGGCCCCCACCCATGCACCAGGCCTCTATACTATCTAATAAAAGAGTAATATGCAGATTGACCATCACTCCAACACACAAGATGGTTGCCCCCATGTGGTCAAAGATCCTACCCCCATGTGGACACAAGATGGCCGCCACAAGATGGCCAGCAGGGGAGGGCATTTGGGAGGAACCAGGCCTGCAAGGGAGGGCAATTGTGAGCGATCAGGCCAGCAGGGGAGGGCAATTAGGAGGGACCAGGCCTGCAAGGGAGGGCAGTTGTGAGTGATCAGGCCAGCAGGGGAGGGTAGTTGGGAGGGACCAGGCCTGCAAGGGAGGGCAGTTGGGGGAGATCAAGCCTGCAGGGGAGGGCAGTTATGGGGTGACCCGGCCGGCAGAGGAGGGAAGTTGGGGGTGACCGGGTCTGCAGGGAAGGGCAGTTGGGGGGGACCCAGGCCTGCAGGGGAGAGCAGTTGGGGGGTACCAGGCCTGCAGGGAAGGGCAGTTAGGGGTGACCAGGCCTGCAGGGGAAGGCAGTTAGGGGCAAACAGGCTGGCAGGGGAGCAGTTAGGCATCAATCAGGCTGGCAGGGGAGTGGTTAGGGGGTGATCAGGCTGGCAGGCAGAAACGGTTAGGGGCAATTAGGAAGGCAAGCAGGCGAGCAGTTGGGAGCCAGCAGTCCTGGATTGTGAGAGGGATGTCCAACTGCCCTCAAGGGGTCCCAGATTGGAGAGGGTGCAGGCTGGGCTGAGGGACAACCCCCCCCATGCACGAATTTCGTGCACCGGGCCTCTAGTATCTTAATAAAACTGTTACCCCAAAAAGTCAAATAACTAACGAAAAAATTAACATTCAAGAAGTAATAATGCAAGCATGCTATTTAGAAACATGAATATAAACACCAAAATAATCAGCTAAAAGAAATCAAAGTACATAGTTGCCTCCCTGGGGTCAGGGAAATGGAGCAAGGTCAAGGGACAGCTGACTTTTATAATAAATCTTGTAGAACTGTTTGATTTTTAAAACTATGTGCATGTATAACTTTGATGAAAATGAAAACTTTTTGAACTTAAAAATAAAACCTCTGGTCTTGAGGCCTAAAGCATCTAAGTTTGGAGGAGAAAGGGTGGCTGTAGGGAAAGAGGGGAAGGAGGGATGCTGACCAGGTACCTTAGATTCACTCCCCCAGAATCAACAGCTTGTGCATTTGGCCAAGGGCTGGGGTCTGGCCCCAGTGGGGACACCAGACCTGGCCTGCCCCTGCCCACAGCCCCGCAGATCTGGGCCTCTAGCTCAAGGGAGAATCCCTGAGACTCTGCAACACTAGGACGCGAGACCATTGCTGTCAGGGCTGACTCTGGCCCAGATCCACGGGCATTTATTGAACACCTACTGTATACCCGACACCTCCACAGATGTCCTCTCATGACCCTCTCAAGGACCCCGGGAAGCAGGTGGGTTGATCCCCATGTTCATGTTCAGACGAAGAACCCGAGGCTCAGGGAGGTTTCGCCACTGATCTGGGCTCACAAAGCTAAAGAGCCAGGTTTAGCTCACAGGTCTGGCTGCATCACGTCCAGTTCTCTTTTCCCTACAGGGTTTCCCAGTGCAGGGGAGGAGGCAGGGAAGACCATACCTGAGCCCGGCCTACTCCCGAGGCTGGATTCTCAGCTCCTGCTTCTGGGTGGGTTGCAGTGAGAAGCCTGAATTAATCATGAGCTGGGAAGGCTCTACCTCACACTGATGGCTCAACAAGCTTGGGCCCTGGAGCTGCGGGCAGCAGTGGCTCAAAACAGGCTGGCCAGCCCCCTCTCCTCCCAGAGCCCCTAGCAGCCCAGTCACTAGATGGCTCAGCCCATCACCCTTCACCTCTGTTGGGTCCACCCAGGCATTGAACATGACTTTCTGGCTACCCGTGGGTCTCTGGTGCCAGTTATGGTTGCCCCACATCAAACCCCAGGAGAATGAACCAGCACCAACCTCCTACTCGGGAAGAAACCTTAGTGTCATTTAGCCCTCGTTGTACAAACGGGAGACAACACCCTCGAAGACAAAGGGACTTGCTCAGGGTCACACAGCAAGTTGGTAGCGGAGCCAGCTCTCTAGGCAAAGCTTTGCCCATGATGCCTTTCCTGCTGCCCCTTCACTAACAGGTGAGTGAGTGCCAGCGCCCTCCTGCTGCCATGGCAATGCCCCACCCTGGACGTGCCCCCTGATTACTTTCTGCTGCTCTTACATCCAATCTCAGAGCCGGGAGAGAAGTTACTTATTCGCACTAAAAAGTAAGTGGCTGATCAGCGCCCATTTTCCCCCAAATTTTAAAAATATCTCAGAATTCCTCTCCCATGACACACTCAATTATTGCCTTGATGACAACAGGGAAAGGTGGCAGTGGGTCCACGAACATCAGCAGCAGTGAGGAGGGCACCTTTGGGTTCAGACAGACCCGGGGTCCAATTCTGAAACTGACATTTAGTGACTGTGTCATCTTGGGAAAGTCACTCAGCTTCTCTCGGCCTCAGTTTCTTCATCCGTAAAGCGGGGCCACACTATCCACCTCTCAGGGATGTGGCAAGGATGAAGGGAAGGCAATGCATGAGGAGTCCTTTACACAGAGCCCCGAGCAGCGAGAGCACCTGGCAGTGTGGATAAGAACCGTCAGAGATAAAGGAGGAAGGAGCCAGAAAAGGAGGGAACATGCGCAGACAGGTTTTTCTTTTTTCTTTTTTCTACAACATTCAGACTTGTCTCTCCAGCTAGACTGGGAGCTCCCTGATGCTGAAAACACAGCTTCCCCCCTTCTGAACCTCACCCAACCCCACCCCCATCCCAGGCACAGGGCTTACATCATAGTAGGGGCTCAATAAAACTTTTGTCTCCCTGCCCATTGATGCAGAGACCAGTGTGAAGGGACAGACCTTGACTGTGGCACCAGCAAACCTCCTCTGGCCTGGAGTTCAGAGCAGCTTTCCACAGGGGCTCTTGGAGGTGGTCAGGACCAACTCTCCCCATTTCAGATGGGGAGACTGAGGCAGCCAATAGTGAAAGGGCTCTCCTCGGGCCACAGCCTAGAGACCAGGGTCCTCATTCTCGTCCTCCCTCTGGACGCTGGGAGGCTGGCTCCGCCTCTGGTCCCCCTTCTGTCCACATGTGAGCCCCACAGTGCTGATGCCACCGCCAGGATGTTCTCTCAGTGCCTGTTTTATTTCCAGGTGCTCTAAGGCTATTGCGGAAACAGAAGAGATCCACATTCCTATACAAACATGCTGTCATCACTTTGAAATGTCCATGTCTTCTCTGTCACACAAAGGCCACTGGGCCTTCTATTTTGCCTTCCGGCTGCTCCGGTCCACACTTGCACCCCTACAGCCCAGGCAGCCGGCCCTGCCCACTCCCCAGCTCCTCTCCCACCTCATTCTTCCTCTCCCAAGCCTCCGCCACACTCCACACGGGACTGCCTGCAGTGCCTGGGGTCTCGTTGCTCCTCCCTCCCAGCCTTTGCATGCGCTATCCTCTGGCCTGGAGGGCCTTTCCTAGTCGCCCCCCTGGGCCGGACCTGCGTCCTTTAGAGCTCGGCTGACGCCAGAGCCGGCAGGGCTCTCGGGCCTGCATTCCACGGCACCCAGAACTTTTCTTTTGTGACACGTTACACACATTTATAATGACCTAAGCATTTACCATTTAAAAATAGCTTCAGTTACATAGAATCATCTCATCCTGGACAGGTTGAAAGCTTCATGATGAAAAGCCCTGTGGCTACCTTGTTTCCGTTTGTCTTTCGGTGCCTAGCAGAGCCCCTAAGCCCCTAACATTTCTTGACTGTCTGACCTACTAAGGCAGAGAAAACTCCCGTTTGAGTGTCTGCTCTGTGTGGGTTCCTGTATGTTATTCTATCCAATCCTCGCTGGTAAGATGGGGTTGGTTGCCCCATTTTACAGACGAGGAAGCTATAGCTTGGAGAGGTGATGTGACTTGCTAGAGGAGGTGAGAGGGACCCATGGAAACTTCCTTCTTTCCAGGTCCAAGAGAGTCCCCCCCGCCCCCCGCCCCCGCTTCTAAAACTCCCTGAGGTTGTTAGGGGAGGTCATTGTTACATCCTCTGCCCTTGAGGTCAGTCCAGACCTGCCCCAGGCTCCAAGCAGGCTGGAGTGTCCCAGCTCTACTGAGGACCCATGCTCTGGGGCTTCCAGCCTTCAAGGCTCCCTAACGGGTCGCAGGCTGATAAATCATAGATGACCATAGCACCTCGGCGCCCTCTAGTGGTGGCAGGAAAGAGCGTCCAAGGGGAAAGGGGGAAGGGAGGGAGGGAGAGGGGAGAAGGAGCAGGAAAGAGATGGGGAGAGAACCTTAGAGCTGAGGAACGGGTTGGGCAGGAGCAGGAAGAGACAGGCAAGGCATTTTGCCCCTGGTTCCAGAGTCCCTCCTTTACCCCCTCCTCTGCCAGCTGCCTCTGGGTTTCTGTCCTTCAGCTCAGCCTACATCCTGGGGACCTCAGAGAGACACCCCTGCACAGGCTGAAAGGAAGGACCCATCTCTCCCTCGGGACTGGGACAGTCCATCCCTCTCCTGGGATGGAGCTGCTGACCTCTCCCGCCAAAGGCCTCACCTAGCCTTCCTCTCCTTCCCTCTGCAGAGAGAGTGGGGCTCTGCACGTGGCCCCCCCAAAGATCACAGGGACCATGAGCCCTAGGTCTGCCCCGCCCCATTCACTCCCTCCCCTCTCCCATCCTACTTCCCAGCCCAGCCACCCCAAAATCCCAGCAGCTGTGGTTGCCATGGTAAGAGCACCCCCAGCCCCTGGCACATCAATAAACTGCAACCTGGGGACCTGGCGCTACCGGAAGAGGCCGAATGTGCAATGTGCAGCGCCAGCTCATTTCCCGCTCCTCTCACTTCGGGATAATTAGTGCAAATTAAATTTCACACCCCTTCTCTGAGCAGCGAGAGCTCCCTGGGAATGGATGCCCACGATTCCCAGGGGAACGTACCCCACGGTCTCTTTGCAATGTGCAAACGTGAGAGAACATTTCTCAGCTGCGAGTCCTCAGCGAGTCCCCAAAGTTGCTGACGCCCAGGCTCAGACACACTTACCCGGCGGCGCTGTGGGTGGAGAAGAAGAAGAAGTGGGGAGCGAATTCAATCCCAGCTCTGGCACCCTTCCCCCAGGCTTTCCTCATCTGTAAAACCAAAAGGATGGGCCATAGAAAGGAAACCCTCAAATCACCAAGGCCTCAAAAACATGCGTGCACATCCACACCCACATGCCTGCGCTCAGAGCTGCTTCCTCCCGGGACCTGGGTGGTCACACAGGCCTCAAGCTAAGGGGTCACACAGGCCCCAAGCTAAGAGGTCACACAGGCCCCAAGCTAAGGGGTCACACAGGCCCCAAGCTAAGGGGTCACACAGGCCCCAAGCTAAGGGGTCACACAGGCCCCAAGCTAAGGGGTCACCCAGGCCCCAAGCTAAGGGATCACACAGGCCCAAGCTAAGGGGTCACACAGGCCCCAAGCTAAGGGGTCACACAGGCCCCAAGCTAAGGGGTCACACAGGCCCCAAGCTAAGGGGTCACCCAGGCCCCAAGCTAAGGGATCACACAGGCCCAAGCTAAGGGGTCACACAGGCCCCAAGCTAAGGGGTCACACAGGCCCCAAGCTAAGGGGTCACACAGGCCCGAAGCTTAGAGGGCCAGCGCTTGATTTCAGGCTCCGTCTGCCATCTAAATTTTTAACTAGAGGCCCACATTTCATTCTGCACTGGATCCTGCGAATTCTGTAGCTGGTCCTCCCAGCACTCATTCATTTTCACATATTAAGTATCTGAATAAGTAAACCGCTACACACACCTCGACACCAATCATAACAATAGCGGACCAGACGCTGCCTTCAGTGCTTCCTATAACTTCACCCCGTTTAACCCTTGCAGCAACCCTGGGAAGTGGGTTCAGACAGAGCTTCTAGAACTGTGATGCGCTCGGACCTGGGGACCGTGTTCAAATGCGGGTTCTGAGTCGGCAGCTCTGGGCAAGGCCTGTGAGTCTACATTTCTAACAAGCTGCCAGGGGTCGGGGGAAACCTGGGGGAGGAGGGGAGCCCCTGGAAGGGCCCCAGGGAGTCTCCTGGTGGCAGTGTCCCTCACGGAGGACAGGATAGTGGCCCAGCCTCACTTCCCAGAGGCAGGATCCAGCCACCCTTCTCCAGCCCTCAATTGTGGATCTGACGCTAAGCCCTCCCCAGGCCGTTCTAACTGGGCTTGACATTTTCTACTGACAGCACATTTTCCTGTTTATTACGACATGTCAAGTAGAGCTTTCGCTCATTTTTATTGATTTGAGAGAGAGAGAGAAGAAAGGAGAGGGAGAGAGAAAAACATTGATGTGAGAGAGAAACATCAGTCGGTTGCCTCCCATATGCATCCCCACTGGGGATCGAACCCACAGCCTGGATTTATGCCCTGACTGGGACTCGAGCCTGCCACCTTTGGCCGACGCTCCAACCGACTGAGCCATCCGGCCAGGGCTAGAGCTTTCACTTTTAACCTTCCAAGTTTATTTACTTATAAAACGTTTGCTTTACCAAGAAGGGTACTGTGTGCACATTAATAAAGCCATGTACCCCCAGCGGACGATATAACCGCCTCTGGTGGAATGGGAGTGAGACCACATTAGACTCTCTGCCGCATCATTTTCGCTGGCCCTGCCACTGAACTTCAGCCCCTGTCATATTCCCAACTGCAAATGCTTCTTTTTCTAATCTTTCCGAAAAGCAGTGACTCATAAACAAGAACAGATTTCTCTTGCTTGCAGAAAAGGTAAATTGCTGGCAGAAATAAATTTGCAGATGCTAGAAATTCACAGAAAGGAGCTCGTTGGTGGAGAGGGTTTGATATCCTGCCCTGTCCCTCACATACACCCCCAGCCTTTCCCTCCTCCTGTCTGTACCCTTTCTCTTCCCTGCTAAGCCAAGCTGGGTGCTACCGGGGCTTGCTGGGCTCGATGCTGGGGTGCTAGACATGGGGAGGAGGTGGGCTCCACTCTTGAGAATGACTCCCCTGTTTATCTCCTGGTTCGTCCCAGTTCCTGGGCCTGGGATAGGGCCAGGGGCCCCTGAGGTGGAGAACTCCGGCATCCCGGCTCCACACAGTACACTGACCTCAATTTATGTGGGTTACTCCCAGCCTGTGGACCTGCCGCCTGGTGAGCAGAAGGCCTGTGGGACCTGCCCAGGGCCTGCAGGAGGTGGTTCCTCGCTCAGGCAGACTGTGCTGCCCAAGCCAGTAGGAGCGGGTTCTAAGAGTGAGGAGGACCTGGGGGCGGGTCTAGAAACCTCTCCGACACAGAATCCATGGCAGAGGGCAAGAGTGGTGCCATTTCCTGTGTTCTCACCATGCCAGGACCCCACATGCATTTCCCTGAGCTCTCACCATGCCAGGCCTCCACATGCATCTCCCTGAGTTCTCACCATGCCAGGACCCCACATGCATCTCCCTGAGCTCTCACCATGCCAGGCCTCCACCTCCATCTCCCTGAGCTCTCACCATGCCAGGCCTCCACCTCCATCTCCCTGAGCTCTCACCATGCCAGGCCTCCACCTCCATCTCCCTGAGCTCTCACCATGCCAGGCCTCCACCTCCATCTCCCTGAGCTCTCACCATGCCAGGACCCCACATGCATCTCCCTGAGCTCTCACCATGCCAGGCCTCCACCTCCATCTCCCTGAGCTCTCACCATGCCAGGCCTCCACCTCCATCTCCCTGAGCTCTCACCATGCCAGGCCTCCACCTCCATCTCCCTGAGCTCTCACCATGCCAGGCCTCCACCTCCATCTCCCTGAGCTCTCACCATGCCAGGATCGCACATGCATCTCCCTGAGCTCTCACCATGCCAGGCCTCCACATGCATCTCCCTGAGCTCTCACCATGCCAGGCCTCCACATGCATCTCCCTGAGCTCTCACCATGCCAGGCCTCCACCTCCATCTCCCTGAGCTCTCACCATGCCAGGATCGCACATGCATCTCCCTGAGCTCTCACCATGCCAGGCCTCCACATGCATCTCCCTGAGCTCTCACCATGCCAGGACCCCACATGCATCTCCCTGAGCTCTCACCATGCCAGGCCTCCACCTCCATCTCCCTGAGCTCTCACCATGCCAGGACCCCACATGCATCTCCCTGAGCTCTCACCATGCCAGGCCTCCACCTCCATCTCCCTGAGCTCTCACCATGCCAGGCCTCCACCTCCATCTCCCTGAGCTCTCACCATGCCAGGCCTCCACCTCCATCTCCCTGAGCTCTCACCATGCCAGGCCTCCACCTCCATCTCCCTGAGCTCTCACCATGCCAGGATCGCACATGCATCTCCCTGAGCTCTCACCATGCCAGGCCTCCACATGCATCTCCCTGAGCTCTCACCATGCCAGGCCTCCACATGCATCTCCCTGAGCTCTCACCATGCCAGGACCCCACATACATCTCCCTGAGCTCTCACCATGCCAGGACCCCACATACATCTCCCTGAGCTCTCACCATGACAGGACCCCACATGCATCTTCCCCAATCCTCACAACCACCCCTGGGAGTTATTGCACCCATTTTACGGATCAGGAAGCTGAGACATGGGAGAGGAAGTCACTCATGCACCCTCTGATGACAGATCAGCAATTCAAACAGACCCTGCAACTGGTCTCATTTACATTTTCCTTCACACCCTCCTTCCCTTTCTCCTTCTCTCTCCTCTTCTCCCAGTCCTCCTCCATGCCACCCCATCCTCCCTCCACTTCACTCTACTGGAATCCTTACTCTCTCCTCCTCCCTACTGCTCTTTTCACTCTAAGCACAGAGCATCCAAGAGAGAACATTTTTCCAAAGAAAACAAATGTACTGAAGCCAGAAGTGGGGGTAGGAGAATCTCTGAGCCCAGTAGGAACAACTCAGCACCCAACAGCAGCAAAGGCCTCAGAGATGGAGGCCAGATGAGGCTTAGACCCTCCCCCGCTGCCATCAACACCCAAGGCCAAGTTAGATTTGCAGTCCCCCACCTGCACTTCCAGACTACCTTAACAACTGAATTGTAAATTGTTTAACAGCCCTATACTTCCCTCCCATACCTAAAGCCTTTAATTTCTATTGAAGTTCAAGTTTCGAACCCTCCTAAGCCCACTACCCTTCCAGAAGAAGTTAGTTATTTACACTCTAGTGTGAATAAGTGTCTGACCTCCCACCCCTTCCCTGAGAGAGGATGTTACTAGCAGAGGTGAGCCCCAGAGAGAACCATGGGCTCTCTCAATGTCCATTCTTCTCCGGCAGCTAGAGGGACTCCATGCTGCATCATCTCTAAGGGACTCCAGGGCTGAGAGCTGCCAGATGTGGCCAATGGCTGTCCCAGAACAGGTCGGGTGCCTCCTCTCACTAATTCCTAGCATGGCAAAGGCCTGACTGAGGTCCCTATAGACAGCAGATGGCAGGCCCACTTCTGCGTTGCCATAGCAGCCCTGGAAGGGGGGTGAGGAGACTGCGCTGTGTCTTATGCCTAGACTACACGAGGGCACATGGATGGATAGATGCAAGTTTCAGATGTTATTATTCCCTCCCCCAACCTCTTCAGGTGGCTGCAGAAGTCCCTGGAGGTGCCCTGGCAGGGTGGGGTAGGATGGGACCCAGGACCTGAATGTCAACAGACCTGGGCTCCAGGCCACCCAGCTCCTCTGGCTGGATCAAAGCCAGCTGTAAGGTCCGGTGCACCCAAGGGGCTTCCTTGTGGGAGCCCACACCCCCTTGCTTGGAGGTTCAAGGACCCCTTATGTATAGGGCCCTCAAAGACAGTAGGAGTCCCAGAGGCAAAAGATCTGGGGGCCACAGATCAAAGGGCAGAGTGACCAAAAGAAGCCAGAAGAGGTGCAGGTGCCGAGGTCTCTCATTGGCACCAGTGTCCGGTTCAGGACCCACCCCGAAGCGATCCTCTGCCTCCAGCTCCCTATAGGCATCCCAGTCCCTGGGGCTGCCTGAGCTGTGGGAGCAGGCACCCCAGAAGCAGGATCTGAGGCAAGCTAGCAGGACTGGGCAGGACATGCACACAGCACTGAACCTTGAAGCCCTTCCCCCTCCACTCTTAGAGCCAATCCTGATTCTCTGAGGACTGACCACCATGTGCATTCACAACGTGTATGGTAAGTGGTGGGAATGCAACATGCACACATGCAATGTGCACACGTGCAATGTGAACACACTCAGAGTTCACATACAGTACATACATGCAGTGTATACAGTAGATGCTCAGGGTGTGAGCACATCATGCACCTGCTCCAAGGACTCCCTTATCCACCTGTGCATGCACACACACTGTGCACCACTTGTGTGCACACAACTCATGCATAGGAGACCCACACCTTGGGCAGAAGAAGGTCCAGCAAGAACTTATGTGGCCCTAACTGGTTTGGCCCCGTGGCTAGAGTGTCGGCCTGTGGACTGAAAGGTCCCAGGTTCGATTCCGGTCAAGGGCATGTACCTGGGTTGTGGGCACATCCCCAGTAGGAGGTGTGCAGGAGGCAGATAATCGATGTTTCTCTCTCATCAATGAGTCTAGCTCTCTATCCCTCTCCCTTCCTCTCTCCCTCATCAATGATTCTAGCTCTCTATCCCTCTCCCTTCCTCTCTGTAAAAAATCAATAAAATATATTTTTTTAAAAAAAGAACTTATGTGAACACACCCTCACACCTACTTCCAGTGAGCACACAGAATGAACACGGTATGCATGTGATTAACATGTGTGCACACGCGCACACACATACACACACTGTAGGGCCAGCCTGTGGAAGGGACACAAAGAGGCAGGGAACCCCTTGCCTCCTCCCTGGAGACAAACTAAGACATGGAGGATCATCCGCGGAGGCAGGCTGGGGCCTGGGGAACTCCTTACTCCGTATCTGTGCTGCCCCCACTACAGACAATGAGGTCAGGGATCCACTCCCGAGAGGGCCCAGGAGACAATGTCTGGGCCACAGCCAGGCCAGCAGCCCTGTAATCACCAGGGACAGGGATGGGTTGGAGGACAGCCCCAGGAGGCTCCCTGAGCCAGGCTGAGGCCTGGCATGGGGCAGGCTCCACCCTGCCTGACTCCTGTCTTCTCTTTCAGTTACGCCCACAGGAGTCCAGGTGGTGGTGGGGGAAGGAGCTGAGAGAAAGGCCCAAGTTGAGGGTCAGGAGGCCTGGGTTCTAGGCCTGGCTCTGCCTCTACCTAAGTAGACATACTGGACAGAGCCCGGCCCCTCCTGAGCCTCAGTTTCCCCATGGATACCCAGGGAGCTAATCTTGCCCTCTGTTCTCACTGAGGCCTGTGTCACATGGGTCATTAGTCACCTAAACACCTGACCTGACAAGGTGGTTGGCCCTCCAGGAGCAGCACTGGCTGGGCTCATGGGAAAGATCAATGAGAGCTTCGCCACAGGAGGTTCCTGTGCGGGACAGGGTGCGGGGTCTTGCTTGAGCCGCCAAGCCCAGAAGCACGAGATCCCACCATCATGGAAGGAGCGCCAGGCTACAGCCAGGGTGTGATGGTTCCAGCCACTGCCTGTGTGTGGCCTCGGGCAGGTCCCACCCTGGGCCTTAGTTTCCCCACCTTTAATCCAAGGAAGCTGAACTGGAACTGGTCTCCAAGGGACACCCAGTTCTGAGATTGATTCCACGTCACCGGAAGCAGCTGGCGGGTGGAGGGGGGCACAAGGAAAGGGGAGATCTGCCAGGAAGGCCCCTCCCCAAACAGATTTCCCAAGCACCCTCTGGGTCAGGCCCTGGGTCAAGCTCTTTATACCCCTAAGCCCATTTATGAAGAAGATGCCAATAGAATCCAGCATTTACAGATCAGGACATGGCAGCTTAGAAAGAAGCCAAGGTCGCACCCCCAGCCCAGGTCAGGATTCCAGCTCGGATTTACCTGACTTCAGACCACACGTGGGCATGGTTTTTCTAAGGGATTTCCATGGATTAACTCACTTTATCTACATAGCAATCTCAGAGGTGGCATCCATGATTATCTCTGTTAGGTAACTTGCCCAAAGTCACACAGCTAGAAAGTGGAAAAACTGGGTCTGAAGCAAGGCCGTTTTTATCTAGAACATAAGCGTTCCGCCATCCCACTAACCCCACCCTGCCTGGCCCCCAAGGGCCACAACAGACCCAGCAGAGGTCACACGGAGGATCGCAGCCACACTCTTTTCCACGGACCACGTGTATCAGTTATCTACTGACTCAGCAATGCTGCGTAACAACCACAAAACCTCAATGACATGCCATAACACACATTTATTTTCTCTCAGCAGTCTGCAGGTCAGCCGGGGGGTTCTGCTGCTCGGGACCAGGCTCTCGGTTTATCTTGTTCTGTGTCTGCTGACACCTGGCAGGTGGGCTGAGGGTTGACAAGTCTAGGACGGCCTCACTCTCACCTGTTTGACAATTAGCTGGCTGTCGGTGGGGATGACGGAAATGACGAGGCCACGTGTCTCTTAAGGGTCACAGTGAGGGAGGGAATGTGAGAGAGAGGAAGGGAGGAAACGAGGGAAGGAGGAGAAGAGAAAGAGAAAGAGAGAGAGGGAGCTGCAGCCCTCTTGAGGCCTAAACTTGGAACCGCACGTTGCCAACTCCTTCACTTTGCATCAGTCAAAGCAAATCACCAGGACAGCTGGGCTCATGGGCTGGAGAAATAGGCTCCGCCTGGTGAAGGGAGAAGCTGCAAAGTCATTTTGTAAATGGCGTGATTACAGAGAAAAGAGAAGAACTGGGTACATTTTTGCAACCCACCAACCACACTGTGTGTCTCTTTTCCACTTTCATTTTCACATATCCTTTTATTCTATTAGAGTTATAGAAAATCAGAGCTGGGGCAGAAGGCTTAGAAATCAGCCCATCTCCAATCACCCATTCTATATATGGGGATCCTGAGGCCCTAGAGCAGCCGTGGGCAAACTACGGCCCGCGGGCCGGATCCGGCTGTTCTATCTGGTTCTCTTGCTCTCCCCTCCGCTCCTTTACTTTGAATTTATATTAGTTCACACAAACACTCCATCCGTGCTTTTGTTCCGGCCCTGGGGTCCAGTTTAAGAACCCATTGTGGCCCTCGAGTCAAAAAGTTTGCCCACCCCTGCCCTAGAGGGACAGGAACGTGCAGGGGGCCCCGGCCCAAGCCTCTTCCCTTTGGCTCAGGAATCAGTGCAGACTGGCAGCCTGCCCTTGCCTCTTAGCTGCCAGTGCCCTCACCACCATCCCACTGAGCTGGCACTTGGCAATTAGCGCCCAGGGAGGACGGATCTCATCTCAGCCTCACCCCCTCCCACTCTCCAGACTGAACACTTCGTATTTATGAGTCACAAAGCCCTGGCACTTGTGTCATTATCCTCCACGTACCAAGTGCCTTCACCCATTATTCAATCCCCATGTCACCCGAATGGGAGGGCAAAAGCAGTCATAACAATCACCCTAGCATCTGCTGAGCGCATTCGAAGGGGCACACATTGTTCCAGGCGCGCATTCAATGCTCACACCAACCCAGTGCAGGAGGTATGATTGTTATCCCAAATTGCAGCGGGGAGAGTGTGGTTCAGAGAGGTGAAGTGCCTCACCCAAGGCCACTTAGCTGGTAAGTATCAGAGCAGGGACACAAACCCAGGTCGGTCAGCCTAGCTCCCAACCACACGCTATGCCAAGTCAGTGAGGTCCGGACCCAGCCCCAAGGGGGCCTGAGGGGAGGGGTGCAGACCCCTGGACAGTGACAAGCCTGAAGAGGGGCCTTGGATCTTTAGTTTTATCTCCCCAGAGTTCTGGCCTGGTGTGAGGCTGGGGGTGGGGGTGGGGCCCCTCACCTCCTGAAAAGGGAGCTGTGCATGAGTTCCACCAGCAATCAGAGTAGTGGAGGTGGGGGGCAGAGAGAAAGAGAGAGAGAATGAGAGAGAGAGAAATTGAGAATAAGAACATAAGAGCATGGAGTTCAGCTGACCAGGTTCAAATCCTGCTTTGGTCACCCAATAGCTATGACTTTGTGCAATAAATTTCATTTCTGTGCCCTCCAGTGTTCCAATCTACAAAATGGGGATGCCAATACTAGTCTTCACCTCCTGGATTTGTTGTGAGGAGTGAAGGAGTTGACATATATAAGGCAATTTCTGGCACATAGTAAATGCTCATTGAACATTGGCCATTAGCATCACTATATGACCCCTTTTGGCTTCTGGACCGCCAGAGAGCAGCTGCCACCAGCTGCTAACCAGCCAGCTCTGAGAGGCACCCTGCATGGCTTGAATTACCCACCAGAGGGATGAGAGGGTCGCTGTCCAGGGGTCTGCACCCCTCCCCTCAGGCCCCCTCAGGGCTGGGACCAGACTTTTCAAGACTCAAAGCCATGAAAAGAATATGGTGCCCTGCTCCCCCACACAGTGTTAAGTCCAAATAAAAATAACACTAAAACATAAAATGAGCACAAAGAAGTTTAACAGCGTTCTGGTTTTTTAAATGAAGTTCTGTCTCCAATATCATTTGAGTTTATTTTGGTGCCTCCGTCTTGCTGGCATCTTAATCATGTGCTTGGTCTGGCTTGCCACTAGCTCCCAGTGGCCTGGGGAACCCCTGGACCCCAGGCCAGGAGTCAGGGTCCTCAGAAAGTGATTAGCAGATGCTTTGCCAAGAGCACCCCACCTTTCAAGGGATGCAAGAAGAAAACCCGCACCCAGAGCGCTAAAAAAAAACCTCCGACTGACAATTTGGCAGCTGCGGTTGCCAGGGAGATGATGAGGGATCCGTGTGGTGCTGGCGGTGCTGCCTCCCGCTTGGCAGAGCCCCTGCCTCCGCCCCGGGGGTGGGGGCAGGGGGGGCTTCTCCTGGTGTCATCGTGGGGACGAGGGGCCAGGCCAGGAAACAAGAGCCCCGAAGATCACTTTCCCCATTGTCACCCTTGTCCTCAGAGCAGAGGGTGTGGACCAGACAATGGGCTGATGGACAATAGGGAGCAGCAGATGGTGTTCCCTCTACCCCTACCCCACCAGCTGGTGCCAGCCAGCTTGCCAGGCCTGCTGGTGAGGTCGGGGTAAGGGCACAGGCTCAGCTGGCTACAGACCCCAGCCTTGCACCTGCCCACTTGGAGTTTTTGGAAAGAGGCTTGAACTGGGAATTGAGACCCTTGGGTGATGGAAAATGAGAGGAAGAATAAATAACAACTAGCACTCACTGTGTCTAAAATAAATCCGTTCTTCATGTAAAACCCAAATTCCTGCCAGGCCCAGCACGACCAAGCCGGCAGCCAGCTCCCTGGCTCTCTATAGCACTCTCGCCCCATCTCTGTGCCTGAAACACAGTCAGACCTTTGCAAACTCTGCCCCTTTGCATATGCTATTCCCACTCCCCAGAGCACCACAGCCTCCACCTCCCCATCATTCCGCTCCCACCTTAAATATCGTCTCTTTGAACAAACTCTCTGATAACCTGGTCCTAAGTAGATGAGAATTTGGCTCCTTCAAATAGCATTTGTCACAATTTATGACTGTTGATTTTGTTTCCATATTTATATCTCCCAGACTGCCTGTAAGCTCCACAAGAGAACATAGAGACTGTTTATCTAATTCTCCACTATATCTCCTGCACCAAGAACAGTGCCTAGTGCATAGTAGGTGCTAAATAAAAGTTCTTTGAATTTATCAGTCTCCAGGCACTTAATCCTCCTAATCTATCCCATGAGGTTGTTTTTGTCCCCATTCTACAGAAGGAAGAATGGGGGCTCAGAGAGGTTAGTAGTTGATTAAGCCGAGGCTAGAATCTGCAGCTCATCCAACTCCAAAATCCCCGCTCCTACTCACTCCCACTCCCCTCCACTGCCCCCTCCCAGCTCTCCCTGCACCAAATCCCTCTGGGGGGAACATAGGTCACTTCCCTTCTGGAAACAATTCAAATGTCCATCAGCTGGTGAATGGACACAATGCGATAGCTCTGTAGAATGGAATACTCTTTGGCCGTGCAAAGGCATGAACTACTGACACGAGCAATAACACAGATGAGACCCGAAATAACTGTGCTGAGCGGAAGAAGCCAGACACAAAAGACATATACCATGTGGTGCCATCTGTGTGAAATCCTACAAAGAGCGGAACTGCAGTCACAGAAAACAGATCAGGGGTTACCTGGGCATGAGGGTGATGAAAACGTTCCCTATCGGGACTATGGTCATGGTGACACAACTGTATGCCTTTGTCATCCGCTCAGGAAAGCCAGAGAGCACGGGGGGAGAGAAATTGTCCTCTCTAGAAAGCTTGGTTGTTTGTATTCTTTGAAGAAATTGGATTGGAACCAACCAAGGAACACCCAGTCATTCCCTGGCATCTCCTCATGTGGAGACACTAGCCAAGGCATCCGTGAATCTTCGCCAAAGACCACAACTCATGGGTGTATGTCTGTGTGTGTAGGTGTGTGTATGTGTGCATATCTGTGTGTTTCTCTATCTGTGAGTGTCTGAATGTGTGTGCCTATGTCTATTTGTGCACCTGTGTATAATTGTATGCCTGTCGGAGTACATATCTGTGTGTTTGTGGGCATGTGTGCGTGAGTATGTCTATGTATGTGTTCATGTGTGTATCTGTGTGTTTGTATGGGTAGGTAACCATCTAATGACTTCTAGTAGGTGCAAATGCTCCATGTCAGACCTGGCTCCAGTCCTGTCTACACACTCACTTGCTGTGGGGTTCCTCACCAAGTTGCCTAATTCCTTCAGTCTCCTTCCCTCCCCTGGGAAAGGGGAGAGTGATAATCTAGTCAGCTAAGTTGTGAGGGTTGCCTGAATGGTGTATTATGTGCATCATTCCAGACACAAGCTGAGTGTTCGGTATGCCAGGTTGTTATATTATTGGGGCCGTTCCCTCCTACACCTTTCTGATACCACTTGCATCCACCCTCTCCACAGCTATGTATTGACTCCCCGTTGTGTGCCAGGTACTCCAGCTCTAGGCACTAACTGCCCTTTCTCAGAGGTTATGGAAAAGGAACAGTCCTGGGTTACGTTCTTATTTATTCATTCATTCGATGTCTACTGTGTCCCTTTCTAGCTGTGTGACCTCAGGCAAGTCATTATCCTAAGTCTCCATTTCCTATCCGTAAACAGGACATGGATATAGTGCCTGCCTGCCTTGTTTGGGCACTGGAAGGATGAATTAGAAACAATAGGGTATGAAGGGCCTTTTCACACACACTGCCCAAGTAGTAGTTATCAGTAATATGAGGAGTTGCACCTCCATTTAGGGTACAAAGCTATGCAACCCGGAGGAAAACTCGGGCGATAAATGATAAACTCGGGGACAGTTACAAGGGCCTACCGGAACCATATCACCCATCTCGTGGGAATGTGGTAGGACGATCTCACTCTAGCAGGCTCTTCCTGACTCCATGCCCACCCTGGCCGGGCGGCTCTGCTTTCTCTGGGCCGCCATGTTCTTCCTTCCTTGAGACATTCTCTTCTTGAGTTGCGTGGCTTTCTCCAGGTCTCAGATCTTTCAATTAGCCTCTGGCCAACTTACACTCCAGAGAGTGTCCATGGCTCTCACACCTGCTTGCAGTTCTCCAAATCCACATCTACCAACAGCTGTCCCCCCACCTGTCAGCCTCAGGGGTAACCAACCACACACCCTCCCCAGGAACTCTTCAAGAAACTGGGTTGCCCATGCTTACCTCCAAAAATACTTTAGGTTGCCCTGACCGGTTTGGCTCAGTGGATAGAGCGTTGGCCTGTGGATTCGAGGGTCCCAGGTTTGATTCCGGTCAAGGGCATGTACCTTGGTTGCGGGCACATCCCCAGTGGGGGGTGTGCAGGAGGCAGCTGATCGATGTTTCTAACTCTCTATCCCTCTCCCTTCCTCTCTGTAAAAAATCAATAAAATATATTTTTTTAAAAAATACTTTAGGTTTACCAGTTGCCCGGGTCTGGAATACCTCCTACCGCTTCCATAGGACACACACACAAGTCTAGCAAAGCAGAAGCCATTCAGGACATTTCCCAGCTCTGCCTCTAATAATTATGCATCTGGTAAGTTGCTCCACCTCTATTCCTTTATTGGTAAAATGGGGAGAATAATAGTACCTTGCTCCTGGAGTTTTCGTGAGAATTCAATTAGTGTGTGCAAAGTGCTTAGAATAGTGCCTGGCACATAGTCTATGCTCAATAAATGTTAGTTTATTACTGCATCCTCCAAGATTCAAGTCGAGAAGCTTCCCCTGGCTGCCGATTTCTCCCTCTGAGCTATTGCCGACACTCGTGTAGGTATTGACTTTTTCCTAACTTCATCCATTTTGCAAACATTCACCAAGTTCCCACGGAAATAAATTAAACAGGGTGCTGGCCCCAGGGAGCTCCAGCTCAACGGAGAGGATAGGAAACAGATTATCAAAATCCCAGATAAAGATGCAGGATGGAGAGAGCAAGGGGGGCAGCTGGAGAAGCCCAGGGGTCAGCTGGGTTTGGTCAAGATGGCTTCCAAGAAGGAGAGCTAACTGAACAGAGCCTTAAAGGGTGACAAAGTGTTAGTTGGGTCAAGGAAGGAAATAGGGGCTCCTCAGACAGAGAGGAATAAGAAAAGGCCTGACCCCTTTGAGGAACCTCTGGTAATGCAGGGTGGGCAGAGCAGAAAGGGGTGCGGTGAGGGGCTCGAGATGGGCTGGGAGGTAAACAGAGGCCAGATCGCAAAAGGCATTCAATGCCCTATTGGAAAGCTGGCACTTCTAGTGCAACCTGGTACCCTGGATCGGAGCCTGGAAAAGAAAAGGGACAGTACTGGAAGCACTGATGGAATCTGTCATTTTGTTAATAGTGTTGAACTAATGCTAATTTCTTGATTTTAACAAACATACCATGGCTATGTGACACGTTAACATTAGGGGAAGTGAGGTAAAGGATAGATGGGAACTCTCTGTAATATCTTTACAACTCTTCCATGAATCTAAAATTATTTCCAAAAAAAATATTATTTTAATGTAAGGCTAGGACTTTATCTTGAGAGTAAAGGGAAAGCCACTGAAGGGTTTATAGCCATGAATAACCAGGTCCAATTTGTGCTACAAAGATTTCTCTGGCTAAAGTGAGAGATTGGAATGGGTAAGACTGGACCCAGAGAGAGAATCTCCCAAAATCCAATAAGCTGTTGGGATGGAGAGAAGGGAGCAGATCTGAGAGCTCATCAGAGGGTTGAATTCAAGGAATTTGCTTTTTCTTGTCTTTTTTTAAAAATATATATATTTATTTATTATTTCAAAGAGGAAGAGAGAGGGAAAGAGAGATGGAAACATCAATGATAAGAGAGACAGCTTTGCACAGTGGCAATATCATAGCCAATGAGGTTTATCCGAGGCGCGATTATTGTTAATTGAAAAAAAAAAAATGAGGAGAGTGAATCAAGTGGCTGCTTCCTGCATGCCCCCAATGGGGGAATTGAGCCCACAACCTGGGCATGTGCCCTGACTGGGACTTGAACCATAAACCTCCTGGTTTATAGGTGGACACTCAACCACTGAGCCACACCAGCTGGGCAGGAATTTGCTTTTGATTGGACAAGGAAATAAAGGGGAGGGCTGAACCAAGGAAGATACTTGAGTTGCTGGATTGAGCAAGATGCTTGCCAAGATTCTTTGATTACAAGTGACAGAAATACTATCAAATTATGAAGGAAAAGGGTAAAGTTACCCAATGACTAACCCCTGTCTTGAAAACAAACTGGAGGAAGTGAAGCAGTGGAGCTGACTTGAGGAGCAACTGGAACCTGGGCCTCAGGCACCTTCAGGATATCCTCTTCCTAATGTCTTGTGTCATTCGCTATCCAAAAGCAAAGAGCTCGGAGGACTCATATCTTTAAAGCCTGTAACCATTAGGAAAAGACATTTTTCCCATCAGCTCTAGTTAGAAAAATCCCAGGGAAGAGCTATGATTGGTCAGGCTTGATCAGGTGTCCCTCTCTGCACCTGGCACTATGGCCTAAGGCCTAGGAAACAATAATTGGCCTAATTTGGATGTTTTCCACTCCCCTTCCCTCTGGCCAGGAGGTAAAATTCTGATAGGCTGGTCCCATTAGAACTAGTCTGGAAGAGGAACAATTATGCCAAGAAAATAAGTGCTGTTACCTGAAGAAATGTGGAAGTATTGGGCAAAAGGATGGATGGCAGTGTCATTTCCAGGGATAGAGAAGGACAAGGGAAAAGCAGGTGGAAAAGGGGGAGCACAAAGGAAATGGGTTTGGTTCTGGACTTGGGAGATGGCAGGTGCCTGGAAGGCCTCGGGTGGAGAATCTCCACAAGTTCAGGAGGGGTCTTCTCTGTGAACTCCATTTGGTTTCCTATGAACTTGAACAGTCAAGCTTCCTTTCTCCAAAGCCCCAAGGGCTTCTGGGGCCTAATGCTTTTAGCACTGATTGGCCCTCACAGGCCCTTTTAGTCACACTGACTTATCACAGCCCACTCACAGCACAGTAGCACAAGATGGATAGATGGATAGTTGGATAGTTGCATGAATAGATGACTGTAGAAATGGGTGGATGGATGGATGGATCGTGGATGATTGGAGGGGTGTTTGCTTGTTGGATGAATGGGTAGGTAGTTGAATGGATAGGTGGTTAGATAGATGGATGAATAGGTGGATCGATGGATTGATGGATAATGGATGATGGATAGTTGCATAAAGAGATAATGGAAGAGATGGATGGATCATGGATGGTTGGATGGATATTTGGTTGTTGGATGGATGGATACAATACTGAAATGTGTAATACATCTTCCCAGTGCACACTGAACTCACAATTCAGTGGAAAACAATGACACAGAAACAGATTATTACAGCAGAGAGAGGCATAGACTCTAGCTGGGGGGTTGTGGTGGGTAGGGGCAAGCAGGAGTTGGTTAGCCTGTCAGAAGAGGAGAGATAATGAAGGTAGTTTCAGCCCTCAAGGAACTCACAATCTAATTAAATAACTAGCCACTTCAGATTATTTCTGAAACTGAACCAGGTATAAATAAATCTATAAACAGAACACTTAGGTAAGCAAGGTGTTCTTTAAAAGGCAGTGAGCTCAGATATATAATAACTCCTGATTCAAAACATCATTTTCTCCTTGGAACAACCTCAGAGTTAATTCCCCAAATTTGTCAGAACACACGCATTTCTTTGTCCCTGCTGCTCAGCCTCACCTCCTCCCTGGGCGCCTGTGCTACCGTGATAGGAAAATACATACACGGAGCCATCTCCACTGTGCACGCCCGCAGCTGTGTTACAAGGTGAACAGGGCCCAATCATCTCCTGAGAACAGGCAATCAGAAGCAGACCAAATGCCCACAAGCTCGTGTGCTGTTGGCTTTCCCATTAGCGGTTGAGGTTTCACTCTTAAATGGGAAACAATTCATGGCATGAAATTTGAAAAATTCCCAACCAAGAGTAATTGAATGAGCCCCGGACTTGGCCTTGGCCCTGATTCTGCCACGGGTCATTGCACCACGTGCGGGAGGGGGGTCCCCAGGATCCCCCAAGATCACTTCTAAGCTCTCAATTCTGATCTTCAGCAACAGACATATTTTTCTTTGTAGTTTAAAAATGAAGGGATTTCAAGAATTTTCAAAGGTCGAATGGCCTGAGGCAAAGTCCCTTCCAGTCTCTAAGCCTCTATTTACCATCTGACACGGGACTGCTGCGATCAGCCGTCCAGCCTCACAGCCGTGCTGAGGAGCTCAGATGTGAGCATGTCCATGAAGTGCTGACAGACTGTAGAGCTCTACACCAGTGAGTGAGGGGTGGTCTTCTGGACATTCAGAGGGTGTGGGCCCTCCCCGTGGATGTGAGCTGTGTCACACTTGCTCTGAAGGGCCCTTAGAGGTCTGCTGACCATCTCTGGCTGGGGAACCAAGCCCAGAGGAGTGCAGGAACCCCTCCTGGGTCTGTGGGACTGGAGCTAGGTCTCCTCGCAATCAGGACGCTGCCCAGACTGCTCGTCACAGGTCCTGGCCTGGCCAGAGCCTCCATCCTCCAGGGTCTCAGATTTGGTTCAGTTTCAGGAAGAATCTGAAGTGGCTTCACATTCCAGATCTCTTCTGCCTATAGTTCCCCCAGCAGCACCAACCACATGTGAGGTGGCGCACAGGCAAAGACACCCACCTGGTGGCAGTAACAGTGGTTGACAGGGCAGCTGGAGAGTGGGTAGCCGAGGGAGGTGTTGTTTTCCTCTGCTCGGTGCTGGCACACAGGGAGGCTCACAAAGATTGCTGCTGCTGCTGCTACTATCGCGGCTGCAGGCCAGCTGGGAGGTGGGGGGAGAGGGGGTTTTAGGGAAAATGTCAGTGGTCCAGAGCCATCCTCAGCCCAATCTCTGGGCGGAAAAGTGTGCTAATAACGACTTCCTGCCCTTTGCTGACTACCTGGGATGGGCCAGGCTCCAGATGGGTGGTTACAAGCTGACTTGTGGAGTCAGGTGCCATGTGTTCAAGTCCAAGTTCTGCCATTTACTACCCAGTGTGACTGCAAGCAGAAAGCTCATCTCTTTACTTCAGTCCCCTTGTGTGTAAAGATGGTTTAACCATGGTGTCTCCCTCAAAGGGCTGTTGGGAGGATTACATGAGATAGTGTGGGCTAAGGGCTGTCCCGGCAGACTGCTGATAAACAGCCTCTCCGATGAAGATTTGGATGCAGGAGGTTCATGGAGGGGCTCTTGGGAAAGCACCTGCGAGGGGTGTAGGAAGCAGGATTGGGCAGGAGACGCTGACCTGCTCTGAAGCTGCCACAATCTGGAGCTCTGGGGCAGGATCACCCTTCAAGTTCTCCCACACTGAGGCCAAGGGGCGGCACCCCAGAAGGGCTTGACCTTGACTTGGGCTAAGGGCAATCCGAGGAGGCTCTCAGCAGCAAGCTCTCAGCAGGCAACACTCCTGGAAACTGGAGGATGAGCTGCCTCAGTCCTGAAGGGGGGCCTCAGCAGCACGCTGCACCAGCCACACTAAGCCTGTGGGCCAGGGACCAGGTCTTGTTCACTGAACCCAGCACATCAGGCAGGCAGCCTGTGGTGACTCATGAATGAATGAATGAATGAATGAGTGAATGAGAGATTAAATGAATGAAGTGATGGACAAAGAAGAGTCACTTGGTGTGATTTACCCCAGTCCTCTAGAAATGACCCCCCCCCCCAAAAAAAGAGAAAGCCCTTGCCTCAAAGTCTTAATACTCCAATCTTGCCATGGCCCCTCCCCCCTGGCCCATATCACTCCCCAATATGATATAGAGGGAACCTCTCCCAACCCAATCAGTGAGAACCAAATTAGCCCCCAGACAGACATGTGGAAATTGTCTAAAATCATAGAAATTAAAGTCTTTAAAAGCTTGTCGAAGCCAGATGAGGAAACTGAGACCCAGAGTGGGCACATGAGCTACCCAAGTTCGCACCGCAAGCTAGCAGCCAAGCCTGACGCTGCTCCAGTCAACCAACCAGCCCTCCCCAGACTCAAATCCAACCAGCTCTTGTTCACAGTTGTGCTAGACCAGCAACCCTGTTGTCCCCTCTCTCTGGGGGTAGTCAGTGGAGAATACATCTCTTCTCCCTGTCCCCACTGTCAATAGAACAATTGAAAGTTCTCTGGAGCCTACAGATCCCTCGGCCTCCCCTCTACTTGCTCCCTTCCTCCTCCCTGGGTCCTCTTGCCTCACCTTGCCTTTCTGGCCACCAAACTCTGCAGAGGCTGTAAGCGAGCAGAGTGGGAGGTTGACACCAGGGAGGCTGCAGGTTGGAAATAAATTCTAATCAAACACAGAATCATTCCATCTTCTCCCTCTGCTTGGAGGAGAGCGTTCTGGCCGGGTATTACTCATAGGTTCAGAGAGAAATCTTCTGAGGCTTCTCAGAGCCAGAGGGGAACTTGCAGGGTTGGGAGGATAAAAATCTTTTCTTTTTCCCCCAGGCTGGTTCTTGCTTTGATTAGCTTCTTTCTCTGCCTCTCATTAGGACAGGACTTTGAGAAGATAGATTTCACTTGGCCTTTCTCTCCACATCTTAAAGGCACAGGACATTGGAGGGATGGGGGTGGGGCCAGCCCTGTATGTTATGGAAGGCGACAGGAGGGGACACGGGGGGTGGGTGGGAGGGTGGTCGTAGCCATTGAGGACAAGGGCCACTAGCAAGGAAGCCACTGAAGAAAGGACCAAAGGAGTCCAGGATAATAACTGTGTTATTCTTGAGGACCTTAATGCCTCTCTATCGTTCATCACAAGCCCACCTCAATCCTAAATCTGTCCACAAAATGGACCCAGAATCCAAACACCTCTCTTCTCACAGCTACCACCCCTCCCCCTTTCTGGTCACCATCATCTCCTCTTCAGATCACTGTAGGAGCCCTGCCATCTGCAAGTGGGCCCTCCAACCTGTCTTTCCCACCCCCCATAGTCCCTCATCCAAGCAGCTTTTAAAAAAGCTTAAATCATGCCCCATCCCTGCCCTGCTGAGAACAGAATCTAATCCAACCATAGCCGGCGAGGCTCTCTCCTTGTCCTGGTTCCTATGCCCTCTCAGACTCTTCTTGGCCTCTCCCCTCATCTCCAGGCCCCAGCCACCCTGCCCTTCTTCCTGACCCTGGAGGATGCCAACCTCTTCCCCGGGAATTGCTGCAAATGCCACTTCCTCAGAGGAGCTTTCCCCACCCACCTGAGCTAAAGCAATACCCCACCCCTGTCACTCAACCACATTGTCCCACTTCATCTCTGGAGAACTTTGCACTGTGTCAGTGCAACTAACACAATGCAATTAGCTGAGTTCAAATGACCTCTCCCAAAATTCCCTGGAGTTCTGGGGTGGCGTGAGGAGTAAGAGACATCTCGTGTGAGATCTGGATGGTGAGAGTGGACCAGCAGCAGCTACGAGTGTTTATTCTGGGTCAGGGTTGGGCAAACCCTTGTCTCAGCGCCATCTCCCCTTCCCCGTTGATGAGGGATGGCACCTGGACCTGCAGCTCCTCCAGCTCCACCTGATCTCCCCTTCTACTTCTCGAGTCGTGGGCCAAGTGTGTGTGCAGGTGAAGGGTGCCAGCTTGTTCAACGGGTCACTCACAGCATTGAGGTTGGAGGTGGGGAGACACAGGTGCGGGTTCCAGTGCCCTTGCTCTTGCCCACATCCAGCTTTCGCTCCTGACCACCTGGCCAACTTGCAGCAACTCAGGCCTAACCCCAGATGCAGCAGCCTACACAGACTGCCCCACGAGTTCTCACACTTGAATAAAGTCTTATTCTGTACCATTCCTAGTGGTGCTCTTCTCCGATTGAAGCCTGATGGATATTGTCTATTTTAGCCCTCGGAAGGTAGTTTAGTTACAATATGCTTGTTGACTTCCTCACCACACTAGATGGGGAGATCCTTGAAGGCAAGGATCCTGTCTACCTTTTCACAGCTGGATCCCCAGCACATAGAACAGAATCTGGCACATAGCAGGTACTCAGTAGTTATTGAGAGATGGAATAGCTTCCATTATCTGGAAGGACTTGGTGAATAAGAAGACACTATAGCCCTGACGGGTTTGGCTCAGTGGATAGAGCGTCAGCCTGCGGACTGAAAGGTCCCAGGTTCGATTCAGGTCAAGGGCATGTATCTTGGTTGCGGGCACATCCCCAGTAGGGGGTGTGCAGGAGGCAGTTGATGGATGTTTCTCTCTCATTGATGTTTCTAACTCTCTCTCCCTCTCCCTTCCTCTCTGTAAAAAAATCAATAAAATATATTTTTAAAAAAAGGAGAAGACACTATATACATGAAAAGATGACTGGCCCACAATCTCCTTGTATGCATCTAGGACATGCACAGCACCAAGGAGACCTGTCTCTTCTGCCTCAGACTGCATCCTAACCATAGTTGTGCCCCACTTGAAGAATATTCCTCCCTCTCACTGCCCACCTCCTCCAAAGGATGGCCAAGGCTTCCCATCTCCCCATCCCACCTCTTCTAACTCCCAACTCCCTATGTTCTGGTGCTTGCCTCATGGTCACAGAGGTGGCCATACTCAAGGTCACTAATGCCCAGATGACCACCAGGCCCTGGATCTCCTCAACACTACTCACCACCACCCTTTCTTCAAGCTCTCATCCCATCTGGTTCTGCTCCTGTTTCTCAGAACATGCCTCCTCTGACTTTCCAATCTTTCAATGGACTATTCCCAGAGTTCTCTCCTCCATCCCTGAGCTCCTAACTCCCAAGCCCAGGCAATAACACTCACCACCATCATGTGACCCATTGCCTTTAAGATCATGATCTCAGACCTATATCTCCCAGTTGCAACAACTCTTCTGATTCCCCCATTTCCAATGGTCTACAACCACTGTGACATTTTGACACAATATTTTTGGACTCAGAAGCATCAAAATGGTTGTGTCCAATTGTAAATGTATGCTTTTTATTATCAAGTGCCCTTCCCAACCCACATCTCTGACCCTAGACCCACTGAGTATTGTAAACAGACTCTTTGGAAGGGAAGTGCCTCAAACCACTCATCAGATGCATCCAAGCTCAGCACCAGTCATCCTTTACACCCCATCCCACATGCAGGGCTCAGCACATGATAGGACATAATGAACATGTATTGAATGAATGCATGAAAGGATCAGTGCCATGGGAGGGGAGGAAGGGCGTTGAAGTACTTACTGGGAGGCCAAAGCACTCCCCCAGGCCAGGAACAGAGAGATCCAGGGGTGGGTGAGATGAATCCACAAGGGAGAAAATAGGGAGGGCACCTAGCAATGGTGACAGGTCCTGGGGGACCTTGGCGTTGGTGAAATCTTCATCTTCATCTTGTAAGACTTGTACAATGAGACTCAGGGGAGGGCAGTCATATACTAACCAATCTTAGGCCATCCAATGGTGACATGACATCTCCCTGGGTACCACGTCATAGCCAGCTCAGAGCTGCCACCCCCGGGGTCCCAGCCCATTCCAAATGCTCCCTGGGCATCTCTAGTCACCTGGGCCTCTGCTTCTGCAGGGGCAACGTCTGTGGAGAACTTAAAGCTCCTGGAATAACTCTGCATTGACATGATGCTTGACAGTTTACAACGACACTTTGCACATCATCCAGGTAGGTATCACACATAACAGATAAGGAAACTGAGGCTCAGAGATGTCACATGACTTACCCAAGAGCTAGCAAGAGGTTTGGTGAGATTTGAACCCAGCCTCTCTAGCTGGGACCTTACCATCCCCACTCCAATAAGATGTCATTTGAGGAAAGCTGAAATCTAGACCCAACTGAAATTCACAGTAGGGGGCACACATGAGATGTTTAATAATGCAGTCAATGCACGTATTCAGTGTTCAAAATACAGGATAATGGCACCAACCCGTGCTGAGTAATACACAGTCATTATTGAGATAGGTCGTTTCCTAGTGCCCAGTAAACGCACCTACTAGATATGGATGGTGATGACAAATGTTACCAGGGAGGGTGTCACAGGGACATGTTAACACATAGTTGGATTAGCAACCCAATTAGTTGTCATCTAGCAAGAAGCAGGGCTCTGGGGACAGGAACATTTGACAGGTAGTGGGTGGCGATGAGGGAGTCAAGGGAGAGTGGAGAACTGGGCCAAGGAAGGTCGCAGAGTAGAGACTACAGGCCAGAGCTGGGAGGATGAGGGTGCCAGGGACGAAAAGGCATGCCAGAGACCAGGCCAAGGTTCACAGGCCAGCTTTTCAATGACTCCGTTTGACGGAGGCCCCACCACTGGTCAAAGGCACCCAGTCATCCTGGTGATGACGATAATGGTACCAAATGGGCAGCCTCCTCCAATTACATCAGATCCCTCTTCTCTGTACCCACAGAACCTGGAACTTGCCTCAGTGTCTGGTCATCTGTCTGCCTCCCAGATCACAAAATGATTTAAAACGAGGCAGTCTGATCCTAGAGTCGGATGGATGGATGGATGGATGGATGGATGGATGGATGGATGGGGAAATAGGAGGATGGGGAGGTAAAAGATGGTCAGATGTTGCAATGATGATTATCGTGGTCATATAAACCCATATCCCAAGAAGGTTTAGGAGAAACATTAAAGTCTAGCATAGACCCCAGGTCAGGGACCACCGTCCCAAAAGCCCAACTCATGCATTGTCAGTAGAAGGGCATCTATTGGCCTTTACTGCCTAAAGGTGAAAAGCATCCTTTAGCACCCCACCTTCTCACCAGGACACGTGACAGTCCCCAGGATACAGTCATGCATAAAGGCAGGGCCTAACAAATCTTCAGCTGAACTTGACGAGGAGTAATTACTGAACACCTACTGTGTGCCCAGCACAGTCATTTGCTGACCAGCTGGCCGGCTGGCTGGCTTCCTCTGGCAGGCTGCCGGCCTGGCCAGCCGACTGACAGAATCCATATCAGCTTACACAGCAGTTGGCGCTTCCTTCCCTGTAAATGTCCTTGTCTCCCTGGATAGAGGGAGAGTGTGATGATGACAGGGGTGGTCAGAATGATTTAGTCTCAACTGTGATGTGCCCAGCCTGGGGAATTCTCATTGTCATCAGGTGGCGACAGTTTATGGCTGTGGCTATTTAAACAGCTCGGCTATATGTTTCCACAGGCATCATATAAAATGGTAAACAAGCAGATGAGAGGTGAAAGGAACAGTCTGATCTGTTTGGGAAAAGATTACTTGGGAGCTGCTGACCCAGGCGAAAGAAAAATATTGACATGGGTGTGTCCTCAGGGTGTCCCCAGGGTTAATGACGGGGCCAACTCCCTCTGGTCACCTTCTTGAGTCCAAGAGAAAAGTGTTCTTGAGTGTGTCCCCCACTATTGCGATTTAGGGGAAATAGTTTATCCTCTCATGATGATAAAAGTAATACACCTCCATTGTAAAATATTTAGAGAATTCCAGGAAGTAGAAAAAAATGAAAAGCATCCATTAATCCTCATCTCAAAGAAAACACCATTGACTTTCTCTTCCATCATTTTATTTTACATTTTTTTATTTCATATATATATATATATATATATATATATATATATATATATATATATATTTGCAAAAGCCGAGATGATGATAATAATTGATAATAACTAAATCTTAACACTTATATATGCTAGGCATTGTTCTAAGTGCCTTACATGTATTAATTCATATAATCCTCCCAGCAGCTCTATGATGTAGGACTATTATTGTGCCCGTTTTACAGATGAGAAAACCGAGGCGCAGAGAGGTTAGCTCGCCTAAGTTCACAGCCACTGAGGAACAGATCTGAATTCAAACCATTCCACAGCACTGTTCTCCCATCATAGGTCCAACTTACATTCTCTTTCTTGCCTTGAGCTATGGCCTATGCACTTTCCCAATGCACAAACTGCAGAAACAACATTTTGAATGGTTGCTAAATGTTCTAAGGGGTGCCCTGCAGTTTACTTAGGCACTCCCCCATTTGGGATACGTTTTTCCCTAATTTTCTGTGTTCTCTACCGTCACCAGCACAGTGGTGAGCGGAGCTTCACAGAAGAAAGCCACTGCCTCCCACTGTTTCCTCCCAGGGAATAAGTTTACCCCCACCCAGCCCGCTGCCGCCACACAAAGTGGGCCCAGCTCCTCAGTAGGACTTGAAAGCAATGGCTCCTAGCCCCCAGCTCTCCACATGGCCCCCTCCCCTCCCCTCCCCATAAGACAGAAAGCCCGGAATCAGAACTCTCAGGAGACTCCCACCCTGAACCAAATATATCCACGCCCGCCTCGGGCAAGAGAGTGGGAGCAGAGCACCTGTCCCATGGCCACCTGGGCACCACACCTAACTCTTCCAGCCTCGTTCTCTTCCTTGTAAAACGGAAGCACCAATGCAAACCCCGCCTACCCCCACTGGAAAGTTCTCTGTTAGGATCCGATGACATAACTGTCAGAAAAAGGCTTTTGAAACTGGAAAAGAGCTCTCCATATGCAAGAGATTGTTATTTATATTAATTCAAGAGCATTCCCTGAGGCCTGCTGCCTCCAGGCATTTGTGTGAAGCCCTGAGGACATGGAGACCAGCCAGAGAGGCCCAGTGCCGCCCCAGAAGCCAACACAGTCAGGTGGAGGAGGACAGACCAGCAGTGACGCACAGTGGGATGACTGCTTGGACAGAAGGAAGCATCAGGGCTGCGGGAGCCTAAGTGAGGCAGCTAATTCAGATGGAGGAGACTCGGGGACGGCTTCCTGGAGGAGGTGACATGTCAGCTGAAACCTGGAGGAAGAGTAGGATTTGGCTAGATGGGTAGGGTTGAAAGGCTGAGAGAATAGCATATGCAAAGGTGGAGAAGCTTACAAAGAAGAACATCCTGAAGGAAAGCATGGCCAGGGCGTAGCAGGTTTATAGAGAATTGGAAAGAGAGGAGGCCTGCAGTGTAGACCATACCCCCATCAGCTCTGTAATTGCCACTGATCAGTAGCTATGTAGGGAAGCGGGCGGGGGGGGGGGGGGGGGGGGGAAGTGCTGCACAATTCACTCCTAGGAAGGTGACTTCACCAGCACACTTGTAGATGATGGAGCAGTATCCCCGACTTTACAGCCTGAAGGCACACAGCATTGTGGGAAGGAACCCACAGTGATGGGTGTGTGGGCCATGCTCCATAGAGCAGTACAGTCTTTAGAGGTCTCCCCCGAAGCCTCTGCCCATCTTGGCCCCCCTTCCTCGAATTTGGCTCCCTTGCACCCCAGTAGGGCTACCCCAAAGCTCACATTTGATGGATCTCCAAGAAGCTCAGGGAAAGAACATACTAGGCACTGGGTATTCTATCATTGTTATCACCTTTAAATCTTTCCAACCATCTTCTGAGGCCTGGGTTCCTGGTCCCATGTCACAGATGAGGGCCAGGAAAGTGAAGTAATTATTGGGCCCCAGGTCACTGGTGGAATGCGTGCTTAGGGTTCAGGTTCATTTAGGCATCAGAGAGGCCGAGCTTGAAGCCCCTGGACTGGTGATCTTGGACAATTAGCACTTCTTTCACCCTCCATTTCACACGCATCTGTGGGTGCAATGGTGCCGCTCCCTCGGCTGGCTGCGGGGAGGCCTGCCTGAGACGTGAGCCTAAAGCACAGAGCGTGGAGACTACACAGCAGCTCAGTGGTCATCAAACACGAGCCTGGCTCTCCCCACACGCCTGCCAGTACCCACTTGCCCGAGGCGGGATTAAAGTTGGATTAGATGTGAACTCTCACTGCACTCACAAACCCAGGCACAGTCTTGTGCTGACTGAGCGCTGGGTTTGGTCAGAGTCCAAGATGACCGTCCTCTCTAGCTCAGCAAGGACTCCAGGGAGAACCACAGCCCTATTGCCCTCTGGGCATCTCCGAAATGCCCCCCATGAGGTCCCTTTCTGCCAGTGATGGGCTCAGAGCCAGCCTCCAGGGGCCCAGAGAGACCACCAGGGGTTCCAGAGGCCTCGGCCAAAAAGCAAGGGAGTGAAAGTCCTGCTGTGTCTCCAAGCAAGATCCCCACCTTTTCTGTGCCCCCGTTTCTTCACAGCGGCAGAAGTTTCATAGGCCCGTGAAGTCCACAGCGGGTGGGGGTGATCTATTTCCTCCTCAACAAATACAGGGTGGGGCAGAAGCAGGTTTACAGTTGTTCATCCGGAAAATAATACAATAAATAATAATACAAGAATAAACTCTGTTTTGTGTACTCACGATTGTAAACCTACTTTTGCCCCACCCTGTATTCAGACACTGTTCTAGATGCTGGAGAGAGAGCGAAAAACAAGACATTGCCCTGGGGAAGCTTCCATCCTCTTGTGCCTCTGTTTCCCCATTTGTTAAATGGCCATTATCGCAGTCCTACCTCAGGAGGTTGTAAGAATTAAATTCATGAAACTGTGTAAAGCGCTTAGTACGGGGGCTGGCACTTAAGAAGTGGCCCCACAGCCGAAACCGGTTTGGCTCAGTGAGTAGAGTGTTGGCCTGCGGACTGAAGGGTCCCGGGTTCGATTCCGGTCAAGGGCATGTACCTTGGTTGTGGGCACATCCCCAGTGGGAGGTGTGCAGGAGGCAGCTGATCGGTGTTTCTCTCTCATCGATGTTTCTAACTCTCTATCCCTCTCTCTTCCTCTCTGTAAAAAAGCAATAAAATATATTTAAAAATAAATAAATAAATAAAAAGAAGTGGCCCCACAAACCTCTGTTGTTAGGAGCGGTTGCATTGCGCTTCTCCGGGTTATGAGGATTAGGTGAGGTCATACAGGTAAAGCACTCGGGGTGTGCCTGGCCCTCAGCACGCATGGAAAAGATGACAGCTCTTTCCTCGAAGGCTAGTCAACAATAGCCACCCCGTTTTAGGGAGCAGGGAATTGAGGCATGAGAAGTGAAGTGACCCGCCCCAGGTCTCACCCTGGTTGGTGGGAAAGGCTCTTGAGCACAATCTAACCAGGATGTCTTAGCCTCAGCACACGGGCTGGACCATTCCGCGTTGTGGGGTCTAGCAGCATCCCTGGCCTCTACCCACTAGATGTCAACAACTCCATCCCTCCCCACATTGTGACAACCAGAAATGTCTCCAGACACTGCCAAGTGGCCCTGGGAGGGCAAAGTTGCCCCCTGTTGAGAGCACTGCTCTACACGGACCCTAGAGCTTATATTTCCAGAACTTGCAGGATCTGACCTGAAGCCTCTTTCCCTGCAACCCTGGCAGCACCATAAACCCCTTATTCCAGCCACTCCCAAGGACCTGCCCTTTCGCAAGCAACCCCCAAACTGGCCAGCCTCTGCTCATGGTCTTCCCTACACCAAGACTGCTCCTTCCACCCCACCCCCATCTCCAAGGCCCAGCAGCTCACTGAATGGTCTCTCTGCCCCAGAACTCACTGTTTTGTGCCTAGCCCTTCATTTTTGTATCATAATTAGTCATGAACTTGTCTGTCCTTGCCTGCTTCCTTGTCCCTAACGTCCACCCTGACTCCAGACAGAAGCAACTTGAGGGCAGGGGCCGTGCCTAACTCATCCTTGTGCCCCCAGCACAGGGCCAGGCACACAGGGCTGGCTCATTGCTCTGTGCATGTGGCATATCACAGATGTGACGGGTGCCACACAGCCTCTGGGGTGCCGGTAAAAGGCCCTCAGGCTTGGGAACAAGGCCGGGGTTCAGGCGGGTTCAGAGTCAAGAGTGTGAGCCAGACTTGGGCTGTTTTCACTTCCAGCTTTGCTCACACCCTGTAGGCCTCAGTTTCTTCCTATGAGCAATGGGATAACATATAGTGTCCCTGATTGGTAGGATCGCTGCGAGGATTAACGAGTGCTCCTGACTCCTAATGCAGTGCTCCCTCGGTTCAGGACGCTCCTGTCCAAGTTGCCTGGGCCTGACTTGGGAACTTCAGGGAGGACCCAGGGGCCGCCGCAAACCAGGATGTGAAAGGCCCCGGGGACGTGGGGGGGCGGAGGCAGGCGGGGAGGCCGCTGGGGAGGCCGCCAGACCCAGTAAATAATTCACACAGATGAACTGGAGATCAGCGCGGCTTCGCGGGGGATCGAGTTCAGGTCGGAGGCGGCTCCGGCGCTGCGGGGGACGGTGGCCTCCCCGGGCTGGGCAGGGAGAATGCACGCGGCCCCGCCCGCCTGGGAAACGCGGCCCCAGGTGCCAACTCGCGGCCACTCCCTGCCATTGGCGGGAGCTCCCCGGAACTGCCCCGCGGGGCCACGGGCCTCGGCCCGCCGCCTCCGCCCAGCCGTCCCCATAGCAACCGCTGGCCCGGTCCAGGGTTCACGGCCAACCGGATCCTCAGCCTCCCCTCCCCCACAGGAGGATGGGCGTTTTAGGCTCTGCGCGCTGCGCTCTGAGCTGCCAGAAGCGGTGGAGAGCTGTGCAGTCCCACGTCCCCTCCCTACGTGGGAGCCGTTGAAACCGGGGGCTCTTGGGGTCAGCACCCCTGGGTGTCGATCCCAGCTCCACTCTCAAGCTGTGCGACCTCGGGCAGGTGACTTGGCTGCTCTGTGCTCCCGTGTCCCTTACCTGTAAATGGGGATGATAATGATAAGTAACCCCCTCATCGGGTTGTTGGGAACATGAAATGAAATAAATGCAGAGTGTAGAACACTTACCGGCCTAGAGCAAGCACCTCATAAATAGTATTTTCCATATTGGGAAATGGAGCCCCAGGGAGGCAAACTACTTGGGGGTGACACTCACATGAGGTGTTACGGCACAGTTGGGAGTGGAATGCACTGGCCAGTCCATTCGGAGACACCCACTGGGAATGCTGGTGACACCTATGAGGGCTCCCCAAGGGTTTCCTAAGCTTCCTGTGCACCCCTCTTCCTGACCTCTGGAAGTTTCACTGTCATTGAATGGTCAATGACCAGGCAGTGAGGTCCCCCAAAGCCGGAAAAGGCCTTGCTTTAGCAAGCCCTGTCTCCCCAGTCCCCACCCCACCCCTCACCTGACAGACGTGTCCTTGAACGAATATGGATTTAATTAATTCATTGATTCCTTAGTTGATTTCCTCTTCCCAAACACCCTTCAAACCAAACTCTTCCATACCTTAGCCACCCACTTTCTGCCTTACAAGACACCCCTTTCCCTAGCAACTTCCTGTCCTCACTGTCTGCCCCCCACCCACCCCGCCCCCATCACCACTCTGTTAGGGTTTCCCATGGCACATTTCCGGGGTCCTGCTCTCCCCATCAGCCTGTCCTCCCTGACCTCCCTTCCCCTTTAGTGACCTTTTGTCCTCAAAACAGCTGTTTCTGGGTCAAGGGCCTTCCTGCAGGCCCATGGGTGTGCACTGCCCCGGGTTAAGAACAAACCCTCCCATGTGAGAGGTGATGTGAGACACCAATCTTCATTCCAGAAAGGGGGGGAAGGTGGCGGGGGGGGGGGCAGTGCCAGCAAGGTGGGGCTCTCTTTCTGGCTCTTGGTCCCACTGGAGAAGTGTCTGGGGCCAGAGGACACAGGCCTTCTCTCCCCAGGACCCACCCCGCAGGCTCCCGCCCAGAGGCCAGGTTCCCCCGGATACAGCTCGGTCTCCAGGGATTTATTTGTGCACATGGTTTGGGAGAATCTCTGTTGCTGGAATAACGACAACCGTTTTTCCCCTTCTCCTTCCTTCCAATAGGCAGATTTTATAAACTAGAGCAGCTGCCTGAAGGTTTCCAAGAGAAAATTCTGCACAGTTTCTAAGCAGAGTGACAGTTCCCCTCCACAGGAAGTTGCTTTTATTAGGGTGGTGGTTGTTTTTTTAATCTCTCTTTTTTTTTTTTTTTTCTTTTTCTTTTTTGTAAGGTTCCATCTATCGGTCATCAGGCAGTACCTGGGGCCTTGTGGCGTTTTTGTTTTCCCCCGGTTTGCCCGGAACTCACGATTACATCTAGACCACAGTGGCTTGCTCAATACAGAGGCAGAGTTGAACCGCTGATAAGTGGGTCACTCACATCACCTGGGCAGAAGAATCCCAAGTCAAGATCAGCATCAATAGTGATAAGCCATGTTGACAGCATGCATCCTTGACCTGATGTGATGAGAATGATCCTTTATCTCCATGGTCTTCCTCCCCAAACCCATAACTCCAGTTGAACTATGCGAGAAACATCAGACAAACCCCGGTTGAGGACAGTCTACAAAATACCTGACATCCAAATCAAGGAAAGCCCGGCCGGCGTGGCTCAGTGGTTGAGCATCGACCTATGAACCAGAAGGTCACGGTTTGATTCCAGGTCAGGGCACATGCCCAGGTTGTGGGTTCGATCTCCAGTGTGGGGCATGCAGGAGGCAGGCGATCCATGATTCTCTCTCATCATTGATGTTTCTATCTCTTTCTTTCCCTCTCCCTTCATGTCTGAAATTAATAAAAATATTTTTTAAAAAAGAAGAAGAAAAAAAAAGAGAAAGTCTCATCAACTGTCTCAGCCAAGGGCTGCCTAAGGGGACATGATGACTAAAAGTAATGTGGTATTCTGGATGAAATCCTGGGACAGATAAAAATGAGTGAAATCTGAATGAAATGTGGAGTTCAGTTCAGAATAAAGGACTAACGTCAGTTCCTCCGCTGTGAAAAATGTACCATAGTAATGACAGATGCGAACAATAGGGGAAACTGGGTCAGGGGTAGATGTACTACCTTTACAACTTTTCTGCAAACCTAAAACTATTCGGAAGTAAAAGTTTCGTTTTTTTAAAGTGGCTCTCATGTTTACATCTCAGACAATCCCAAGACCCGGTTCTCTCTGGCTCCCTCTTTGGGCCGCTGACTTTAGGAGTATCCACACCCCTAGCTCCCACCTCATTTTCATGGCAACTATCATCATGTTCAAGCCAGGGAAAGCTCACTTCCTCACCATTTCATACCCAATGAGCCTGGCACAGGGCCTGGCCCATAGTAGGTGCTAAGTTAACACCTGTCAAGTGAATAAAACTCTTGAGGAGGATCTGTAGGAGGGGATCCAAGCAGAAAGCCAAGCTCTTCCCTTCCTAGGCAAAAAGTCATACCTGCTAGTCTCCATCCATCCAAGAAAATAAACTGACACTTCCCCGCAGGAAAGGATGTGGAACAGCCTTTCTTCAGCCAAAATCCTTCTCCCAACCTCTCCTTCCCCAGGGGCCTCCATCCCTCTTGGAGGTGCTTTTTGATATTCCTTCAGAGCGAAGACTTCAGAGAATCTGGTTAGAAGCGGGTGGAGACTTCTCTTAACACTGCTTTGGGGAGCAAGCACACAGATTTACTTAGGATTGGATTTGTTGGGGGCTTTGGGGAGCCGATGGAGATAATAAGAAGCAAGCTGACTCCTCCCCCTGCCCCCAACCCTACGGTGATGCCTCCACTGCCCCTTAGTATCCTGGGTGTCAGCTCTGGGCTGCCAAAAACCATCTGCAAAGAAGCTTTGTGCAGCCAGAACTGTTTGCTAGGTCTTGAAAGTCCATCACTTAGCACATAGTAGGCACTTCACATATGTTCATATTGATGGCTACCATTTATTATGCTCCAGGTCCTGTGCTGGGAAGGAGAAAGGGGGTTCTGTTTATTTGTGCGGTAGGCATTTTGTCACCCCCATTTTACAGAAGCCCAAAGAGCTTGAGAAACTGGCCCCAAGTCACAACTAGAAAGCATACCAGAGAAGTTTCCAATCCAAGTCACCTAAGTCCTAAATTCGAGCCGTTTACTCTTGCAACAGCCTCCTTAAAGTCTGCCCCTCCCGCGGGGTCCTCAGGGCCCCGGGATTTTGCTGCCTGCTGTCTGCAGAGGTGCCCTGGACTCACTCCTTCATCTGGGGCCTCCAGACAGCAGTAATTTTTAAGTCTCTTCCTTTTAAAACTTAATTTGCCCATTTCCCTCTTGGAGGTGGTTTTTGATATTCCTTCAGACTGTCAGCCTGGACAGGCCACAGAAGCAGAATCCGAAGAGATGGATGCTTATTACAAGCATTCAATTAGTGGCGTTTGAATGATGCAGCCACGGATGCTCCATCCATGCATGGAGGCGTGGACACACCCTCCCCCACCTCACACTGTTAATGGCCTTTTTCACATGTATTGCTACCTAACCAGATATCCTGCACGTGGTATAATTTGATATCTGCCCAGCCCCCAAAGTGCCTTCTCAACAAACGCTCGCCCTGATGTTAGAGTGGATGTATAAGATTTATGCTCTTTTGCTGAGTGGAGTCCTCCGGAAAGGCGGACTGACTTCCCAGGGCGAGATTCCTGCTTTGGCTGACGGGGTGGCCTCCAGCAGGAACATTTTAATACATCACTTATTAAAATGGACCTGGAGCCTTGGCCAAGGGCTCCCACGCTCCCCCCTTCCCAGCAGAGGGCAGCTCAGGGCCTTAGCTGACCACATCAAGCCCTGCCTCCTCTGATCCCTTCGGCAGTTGTCTTGTGCAGCTTAGCAGGAGAGCCCAACTTCAAAACAACAAACCCACAAAAGGAGCTTTAAGGCTGAAGGACAGCGGCTGCAGCTGAGACTGAGCCCGGGGCTGGGGTCAGACGACTCTGTATGCCCATCCCGGAGCTTAGGCTCTGGGTTCGAGTTCTGGCCCAGCGACTTAACTAGCTGAGTGCCCTCATACAAGCTACTAAATGTCTCTGAGCCCTGGCTGCTTCTGCACAGTCAGGATAATAATGCCTACTTCATAGGGCTATTGTGAGTGGGGTAAACAGCCGAAGTTTAATTAATGTGGATGCGTGTGGTCCTTTCAGCCCTTTTGGTGTGTCAATTTCCTCCCGGACTAAGGCGAGTTCATGGTGGTGGGTTTCCAGGGTTACTGGGTCAATTATGTGAAAGGATGGAAGGGCAAGCACTTTGGAATTGCAGAGCTTTGATCAGGTAAGTGGTAATTACTCCAGGGTGCCAATACTGTGCCTTCTGAGAGGAACTGTCCATATGGCTCCTACCCGTCTTGGCAGATGATGGCAACAGAAGGTGCACCCTGTCCCTCACTGTGAGGCACCCCTGGGCCTTCTCATGGGAAAAGCTGGGCTTCGTGATAGCTCAAGTCCCACCAGCTCCAAAATGCTGGGATTCTCTGAGGTCAGCAGGGAGCAGAGGCAGGTTCAGGAACAGGGGCAGGCGTCTGGGAAAATCAAGCTCTCCTTCCCAAGTCATCCTGCTGGCACTGCCAGTACCAGCTTGCCCGTCATTCCTCATGATGACTGATAGGAGGACCAGCTCTCTGCTGGGTCCTCCTGGGCTCTGGGCCTCCACTGCCTGGGAAGGGGGAATGAGACATCCCCCCACCCCCACAGGCCCTCTGGAGCCCCTCTTCCTCCCCCCCCCAACCCCACCCCAGGGCCTGTCTTACCTGATGTCTGAGTCACAGGCAGGCTCCTGTCACTGTGAGCTGTGTTGTGACTCCCAGGCTGACAGTTTTACAACAAACACATTAAAAGCTCCCAGCACTGGGGCTCCTGGATGTGGCACAGCCGTGCTTCAGCCAAAATCCTTCCCCCAACCCTCCTTCCCCAAGGGCCTGCTCCCCCGCCATTAACTGCCCTGAACACAAGGGGCTGAGAAGTTTTTTCGTAAGGAGCCTTTTTGAGTGGCGATTGCAGGGAAGCTTTCGAGTGAGGAAGCCTGAGACACCCCAAGCCGTGGACCCCAGAGGACCAGACACATCCCTCATGCGAGGACCAGTGAACTCAGTAAGGAGAAGGGGTGAGGGGGGGCTAGCTCTTCCTTAGCCTGCATTTTCGGACAGGTGGCCCTCGGTAAAGGATTATATGGACATATGATCCTGAGTGCTAGGTATTGTGTTAATCCTCCCAACAACCTGTGAGGTGGGAGCTGCATTATCCCCACTTCACAGATTTGGAAAGTAAGGCTTAAAGAAGTGAAGGGACTTGCTCAAATCCATACAATTAAGAAGTGAAGGAGCTGGGATTTGAGTCCAAGTCCGCCAGACTCCACACACTGTTCTTAACAAGACTGCCTCCCAACACACCAGCCCTCCTTCTCTCCACACCCACCAGGGACGGCAGGAACCTCCGGGAAGCAGGGAGACCCAGTGACAATCCACACAGTGAATGAACTTGCTCTCTGAACTTGCTGTCCAGCTTGTCTTTCCTACCATCCCAGCCCAGCCCACAATGCCTTCCACTCTGCCTTTTTGCTTCACAGGCAAAAAGCAAGTCCCCCAGAACCAAAGCAGAGAAGAGAGGAGTGAGACACAGGAAGTTCTTTTATTGTACATCGGAGAAATAGCCCTGTGTGCTGGTTAAAGGTGCAACATACAGAATGTCCAATTAAGAAAAGAGGACCAGGGAAAGGATGGGAAGAAACCTCTTGAGGTCCAAAGTTGCAAACAAAAAAAAAAAAATGGTAAAAGATTTCCTCACGCAAGAGGCATTTTTGCAAATACCATGCAAAACAGGCAGCTGGTGTGCCTTAAGAGAACCCCTATAAATAACAGAGAGACACTCTAAGCATTCCTTTACGTGGACTCAGAGCACAAAGAAAAAGAAAAGAAACCAAAATGCCTTTTGGCATTTCAAGATATTTGGCACTCTTGTGATTACATTTTTTTTTACAGTCCATTAAAGAAAATAAACTGACACAATATCAGAGAAAAAAACAGGCTGCTCATCCAACAGACTGCAGAGAGAGGTTAGAAAAAGCTCAAGCATTTTTTTCTTTGTTTTTTTTTTTTTATGGTTTTTCTTTCCCGACATATAAAATGTATCCATTTGCATTAACTTGGGCAGATAGCTTGCAGCAAGAAAGAAACACAGCTTTACAATTCATTTTAAAATAAAACAGGGATTCTTTCTATGAATCCATCATTCCTTAGAAAAGTTCTATCTTCAACACATTCCTGGTAACTTTGAAAGAGGACCAAGATAAAACAGAGTATCTATACAGATCATTTTCTGGTATGTTTTTTGTACATCCAAGGATAACAACATAAAAAAATAAAACTGAACAGCATTTCACATCCAAGTGCACAGAATTAATTTTGCAAGACTAAATAATGTAAACATTGGGAACAGCCAAATCAGCGAAGATTGCCACCACCTCAAACACCGGTGCTGCTGCCTCACTATTAAAATGGTTCAAAATCCGGATCTATAATTGCGCAATATTCACTGTATATAAAAAGAAATGGATATTAATTTTGACAAATAGCTGCAACTGAGACTTTATTTCTTTATATGTGTGTATATAGTGATTTTGTTATTTATTTATTTTATTTTTTTGCAGAGGAGCCCAGAGCCTTCTCCTCCTCCTCCTCCTCATTCTCCCGCCTCATCTGTCTCCCGGCCTGACTCGAGATACAGGTTGTTGATTCCCTCGCAGGTAGCAAGCTAGTAATAAATTTCAAAGTGCTTTCTCCTTTCACACTCTTTTTGCCAATAACTGTTATCGCCGTTCTTATTCTTATCCTCACCCTTAACCCATTGTCTTTGGGGGAGTTAAATACCAGGAGGTGCCTTGTCTGTCATAGTTTTCAGCACGTCATCAATCCTATCATCTTCAATAACAACTGCAAAAAAGGGGGGGGGGGGAGAAAAGGAAAAGTGAGTGCGCTGGGCCTCGCCAGGGGTCTCGGTTACGCTCGAGCAGGGGGAGATTGGAGGAGGGCAGGGGGAGGGTTCCTCGCGAGCAGACACAGCCCTACCCTCCGGGGCTCCGCCCAGGGTCCCTCTGTGGCTTTCCTCTGAAACCCTCTCCCCACGCCCCCCCCCCCCACCCCACCCCCCGGCTGTGTCCCAGCTCAGTTCTAAGAAAAGGAATCAGAGAGAGGGCGAAAATCGCGCAGCCCCTGCGGCTTCCACCCCACCTATCTCACCCGCGGAGGCGGGGCGGGGACACACATTAATTTAGAAAGAAGGCTCCAGGTCAGAAGAGGGAGGGGAGGAGAAGCCAAGGTCTCCGGGTCTGGGACCCTCGGGGATGCTCCAAGAGCGGCGCCGGTAGCCAAGACTGGGCGAGGCAGTGCTGGCAGGGAGAGCGGACGCTGGGGGCCGGTTCCCACGGCGTGCAGCGGGTCCAGGGATCCCGGTGACCCGCTCTGGAGCGTCCTCGGCCCCTCGGCTTTCCCCGCCGCTGCAGAGGTCAGAGCCTCCCTCCGCTGCCTGCCCGGTCTCGCCCGCCTCTCCGCGCCTGCCTCTCTCGCCATCCTGACCTGGCCTCGCCTTCCCCATTCCCTCTATCAGTCTCTCCGCGCACCAGTCACCTGTCGGGATCTCTGGGTCGCTCTCTGCACCTGGGGTGCCGGCCGCTCTCATTGTTTCAGCAGCTTCTCTGCTCTCCCCAGAGCCAGCGTAGCGTCCCCGCTCACAGTCTCTCCCGCTCTGGCTCCCTCTCTCGAGCTTTGTCTCGGTCTCACCCATCCCGGTCCCCACCCCCACCCCCACCGGCTGGCTCCCTCCCTATCTCCGCGCCGCGGTGTCTCCCGGCTGCTGCCTGCATCCTCATTGTGCACACGCCTCGGGAGCTCCTCTCGGAGCCACTCGGTGTCCCAGTCTCTCCCGGGCTTTCCCAGCTCTCGCTCCCAGGGCCCAGGCTCAGCAAACTCCCTCCCCCAGAGTCACAATGGAAACCCGAAAGCGCCTTGACTTCCCCGCAGGAATAGGGTCCTCTTTCCGCACTTCCCCACGCCGTCCCTTGGGGAGTCCTGGGACACCACCCGCCTAGTTGCAGAGCGACTGCGCAAAAGGGGGTGGGGGCAGAAATCAAACAGCAAACTTTGGTGCGGGTGGGGTCCCAGTACAGCCTTCAGCCCCCGCTGCAGCCAGAAGCGTCACGCCCCCTGGATGACCCCACCGGGAATCGGGCGGAGGTGGAGGGAGTCCGCGGCAGCTGGAGCCGAACCGCAGTGCGGGCTCCCCCAGTTCCGCACGAAGGGGTTCCATTGGGTCGCAACGGGCTCCCGGGTACGGGAGGTCCTCGCAAACCTCCGCCAGGCCTCAGTGCCCGAGAAAGGGGGTGTCTGGGGAGGGGGCCGCCAACTCACCCCGCTTGCTCCGGCCGATCTGGCCCAGCTTGGGCGGCCGCTTGTTCTGCCCGGCGGCGAAGAAGTTGTTGGTGTCCTGCAGGCGGCTCAGCTTCTCGTCGCCGTAGGGCAGCACCTCCGACATGGCTGCGTCCGGGGGCTCTGCGGCGGCGGCGGCGCCTCCTCCGCCCGCGTCCCCGCCCGCGGCGGACAGGGTCAGCGGCGCTGGGGCCGGGGGCGGCCGGCCGGGGACGGCCCGCGGGCTGCGGCGGCGGCGCCGGCGGGAGGCAAGGGAGCGCCGCTAGGGCAGGAGCGCGTGGCCCGCCTGAGCGAACCGGCGAGCGCCCGCCGCTGCGCTGCGCTGCGCTCCGGCTCGGCGCGCGAGGGGCTGCTGCTCGGGCGGAGGAGAGCAGGACTCACATCCTCGGCGCGCTCGCTCGGGCGCGGGGCTGGAGCCGGCGGGTGGGGCCGGAGCCGGGAGGAAGGGGTGTCCCAGCGAGCCCCGAGGGCGCGGGGCCGAGCAGGGCGCACTCCGGGAGCCGGCGGGTTGGTCCTGCGTGCGGGCGGCGGCGGCGGCGGGCAGGTCCGGGAGGCTGACTGGGGAGCTGAGAGCAGCGGGTTGGTGAGGGGCGGAGGGGGAGGTGGAGAGAAGGGAGGGAGGAGGGAGGACACGAGGGGGGGGGGTTACCCGCAGGGAGGGGGCGGGGAGAGAGCAACCGAAAGGGAGACGGGGAGAAAAACAGAGACCGAGAGGGAGGGAGGGAGGAGAAAGGACAAAAAGAGACCGGAGAGAGAGAAAGAGGGGAGAAGAAAGGCGAGAGGAACGACTAGGTCAGCATCCAAGAGGCAGAGGCCAGGGAGGAGCTGGGAAGGGAAAGGAGCCGGAGGGAGGGAAGGAGGAGAGTGAGCGAGAGGAGAGGGCGCTGGGGCCGAGGAGCCAGCCTTCAGCCAGCGGCGAGCCAGCAATGCCGGCCGCGGGAGGCGAGGCCGGAGGAAGCAGAGGAGGCGAGAGGAGGGGGCCGGGGCCGCGGGGAGAGATCCCTGGAAGCCGAGCGACGTCACGGGGCCGCGCCGGCCGGCCCGGGCCGCGGCTGGCTTCCTGCCCCCGCCCCCAGCACCCGGCGTCCGCCCGCGCGGAGGGCCCCCCCGCGAGCCCCGCCCCAGCCCGGCGGCCTCCGGCACCCCCTCCCCCCCCCCGTTCCCCCTCCCGCGGGTGTTTACCCGGCCCCGAGCCGGTACTGACGCGGCGGCTCCACGCGGACCCGCCAGCTCCGCCGCCTGCGGGGAGCTGGGGGGACTGGGGCTTCCGGGAGCGGGCGGGGCGCGGGCAGACCACTCACTCCGGGACGGACAGGTGGAAGCCAATCTCCCAAGAGGCCCGATGCTGGGGCAAAAGGTCCGAGGGCAACAAGGTGACCCGCGGACACGACCTCCCCTGCCAGCCTCAAACCTGGGCGCCCCTACCCCCCACGACCACTCTTAGGCCAACTTCGGGATCTCAGGACCCGTCCCCTTGGGCCTCACACTCTGCCTCCCCCACTCTGTTCTCCCGGGAAGGCCCGGCCGTCCGGCTCCCGCGGGGCCTGGGGTGGAGGCGGTGCGGGGAGGAGAGGGGAGCGCCTCGTTACGCCAGGCTCACCCGGGATACCCGGCTCTTGGCGGCGTCGACGAAGACGTCGGGGGGGGGGGGGGCCTGCAGCCCTTTGCCCTCGGGGACCTCCCTTCCAGCAACAGCCTTGAGCCCTCGGGAGAGACTGTAGCTTCTGAGCGGAGGAGCGGGCTCCCCGATCCCAGGAGGGAAACTGGGGCAGCCCCAGAGGCCCGGGAGGCGCATCTGCCAGGCAGACGGTACCTCGGAGGGGGCAAGGTGCACGAGCAGAGCTTGTTATCCTCATCCGGAGCCAACAGCACCTGCTCTCCCCCTGGCGACCGCATTCGCTCAGCAGAGCCAGCCTGACCACAGACAGGGGCAGCCATCCCAAGGTCATGCTACCGCTGAAGGCAAGGTTAGGAAACACATCTAGGTCATCGTGGCGAGGTGGCCACTGGCTCAACCTGTTCGCTCTCCCCTTAATTCTAGAACTTTGGTTGTTGGGGTAAGGGAGACTGGAGGGAAAAGGGGAGTTCGTGATATAACATCTGGTAGAGAGGCTGCCTGACAGGAGCCTGCCCAGTCCCCTCCCCAACTGTTTTAAAAAGCCACCTGGCCTCCGGGGACCGGGGACCAGACATCTTGGGGGAAAAGGGAAGACGGGGGGGCTAAAGAAATGTGGCAGATGGAATGAGGGTGACCTTTGATGAGGCCTGGGTTTGAGTCCCAACCCTGTCGTTTGCTAGCTGTGTGACTGAGCAAGTCATGTCCCCTCTCTGACGCTCATAATTTCAGCTATGAAGTGGCACTTGAAACCAGCGATCTGCCTGTGTCCCTCAGAGGACTGTTATGAAAACAATGCATCAGGCCCTCGCTGATTTGGCTCAGTGGATAAAGCCTCGGCCTGTGGACTCTAGGGTCCCGGGTTCAATTCCAGTCAAGGGCCTGTGTTGTGGGCTCCATCCCCAGTGGGGAGCGAGCAGGAGGCAGCCAATCCATGATTCTCTTTCTCATTGATGTTTCTATCTCTTCCCTCTTCCTTCCTCTCTGAAATCAATAAAAATATATTTTAAAAAAAACACAAACGCATCAACGCATCAGGCTCCCGGTGCCTAAGAGTGGGTAAGTACTAAACATTTGAGAAATGCCTTGGAAATGAGTGAGAAAGAACAGTAGCACTTTGTTCATTCCCATTCCAGAGCCATCAGAGCTAAACCCAGCCAGACCCCTCGTTTACAAACGGGGAAACTAAAGCCCTAGAGGGTCAGGGGTTCGCCTGACTCCCCAGTCAGCAGAAGCAGCAGGTCTCCAGCCTCCCTTTGCTTCACACTGCAAGCCGCCTGTCCCCATTCACTGGCGCTTTACATGCCTGCTTTGAGGTTAGCCCCAGGCCAAGTGCTGGAAGAGAAACAGAAGCATAACGCGCAGGGTGATCAAGGTTACAACAAGAAGCTCGTGCACTGGTGTCATGCTTTCTTCTTTTCCTCCAAAGCATTCTCACATCCACCATTGACCTTGCTTCTCAAAATAAATACCCTTTGAGGTAGAAAGAGGAGATGTTGCATCCCTGTGTAACGGATGTAGCACAGCGGATAAGGGACTCGCCAAGGTCACGGGCTAGTGATGGAACCTGAGGCAGCCCTCTTCCCAGCTGTGGTTTCAGGTCCTTGAAGGGGAAACCCCACCGTGGTGACAGCGTGCCGGGCTGGAACCACCACACTCGTGTCATACTCACCTCGCTCCCTCCTTGCTGCTGAGTTATGAAGCAATTTACACGGTGAGCACCCACCATCGCGCCAACTGTGCAGAAGTAAGCAGAAAGCCACGGAGAGGACTGGCAAATCCCTGCACTCACCCCACGTCAGAGTAAGGAGAGAAGCCGGCTTTGACCGCCCATTTGTCTTCATGTTTGCCTTGCCTTGTTCCAACAAGGTTAACGGTGGCAGCACCCACCTTCCCAACCCAGTACCCACCTGCTTAGCGAACCACACCACCCTCCCCGGCACATGGCCCTTTCCAGTTAGAAAAGCATTTTCATGACGACTCCCTCCTTAGAACCTTCCTTTCAGAAGCAACGAGACTGGGTCAGTCCGGCCCATTTTACAGGTGAGGTACCTGAAGGTTGAAAGTAATGTCACCAAGGTCACAAGTTCTGCAAGGGCCAGTGTGCATCAGTGCAGCATTCCTCCACCTCCATCACTCCCAAGCAGCTCCCTTACGAAGGCCTCACTCAGTCCTCCACTTCCCCTCGCCTTCAGGGAGGATCCCTTCGTCCTGGAGCCCTAGGCCCCGATACAGGCACAGCCTGAGGCTCCATTCCGCCTTCCCCACCCCAAAGGGGGCTGGCTCAGATGACCAGGGCTATGTTAGGTCAGAAGAAGCTAGGGCCAGATGGAGGAATGGACCAATTAAGATAGGGGTGGGGATGACCCAGCCCAACCACTCAGCAAGGCAGCCCGGCAAGACGCAGTCTGGTGCCATAGCTCAGGGTGAATGGGGCAGGTCCCCCTCCCCCGCTTTCAAATCCCCACTCTGTCATTTCCTGAATCTGTGATCATTTCACCTCTTTGTTCCTCGGTTTCTCATCTGCCAAATGGGGATAATAATTGTTCCCACTTGGTGGTTTGTTCCGAGGAGGGAGATCATACATGTATCATATGCCGACACACAGCAAGTCCCCAATAAATGGACTTACTATTATTAGCTATTGACTCTCTTTGTGGCCTTGAATAAATTGATTCTCTCCTCTAGGCCTCTGACTCTATTTCATAAATTGGGAAACTTGGAGAAAATCCCCCTTTTTCTTCAACTGCAAAATTCGCCATTTCTCCCAAATCTAGTTAAAACCTGCTGAGGCAAAGTGGGGGAGCTGTCTTCCCCCTCAAACCTCACCTGAAAGTTCCTTCACCTAACCCTAGAATTTTGCGGAGTTGAGAACCACAGGACGGGACCATATCCACAGGCTCTTTCAGCACAGTGCTGGCGGGTAGAAAAGGGGAGATTCAGCCCCAGGGGTGCCCCGCATAGAGCAGATGCCCAGCACACATTAGCTCCCTGTTTCCTTCCCTCGCTCCTGTCCACATGGGGAAACAGAGGCACAGGCGGCAGCATCAGAGACCTGGAGAAAAACGTTGGATACATCATTGATTTCAGAGAGGGAGAGAGACCCGGCCGCTCAGGCCCCAGGTCCCATAGAGGTGGAGCCCTGGGAATGCTGAGCCTGCTCAGGAATGGCTCCACCTGTGTCGGTCAGCAGGGAAGGCCAGGATGCGCGGCAGCATCAGTGGCCAGCTGGTCACCTCCAGAGGCTAAGTGGCCGCCCAGCAGGGATGCACCACTCGGAGCCAAGGCTGGATAAAAACCTACATCATCACCACCCTTCTCGACTCAGTGACTGGGACCTGGGTGCAGCCAATTCCCCAGGCACCTTGAAAGGCAGGCCACAGGACAGGTGCACAGACACACACAGCGAGAGAAAGCCTGTTACCTGACCAGCGGGGACTTGTACCTAGAGTCAAGAAGCAACAAGAGAAGATTCATTCATCTTCCCTTCATTCAGCAAACATCTGCTGAGGACTTTCGTGGCAGGCACAACCCTTCCCCCAATACAACTCAAGGAATATTAGCTTCTTTTCTTTATTTGTTTAATCACCAATGCCCTTTCTTCAAACAAAAATCTTAGCCTGGCCAGTGTGGCTCAGTGGTTAAGTGTGACCTATGAACCAGGAGGTCATGGTTGCAGGCTTGATCCCCAGTGTGGGGCGTGCAGGAGGCAGCCAATCAACAGTTCTCTCTCACCATACTCCAGATGGCTCCCAAGGGGTCTCCGAAGAATGTCCAGAGTGTTACACAGCTCAATGTAAAACCACATCTAGAGTCATCCAGCCCAGCCAACCCCTCCTGTTACAGACGTGGAAACGGAGGCCCAGATGGGGCATGCTGGGACCCAGGCCTCTACTCCCGGTCTGGATGCCACAGGACCACACTTGCACACTTGGATTCTATGGGGGGGAGGGTGGGGAAGCTCCAGCAATGCACAGTCAGAAAAGAAAAGGGTTTGGTGTGGGTTTTTTCCCCCCAACAATGAAGTTGCTATATTTCTTTAAAATTAAAAAAAAATTACAAAGATGATGGGGTAATTTTAAAAAATTTTTATTGTACTGACAACCCACAAAGTGAGAGTCCCACGCTCTTCAAGAAAACTTAAGAACGAATGAGGACAGCTGGGAACTCTGAGACAGTGGCTCTGCCTACAATACCACCCCCCGCCCCGCCCAGGATGAGCAGGTGGGAGGCGCTGGACCCCATGTCACCCCGGAAAACAATTGTTCCTCTCAGCCCAAGGGAGGCCTGGCACCACAACACTCTTCCGTGTCCACGTGATCCTGGGGGCAGACAAGGGGTGTGAGTTTATCCCAGCCTGGCCCTGAATACCTCACCCAGCCGGGCCGCTTCCTCCTGTCCAGGGCTCAGAGGCCTGACGTCCCCTGACTAAAGAGCCCCTGGCTTCACCAGAGCAATCAGCTGAGCCACATTGTTGCCCCTAAAGGGGACTGAGGAGCTGACCCCCAAGAGTTCAGAAAGGGCACCACCACTCTCTGATCGCAAACTCTTACCCCCAATCACTATTAAGAGCTCCCCGTGCCCCAGGATCACGCCAACAGCAGGTAAAATGAGGGTAAATCAGAAGACCCATTTCTACCCCAATACCATCCCCTCCTACCTGTGTGACCTGGAGGCAAGCACTTCATTCTCTGAGCCAGAATTCCTTTCAGGGGGTGACCAGATGCACCTCCCAGGGATATTGTGAAGATCAGATGAGGTGCTGATCGGGTCACTACGATATGAGCGGGGGACAGCTGCAGGCAGCGAGTCCCACCACCCAAAGCCCTCCAGGGCCTGCAGGGGTGGACAGAGGGCCTTTTCTTCCTAGGAAAGGAACTGTCCTGTAACAGCAAGCGTAGAAGGCTGAGGAGCAGTCACTGCCTGGTCACAGAGCCCCCTCCTCCCCCCGCCCTGCCCCCCCACCCCACCCCACTATGCCCTGCCAGACCCTGAGCTGAGCATGGGGTGGGCCGGAGGAGAATCGGTCTGGAAGAGTAGGTGCCAGGCACAGGTGAGAAAGATGTGAGGAGAAACAGGCTCCCAGAAATAGACAGAGCAGCTCTGAGAGGAAGACAGATCCATGTGCAGAGGAAGAAACCCTTTCACACACTCAGGGGCAAGAGACAAACAGGCCAGACAAGAGGCAGACCTGCCAGGAAAGGCGATGTCAGCTCCCAGAGGTGGCAGAGAAGGGGACAGAGGAGCCTGATCCCACGAGAGACAGAGCAAAAGGCAAAGACAGGACGGAGGAGAGGAGAGCAGGCGAGGCTGGGGGAAGCAGAGTTTCTCCACGGAGAAAACGCTCCTGGGGAGAAAAGCAAAATCCGTGCGGTACAGTTTTTTTAAGCACCCTTTACCAGCGTGAAGTCATCTGGGTATTTTAAGAACATGTGATGCATTATGCATATCTCGTTTTTGTTGAAGGAAATCATGGTTAGTGTATTTAAAGATGTGAATGCCTAGAAAATTATAGGGGGAGAAATGTGGGATTTTTCCCCCCTGAATTTCCTGGGTTTCTCAAAACGTTCACATCTGCACCCAGCTTCCTGGTGAGTTGGGCAGAGAAAGGAAGGAACTGGGGAGAGAAGTCCTGCTTCCTGCTTCTCCTCCTGGCAGGCTGTGCCGAGGTGGACCCGGGATCAGCAGCCCAGGGTCCGCTTCTGCCTCTGCTCTCAGGCCTTCGAGGCCTTTTCCCCATTCCTTGGGAAAGAGAAAATTACTCAGGCCTTTGGAGGCACAACCTATTTCTCCTCCAAGGCCTCCAGCCTGCCTCAACCATAGGGGCACAGCGCCACCTGGAGGTCACAATGGAGAATGCAGTACTAGGAGGGATTCTATCCCCAGTCCTGCGTGGCGGTAGAAGTAAAAATTATGAGCCAACTTATCGCAAGCATGTATGAAGCCCCATTCTGTGAAACACCTTAAATATTAGGGAAGACTGAAGGGGTGGGAGGCCTGCAGCTTTGGCAATTTGGACATTAATATTAGTATGACCTCATTTGTACCCCTCTTCCCCCAGCCTAGAGAACATTCAGGTTAGAAACCCACAGTGCCTGGCACACTAGGTTCTTAGTAAATGCTTGTTGCATTCAGCTGTGGCCTTCCAGAGTCATGGTCCAATCCTGGAAGAATCTGGACGTGAGGCAATGGCTCTGTCAGGGTCAGGGGCCAAAGGTTATATCACCAAGCAGGCCTTCATCCAGGTCTGATTGGCCCCTCTGACCAATGCCAGTGTCTCTGGCTCAGCCTCATGCGCCACCCCCCCACCCCCTTCTTGGGTAAGGGAAATGCCAGGTCCCTCGGCTGGCATCTGGAAGACAATGTGGCAGCTGCTGAGGAAGTGACTAATGAGCCCTCCCGGGAGCAATTCAGGACATCATACATGGAAAGTTATCTAAAAAAAAAAAAAGGAAGAAACTTACCTCATTCAAAATTAATAAGTTAACACTATCTAATTAGAGAGAATGTGCTGCGCTCCCTGGCTTTCTGGGAAGGTGGTTCTGAGGCTGTGGCAGGTAGCTAGCTTGGAGACGGTCCACATTGCATCTTTTGGACCAGCAGCCCCAAGGAGGACTGAGAAACTGCCCTCTCTGGTCTCTCATCCACCTGCTAGCTCATAGACATGCAAAACATCAGACCTGAATGGCGCCTGGGAAAGCTTCTCATTCAGATTGCTCCTTTTATAGACAGAACTGAGGCCCAGAGAGTTAAATCCCTCCATTAAGACCGCACAGCAACAGAGCCAGGACCAGAGAGAGCCAGCCAGCCTTTGGACTCCTGGTCCAGACCATTTACCACCATGCAATGACATTGTCCAGACTTTCCTGTGCTGATTCCTCAGAGCTCTAATGAGGCCAGTGGGCATGATGTTTCTCTACATGTTCTATCCATCTTTTCCTCGGGCCCTAAGAGAGGTCCTTCCCTCACTCCTTAGAACCAAGCCATGGCCTCATCTCTGGTCCAAAAGCCAACTCCCACAGGCAGCCTTCCAGGATTATTTTACCTCATCCATTTCATTTGCTAGTTTATTCATTAGTTCCATGTCCGAAGACAGAATTCCATAGTTTAGACCTCAGGCTCTGGCCCTAGCCTGTTTTGCTCAGTGGATAGAGCATCAGCCTGCAGACTGAAGAGTCTCAGGTTCGATTCCTGTCAAGAGCACATGCTCGGGTTGTGTGCTCGATCCCCAGTAGAGGGCGTGCAGGAGGCAGCCAATCAATGATTTTCTGATTTTCTCTCATCATTTATGTTTCTATCTCTCTCTCCCTCTCCCGTCCTCTCTGAAATCAATAAAAATATTTAAAAAAAAAAAAAAGAGCTCAGTCTCTGGAGTCAGACTGCCTGGGCTTAAACATTGTCTCTCTCATGTGCCTGGGCAACACTTGACCTTCTGGGCCTTGATCTCCTTCTTTAAAGTAAGAATGATACAAACACATGCCTCCGAGTGAGGAATCAATACTATCATGTGCAGCACTTAGCGGTACCTAGCAAAGAGCAAGCACTAAAGTTAGCCAGTCAGTGTATGGTAACAACTTACAAATTGTCCTGGAGAAGAAATAAGACAATTCCTGCCCGAGACCTGGGCAATGTGGTTCAGAGCAGGAATAGGAAGACTGTATTATGGAATCTCAGAGGTGGGGCCCCTAACGTGGGTGGGGAGGGTCAGGAAAGGTTTTCTGTAGGAGCTTCAGCTGAGAGTTAGAGAGACATGAGCGAGGTGAAGAACCAGCGTGGCATGTTTAAGGACCCTCAACAGCGGTGTTGCTGGAGCCACAAGTGTGATACAGAGAGGGATGCGGAGGGGCGTGGAAAGGTGGCCAGGGCCAGGACACGCAGGCTTCCTGTGCCACGGAGGAGCCGGGATTGGGCCTGGAGAGAAAAGGGAGCCTGGGGCAGGGCTTTCAGCGAAGGGACATGGTCAGGTTAGTGTTTCAATTAGCCCAGGCGGTGCTGTGGACGATGTTCTCTGCCTGGCTCTTCCTCAGCAGTAGCCCTCGGTGGGTCTATCTTGAATAGTCAGGGAATCTGCTCTAACCAGGCCAGTGTCAAAAGCCATTCCCAGCTACCATATCCTGTGAGCCACACGTATTGCCAACCTGTGGGAAACCGATCATTGTCCCACTAGCAGGAAGGTGTGGACAAGGAACCTGGAAAGCTGGTTAACCTTGGAAGCTCTGAAAGGTCAGAGCCAATCACTCACTGTTTAGTTGAGACATTGGTAGCTGAAGCAGCCTCCACCGTTAGTCTTATGTAAATTCTTGCTGATTGGCTATTATTGGAATTGCCTGCCTAAAGGCTATGGGTGTATCCCATGATCTTAATAAAAGGGATAGCAAGGCCAGAGCGGGGTGTAGTCTCCCCCTAGAGGTGGGCTCCCGCCTGGCCCCCAATATTCCCAAATTAATATTTTTCTAGTCTCTTCCATTTGTGTGCGGCCTATTCCAGAACCCGAACCCTGAACCATGCGGGACGTGAAAGGGGTTCCCGCACCAGCCACTGAGAGTCACCTCACCCGCACAATAGGATGTGCTCAGAGACAACTCTGAACCCTGTGACGGCAGACTGTCATACTCACTTCTGCATTTCTAGGCACAGAAGGTACATTTAGCAAACGTTAGATGAATGCCCACCAACGCTCCGAAACTTCTTTAAGCGTTCCTGAGGCCCTTGTGGGACCACCAGCCCTGGATCCAGCACCCACTGGAGTGCACATGGCCCAGGACCAGGGTGGTAAAGAAAGGGCGTCAGATTGGCCGAGTTTGTCAAATTGTTTGCTCTTCAGTTTTTTCCACATATTGTTGTTTGCTTCTTGAATTTTCCTTTTTTTTTGTTTGGTTGTTGTTGTTGTTAATCCTCACCCAAGGATATTTTTCCATTGATTTTTAGGGAGAGTGGAAGAGAGAGGGAAAGACAGAAACATCGATGTGAGAGAAACACTTCAATTGGTTGCCTCCTGCACCAGCCCCAACCAGGGCCAGGGCTGGGAGGATCCTGCAACCAAGGTACATGCCCTTGACTGGAATCGAATCTGGGACCCTTTGGTCCGAATGCGATGCTCTATCCACTGAGCCAAACTGGATTTTTTCATCATAACTGAATAAATTAGGATTCCAAAAACCTGCCTTCCAACTCCTCCTCCACCAGGGTGAGCTGGGGAACCTCAAAGCCTCCAGCTGCAGTACGTTAAGACGATGTGACTGGTGACTTGATGTGCTGACTGGCTTGAAGAACACTGTGTCTGTAATCCCGTTGTCTATTGAACAGCTTTCCTCCTTAGCCTCTCAGGCTTGATGTGATAAAAGCCCAGGGGTGTAGGCTTCATAGTCAGACCTTGGTGGCCGTGGGAAAATCACATCACCTATAAAAAGGGGTAATTCGGCCTGCCCTGATTGTTCAGCAAAGCCTATAAAGAATGTAACATCGCCTGGCTCCCGATGATGTGAGGCTTTAGGGAAAACATAAGCCCACTTAGCTTCACTCTTCTCGCTTGTAAAGTGAGGAGGGATAACAATATCCACTTTATAGGACGCCAAGCATTAGTGCATATAAAATGCCGAGCACAGACATTCAAAACACCAGGAGCAGTTCTTCAAGATGACCCCTGCCTGCCGCTGTCTCCTAGCATTGAAGTGACTTGGCAAAGAATCAAAACAACAATCCCAACCACAGTTGAGAACTACCAATTTCCTGTCTCCGTCACCTCCCACCCCCAACCTGGGCCCCAAGTATCAGTCCATCCAACCACACTGCAGATAAGGCCCCTAAAATGGAAAGTGGGAACTGCCACAGTGAATGAGGGCATGGGACAGTCTCAGTCCCAGCCAGGCTAGGACTGAGCATGGACCTCAAACTCAGAACTGGGGACGTGCATGTCAGCGTTCCCAACCAGCTGCTCGGAGGCAGGGACCAAGGCTGCTCCTGCATCTCCCTGGCTCTCTGGGATACTGGAGGCCAAAGTCTGCCCGGAAGTTGGGCTGGGGTAGTGCAGGCTGGCTTCCCTTCTTTTCCATCCCTTTGACCAGATTTATTCATGAAATCTATGCCATGGACTGAACTCTGATACATTCCCACATAACACCCCTCACCCCCAGGCAGTTCCTTCATTCTCTACTGAAACCTGGACCCAGTTACACAGTAACCGCAGAAAAGACAAGGAAATGGGGGCAGATGCGTTCAAGGAGCTCAGAGGGCATTCCCTTGGGCCACACTCTCCCCCAAACACCTGCCCTGCCCCCAAGACACCCTATGTAAAACCAGGGTCTTAACACCTCACTGGACACTCAGCCCTGGTAAGTGGGCTCTCACCACTTATGCCTGCTCCTTCACAGTAGCCGCCTTTTCATAACTTGGGGCACAAGTGTCTTGTGGGGTGCTCCTGGGAGCACTGAGGGAATGAGCCCCACTGCTGGTATGGATGATGATGGGGAGCTTTGGAAACAACTTCGGACCCAGCGCTTACTAGCATTGTGCCCTCGGCCCAGTGAACAGATCTGGGGTTACTCCCTCATCCGGAAATGCAGATCCCATGAGCCTGCAAGGGTTCTGTGAGGATTAACTCAAAGTTCAAGAGCACACACTAGTACAGCACTCTTACTCGCTAAACATGAGTTTCCTCCCTGCTGTTCAACACCCCACCCCAGCCCTTCTCCCACTGCTCAGCGTTCAGGATGTCAGAACAGATTTCTTCAGGCATGGAGGGCCGGGCTGCCCTCCTGGGTGCCCCTCCTGAGCTGGCCAGACTCCTCCTCAGGCCCACAATCTGTGGGAGCCCCAAACCCAGGCCTCCAGGTCTCTAGTTCATTCCATCACGGTGGGATTCCCTTCCACCGGGGGAGTCTGGGCCTAACCAGTGAACCTTACTGACAAAGCAACAGGCTGACACTTGGTTGGAACATGTTTAATTTGTGCTGTCCACGCTGGACACTGCGAAGTGGTGTCAGCCCCTGAGAGCACCCCTCCTCCCCCGCACAGAGGAGGATCGGGAGAGAATGAACATTTAACGCAGGGAAGGGAGAAAAGAAAGAGCTGTGTACGAGACCTCTGACCACTTCCCTTCCACTCACAAACAGGAGGGGCAGGGGAGGGGTGAAGGCAACGAAGGAAGGGGCGATGTAATTACACCCACGGCATGTCGCCTTTTCGCTGTGGGAGAGGGAGCTGGGACAAGGCTCTGTGCTCAGGATGCTGGCTGGTGAGGGCCTCGGAGAGAAGCTGACAGCCAGAGGCTGGGCAGCAGCGCCCTTATTGCTTCCGGTGGGAGGTGAGGCCTTGCAGCTCCCCTCAAGCAGGGAAAACCAGTCCCGGGGGGGGGGGGGGGGGGGAGGGGGGGGGGAGGGAGCGGGGGGGGGGGGGAGGTGTCCTGCTCTGGCAGCGCTTCCGGGCAGCAAAGGCAACAGGAAGGCGGCAGCGGCAGCGAGCTGGCCATCCTCACCCCTGCTGGGGCCGCCGAGCCCACCACTCCCACCCCCCCAGGTGAACGCTCTTCGTCTGCTGCTCAGAGTCACGCTCTGCTCGGGAGAAGCTGACGCTGGTCTTCAGTCTCCTATCCTGATGCACAGGTGCACACATTTAGGAGGCAAGCAGGTAGGGGAAAGGGACACAGTGACGTGTCCAGCCTTACAATTTTCTCCTGGTGTGTGAGCAAAAGGAAGAGAGACTCAGAGAGTCTCTCCAGAGGCAGCTCCATGAGGCGTGCGTCACACTGAGCCCGACTCTGCCCCCCTCTGAGTCATTTAACGCTCAAGTCCACAAGAATCAGCAAGTCACCAGAAAGGACCCGAAGACACAGGAGCACGAGCTGAAGATCACTGGCTTCGGCGCTTGAGCAATGAGGTGTTTGCAGTCACACAGCGGGCTCCGGGGAGGGAGGCCATGCCAGCACACCCACCCAGGCTGGGCTTTGATTCTCGTGTGCTGGGAAGGGTTCCCTCTCAGGTTGGAGGTGTGAGGTCTGGACAGCCCCCCACCTCCCTCCCTCAGTCATACCTGGAGATAACAGCTGCCCCTCCCCCCATACTCTTCTAAGGCCTTGAGATAAAAACCCCTGAAAGGGGAGAGCTTCCTTTCATGTGTAACCGTGGGGCTTCGAGACTGTCAGCTGTTGTACAAGGGAATCACCCGGGTGATCTCCTGCCTGCAGATGGGGCACTTCTTGGGCTCTGGCAACGCCTGGTAGCACTCGGTGCAGGCACACACGTGCCCACACTCCAGGAACACGCAAGACTTGAAGTTGTTCAGGCACACGACACAGGTGCTCTTCAGACTCTCCCGATCCTCGGGCTTGGCTTGGCTCAGCAGCTGGGCCTCATGCTCCCGGAACTCCTTCTCCATCTGCTTGAGGCGCAGGCGCTCCTGCCACTGCAGATACTGCTTTCGGAGGATGAAGAAGAGGGCCGCGCACGCGGCAAAGCCAAACACCAGCGTCAGGACCTTCCAGAGCCTGACGCTCGACTCCTGCCTCTGCAGCAAGCTGTCGAAGTCCTGGCTGCTCAGGTAGTACTGCATGCCCTGCTTGGGGGGCTGCAGACGGACGGAGTTGTTGTCCAGGACCAGTTCACCCACCCCTGTGAGGGTGGCCCCAACCTTCAGCATCTCCTCGGTCTCCTGGACGCCCTTGGGCTGCTCCCCGCTGATGTAGTGGCCGATGGCATCGGTGAAGGACTGGATGGAGGGGTGGAACTTCTCATACACAGTCTCCAGGCCCAGATCCACAGAGTCCAGAGGCTTCAGCACCCGCACAGCCACATCCACACCCTCCTCGTGGGGTACCAGGTCAAAGGGCACCGTGTTGGTCCTCTGGTGAATGATCTTTGAATAGTCATTCCTAAAACAATAAGAGAACTCAAGATAAGATAAAGGACAAGCAAACACCTCACGCCCAGGAAGAGATGGAGGTCGCATACATGCCAGAAGGACAGGGTAAAATCTGACGTAGCTAGAAGAGGACAGCAGAAATCAGTATTATCCAAGTGCCTCAATTTGTTAGGTTCTCAGGCGCTATCCATGGGCAACAACTACCATCACAGATCACCTCTACCATTTATTTCCTTTAGCCACTTTAAAATAAATATCCAATTCTTTAAAAAATTAAAAACAGAACTACCAGATGATCCAGCAATCTCACTTCTGGGTACTGAATTGAAATCAGGATCTCGAAGAGAGAGCTACACACCCATGCTCACTGCAGCATTCTTCATGACAGCCAAACATGGAGGCAGCCTACATGTCCAACGATGGATGCGTGGATAAAGAATGCCACACATGCACAAACACAGAGGATTATTCAGTATAAAAAGAAGGAAATCAGTGGTTGAGCATCGACCTATGAACCAGGAGGTCACGGTTCAATTCCCAGTCAGGGCACATGCCCAGGTTGAGGGCTTGATCCCCAGTGTGGGGCATGCAGGAGGCAGCCAATCAATGATTCTCTCTCATCACTGATGTTGCTATATTTCTCCCCTCTCCCTTCCTCTCTGAAATCAACAAACTTTTTTTTTAAAGAAGGAAATCCTGCCATATGCAACAAGATGGATAAACCTGGAGAGCACTATGCTAAGCAAACTAGGCCACTCACAGAAGGACAAACACTGCATAATTCCATTTATACGAGGTTATCTAAAATAGTCAAACTTAACAGAAGCAGAAAGCAGAATGGCGGACAGAGAAACCAAAATGGCGGCATAGGTAAACACCTAAACTGCTGCCTCGCACAACAATTTCAAAACTACAACTAAAAGACAAAACGGACACCATCCAGAACCACAGGAAAGCTGGCTGAGTGGAAATTCTACAACCAGAAGGAAAGAGAAAAGCACATTGAGACTCAGAGGAGCTGCAAAAGGCTGAGGTACGGAGATGTGTGGGCACGCGGAGAGGACTGACTGCTGAGTGCGTGGCTGGCTTTCTCAAGCGGGAGGGAGACGGAAGCTCCCGACTGCGCTGAACTCCAGTTCCGGGCAAGACTCTGGGAACTCAGACTCATTCGGGGGGAATCTGGACTGTCAGGAAAAGAGAAAAGTACACTGAGACTCAGGGGAGCTGCAGAAGGCAGAGGTCTGGAGGCGCACGCATGAGCGGAGAGGAGAGAACTGACTGCTGAATGCACGGCTGGCTTTCTCAAGCAGAAGGGAGACAGAAGCTCTTGACTGTGCTGAACTCCAGTTCCAGGCGAGACATTGGGAACCCAGACTCATTTGGGGAGAAACTGGACTGTCTGGCAGCAGGCAAAACTCAAGGGCAGCTTTCTCTCAGAGGTGCTTGCAGCGATTACCGAGGGACACTGAGACCCAGGGGCCTCATAGGGCAGGGCTGACGGGAAGCAAGGCTGTCTGCTCCGCCCTGAGACTCCGCCCCACCCCAAGCTGAGTACAGAGGCTTTCGCAATTTTGCAAGTCTTGTCTCATAAGGGTGTCTCCAGCACAGAAGTTCTCCCAGCGTAGACACAGCTGATCCTCACAGCCAATTGGCCTGGAATCAATTCTCCCAGTGATACCAACAACAATCAAGACTTAACTACAAGGCTGTGCACACAGTCCACAAAGAGGGGCACCAAGAGTGTCCACCTCAGGGTACTGGGGAGGCTGAGCCACTGGGCCCTATAGGACACCTAGCACACAAAGCTACTCTACCAACTCAGGGAAGCAACGAAAATGTGGAGACAAAGAAACAGATCACAAATGAAAGAAATGGAGGAAAGCAAATGACTGGATATAGTGTTCAAAACCATGGTTATAAGGTTTTTCAAGAATTTCCTAGAAAAGGCCGATAAATTTAGCGAGACCCTCGAGGATATGAAAAAGGACCAACTAGAAATTAAACATACACTGACTTAAATAAAAAACATTATACAGAGACCTAACAGCAGACTAGAGGACCGCAAGAATCAAGTCAAAGATTTGAAATACAAAGAAGCAAAAAACACTCAACCAGAAAAGCAAAAAGAAAAAAGAATCCAAAAATTTGAAGACAGTGTAAGGAGCCTCTGGGACAACCTCAAGCATACCAACATCCGAATTATGGGGATGCCAGAAGAAGAGAGAGAGCAAGATACTAAAAACCTATTTGAAGAAATAATGACAGAAAACTTCTCCCACCTGGTGAAAGAAATAGACTTACAAGTCCAGGAAGTGCACAGAACCCCAAACAAAAGGAATCCAAAGAGGACCACACCAAGACACATCATAATTAAAATGCCAAGGGCAAAAGACAAAGAGAGAATATTAAAAGCAGCAAGAGAAAAATAGTTAATTACCTACAAGGGAGCACCCATACGATTGTCAGCTGATTTCTCAACAGAAACTATGCAGGCTAGACGGGAGTGGCAAGAAATATTCAAAGTGATGAATAGCAAGAACCTACAACCAAGATTACTCTACCCAGCAAAGCTATCATCAGAATTGAAGGTCAGATAAAGAGCTTCACAGATAAGAAAAAGCTAAAGGAGTTCATCAACACCAAACCAGTATTATATGAAATGCTGAAAGGTATTCTCTAAGAAGAGGAAGAAGAAGAAAAAGGTAAAGATAAAAATTATGAACAACAAATACATACCTATCAACAAGTGAATCTAAAAATCAAGGGAATAAAAAATCTGATGAACAGAATAAACTGGTGAATATAATAGAATCAGGGGCATAGAAAGGGAGTGGACTGACAATTCTCGGGGGGAAAGGGGTGTGGGAAGAGACTGGACAAAAATCGTACACCTATGGATGAGGACAGTGGGGGGCGGAGGTAAGGGCAGAGGGTGGGGTGGGAACCGGGTGGAGGGGAGCTATGGGGGTAAAAAGAGGAACAACTGTAATAATGTGAACAATAAAGATTTATTAAATTTAAAAAAAAAATAAAGTATTACAAATAGAAGAAAGAAAGAAAGAAAGAAAGAAAGAAAGAAAGAAAGAAAGAAAGAAAGAAAGAAAGAGCGAGCAGAATGGCGGTTGCCAAGGGCTAGAGGCAGAGAAAGAAAATAGGCACTGACACTGAATGGGTACAAAGTTTCAGTTACACAAGATGAGCCAATTCTGGAGATCTGCTGTACAACTGTATGCCTCTAATTAACAAAACTGTACTGTTACACTTAAACGTTTGTTAAAAGGGGCCCAGGCCACCATGGCTCAAATGGTTGAGCCTAGACCTGTGGGCTGGGAGGTCGCGGTTCAATTCCTGGTGAGGGCACATGCCCAGGTTGTGGGCTCAATCCCCAGTGGGGGCATGCAGGAGGCAGTCAATTGGTGATTCTCTCTCATCACTGATGTTTCTCTTTCTCTCTCTCTTCCTCTCCTTTTCTGAGATCAATAAAAATATTTTTTTAAGTTTGTTAAAAGGGTAGATCTTGTGAAGTGTTCTTACTACAATAAAAAAATAAAATAAAATACAAAACAAAACCCCACTAGGGTCATTTGGGACAATGGTACTCCATTTAAAGGCAAAATAATCCACAAAATCATTTCAATAAATATTGAAATCATTAATCCATGCCATATGTGAGTAGTTTCAAACTTTGGTGGTCATATCAACAAATTCCAGCCCCTGTCCTGGTCCGGCAGGTCTGGAACGGGGCCCAGGAACCTGCATCTGAACGAGATACCTAGGTGACTCTAAGTTAAGAGGTCCTCAGACCACACACAGAACATTAACAACGTTAAGAAACTGGCCTACACCCTGTCTCAGGAGAAGTGACTGTCGGGGTTCAGCCAGCGGAGAAAGGCTACGTACCAGAGGTGGGTTGTTCGGTTCCACACCATCTTGTGCTCCTGAAGTGTCAGCCGCTGAATCACCCCCTTGCAATTTTCCACAAACTGGCTGTTGAGCGTTTCTTTAACAGACCGCACAGCTCCTAAAGGGAAACCAATTATTTTATTTCCGAAGCACTGCTCTGCCCTTCCCTTTAAGATCATTTTAAATTTTGTTTTTAGTTGGAGTTCGCTTCACTAATCAAAATGGTGACAATGTGATCAACATAAGTTATGCTTTGTGGGTACTCTTCCAAGCACTACAACAACCCTGTAAGGTAGACATTCTCTTAGAGATGGACAACAGAGGTTCAGAAAGGATGGGCAGTTTCCCGGGTCACACTGCAATAATCCAGGTCTTTCTGAGCCCCAAGTCCAAGTTCTGGACTACTGCCCCAAGGATACACACATCAGCCAAGAACAAACATTTAGAAGAGGAAGTTACTTTTCATTTTACCAATATATAAGCATACCTTCAATAACAGCATAAGGCACACATTTTCCTGGAGCTTCTGAAAGGATACTCTTTAAGTCTTCACCCAAGTGGATTCTTTTAGCTCCCTAAATGCAAACAACATATTAAACTGACTACTGAATACTGACATGTTGAATCAAACTTAAAGGGCAAAAAAAGAAAAAGACTATTTACTTTTTTCATGTTGAAAGGAGGAGGAAATCAGGCAGGAAGGAGACTATAGGAGATTCAGACTCCAAAGCTGTGTCTGAGAAGTTTCAACATACAAACAGGCTTGGGGCACTGCCCCCTCTGCCATCTGCAGAATGGGGTGTTACGTATATTCTTTTTTTTTTTTAATATGTTTATTGATTTTTTAGAGAGAAGAGAGGGATATAGACTGATAGAAACATCGATGAGAGAGAAACATCTTCAATCAGCTGCCTCCTGCACACTCCCTATTGGGGATCTAGCCCAAAACCCAAGCAGGTGCCCTGACGGGGAACTGAACCATGACCTCTTAGTTCCTAGGTCGATGCTCAACCACTGAGCCACACCAGCGGGGCATATCCTTTCTCCAGTTAATGGAAATATACACTCCTTTTCATCTTCCTTTTTAAATGAAACTTATGAATCAATTTGTATACCATAGGCTGAATACATTTGAATCTCTTCTTGACAATACAGAACCATACATCCAAAGGTTCATGTGTAAAGCATCTGAACAAGTGCCTAGTACATGGTCGGGGCTGGAGCACTAGTAGGCATTATCATCGCCAGGCCTTTATGAACTCATGGCCTGCATTGTACACCATCACAGAAGGGTGCCTTTGCTTTATAGGCAAGGATGTGTTACCTGGTGCCAAACACTGTTCTATTTTCAGTTTGTCTTTCTTCCCTTTCACAATCAGGTGCGCATAGCGACATCTGCTGCTGTCTTCCTCTGACAACCACTAGTTCTCCCACCCCTTCCAATTCAGTTTCTAACCTGCTGTGCTTGGGAACCAAGCAAGCCTGTTACTGCTCTTTCAAAACTATGAAAAAAGTTATCAAATCAATAAACATTTCCTGAGCATCTATGTGCCAGGCAGAGTGCTGGGCGCTAGGGATTCAGGGATGAATGAAGGACAGTTTCCACTTTCACAGTATTCCCATCAACAAACCTTTTTTTTTTCTTTTCAGGTTTCAATGTGTGTTTTTTTTTACGTTAACACTGACAATGCCGGATGAATGAAACTTACACAATAGCGATGCTCCTTCCTTTCGTGTCTGCCTACCAGTCTATCAACGTCCGTTTGTCTCTCGCTGTGCGGCAAAGTCGGGGCTCCCAGAACTGTATGCAGAATCTTGGCACCTAGACTTGGACTCTGCTCCAACTCACGGGCCTAGCCCCCTGCCCGCACATTCATGGCCTGGCCCTGGAAAGGCGGGCCCTCACCGTGACCTACGACGGAGGCCCATTCACCCATCCACCCCAGGTCCCAGCCTTGCCCTGTGGGCGTCAGAGAAGGCCGCACCTAGACCACCGCCCCTCCCCGCTGCGACTCCGCAAAAGAGAGCCGCATGGGCCCCACGCGAAGTCCCCCCACGCCCCGCCGTACCCGCCCTGCAACCCGGAGCCCCCCAAGCCCCCATCAACAAATCTTAAGGATGGCTGATAAGTTACCTCTAAAGAGGAGATGAGATAGATACTGCACACATATTAAGGTCACTCTAAGATTAAGCTACTGCTACACAGTAAATGAGCAAGGTCAACAAACACTTATTAACCACTTACACTGTGAAGAAAATTTTTAAAATAATAGCCATAACAGCTAACACAGTGTATTTACTTGTTTTATTATTTATTTGTCTTTCTCCACTGGACTATTAGACTCTAGGAAAGTTAGGGCCCTGCTTGTCTTGTTCACTGCTGTCCCCCTAGTGCTGAGAACGGAGCACTCAATATGTATCTGATGGCCGAAACCGGTTTGGCTCAGTGGCTAGAGCGTCAGCCTGCAGACTGAAAGGTCCCAGGTTCGATTCCGGTCAAGGGCATGTACCTTGGTTGCGGGCACGTCCCCAGTAGGGGGTGTGCAGGAGGCAGCTGATCGATGTTTCTCTCTCATCGATGTTTCTCTCTCATCGATGTTTCTAACTCTCTCTCCCTCTCCCTTTCTCTCTGTAAAAAATCAATAATATATATATTTTTAAAAATACACAATGATAACACACAAACCTGACTATCAAAGTCCTGTAATCTGATCAAAAAAATAGAATCTAAAATATTAGGAGTCCCAAATCTTTTTACAAAAAGGGGCCATTTTCATCCTCATTTAAGAACTAATTGGCAAAGCTTTTAAGGTCATCCAGACGCGGGTGCTGGAGAGTTCACTGTTTCAAAGAATCCCACATCAGGCCCACTTGATGCAACCTGATTTCTGAGTCAGGAAGTGAAGTATCAGTTACACTCACAGCCAATCACTTCGAAGTAACTTGGTTATTTAATCAGGGGAAGAACAGGGGAACTGAAATCTCACTAGGACCCCATTCACACCACAGATTCAATGGTTTGGTCACTTGGTTCGTTCCAGACAGATTCCAAAACTCCTCTCACAGAGAAGATTTCACACATTTGTTTCTAAAACAATTAACATTATCAGAAAACAATCTGATAACGAAGTTGGTGGGTTTAGGAACCCATCTTTCCAATAAATGTCCAATTAAACCCTAACTGTTGTAGTGTAAGAATGTCAGCCAAAACGAATCCACGTTTATTGAGCATCTAATCAAGTACTGAATCAGAAGAAAGATAAGGGCCCTGTTTCCAACCTAATCCATCTTTCTCGTGGGCCCTTCACCGGAAAGCAATGTCCTCAATCAGAGAGAAAAAAAAAATCCCACACGTGGAACTAAAAGATCTAAGTTTCAGTTTCAACCTGACTAACTGTAAGACCTTTCCTCTACGCCCAACTTCCTGATTTGCAATCTGGAGGCAATTTTCACTTTATCTCAAATATACTGTGCAGAAAAAAATAACAAGATGGGGATGTCTTATGTAAGCTGTAAAGTGCAGCTGGAGAGTGTTAGTTTTAAAGTAACTTAAAATATTAAAAAAGGAAGCGTCTGTAGAAGCAAGGAGTTGAGTAGCTACAGTTTCTGCACTTGCTGTTCCCTCTGCCTGAACCGCGCTTCCCCAAGACATCTGCAGGTCCCCCTCATCCTCCCGGCTCTGTTCAAATGCCACCTTATTTAAAATAGCAAACCTCCGTTTCTCCAGCATTACATTCCCCCTTCTCCCTGCGTGACTCTGTAGTATTTATCCCCACCTGTCACACCACCTGATTTGTTTGTCCCTTGTCTGTCTTGGTTGTAGTAGAATGGAACCTCCATGAGGGCAGGGACTTTTGTCTGTTTCATCCAAGAGATATCCCCAGAGCCTGCAGCTTAGATGTTCAATAAATATTTGAATCGAGTAGTGAAGTCAAGATTCATTCTGAATCATGGGAGGGGCTTGGCAGAAAAAAAAAAGAGTCGTGAAGCAGTTATCACAATACCCGAATCCTGGTCCTGGGTCCTCCATTTCCTGCCCGGGGGACACTCTCCTTGGCCTATTTCCTCTTTAGGATAGTTTCCGACGGTGGACCGGCCCAAGGCGAACTGTGGGCTCACCACTACCGGAGCCAGAGAGGACCGGCTGGGGACAGCACTGACCTTGAGCTCTTGGGCGACCTGGGCCTTCTGCCGGTACACGGAGTACAGGAAGGCGGTGACGACGGAGCTGGTGCCCAGGAGGATGAACTGGCCCAGCGAGGGCCGCCCTCCGTTCTCCATGGCTGCGCCGAACCCCGAGTGCAGGAGGGGACAGCGAGCTCAGGCCCCGCGACCCCAGCCCAAAACCTCTCCCTTCACCTCGCTCCACCCGGGACCGCACCCCCCTAGGGCCTAGGAGATCTTTCCCGGAAACCCTTATCTGGTCGCCAAGGGGTTTCGTAATCCCACACCGGAAGTGGGGGCGGGGAAAGAGCAGACCGGAAGGTGGTGTTGCCAGGGTGATGGCGGCGCAGCCAGGGCGTCCCCAGGGGCGGGGCCTCCCGAGCCGGGCGTGCGGAATGTTTTGCGGAAGCTGAGCCAGGTGCCTCTTCCCTCCTAGATCCTTTCGCCTTCCGCACACGGCGCACCGACCACAATTGATTAGCCGGCGTCTCAGGCGTCCTCAAACTACTGCATTTATCGGGCCGCCGGGTGCCGCTGCCTGTCCTGCTTAGCAGCCGGCTGGTCCCCGGCCGAAAAAAAAAAAAAATTAAAAAAAAAAAAAGAATTTGTTCAAAGTTGTTTTTTTTAACTATAGCCCGGTCCTCCAACGGTCTGAGGGACAGTGAACTGGCCCCCTGTTTAAAAAGTTTGAGGACCCCTCTAGGTAATCTCGGTCCGTTGATTTCATAGGGGTTTGGGGCTGTTTAATGTTGTTCGATGTCTCCACCATTAGATTAGAAGGAAAAAAGAGAATGGGTTAATAAGCATTTATGAGTATTACACATTTAAGCTTCAGGGCAAACCTTGAGACTTGGATTTTATTCCACTTTGCAGATGAGAGAACAGGCGGAAGAGGTTAGGGGATGTGCTCAAAATCACACTGCCAATGAGTGCGAGAGAGGAATTTACTGGACTCCAGAGCCCTTACTCCTGTAGAGAGCGCCTGGGAAGGCACATGGGCATTCTTTAATTATTGTCAGCTGAACCCAGTGGCGTTGGCAAAGCCGCGCCCTGGGAACAGCTTTGCCAAAAAGGCAAGGGTGTTGTCAGCTTGACTTTCATTTCAGCTCAGTTGTCGGGAAGTGGGTTTTGATATGTAAATCCAGTCAAGCACCGGGAATGAATAGGACTCAAGAATGCAAAATATAGCCCTGGTTGGTTTGGGTCAGTGGATGGAGCATTGGACTGTAGGGTCCCAGGTTTGATTCCCGCCAAGGGCACGTGCCTTAGTTGTAGGCTCCATCCCCAGTAGGGGGCGTGCAGGAGGCGGCTGATCAGTGATTCTCATCATTGATGTTTCTCTCCCTCCCTCTCCCTTCCTCTCTGAAATCAATAAAAATATTTTTTAAAAAAAGAATGCAAATAATCTCCTTTGTCTTGACTTTTGGTGAAACTTCCTGGTATTTGGGGGTATAAAATAACACGCTGCGTTGGCTCTGGGTCACTGTCTCTCCCTCAGAAGAGGGCAGCGGTCCCACCCGGTCCCAGCTTTCCCCTTCTCTGTGTCTTGTCTCTTTTATTTCTCAATCCCCAGCCCCTGTACTCGAAGAACCGGATCATCTCTCTTTCCGTGCTGGACGCGGAAAAGAGAGATCCCGCCATATCTGGCATCCAACGTGGTCCGGCCGAGTACAGAGGCAACTTCAAATTAGGCGAGGGGATCCATCCAAGAAGTGCGCACGCCACAGATTAAAGGAATAAGGTAAGGAGCGGATTGTTGCAAGTTGTATTAACTGGGTGTAAAATATGGATAATTCAGGGTCTCAGAAAAGAGATCTCTACTCTCAAATGCTCAAAGCTCAAGGATGCTCTGTTAAGCATAGTCAGATTCTTGATTTCTTAAGTTTTGTTAATGAAACGTGGGAAAAGCTTAGAAAGCAGTTGCGTGACCGATACACAGCAGAATGTCCAGAGAAGATTCCTATTCCTACTTTAATTCGTGATGGCCTTGATCCAGCACAGGAGAGTTTGAGAATGTCTAAGCGGGATGTGGCCCCGGCCTTACAGCCTACAGTGGAGGCCTGCGAATCTCTAAGAATACCACCTCCTCCCTCTGCGCCTCCTCCGCCTCCACGTGTCGCTCCTGCTACCGCAGTCAAAAGCCCACCTGATAAAGATGTATCTCCTAATTATGAGCAGGAGCTAGAGTTTGAGGCAGAGCGGGACACGCATCACAGTGAGTGGGATAAGAAAGGTTTTGCTCACAGCTGCCCAGCCTTTACGGCTTGGCTGAAAGTGACTTTTCACATTTCATTTGGTTGGAGGCTCAAACTACTTGTATTAGGCTGAACCAAATAGAAAGGATTAAAGGAATTTCTCAGCAACTGCCAATAATTATCTTAAAAATCTTTTTCTTTCCTTAAAAAGTAAAATAGGACACAATGCCGCTCAGCCTGGAGATCGGTGGCCGCGATGACAAAACAGTTTATTTACCTCCTGAAGAACTCGGAGCGGCGGTCGCGCCCCTAGGAGGAATGGGCGTTGTTCGGCAATATACAACGAGAGGAAAAACATTTTGATTCTGATGGGATTTGTCCTGGCGTCTTTTCCTGTCTATAGCATGCCGGGTCACCCCTTTGACCCATACATTCATGCTAATCGTGGAAAGAAAAATACTCAGGGCCAATTCCTTCTATGGAGTCCTGATGATTATGATTTAACTCCTGAGTTAATTGATAAAATTATCAAAGGTGCTTTGGTGCTCTTGTACCATGTAATTAGGAAGCCTCAACAAAATCCAGTGCCACAAATTACAAGAAGATTCAACACTCTTTATGCAACCGTGCGTCCAAGCTTGCAACCACCAACTGTTGACCTTGACCCCACTCTTGATTACAAAGAAGCAGCATTTTGGCTGGCATACAAAGGACTTGATGTTATAATGCTGAAGATGCTTCTCTTTGGTGAAGACCTGGTATGGGTCCAACGGGAAAAGCCTTCATTGCACAACTACGATTAGTTGCTTCCTTTGCTGAGATGACACCGTATCTTACTATAAAGTCATTCTTCAATGACGGATACACAAAGGCGATGACACTTCCCAGAGTTGGCGATGGGATGGGTGCCTTTGCAGGTGCAGAAAAAATGCTGAAGGAATGCCATAGTGAGGCTATGTTTCCATACTGGAAAGTTCTTCGCCTTGCAGGCCACGAGGCTCTTGCCCCTGTTAACTTTCCGAACCTCTGTAAAGTGGCAAACACAGGAAGAGGAAAATTGATGGCACATTTCGTGACTATAAGTCTACTAAAGAATCGTTGTCAAATCTTACTGATTGTGAGGTTGAAGAGGTGGTCATGCAACCTCCAATGAAGAAAAAGACCATGAGTAGTAGGGATATCTCGGGTAATAAGAAAGTATTGCCTCTTTCAGATGAGGAAATTGCTGCAGGGTGCTCAAGCTCAGATGAAGCATAGGCTACCTCACATTCTTCAATAGAAGCTATGATCAAGTCCCTCAATGATTTCTTAGCACGTTTCCCACCACCCAATTGACTAGGAAAGCCATGGATGTAACTATGTGACCTCCAAATCAAAACAAGGTTGAATGGCGCGAGTATCATGGGCACCAAAGATGTTTTATTTATTTTTTTTAATTTTTAATAAATCTTTATTGTTCAGATTATTACAGATGTTCCTCTTTTTTCCCCCATAGCTCCCCTCCACCTGATTCCCCACCCCACCCCATGCCCTTACCCCCGCCACTGTCTTCATCCATAGGTGTAAGATTTTTGTCCAATCTCTTCCCGCACCCCTCACACCCCCTTCCCCCCGAGAATTGTCAGTCCACTCCCTTTCTATGCCCCTGATTCTATTATATTCATCAGTTTATTTTGTTCATCAGATTTTTTATTCACTTGATTTTTAGATTCACTTGTTGATAGGTATGTATTTGTTGTCATTTTGTTGTTCATAATTTTTATCTTTACCTTTTTCTTCTTCTTCCTCTTCTTAAAGAATACCCTTCAGCATTTCATATAATCCTGGTTTGGTGGTGATGAACTCCTTTAGTTTTTTCTTGTCTGTGAAGCTCTTTATCTGACCTTCAATTCTAAATGATAGCTTTGCTGGGTAGAGTAATCTTGGTTGTAGGTTCTTGCTATTCATCACTTTGAATATTTCTTGCCACTCCCTTCTGGCCTGCATAGTTTCTGTTGAGAAATCAGCTGACAGTCGTATGGGTGCTCCCTTGTAGGTAACTAACTGTTTTTCTCTTGCTGCTTTCAAGATTCTCTCTTTGTCTTCTGCCCTTGGCATTTTAATTATGATGTGTCTTGGTGTGGTCCTCTTTGGATTCTTCTTGTTTGAGGTTCTGTGCGCTTCCTGGACTTGTAAATCTATTTCTTTCATCAGGTAGGGAAAGTTTTCTGTCATTATTTCTTCTAATAGGTTTTCAATATTTTGCTCTCTCTCTTCTTCTGGCACCCCAATAATTCGGATGTTGGTATACTTAAAGTTGTCCCAGAGGCTCCTTACACTATCTTCATATTTTTGGATTCTTTTTTCTTTTTGTTTTTCTGGTTGGGTGTTTTTTGTTTCCTCATATTTCAGATCTTTGGTTTGATTCTTGGGGTCCTTTGATCTACTGTTGAATTTCTGTATATTCTTTATTTCAGACAGTGTATGCTTAATTTCTGACTGGTCCTTTTCCATTTTTTTTTGGCATTCTCATTAAGATCCTTAAAGGTCTCGCTAAGTTCCTCAGAGGTTTTTAGAAGATTCTTGAGTAACCTTATAAATGTGGTTTTGAACGCTATGTCCAGTAGTTTGCTTTCCTCCATTTCTTTCATTCGTGACATGTTTCTTTGTCTCTGCATTTTGCTGATTCCCTGTGTTGATGTAGTGGTTTTCTGTGGTAGGTGACCTATAGGGCCCAGTGGTTTAGCCTCCCCTATCACCTGAGGTGGACACTCTTGGTGAACCCCTTTGTGGGCTGAGTGCAGAGTCTTGTTGTAGTAGTTAAGCCTTGATTGCTGTTGGTACACTGGGAGGAATGACCTCCAGGCCAATTGGCTGTGAGGACCCGCTGTGTCTATAATGGAAGAACTGCTGTGCTGGAGACACCCTTATGGGGCAGGACTTGTTTCAGTGGGGCTTTGGTGCTCACTGAGTCTGCCTCTTGAGTGTGTCACTTATGGATGTAAGGAGTTGAAATCTGGTGTCATCTCACACTGACCCCTAGGTACACTGGCTTCTGGATCTCCAATGGGGTTCAGGTCAGCTACTGTCTGAGGCCACCCAGCAGGAGCTACAGCAAGATCTGCAGATTTCTCCTCTTTGCTTGGAGGTTTTGGAACTGTCTGACCAGAGCTGCAGTGTGTTAGGTTAAGCTGCGATAGGGCAGGCCATTTATATGCAAAAGCCACTGCGCAGGGCTTGGGTGGGTTGGTAATTTGTGCGTGGCGGGGTCTCAGGGAATCACTAGGCTAGGGTGTGGCAAACAGCGATGGCTGCCAGTCAGCCATCTCTGCGTCTCGGAGTTTCCGCGTCCCCACGTCCCGTGCCCCAGCGCGGTAAACAATGATTCCTGTGTGCACCTCTGCAAGAAAGCCACCCTCACTTTCTGACCTGATGGCAGACAGTCCAGCTTCTCCCCTTAGGAGTTTGGGTCCCCAGAGTCTCGCCAGAAACTGGAGTTCAGAGTAATCAGAGCTTGTGTCTCCCTTCTGGTTGAAAAAAACAGCGCGCCCAGCTGCCAGCCCGATTCGCCCGCCTTCCGTACCTCAGCTTTTCTGCGCTTGTGCATGTCTCAATGCTCTTTTCTCTTTCCTTCTAGTTGTCGAACTTCTACTCAGCCAGCTTTCCCGTGGTTCTGGGTGATAGACGTTTTGTCTTTTAGTTGTAGTTTTGGTGTGGTTGTGAGAGGCAGCAGGTACAGGTGTATACCTTATGCCGCCATCTTGGTTTTTTCCCCAAAGATGTTTTATTTCTGGATGGAGAACTCATTACAAAGTGTTTAGGGACATAAATAGAAACTGTCTCTCACTCCTTCGTTGGAGCTATGATAAATGCCTTGTCAATTTACTAGCATGTTGTCTAATACTTAACTAATAAAAAAAAAAGTAAAATAAATAAAAAATAATAGATGCCAGACCATCACTGAATTTTCCCCAAAGCAAGAAGGAGGTGGGGGAAGGGAGACATGTGGCGATCCAATATGGATGCCCACTCCCCGAGAAAGCCATTTTAAAAGGTCTCATCTTCGCCATGCTTAAAGATGGCAGATTTGACCTGGGAAAAAATACAGGCTGGTTTCCCAAGGCAATCTAAAAAAAAAAAAAAAAAAGTGGCTCTTTTTAAAATTTCCCGCCCATAGGCAAGTAACCAGTGGGAAGTAGATAGCAATTTTGACAAGTTTGCTTCTTGACTTCCCCAGCAGAAAAACTATGGTCGTTTTAAAAGTCAAGCTTCTGGGCCAGGCCTGTCCGCTGGAAACTTAAAAAGTGTGAAGTTTACTAAATCAAATGATAAAAACTTATATCTAAATATATTGAAATGATATAATAATGAAATGTTGAACTGAGTATGCCTCGTATGAAGTCTAGAGGATAGAATTTAATCTATTAATTGAATATGCCTTGTATTTTATTTGAAATGTATCCTTAAAAATGAAAAAGTATTATTAATTTGAGAAATGCTAAGTATTTAACTTGCTACCTAAAATTTGAAGATCTAAAAGTTTAAGGTTCAAATTAAATTGGGAGAAATTTTCTAGTGATAGCTAAATGCTTGGAGTATAGAAATTTATTTTTAAGAAAGTAATTTTTGTGTTTTCTCTGAAATAATTAGGAATTCAAAATGTTACTTATTGGTCTAATTAAAAAAGAGGATTAATTCTGTGATCCAGTTTAAATTTAATTGATATTCTTTAAGGTAATTTAAGTATATCATCTTTAAATCATATATATAAATATATATACATACATATATATATTTATATATTTGATCTTTCCAAGTTATTTCAAGACTTAGACCGAGAATAACTTTTGGACATTTCACGGGCCCTGAAATGTTGTCAAAAGTCTGTTCTCTCTTAAATATTTTTTAATTAAACCAATTGATACTTGAAATCGCATGGAAAGCTTTATCAAATAAAAAATTAATAATTGTATTTTACTTATATACATATATTATAAATGTTATGAAGATTTTGGCCTCTAAGAAGGGCAAAATAAAGTAACAATATATTTCTTAAATACAGCCAAAATTTTTCAACAGCAGTAGAATTTCAAGAAAGACAAAAGCCCCAAGCAGCCTGCATTTTAAATAGGCTTGGGGTGGGGCAGCGTTTGTGCTTTGTGAATCAGACCTAAAAGTTTACTAAATTTACTTGCTTTGTTTTTTAATAAAAAATACCTACTTTAGGACACAATGGCATTAACTTTGGAGATACCATTAAATTTGGAGATCATGGACCTGGATGATAAGGTCATGTGTTTATCGCCTCTAAATTGGGAGATGGTGGACCAGGATGATAAGGTCATGTATTTACCGCCTCTAAATTTGAAGACCGGGGATGATAAGGTTGTGTATTTACCGCCTGGACACCTTGCTCGCAGCGCTTCAACAATTGCACTAGGGAAGATTAACTCTGTTCTGCAATTCACAGCAGGTGGAAGTGTATCTATTGCTACAGGGTTCCTTCTTGCAACGTTCCCACAGTTATATGACTTAACTGGACAACCCTTTGACGCATACGTCCATGAGAACAGAGGTATTCGCAACACCCAAGGCAACCTGCTGAGCTGGGCTCCATCAGGAGTCGTACCAAAGCCAGACACTGTCAACAGTATATTGAAGGGAGCATTGGCTTTAATGTATCACATGATTAGAAAGCCACAGCAAAACCCTATGCCTCAAGTAAGCAGAAGATTTAACACGCTGTACTCGACAGTAAGATCCAGAATTCAACCACCGACAGTTGACCTGGACCCAGTCATTCACTTTAAGCAGGCTGCTGCATGGTTGTCAATGAAAGGATTAGATGTTGTCATTCTTAATACATTACTTGCTATAGAAAACCATGACACTGTTGGGCCCACTGGGAAGGCCTTCATTTTTCAAATTAGACTTATCTCTTCATTTGCAGGAATGACAACTTATCTGACTATGAAGGCGTTTATTAATGAAGGTCTCTCTAAAGCATCCCTGCTTCTAGGAGTTGGTAGTGAAATGAAGGCATTTGTGGAAGCTGAGGAAACCTTGAAACAAAGGCACGGTGATGAGTTATTCCCGTACCTCAAAGCTCTCAAGCTTCAAGGCCATGAAGCTCGTGCTCCTGTCAATTTCCCTAATCTGTGTAAAGTTGCAAACACAAGAAAGAGAAGGATTGAAGGAACATTTCGTGATTATAAGTATACCAAGGAATCACTCTCAACTCTAACTGACAGAGAAGTAGAGGATGCAATATCACAAGCTTCACTGAAGAAAAAGACACTTAGCTCAGCAGATGCTGATGGTTCAAAACTGTGTTTTGAGCTACAGATCAAGAAATTAGTGGAGCAACTTGAAATGATCATCAAAGCCCCACCCCTGTAACTCTAGAGACAGCACTGCGCACACTCACAGAAGCTCTCAGAAACTAATAAAATATATATATATACCTACTTTAATTACTTTATAAATTAGCTTTTTAAAATATAATCAAGGTCTCCTATAAGTTAAGTTATATCAAAAGACCAGAAACAGCTAGTGAAATTTCAGTTTGTCTGCAATATAATTTTGACTATCTTTTAGTGATTTTGGTTTGCTTTTCCCTTGTTTATTGAGAAGAAGCAAACCATCTTTTCTGTGAAAGAACAGCTTAGACAGCCGCCATTTTGGACTGCCTGGCTTGGCAGCTGCCATGTTGGCCACTTGGCTTGCCGCTCCCATGGGGGCCGCCATCTTGAAACAGCAAAGGCTAACCCCCTTTCTTTGAATAAGCCAATGTTTTTGTAAGCAATTTGATTAAGTCTTCTAAGAAAGTTACTGAGACCTCCCATGATCCCTCTGTATATGCAAATAAGCCTAAGGGGATACTCTTTAAAAATAAAATTCTGAATTTACTAAAAAGGAGAAATTTGAAAATTTTGAAATCTCTTCCACTAATATTTACAGGATAAACTAAAGATCATTATTAAAATATTAAATCTGATCCATACTAGTGGTCACCATAACCTTAAGAGAAGTTTCATGTGACATGGCCTGGCAATATAAACCAATATTAAGCAACAGCCCTGTAGGTTGCTTGGCGTAAAGAAAGACAAAGATTTTTAAATGAAACTCTGTAGCCTGAAAATTATTTTGGAAAGAAAGAAAGACAGGTTTCCTTTAAACATCTTAAGAACTGTAATTAAAAGTCTATGTATTTGGCCTCTTAAACTGAAGTAAATAATTTCTGTTTTTGCCTCTTTGAGTTAAGTTACTCAAAGATTAATAGCAGAAAATGTCATTTGCTGTCCATAACCTATGACAAAGTTAAAGTAAGTTAATAAATAATCTTATTTCAGACTAATTTAAATTGGCTAATTGAAATAAGTGAATATTCATAAAAACTTAATTGTACTGGACAAAAACTGTTCCTGAAGTATTAATAAAAATTTTTATTGATGGTTCTTCTCATAGTAAAATTCCTAAACATGCAATGAATCCAAAGCAGTCATATTTATGTGCAAAAATTAAAAATAAAAAGTTATCAAGACTGCATTATAAAATTTACAAAAGCCTCCTAATATTTAAATATCCTGTAAGTAAATTACATCAAGAAAATTTTTTACTTTGGAAAATTAAATTTTCATATGTAATACTGATGGCAAGACACCCATGAAAACACATGGTGTCAAAATAAGCCAAAGGAAAATCATTTGGGCAAAAATCAAAAGGATCCCAAGTCTAATTTATAGAAAAGATTTCTTTATTAACCTTTGGTCAAGAATATGTTTGTATATTTCCAGAAAACTCCAAGACCATGTGGATTCCTGCAACAATGGATCCCAGAGAGGACCTGATAGGACTGTTCCAGCCACAGAATAAGCAGTGGCCCCCTGAGAACAGAGTAGAAACAGTCTGGAAATAAAGATGGTGAAGACGCCTTGCCATGCAAGCAGTCAGAAGCTGTGCATCACTGCAGGTTGCCCAGTACCAAGGGCAAGAAGAAGGAGCAGCACAGCCAATTTGGGTGCCAGAGCATTACGTCTGTCACCACAGTGGACCCAGAGAAGCTCCTTGTCCCTTCACTCAAAAAGACTGTGAGTTGAAAGGCTATGCAAGGGACTGAGGTGCCAACATAGGGTCATCTGAAGAAGTTGACGACTGAAGCCCAGCTGATAAGTAGAAAAGCAAGAAGTGGAAGCTACTTCTCCAACCATGTCTCTGGTTATGCTAGCATTGGTTAGCTGCCAGTCTTCTGTAAAGTCTTACGCAACCAAGTCCGAGGACTCTGAGTAAATATACACCAGCAGCAAAAGAAACTTTCTTTCATTTAGTAGCTAAAAATGTTAACATGTCTGTAGTTTTGATTTCTCTCTTATTGCTGTTTTGCATTGGCATTTTTTTGTTATTATTTAATAGCCAGAGTTTTGCTCTTGACATTCAAGTTTTAAAATGATAACATGTATGTAGTTTGGTTTTTGCATTGGCATTGTTTGCAATTGTTTTAATATTAGAGCTTTGTTCTTGATGTTTAAATTTTACTTTCATTATAGTAGCTTAAAAAAAAAGGGTGAGATGTAGAGAGTGCCTGGGAAGGCACATGGGCATTCTTTAATTATTGTCAGCTGAACCCAGTGGCGTTGGCAAAGCCACGTCCTGGGAACACACTTTGCCAAAAAGGCAGGGGTGTTGTCAGCTTGACCTTCATTTCAGCCCAGGTGTTGGGAAGTGGGTTTTGATATGTAAATCCAGTCAAGCACCAGGAATGAATAGGACTCGAGCCTACTCAAGAATGCAAATAATCTCCTCTGTCTTGACTTTTGGTGAAACTTCCTGGTATTTGGGGGTATAAAATAAACAGGTTGCATCAGCTCTGGGTCACTGTCTCTCCCTCAGAAGAGGGCAGCGTTCCCACCTGGTCCCAGCTTTTTCCTTCTATCTCTGTATCTTGTCTCTTTCTTTTATTTCTCAATCCCCAGCCCCTCTACTCGAAGAACAGGATCATCTCTCAGATCATCTCTCTTTCCGTGCTGGATGCGGGAAAGAGAGACCCCGCCATATACTCCAAGAAGGCAGATTTTATCACCAAAGTAGCCCCTTAACCTGCCATCACTACATATAACAACATATTGTTTATTAACTAATAATTACAGCTACATTTATTGAACGCCTATTATATGTCAAGTATTATGACAAAAAGCTTTACAGACATCATACCATTTACTCCTCACAGCACAGTTGTGAAGCAGATTACAGAGACTGTTTTCTGACCTCTATAGTGATTTCCCTAAAATAATCAAGAGATACCCAAAATCTTATCCAGAACATCAACCTACAAAGCATTTGTCCTACGGGTTATGCTTTAAGTTCTTGAAAATACAGGAATGTACCTGTTGGCCCAACTCAATGAATATAAAGTGCATTTAAAGACTGTAAATTGCTCCCAAGAAGTAAAATCTCTTTAATAAAGCAGCTGGCTATCCCTGACATTTTTCTAAGCCATTCCTTAATTATTCCTGGAGTCAAACAAGAGTTACTTTCTATGAACATGAGGTTAGAATCTACAGATTGCCAATACCACCAGATACCTTTGCTGATTTTCAGCCCAAGAGATTATCATAAATTTTTACACACACACACTTAAAATGAGATCTATATTTAATTTTGTAGTGGAACTTGTCAAAAAGTTTGATAACACATTGTGTTGGCAAAGGTGTGGGGACATAGACTCCTTTTTGACCTAGCAATTCCCCTTCTAGAAATTCTTCCTACATAGGTACACATGTGAACATGGCCAATTTACAAGATTACTCACTGCAGCATCACTTTTAATAACAAAAGAGTGAAAACAATCAATGTTATAACTAGTGAATTGGTTACATAAATTTTTAAATATGTGTATATGAGCATAGTAAAGTTAAAAGGCAGACTGCGAAACTGTTTGAAGATGAGTCCATTTACTTTAAAAAGAAGAGAGAAATACACTGAGTGGCCAGATTATTATGATCTCTGAACGCATAATAACCTGGCCACTCAATGTGAGTTTGTGTGTGTGTATACACACACACACACACACACACACACACACACACACACACACTAGAGGCCCAATGCATGAAGATTCATGCAAGAATGGGCCTTTCTTTGCCTGGCTACGGGCACCACCTTCACTCGGGCTGGAGCCACTTTTCCGCCTTCCCATGCTGCCCAGAGGCCCGGAGCGCCTGGGGCAGTGTGGAACACCTGTGTCATTGCCATGGCAACAACGCAAGCGTCCCACCCGGCCACTTGGCGCCTGCATATGAAAATTAACCCACCATCTTTGTTGGGTTTATTTGCATACTCACTCCTGATTGGCTGGTGGGCGTCACGAAGGTACAGTCAATTTGCATGTTACACTGTTATTAAGTGTAGATTAGAGGCTTGGTGCATAAATTCATGCATGGGTGAGGTCTGGCCAGCCTGGCCAGGGGAAGGGGACATGGGTGGTTGGCCAGCCTGCCTGCTGGTCGACCTCCTGGTTGAGGGGACAATTTGCATATTAGCCTTTTATTATATAGGATATACACTGAGTGGCCAGATTATTATGCATTCAGAGATCATAATAATCTGGCCATTCAGTGTATACTATGTTTCATATCTCTAGAAGGATTCATAAAAGCTGAAATATTGGTTGCTTCCCTAAAGGGGAATTAGGTGGCTAGAGAACAGAGCCACCTTTTAATCTTTTGTACTTCTTGAGTGTGAATGTACATCATATTTTGAATTAATCAAACTTGAATTTTAAAAAAGAGGAAGAACATGCCAGTCACTCCATAACCAACAATTACAAGGGCCTCCTGCATCCCAGCTACGGGAGTAGCAGTAGGTTGTTAAAGAGCCAGGCTCTGCTCTCTGGATGTTTAGTGTTTTGTGAAGAAGCAGACAGAGGCAGGGAATCTACTGTCCCAGGCCCAGTGAAATTAGCGCAAGCAAGAGGGGTGCAGTTTACTTTCCTCCCCAGGGAAGAGATTTGAGTTCTGTGAACAGATGGGAGTCATTTCCTACCCTGAACCTGACGTGTCCCTCCTACTCAAAGATATACTCAATGACAGCCAATTTGGGAAACTGGTCTGGAAGCCAGAATTCCACTGGGGGGAAATGGAAATTATTTGTAAAATAATCTCCAAGGTCCTTCCATTTCCACATTCTATAATCTCGGATTTTCCCAGGAACAGATGCTGTCAAGGCTGCAGTGGATACTATTAACCACAAGGAGGCGCAATGAGTACAGGACGCCAAAGGCAAAAATAAGGGGGAGGGAGAGTAGACCCGCGTGTGGCCTAGAGAAGGGAGATAAAGGAATGGCGGGTGAGGGAGGGTCTGGAGATTTAAAGGGAGCACTGAAGCTAACTGTGGATCCACGCTGGGCTGTATCTAGGGGCCCAGTTCGTCCTCAGACCTGCTATTTGCCAGCAGGCCCTGTGACCGTCACCCCTGTGATGTGCAGGATCCCACCCGCCCCTTAGTTATTAACAGCACCTGTTGGTCCGTGGAAGGCACCTGGCGCCCTGGGTATTGGGAAAGGATGGTTCAGGACAGGCTTGGGGGTCAGGCGCCCTGAGTCCATCAGCTCTGCCATTTAGCCATGTGACCTCTGACAAGTCCTAGCACCTTCCTGAGTCTCAGCTTCCCATCTGTATTCCAGCTGGGACTCAAGTGAAACTACAACTCCTCCCAGGTACTGGGCAAAGCCCTTGACTGGTCTGAGCTTTCGTTTTCTCAGGCATAGAAGGGGGTAATATCCCTGTTTCTGCTCCGACTGCTGTGGGCCCAGAGAAGCTGAGAAGTGGGTAGGTATGTTAGGAATTCTTCTCCTTTTATTATGTGTTCTTGATTTGCAAAACATGGGCAAAGACATGGATGAATTTGAGCAATTGTTTTTAAACCAATTAAACCCACTCAACATCATTTCGTAGGTAATATTGTAATTTAAGTTTATTGTAGTCACAAGATAAATAAAAGTTTCATGATAAAACTATAGCTGAATGGCAAATGAGTAATAAGAGACACAGAAGTTCAGAGGAGAAAAACGCATCACCATAGGCTTCTATGGTTAGGAAATAACAATAGTAACATTTACTGAACACCTATTATGTGCCAGGCACTAAGCCAAGCATTTTATATACAGAATCATAAATCTTTTATTTGAAGCAACTTCAGCGATCATTCTACCACACATGTAATTATACACTTATGTGTATAATTATTCATTTAGGTTCCCTCTGCCCTGCTAAATTCTACGCTATTAGAATGCAGCCGTTAGCAAGACAGGTACAACTTGAATGAGCCCAGGAGTTGTACCTGTCTTGTTAACTGCTGCATTCTCAGTATTTAGCCCAGTACCTGGTATATAATAGGTGCTCAATAAATATTTGTTGACTAAATGAATGAATGGATCAACAACCCTATTCCAAACTGACTCCCAACAGGAGAAGCCCTTCTGCATTGACTCAGAGAGGGACATCAGTCTTTGCCTAAACAATTCCCTTGGTGGAGAACTCACTACCTCACAAAGAGTCTACTGTCAACTATCTTGTACCCCTGGCACTTCACCTCCTTGGCTCTGGTCTGCCCCTGAGCCTTGGTCCATCGAGAGGAAAAAGCTGGATATGGAGCCCTTCTGCACATCTCAGTAACTTCCTTTGAGTTCTGCCAACCAAGAGCCCACCTAACGCTGATGAAAGGGAAAAATATTATGGTGGCTAGAAAGGGTGCAAGGTCATTCTTCCTGAAGATGGGAGAGAACTATCTCTGTGTGAGGCCAATGGAATGGAACTTGAAGAGAAAACAGACCGTTGACACTAGAGAGGAAAAGATAAATGTGGGACCCTGTGTGGGACCTTGTGCTGCAGAGAGGCGGACCTTGGCCTTAGCCCCAGCCAATCATGGTGGTCCTGTTCCCATTGCCAGGGATTGGCTTAGGAATGAGCATGTGATCCAATTCAGGCCAATGAGCTATGGGGGAAGGTCTGCTGAGGAACTTCAGGGAAGTCTCTTAAGAAGCACAAACTGGCCTGGCTCAGTGGTTGAGAGTTGACCTATGAACCAGGAGATCACAGTTTGATTCCCGGTCAGGGCAGCCAATCAATGCTTCTCTCTCATCATTGATATTTCTATGTCTCCCTCTCCCTTCCTCTCTAAAATCAATAAAAAAACATTTTTTTTAAGAAGCACAACTGAAAGAGATAGTCCCTGTTCTGCCTCTAACCAATGGATCTGGACGTGACGTAACTGTTGAAGCCATGTTGCTGCCACCAAGACCAATACATAGTCTTGAACTTGTTGTCAATGAGATGATAAATCGCATGTGTAAGCCCAGTAAATTGGCCCTTGGTAAGTACCGCCACCAAGAGCATCCTAACAGATACACAGATAAAAACAGAACTGCATTAAGGAGGGCTCTTTCAGTGACAGGTACAGGAGCCCGATTGTAAAACACTTAAGCAAAACATGGAATGTGTTGGTTCAAAAAACTGAAAAGTTCAGGGTTGGCTGGATCCCGAGGCTCAAATCACGTGGGGCATGGTCCCCAGGATCTCGAGGACTCCACAATCATCCCTGACACACCTGCTCTTTTCCAGGCAGACCCACGTGATGCCCACCGCAAGGATCTGCTGCCTTTCTGTTCTGTGGTCAGTCACTGAAGACCCTGGAGGCCCATTTCCCCATGGGCTCCATGTCTGCCTTGTACCAACAGCTTCCCAGAGCACACACATGAAGAAAACTTTGTGTCGAAATGTAGCTAATATTTGCTGAGTGCTTTTTCTGTACCAAATTCTTTGTAAGCCTTATCTAATCAAATCTCTGCCATAGCCTGTGGCAGAGACAGCTACTTACACCCCAATATTTGTCCCACCCATGCTCTTTTGGTAATAAAACCTCTTCTTTCCAACTGGGCACATAAAAAAACTACATTTCCAAGCTCTCCTTGCAGAGGTACGACCATAGGACTAAGTTCTAGACAAAGAGAGGAAAGGGAAGTGTCCCATCAAACTTCCAGGGAATGTTCTTAAAGGGAAAGAGGCATATCTTCCTGTACTCCTTTCTTCCTGCTGGCTGGAATTCAGTCAACAGAGCTGGAGCTCCAGCAGTGATCGCGGATCATGAGGTAGAAGCCAGATGGTGAGGATGGCAGAGCAACAGGATCAACAGGGCTTGGGTCCACAGTGGCTATGAAGCACTGCCCACGCCTTTGATAGAGAAGTGAACTTCTGTCGTTTTAAGCCACAGTCATTTTTGACTTTTTAGTTATTCCCAACTGTACCTAATCTCAACTGGAATCCTGACTCCCCTGTACCAGCTATCCCTACCCACTCCCCTGCTTTGTTGTAATAATTTGCATGTTTATAATTGGTCTGCCATAGAATATAAGCTCACAAGGGCAGAGATTTTCTGTTTTATCTACTTCCACATCCCCAGCTCTTCAATAGTGCCTGATACACAGGTGATGCTCCATAAATGTTTGTTGAATGGATGAGCTGAAGGACAACCACCCCTAAAGGGATGTAACATTATGGTTTCATTTATGCAGATGCTGAGGCTCAGAGAGGACCACACAAAGAGGAAGTGATGGAGCCTGGATGTGAAGGGAACCCAGGAAGACTGGATCTAGAACCCGTGCTCTTAAACGCTGAGTTGCCATCCCGTGCAGAGAAGCGCCTTGAAATCCCGCTAACTGGGCCCATACCCTGCCTCAAGGAGAAAGGCTGAAGTTCATGGGGGAAAGGTGAGCAGGGTATAAGGCCAAGAGGGTTCTCTGAGGCTCAGTTACTAACGAGTATTGGGAATGAAAAAAAGGAAAACCTCGTGTTCCCTTGACTCTAAGACACACCATACATTTAATTGGGAGTAAGGCAATAAACACGTCAATAACTATATCCATTGATCATCAGACACATCCTCATTTCAGAAACATTATAATGGGGAAAATATGCATCTTCAGCTGAGGCCATGGAGTAGTCAACCTTCCTTTGAGAAACTTGCTAGAGACCTTTTCTTAAATCTTCCTTGAATGGATGTTGTTTGGCCAATGTTTTCTGTAAAAGAACCTAAAACAAGGCTGGGTTGTTTGATTTCCACCTCCCACCTACATCTCTGCCAGAGTTAATCACTCCCTTCCTTCCTGTGCCTTCCCCACGCCTCTTTCTTTCAAGCTGCAGTGTAATTTATGTGTTTACATACCTCCTCTGTAAGAGTCTGGAGAGCCCAGGATCACATCCTGAATCATGTCCTATTTGCCTCCGAGTCCCCAGCAAAGGGTCTGGCCCATTACAGGCTCTTAGTGAATATTTACTAAGGGAATGCATGAAATGAATCAATGAGCAAATACATGGAAGAGTGGGTGAATGGTGCTGCCTACACCTGTCAGATCCTCAGCCCACAGGTGTGTGTGTGTGTGTGTGTGTGTGTTTATGGCCACATCCCTGGTAGAACCCACACAAGTCTCCCGGGATTGGAGCATCAGAGAAGAGAGGGGGGGAAAAGACAGAATTCCTTCTAGCCTTTGGGGGGAAGGCATTGGTTGTGTGACCTTGTAGAAAAGAGCCACTTTTACCTGGGGGAAAGGACCAGCTTCTGACCCTGCTATGGTCAAAACCTCAGTGTCTCGTCAAATCTGGGAGGACACCTGGTGCTGCTAACCTCACCTTCACCCTCCCAGCTCACAGGCAGGAAGAAGGCCAGACACATTTTCTCCCAAAAATATGCAGCAATGGCGGTTGCCATGAGCACTAGGATCCTCATGTTACTTGACATTCGTTTTTTGAGAAGTTCGGTTGCCATGGTAACAAAATACTGTTTGCCAGACTGAAGATGAATCTTTGGCTTAAATCTGAGGGAATCTAGACATCTCCTGGAGTGGCAGGGCGGGACCAAGCCTTCCACCTCCGAACTCAATAAACATCAAAGAATTCAATCAAATTGCACTGAAGCGGCCTTGAAAAAAAATGGTTGGGTGCTCGCTTCGGCAGCACATATACTAAAATTGGAACGATACAGAGAAGATTAGCATGGCCCCTTAAAAAAAATGGTTGGGGGGGAAAAAATGGTTGATGGGAAGGGAGTTCAGGTCCCATCTGCCTCCCTGGGGTGAAGGGCTGCCCAATGTCCTCCTCAAAGCCACCCCAGGCACTGTCGACACTGCCTGCCACATAGGTGCTGGTGCCTGGTGCCAGTCACTGTTGCTGGTGCCACATAGCTTGAGAACAGACAAACACAGCCAGAGCCCATTCATTCAAAAAATATATAGTTGACCCTTGAACAACATGAGTTTGAACTGGGCAGATCCACTTAACACGGATTTTTTTTTTTTTTTTGGCCCTCTGTATCCCCAGGTCTCACATCAGAGGAGTCAATCAATCGAAAACAGTATTTTCCATCTTCAGTTGGGAATCCACACTGTGGGGGGCCAACCTCAGTTGTATATGGATTTTCACCTGCACGGAGGGTTGGCATTCCTCACACCCATGTTGTTCACGGGTCAGCTGTTTTTACTGAGCCTCTCCTACTCACCATGAATAGTTATAGCCACTGGGGACACAGATAAGAATCCTCCAGGGGGAGTCTAAATCCTGCCCTCAAAAAGGCAGATGATGAGCAAACAAACAAGGAAAATATGGTTTATCGGAAGATTTGGTAGGTGGATGTTCACTTCCGAATCCCTGTGAATTATGTGAATATGTCTCCTTCCATGGCAAACAGAGAAGATGCTCCCCTGTTGGCATTAAAGATGTAGGAAGAGGGCCCGAGCCTAGGAATTTAGCCTCTAGAAGGTGGAGAAGGCAAGGAAACAGCTTCTCCCCTGGAGCCTTTGCCAAGGAGGCAGCCCTGTGGACCTATTTTAGACTTCTGACCTCCAGGATTTTAAGATAAGAAATGTGTGTTGTTTTAGGCCACTGTTTGCGATCATTTGTTACAGTGACACTGGGAAATTAATACAGAGGGTGACAAGTGTCAATGGAAAAAAATACAGCAGAGAATGAGAGCAGAGAGAGCTGGTACAAGGGAGTGGAGGTGGCCCTTTTAAATGGGGTGGTTAGCACACTGCTCTGAGAAGGCGGCATATTTTTTTTTTTTCAGCAAGATGTGAAGAAAGTGATGAGGAGACCTGTTGGTGTCTGAAGAACATTCCTGGCTGAGGGAACAGCCAGTGTGAGGACTCTCGGGTGGGTGGGGGCCTGGCCTGTTAGGGGAACATCAAGGAGGCCAGTGTGGAATGATCACATCAATAGGGGATGAGAATAATAAGGGATGAGGTCAGCCAGGCAAGGAGCAGCTCATCTGAGGCCTGGTAGGCCATGGGGAATGCTACAGGCTGAATGTGTGTGTCCCCCCAAAAAAGTCACGTGAGGCCCTTGTGGGTGATTAAGTCACGGGAGTGAGCCCTATGAATAAGATGAGTGCTCCTTATAAAAGAGACCACAGAGAGCTCCCTCGCTCCTTCTGCCATGTGAGGACACGGTGAGATGACCATTTATGAACCAGGAAGCAGGTTCTCACCAGACCCCGAACCTGCCTATGCTTCCCAGCCTCCAGAACTGTGAGAAATCAATTTTTGTTACTTATAAGCCACCCAGTCTACAGCATTTTGTCATAGCAGCCTGAACAGACAGGAGCCACAGAAGGGTTTTGAGTATGGGAGGGACATGATTGGACTTAGCTTCTAAAAGGGGCCTGTGATGAGAACAGACTGAGTAGGGCCCAGGGCATAGGTGGGAAGAGCAGTGAGGAGGCTGCTGCCTCAGTTCAGGTGAAAGTGATTGGACCAGGGTGGGAGCCATGAACTTGGTGAGAAGGGGACAGATCCTGGATATACTCACAGACGGAGCTGATGTGAATGGGTTCAGATTGGTTAAGGGTGTGAGGAAAATAGAGGAGTTAAGATGAATGCTAAAGTTCTTGGCCTGAGCAACTGGGAGGCTGCTCTGGCCATCCTGGTTTGGTCATTTTAATTTTGAGAAGTTTATTTGACCTCCAAGTGGAGGGTAGGAAAGAGTCTGGAGTTCAGAGGAGAGATCATCTGCAGATAGAATTGGGAGGTTGTTAGCTTCTAAGATGGTATTTCAAGCTAAAAGCATGGATGAGCCCTAGCTGGTTTGGCTCAGTGGATAGAGCATCCGCCTGTGGAGTGAAGGGTCCCAGGTTCGATTCCAGTCAAGGGCACATGCCTGGGTTGCGTAATCGATCCCCAGTAGGGGGCGTGCAGGAAGCAGCCAATCAATGATTCTCTCTCATCATTGATGTTTCTATGTCTCTCTCTCCCTCTCCCTTCCTCTCTGAAATCAATAATAATAATAATAATAAAAAGCATGGATGAGATCACTAAGAGGATATGGGGCACACCAACATGTCAAGGTCAAGGAGATAAGGAGAACTCACCAAAGGAGCTTAGGTGAGTGGTCATTGAGCGAGAAGGACACCAAGTGAGGGTGTGAAGGAAGTGTGTTAAGAAGGAAAGGGTGGTCAGTTGTACCAAATGCTGGTTGGAGCTCAGGAAGGTGAGCATCTGCTATGGGATTTAGCACCTTGGAGGTCATCAGTGACCTTGAGAAGTGTGGTGGAAGAGAGAAGGAATTGGACCCAAGAGGCAGAGAACACTTTTCAAGGTTTACTATAAAGAAAGGCAGAGAAATAAGCATCGGCTGAAGAGAGGGTGTAAGATCAAGAGAGTGTTATTTTGTTTGTGTTTGTATTTGTCTTATATGATGAAAGAAATTACAGCGTGTTTGTATGCTGATGATCCAAAAGAGGGGAGGGGGGAACAGATAACACAGAAGAAAGTGCAGGAGCTCTCTGGAGCGAGACCTTGAGGGAGTGACCAGGGACCAGTGGAGGGGTGGCTCCAGGCATTTCATCCACGCAGCGCAAGGGATGCCATGTATGAGCACAGACGCAGGTGGGCGGTTGGCTGCGCTGCTGAGTCTGGGGAAGTTCTCTCCTGTTGTCTCAATTTCCTTGGAAAAGTAGGAAGCAAGAGCCTCGCTGAGAACAAGAACGAGGAAAGAGGCACGGAGGTCTGAAGAGAGAGGAGGAGGTGTGAAATCATCATGTAGGAAAGAGGGAGAGTGAATGGACTGGGGAAGTATAGTCGACTTGCTGGCAGTGTAAGAGTTTACTGAAGACGCCTGGCTGTCAATGTAGTGTGGCCTGTGATTTCTGTCTTTCTCCAGCCAGGCTGAGCGGCACGGGTGCAGATGTAGAGTAGGTGGACAGCTGGAATTAGAATTAAGGTTGCTGATAGAATGAAGGTTGGTAATCAGTTAACCATGAAATGGGGAGATTATCCTGTATTGTCCAGGTAGGTCAATGTCACCCCAGAGGTCCTTATAAGAGAGAGAAAGGCAGTAGAGACAGAAGCAGAGAAGGGGCAGCATCAGAAAGACTCAGCCCAGTGTTGCTGACTTGAAGAGGGAGGAAGAGTCTATGAGCTAAGGGACATGGGTGACCTCTAGGAGCCGGAAAAGCAAGGACACAGATCTCCCCCTTGAGCAGAAGGGACATGGTCCTACAGACAGCTTGATGTCAGCCCAGTGGGTCCCACTACAGACTCTGACCTGCAGGACTGTGAGAGAATAATTAAGCTTGTGTCCATTTGTTATGGCAGCAGTAGGAAACTATCACAGGAATGCGTGAGGAAGTCATGGATTGAAGGAGCGCGAGGAGGGAAATGAGCTCTGAGAAGGATGAAAAGGTAGTCAGATCAGTGAACTGGAGGACCAGGTGGAATCAAAGAGTTGTTGGAGATGGAACACCAGAAGGAAAATTCTTATACTGTGGGATGCTTTAAACTGACATTACAAAGGGCTGCAGTTATTGGTAATAGCTGGGTCAAGGATATGAGAGTGGGGATGCGTGCTGAGATGGCGTGGAGGACAGGATCCTCGGAGGACCAGGGAGATCTAGGAGGAAAAGGGGATTTTGATTTGTGAGCAACAAAGGAGAACAACAAGGACGCCTGCCCCCCTGCAGGCCCAGTGGTTTGAGGGGTGTGGGATGGGGACCAGCCGTCTCTTGAGAGGGCTGCAGGAAAACACTGCATGGAAGGGACACCATTTAACCCCTTTTTATCCAGCCTCCCAATGCCTCCCAATGACCCCATCGCCAAGCACGCACACCCTCCCACGCACACTGGATCGGGGCTGGCCCTGCGTGACCAATACAATGTGGCAGAGAAACACTCCATGACTCTGGGACAAAGCATAAAAGGCTTCGCAGCTTCCATTCTGGCCTCTTGGCTCGTTCACTCTGGGGAAAATCAGCCACCGTGCCACGAAGACACTCAAGCCGTCGTCCCAGGAAGAGAAACTGAGGCCCCAGAGGAGCGGGGCCACATTTGCCTCCATCTCCTCTGTGCGCTGTGCCTGCCACAGATCAAGTGTTCAGAAATCATTTGTTGAATGGCTGACTGAGTGAATGAAGAGTAACCATACGTGGTTACATTAGGGACTCGAGTAAAGGGACTCATGTGGACATCAGAGTCAGTACGAAAGGGAGCCCACCTGGAAACCCCTCCTCTGGCCTGTCTCCGATCCCAGCTGCTCTGGCTCACGGCCTGGTGGGCTGCCGCTGTCTCCTCTTACCTATCCCATTCTGAGACCCAGCGGATCCTAGCGCTGGCCTCAGGTTAGCCTGTTCTGCTTGTTATGCGAACAGGGTTTGGCTCTGAGCTACACTGTGATTTGATGGATGCCCCAAGAGCTTATCTCTCAAATACAGGCGCACTGAAAGGAACATCTCCATCCATCACCTTTGCTCAGCTCCTGCAGTCATACCACTCAGTAACTGCTCATCTGATGGTAGACTGATGCTATTCTGAAGGCTCCTTGATGCTTAATATACTTCAGAATGAATCGTCGTTTTTGTCACATTCCTCTTCTTCTTTATTCCTTAGTCATGAATACACAATTTTTCCAGCAGTTAAGAACATGCCAAACTGACTTTAGTGACTGCTCTGCGAGTTACTAGCTGTGTGGCCTTAGGAAGTCATTTAACCTCTCTGAGCCTCATCTCAGTTCCCCCATCTGTAAAATAAGAATTAATAGTTCCTTCTTTGCAAAGGTAATTGTGAGGACTGGCTACGAGAAAGGAAGAGGTTTTGCATAATGCCTGGCACATAGCAAGCTTTAAGTAAATATCGGTTTGTTATTGTTAGAAATGAACAGAGCCAAGTGAATTAGAAAGAAATACAGCTTCAAACAAATCTGCAGCAGAATTTTTGGATGTTCATGAGCATTCTAAAGCAGAGACTCTTCTTTTAAAAATATGCACACACAAAGTATACCAATCGAGCACCAAAAGGCATACGCACACACCTATAACTGAGATATAGCCACACGATCAATCATAGTTCATTTCTATTCATCACCTATATAATCACTTACAACCACCTGGGGATTAAGAAAATGGTACTTTAAGAGCATTGAAAACCTTGCCAAAATCTCTCTAAAAGAAACAGTTCCCAGCCTTCAAGAGAAGCATCATACCAATTGCTATCTATATTTTTCAGAAAGGAAAGGCAGGCAGCCCAAGGTCACAAAATGAGTCACTGTCGGAAGTGTGACTTTAAAAAATATATAAAAATACATGTGTATGTGCTGTCCTTTAAGAATAATGTACTGACCTGCCCTCAATCAGGGATTTGCTCTGAGCTGTCTTTCCTGCAGCGGAAAGGATGAAGATGGAGTCAGATGGTGGGGACACACCTCATTCAGCTACACACCTACTAAGTTCCAGATGTTGTCCAGGGCACGTGGAGTCGACAGTGTAAAAGATAGATGCAACCCCTCCCTCAGAGTGCTCGCAGTCTTAGGAGAAGAGGAGACAGGCATTAAGGAAAGGGTTACACAAATAATGAATTGGTTACAATTCTGATCACTGCTGTGAAGGCCAGAACCCAGGGAAGCCAGGAGAGGTCAGGGAACTATTTCCCTAGAGCAGGGTCATTTAAGCATTAGCCTGAAAGATGAGTAGGCTGGAAGAGGAAAGGTGGGGACAAGAGGGAACAGCATGTGCAAAGGACCTGAGGCGGGAAGGTGCTCAGTAGTTAGAGGACCTGGAAGGAGGCTAGCACTGGGGGCTGGTCATACAGAGCTTTGGGGGTCAGGGTGACAGATTAGAGACCGTATTAGTTACCTAATACAAATTCTCCTAAAGCTTTGTGACTTAAGACAACAATAAATATTTTTTTAATATATTTTATTGATATTTTACAGAGATGAAGGGAGAGGGATAGAGAGTTAGAAACATCGATGAGAGAGAAACATCGATCAGCTGCCTCCTGCACACCTCCCACTGGGGATGTGCCCGCAACCAAGGTACGTGCCCCTGACCGGAATCGAACCTGGGACCTTTCAGTCCGCAGGCCGACGCTCTATCCACTGAGCCAAACCGGTTTCGGCAAGACAACAATAAATATTTATTATCTCACAGTTTCGGTAAGTCGGGAATTGGGGAGCAGCTTAGGGTCTCCCACGAGGTTGCAGTCTAGGTATACGCTGGGGCCGTGGTCATGTAAAGGCTTCAATAGGTGAATCTGGGCTGGAGAGTCCACTTGCAAGAAGCCTCCCTCACGTGCATGATAGCCTGGTGCTGGCTGTTGGTGGGAGGCCTCCGTCCCCTGACACGCGGACATCTCCATTGGGCTGCTGAGTGTCCTCATGATATGGTAGCTGGTTCCCCATAGCGAATGACCCAAGAGAGACCAAGGCAGAAGCCACAGTGTCCTGCATGGCCTAGCCTCACAACTCACACAACCTCGTGTTCACAGTATCTTATCCATTACTTAGGTCGGCACTATTCAGGGTGGGAGGGCACTGCTCACAGGCATGAACACCAGGGGGTGAGGGTCACTGGGTCTGGTCTTGAACTCCGTACCCACTTACTAAAATGGTCCCTAGGATGGCAGACTGTTCAAACCCAAAGGGACTATTGCAGATTAGTCCAACTTCATTTGGCAGAACAAAATTACTGCATAAATGCATTAAAAACATGCATTAATTAATCAATTGATATGCACCGAGGTACCTTTACATTCCCAGGAAATGATCATGAGACCACGTGACTGCGATATATGAATCTTGAGCACAATTATCAAGCATCAGAAAAGCACTGAGGAGAGATTCCGGTTAGACATGGGAAATTAAGACCAACTCTGCATTTCTTCCCCAAGCCTCACTAAAATGATAATAAAGGAATAAAAGTGGCATAAATGACAGGGAAAAGAAAGAGGTGATGACAGCAGCCGAGATGTGTCAACATTTTGGAGGATGAAAGGCACATGATCAAGGGGTGACAAGCTCAGTAGAGTAGAAAAGATGGAAACCCAACAAGAATCAAACCACAGCACAATGCTGGAAGCCCCGGGGAACCCAGGGTTCCAGGCACCAGGCAGCTCTGGTTGTAAGGGTGCAAGGATCGGATGAAAGCTAGCAGTGAGACCCCAGGTACCCTCCCCGCCCCTTGCATCAAAAGACCCAAGCTTTGCTCTCTGGGGAAATGGACCCAAAATACCTCTGGACTGAGGACCCCAGGCACAGCGGAAGGGGAGGGAGGCACCATGTTGAGCGCGGTTTGACTGGCAGCCTGCGCACCCATCAGTGAGGCAGGAGGTCCCGGCTCCATCCACTCCAGGTTTGCAGGGCCCTGGCCCCATGGGCAGAAGGCTCTAGCAGTTCTCTCTGGAGACACTGGCCAGGCCGAAAGAAAATACCTACAGACATTTGAGGGTCGTTAAAGAAAAATCAGAGCAGAACAGTAGGTAAAGTGGTAAAAGCACATTTAACCAGAAACTATGACAATAGGCGGGGAAAGACCTCATTTGGCGTGACACCGTGGTTGGGCGTTCCACTCTCCATCAGGGCACATGCCCGGGTTGCCGGTTCGATCTCTCTTTCCCTGCCCTTCTGAAAATAATAAAAATGCATTTAAAAAAAAATAGAACAGGGCTCAGTTCTGAATACAGCAGGCTCAAGTAGGGATTTACAGCCCAGGCGCAGGTGGGAGTCAGTGTGGAAAAACACTAAGTGGAAACATCAGGGGGAGGAGGGATTCTGACTTGACAGGAGTCCTGCTGAAGGCAGGCCAGGATGATCAGATGTCAGGGGGAGGAGGGCAGGAGGGGTGAAGAGTTTAATCAGGGTTGGGAGCTAAACTGACTTAACAAGATTATTGCTAAAACTGGGCAATGCAGGACTGGCTGGGGTGCGATTAGTTCAGAGAAGCCTGGCTAAAATCTGATCAAGGAGAGTCTTTGTCAGGATTAAGTTACATGAGATAACTAATGAGATCCCCACATAGCAAGTCCCATTCACCCCCCAATCAGCTCTTGTGCCTCTCAGACACAATGATTACCAGATGTCAGGGGAAAATTGTACACATGAAACTCAAAATCCACATTTTTTAAAATTACTTATTTAAAAAAATTAAAAACAAGAAGAAGGAACTCAAGGAGCCAAGGAATGCATAAAACTTAAGAGGGTTTTTAAAGACAACTATAGCTTAAAATTCCACAAAGAAAACAATTTCATTTACAATAGCATCAAAAGAATAAAATACGTAGGAATTAACTTCTGATCACTGCTGTGAAGGGGAGAACCCAGGGAAGCCAGGAGAGGTCAGGGAACTATTTCCCTGGAGCAGGGTCATTTAAGCATTAGCCTGAAAGATGAGTAGGCTGGAAGAGGAAGGGTGGGGACAAGAGGGAACAGCATGTGCAAAGGACCTGAGGCGGGAAGGTGCTCAGTAGTTAGAGGACCTGGAAGGAGGCTAGCACTGGGGGCTGGTCATACAGAGCTTTGGGGGTCAGGGTGACAGATTAGAGACCGTATTAGTTACCTAATACAAATTCTCCTAAAGCTTTGTGACTTAAGACAACAATAAATATTTATTATCTCACAGTTTTGGAAATTCGGGAATTTGGGAGCAGCATAGGGTCTCCCACGAGTTGCAGTCTAGGCAAAAGATTTATACACTGAAAACTACACAATGTTGCTGAAAGAAATTAAAGAAGCCACAAACAGACGGCAAGACATCTGTGTTCATGGATTGGAAGACTTCATTTTCTTAAGTTGTCAGTACTACCCAAAGTCACCTACAGATTTAATGCAATCCTGTCCAAATTTCAAGGCATTTTTTGCACAAATAGAAAAATCCATCCTAAAATTCGATGGCATCTAAAGGGACCCTGAATAGCCAAAATAATCTTGAAAAAGAACAAAGATGGTGTTCTCATACTTCCTGGTTTCAAAACTTAATACAAAGCTACAATAATCAAAACAGTGTGCTAGTGACATAAAAAGACATACAAACCAATGGGATAGAATAGAGACAGAAACATGTGCTTGCATATATGATCAGATGATTTTTTTGTTGTTGTTAATTCTCACCAGAGGATATTTTTTAATTGACCTTTCAGAGAGAGAGGAAGAGAAAGGGAAAGATAGAGAGAAACATCGATGTGAGAAAAACACATCAATTGGTTGCCTCCTGCACACACCCTGACCATGGTTGGGGCAGGGAGGAGCCTGCAACCAAGGTACATGCCCTTGACCGAAATCAAACCCAGGACCCTTTGGTCCACAGGCCAACGCTCTATCCACTGAGCAAAACTAGCTAAGGTAAGTGATTTTTGACAAGGGTGCCAAAACCACTCTTTAGAGAAGAGACTGTCTTTTCAACAAATACAGGGTCACATACAAAAGAATGATGGTGTACCTTTACCTTACCCCATGTACCAAAATTAACCCAAAATGGATCAGAAACATAAAAGTAAGTCCCAAAACTATAAATGCTTAGGGAATAAAATATGGGAGAAATCTTCATGACATTGGATTTGGTAGGGATTTCTTGAATTTGATTCAAATGCAGACAACAAAATTAGAAATAGATAATTGGACCACATCAAAATTGAAAACTTCTATGGTACATCTACACAATGGACTACTACGCTGCTATAAAAAAGAAGGAATTCTTACCATTGGCAGCAGCATGGATGGAACTGGAGAGCATTATGCTAAGTGAAATAAGCCAGCCAATGAAATAAAAATACCACATGATCTCACTCATTTATGGAAAATAAAGAACATTATAACCTGATGAGTAAAAAGATGGATACAGAAGCAGAGAAGCATCGAACAGACTATCAAATTACAGCAGGAAGGCTGGGGAGTGTTGGGGAGGGGGGGAAAGAGATCAACCGAAGGACTTGTATGCATGTATATAAGCACAACCAATGGACACAAGACACTGGGGGGGGGGGGATGAGGGCATGTGACAGGGGGTAGGGGAGGCTGGGGGAAGGTCAATGGGGGAAAAAAGGAGACATATGTACTACTATTTGTAATACTTTAAACAATAAAAATTTTTTAAAAATTGAAAACTTCTGTGCATCAAAGGACACAATCAACAGAATAAAAAAGGCAACGTAAGAAATAGGACAAAATACTTGCAAATCATAAATCTGATAAATGGTTAATATTCAGAATATATAAAGAACTCTTAGAATTCAACGACAACAAAAAAGAAATAGCCCAATCTAAAAATGGGAAAGGACTTAAATGGCCCTTCTTTCTAAAGGAGATAAACAAATAGCCAACAAGCACATTAAAAAAATGTGCAACAGACCGGCAGGCCTGGCTCAGTGGTTCAGCATCAACCTATGAACCAGGAGGTCACGGTTCGATTCCCAGTCAGGGCACATGCCCGGGTTGTAGGCTTGATCCCCAGTGAGGGGCGTGCAGGAGTCGGCAGACCCATGATTCTCTCTCATCATTGGTGTTTCTATCTCCCTCCCTGAAACCACTTTAAAAAACTGTATATTTGTAAAAAAAATGTGTAACATCACTAATTAGGGAAATGCAAATCAAAACCACAATCACAACCCTCAGGATAGTTACTATAAAAAAACAACAACAAAATAACAAGTGCTGGCAAGGGTATATGGAAATGGGAACTCTTGTGCAATGTAAAATAATGCAGCAGCTATGAAAAACAGTATGGTGGCTCCTCAAAAAATATAAAATAGAATTACCATATGATCCAGTAATTCCACTTCTGGTTACATCTCAAAAAAACAATTGAAATCCGAGTCATTGCAGCATTATTCACAATAGCCAAAAGGTGGAAGCAGCCCAAGTGTCCATCAACGGCTGAGTGGATAAACAAAATGTGTTATATACATACAATGGAATATTATTCGTCCTTAAAAAGGAAGGAAATTCTGACATATGCTACAACATGGAGAAACATTGAGGACATTATGCCAGTCATAGTGAAATAAGCCAGTCATAAAAGGACAAATACTCTATGATCCCACTTATATGAGGTATCTACAGTGTGTTAAATTCATAGAGACAGAGGGTTGAATAGTGGTTGCCAGGAACAAGGAACAGGGAGAAATTGGGAGTTATTGTTTAATGGATGCAGAATTTTGATTTTACAAGAGAAAAAGTTCGGAAGATGGGTTGTACAACAATTGAATATACTTAACATGAACTTAAGAATACACTTAAGAATAATTAAGGTGGTAAACTTTATGTGTGTATTTTATCACAATTACAATCAAAGCAATTATAAGAAACATTCTTAGAGATAATATTATGTCCATGAACAAGAATAAGATGCTATAAAAAAAGAACAAGAAATTGCTCTTAGAAGTGAAAAATTATGAGAAGATATATGAAAAAATCTAATAGAAAAGTTGGAAGGTTAAGTTGAGGTAATGGCCCAGAAAATAGAACAAACATTTTTTAAATGAAAAATTGGAAAGAACATTTTGAAAAATTAGAGTATCAATCCAAGAGGCCCAATATCCAACTAAATTAGAAAATAAACAAATCCAGAAAACAGAGAGGAGGAAATTAGCCCAAAGAAATGTCCCCAAAATTGATTTCCAGATTAAAAGATATTGATTTACAGACTAAATGACCCACAAGTGCTCAGAGTATATGCACATGATTATGAAACTTTAGACCTCTAGAAAAATTCTAGAAACTGCCAGAGAGAAAAACTGGCTCTCACATACATGATTAGGTGTCTGAATGTCATTTGACTTTTCAACAGCAGCAGTGAATCATGTCCTCAGAAATCTGAAGGAAATTTATTTCCAATCCAGAATTCTACACCCAGCAGAACCATCCGTCAAAGCTACTGGACTATATGCTCTGCCAAAACAAGGAAATAAATCAGGGCGGGGTGGAGGGGGTGGGGCAAGGGATCCAGGAAACTGGATCCAGCCCAGGAAAAAGGCAGAGGAAATTCCTAGGATGGTAGCAGAGCGAAGTCCCAGGACACTAGCCACACAGGTCTATAGGGTAGTCCAGATCGCAGCCAGAGAGGAGGCCTCCAAGAGGGGTGCGTCTCTAAGAAACACGGAGACCTAAAGATCACCCAGGGTGTTCGACCAGGCTGACAGTTGGGAAATGAATTAGAGATAGGTATGCAAGGAAGCTTTTGGTTTCTTTGATTACATACTTGTGCAAAAGTAAAAAAGTTGCCCATGAAAAAAAACTCCCAACTTTGCATCAGTCATCACTACTTCATAGATTGGCATGCAGTGGAATTTTTTCCTTTTTTCAATTTTATTTTGATTTCTTTGTATTAGTTTAAAAAGCCACACAGTTGGTTTATAGGAGACACAATTTAAAATATATTAATCCACCCTAGCTGGTTTGGCTCAGTGGATAGAGTGTCAGCCTGCGGACTGAAGGGTCCCAGGTTCAATACCCGTCAAGGGCACATGCCCGGGTTTGGTCTCGATCCCCAGTAAAGGGTGTGTAGGAGGCAGCCGATCAATGATTCCCTCTCATCATTGATGTTTCTATCTCTCTCACCCTCTCCCTTCCTCTCTGAAATCAATAAAAATATTTTTTAAAAATAAATAAATAAAATACATTAATCCCCTGCCCCACCCTTCTCCAGTCTCAATTCTCATTTCCAAAGACAATTCTTTTACACATTTTAGATGGCAGTTCTGTCATTTGTGTTCTTAAATAACACTTCTAATTCAAATTTCCCACTTTTTAAGACATGACCTATTGCCTCCCTGCTATGGAAGATGAAGATTTAATGCCCTTTTATCTACTCCCATCAAACACATTTTGCATCCTCCCTCCCAGTTTAGTTAGAATATTTTGTTGTTGTGGCGTCATTATTCAGTGTTTAATGATTATGACTATGTAACTATTCAAAGTTGGGCCTTGAAGTGTGCCCACTAAGGAAATAGGACGATGGAAGCTGGGAGAGCAGTTGAGTCCTCTAAACTTTAGAGTCTAAAGAAACAAGTTTGGAGGAAGAAGAACAGAAGGCCACGCCTGGGGATGTATGGAGGCGCCTCTGAAGGGAGGAGTGGTCCTGGGGTGGGAGGGAGAATAGAAATCCCTGCCAAGGAAGCCCAGGTGATTGGTTAACAAGGGCTAACAATGTCAAATACTGCTCTGAGGTCCAAGGACTTAACATAAAAACAGACTATTGTACACTGCGATCTCACACGGTCCTGGGTCCTCACCCCCCAGAGAGGATTTTCCAAAAGCAATGGGAACAGCACAGAACCAGGTCTAGGTGAGCAAACCACCTGTCTGTGGCTTTTTGCTCTTTCTTATTCTCTGGTAGGCAGAAGGCTTCGTTACCAGGTAGAATTCGTGCAATACCAGAGATATACTCATACTAACAATTGTTGTTTATCTGAAACAAATTTAACTGGTGTCCTGTGTCTTTATGTGTTAACCCCAGCAACATCAGGAGGCTAGCCTTGGACAAAGGCTGGGAGGCATCTCAGCCTTGCAAATTGAGACTTTGCTGTTGGCCACTCCCACCAGGCCCCTGCCATTTTGGGGGAGCGGAGCCCCAAGGCAGTAAGGTCCAGAGGGTTTACTTAGGAGACCCACGGCAGGAGACAGCAGGATTTTTTAATGTCCCTCAGGTCAGAAACCACCAAAGTCCATTCGAAAAAGGGGGCTGGGTGAGTTAATGTCTTCATTAGATCCCAGGGGCTAATCTGGCACCATGAAAAGCACTCAAATGATCCCTGGGCTTCTCAGAGCCTGTTCTCTTGTGGGGAAATGAGGTCACGTCTACATCTCCGGGGTGAGAACAGAAAGAGACTTCTATGTCCTTCCGGTGCAATTTTTACCACAAGCACGGATTACTTTTATTATCAGCCAAAGGCAGTAAAGACATTTCCACATTGTAAATAAAATAAAATAAAGTAAGGCTTCAGTGGGCCAGAAATCTATGAGGCCCCTCCAAAGCTAAGATTCTGAAATTCTAAGTAATTTCTTGTTCTTTATTTGCATGTCATTTTAGGAGCATGCAGAAATGCAGCCTTGTTGTGGATTTTTTGCTTTTATTCCCCTAAGGATTCTGAACTCAGCCACTCACTACTCCTGCCCTCTACCCTGAATGTTGCCCCCCACTGGGAAGCACATCACGGCCCTGCTCTCAGAGGACTTGCTTCGGTCTGGCCAGGCCCAAAAGTCTAGGCTCATGTCTGACCTGGAGGACTCCCCAGATGACCTGTTCTGAAGCCCAGGAAAGGGCTCAGGTGAGAGCTTCCTGTGGTAGCTCCTGGGCCCCCATCAGAGCAGACCTGGGAGTCTAGGGAGCTTGTGTCTTAACAAATCCTGAAAGGGGAGGCGTGACCTCACACTCAGGGACAACCGTCTCTTTCCCAGCACATTAGAATCCACCCCCCTAGAAAGAGCCCCACTGGAGGGTCCCGGGGGGAGGATGGAAAATGCCCCATCCACATGCAGCATGTGGATGCAGAAGAGTGAGGGCCCGCTCATGGGCCACTCAAGCCTGAGTGAGCCCTAGTTCCACCTCCTAGCAGCCTTGTGACCTTGGGCAAGTCACTTAATTGACCTGGGCTGTCCTGAGGGTCAAATGGGATAGCCAATGCAAACCCTCAGGGGTGCTGGGCAATGCTGGACGAAGTCACCGGAAGTCAGTTTTCTCTTTTTAATCCTCTGCAGAATCCAGAGGCGGTCCTTTGGCCAGAAAGAAGGAGCTTTTCATCTGCTGTGCCCCCAGGCCCCCAAAATGCTCTGGAAGTTTCCTCCACCCTCAAAGGATACCCTCCCTGCTTCCTGCCAAGCGAGGGGCACTAGCAGCCACTGGAGCAGCGACTGGGCCTCCCAGCTCAGACGAAGCGCCTGGCCCACGACCTTGGAAGAACCTGGGAGAGAGCTTCACCAGGCGACAGTACTTTTCCACTGCACTGCTCAGGCCACCTCAGCTGGCTTTCTGCTGTGCAGACAGGAGGCAAAGCGAGCCAGGCCGCCCCATCAGGAACCCACCCAAAACCACTCTAAGACTTGGGGGTAAGGACACGCTGTGCTGAGCGGCAGGGGGAATCCTAGAAAGAAGAGGGGGAGCGCTAATGCGGCTCTGGGAGCTTAGAGACCACCAGTGAGGCCAGAGAAATCGGCATTGGCAAAGCCCTTCCTACACTGCAGGCGGTTCCTACTCCTTATCCGCCCCTCCCACCCCCACCGCTCCAGTAATAATGATTAAATCCGTTCTAGCGCGCCTGTGCTGGGTCTCGGGCTTGGAGCAGCGCTAGCTTGCGAGGGGGTGGAGAGAGAGGAGGGCGAGGGGAGGGGACAAGAAAGCTAGCGGTCCGCCCGGTGATGCAGGCAGCCCTGGGAGGTGGAGCCGCGAGCCTGAGGAGTCCCCACCGCAGTCGCGCTCCGTCTACCCCACGGAGCAGCAGCCGCCAGCCCCAGCTCCGGAGACCTCAAACTGAGGCGTCAGGGACCGCGGGATCCACCCTGTTCAGGCCTGGGGGCGCCTCCACCACGCCCAGCCCCTACCCCTCCCAGCTTCCCGGACGGCTGAGCGACTCCCGGGGGAAGCCGCTCCCGGACGCTCGGCCACCGCCCGAGCATCTCGGCTGCCAGCCCGGCTGGGCACCGGGCATCTGCGAAGCTAGCCCTGTTTGGCACTGGCCATCTCTGGGAACCTACCGTCTCGGGCGCCGCCCAGCTTCTTGCGACTCCCGAGCCGGGGACTTCGCGCCCTCCCCGACCCCGGCCGCTGGGCAGGACGCCTGTGAGCTTCCGGCGACCCCAGCCCCTTCGGCCGCCGCCGCGATGCTGCCCTGGAGACGGAACAAATTCGTGCTGGTGGAGGATGAGGCCAAGTGCAAGGCGAAGAGCCTGAGCCCTGGGCTTACCTACACGTCGCTGCTCTCCAGCTTCCTACGTTCCTGCCCGGACCTGCTGCCCGACTGGCCGCTGGAGCGCCTGGGCCGCGTGTTCCGCAGCCGGAGGCAGAAAGTGGAGCTGAACAGGGAGGACCCGACCTACACCGTGTGGTACCTGGGCAACGCCGTCACCCTGCACGCCAAGGGCGAGGGCTGCACCGACGACGCCGTGAGCAAGATCTGGGCGCGCTGCGGGCCGGGCGGGGGCACCAAGATGAAGCTGACGCTGGGGCCACACGGCATCCGCATGCAGCCGTGCGAGCGCAGCGCCACGGGGGGATCCGGGGGCCGCCGGCCCGCGCACACCTACCTGCTGCCGCGCATCACCTACTGCACGGCGGACGGGCGCCACCCGCGCGTCTTCGCCTGGGTCTACCGCCACCAGGCGCGCCACAAGGCCGTGGTGCTGCGCTGCCACGCCGTGCTGCTGGCGCGGGCGCACAAGGCGCGCGCCCTGGCCCGCCTGCTCCGCCAGACCGCGCTGGCGGCCTTCAGCGACTTCAAGCGCCTGCAGCGCCAGAGCGACGCGCGCCACGTGCGCCAGCAGCACCTCCGCGCCGGGGGCGCCGCCGCCTCTGTGCCCCGCGCGCCGCTACGCCGGCAGCTCAACGCCAAGTGCGCCTACCGGCCACCACCCGCCGAGCGCGGCCGTGGGGTGCCGCGCCTCAGCAGTATCCAGGAGGAGGACGAGGAGGAGGATCAGGACACGGAGGAGCGCCAGGAGGGAGCCCCCCAGCCCGAGCGGTCCGAGGTGCTCAGCCTGACCCGGGAGCTGAGGACGTGCAGCCTGCGGGGCGCCCCAGCGCCTCCGCTGCCCGCACAGCCCCGCCGCTGGAAGGCCGGCCTGAGGGAGCGGGCGGGCCAGGCGCGCTGAGAGCGGACCCGGCAGGACTCCCGGCCCCAGACCCGGCCGGCCAGACACAGCCTCCAACCCCGGCCCTACCCGCTTGGCTCCTCCCTGGCTCCTGGCCCTTGCCTCCCTCGTGGTCTCCGCTGTCTGTTCTGCGCCTCATCCTGCCTCAGGGTGACGCCTGATATGCCCTTGATTATTTGGGGACAAGTTGGGGGGAGGAATAGCCAATGTTCACCTGTCTCTCCCCCCCACCCCCCGCCTCAATCCGGAGTTTCTGGGAGCCCTCCATTGTGGAATTGCCTCCTACGCTTTACACCAATCTCTTTGATAGACAAAAAAAAAAATCCTCTCAAGATAAGGGGGGAGAAGTTTCCAGAAACCCAGGAGGGTGGCCTTGGACCTTGGCCAGGTGGAGGCAGTGGCCCTGCCCTTGACAGTCTAGCCTTTCTCCCTGGGATGAGGACGACCCAGGTGAGGCATTCTTGTAAGGGAAGAATAGTGGCTCTGGGAATTGAGGCCAGCCCCAAGATGGGAACTGAGTCTGCTGCCTACACAAAAGGAAAACTTCGCAGGCCCTATGCCTGGCCTCTCTACCCCCTGGAGAGCTTCTGGGACTTCACTGTTCCTCCTCTGGAGAAGACTGGGATGGTTCTACCAACCCAAACAACAGATTAGGCCAGTAACCGCTGTTTGCACCAAGCCTGTGCCCGCACCTGGCATCCCCACAGGACTCCTCATCCACCCCATCTCTCTGCAGACAGATGTGTGTGGTTCCCCACTAGGTGCCCCACAACCAGGACCAAGCCAGGGCCTCCAGAGGAGGTAAGGAGAACCTTTGGCAGGGGTTTGGGGACACTGGCTACCCAGAAAGTGGATGTAGGTGGGATGGCCCCGAGTGGAGGCTTGTCAGAGCAGGTGGGACCTGCCAGCAGCTGGATTCTCAAAGCAGGGTGAGGAAGGAGGGTGCGTTTCCCCAACAGAGGGAGTGGGCCCCTTGCCCAGGCGTCTGTCAACAAGGTCACAAAAAGCCCAAAGATCTATGTGTCACCAACTGATCCTTGTAAATAAAGTGGATTTGCTTTTTCAGCCTTGTCATCATTCCTGTGTTGTGTTTGATGCCAGGCCTGCTGGGGGTGAAAAGATTCTCATCAGAACCCTAAAGGAAAGGAGAAGACCCCAGAAAGAGGCCCCTTTAGCAGCTGGGACCAACTCTCAGGGTTGGGGAGGTAGGAGGGCTATGCCAGGAAGCTGTTCCCTGGATGTCAGGGAATGAGACAGGAGCAGGTGCCTCGTCTGCAGATCACGTGTGTCAAGCCCTGGAGGAGTGCCCACTGTCTGTTTCAGCCTCCCAGAGTGTGTCTCCTCCTGGGTCCTCAGATGCAAGTGTCTCTGGGACATTGGGCAGAAAGACAGCACTGGGCAGGGGGCTTCTTGTCAGCTATGTATCTTTGAGAAGATTCCTGTGTCTATCAAAACATGTTATGTACACTGTCTCCTCGGGGCTGAGACAGGAGGCAGACTGTAAAGGAGAGCGGGGGCGGCGGGGGGGCTGGCTGGCTGGCATGGCTCAGTGGTGCACCTGCGCACCCGAGTCTCGGGTTCGATCCCCAGTCAAGGGCTTGTACCCAGGTGGCAGGTTTGATCCCCAGCCCCGGGGGAGGCCACCAATCGATGTGTCTCTTTCACATCTCTCTCTCTCATCCTCCCCATCTCTCTCTCATCCTCCTCCACCCACTAACACGCTCTCTAAAAATCAATGGAAAAAAATACACTGAGGTGAAGATTAACAACAAAAATAGGAGAGGGGTGGGCAGCCCAATTTTTTTCAGAGGAGCTGGAGAAATCTGTCCAGACCTTTGTGGCGGTGCGCACCTTGAGGTGGGAAAGCTTCTGTAGTCCGTGCTGAGCTGGGCACTGATCCCAGAGTTATCCAGAGCCCAGACGAGTGGCCTCTGCAATCGCCAGTGAGCATGATTGTTCTGTTTCCTGGAGCTGCGGGAACAGGGGGTGCCACTGCCACTTCGCCCTGGGGATCCCAGGCATGGTCCAGGGACTTTGGAGGGGTCAGCTGGGGTTGGCTCCACATGTTCAGGGTGGGGAGGGGTGACAAGGATGCCCTGCATGGTCATTGCTTCCCTCTTATGTCGTGACAAGAGGTTTGTTGGTGTTTCTCCACATTGGCAGAAGGAGAAAAGGAAGTAGGAAGATGTCAGACCTGGGAGAGGAGGATGGGCTGTGGGCAAGGCAGCCACTGGGGTGTGAGACCTCCTCACCCAGAAACAGGGTCACGAGCATGTCCTCTTTAACCAGGTTCGTGCTGCAGACATTCACTCAGCGCCTGCCTGGGACAGGCACCGAACTAGGCTCTGGAGTCCAGGGCTCCCTCCCTTGTGGCTCCTACAGTCTCAAGTGAGATGCACATGATTAAAGGAGCAGTTGCTATGCCTGTTCTCCACTTTTCTCTGGCAGCCTCCCAAAACAGACACACACACACACACACACACACACACACACACACACACACACACACAGCCACCTCCTTCCTTCTCTTGCTCACCCTCTGCTCTGTAGACCCAGAGTTAGAAGGCCCAGGTGAGAGGACTGTCTCTGTTTCCTTACCTCCTGGGTGACACTGAGCAACTCATTCAGCCTCTCTGAGCCTCAGCCTTATCAGTGGTAAAATGGGGAGAGTATTTACCTTGCAGGCTGACTGTCAGAATTAAATAGAATCACGTCTTTGAAAATGCTTTGGTAAATAATAAAATGCCCAGCACATGTGGAGAATTATCATTTTACCCAGACAGGTGCCTTCCCCCAACTCCCCTCTCCCTGGCAGCAGTGGACCTGGGATTAATGATGAGATAAGCCACCCGTGAGCCAACTGCCCCCAGGTCGCAGAGTGGGGTGTTTGGTGCTCCAGCCCCAGGCCCCAGGCATCATTGCTACCAAGAGAGGGAGACAAAACCCGGGAAACCAGGCCCACTGCCGTCTTCCCTGATCTTAGACCAAAATGGAGACGAGCCCTGAACCACTCACTGGCCAAGCGGTCTGGTGCCCCTTCGTCTCTTCTCCTGGCTTCAGCTTCCCCGCCTGTAAAATGAAGATTGGGAGGAGGTGGACAGTGGTTTTCAAACTGTGTTCCTCCGAGTCCTAGATTTCCCAGGGGTACCCTTGGAGCTGGGACCCATGGGAGATGGAGTGGGGAGCCTCTCTGTTTTTTCCTTGGGGTTCCTGTAATTCTCTTTGAATAATGGGATCCTATAGATATTTCTTTTTAAGTTCAAATCACTGAGTGACATGCTCTCTAAACTTCCCTTCCAGCCCGGATGCCATATGTGTCTAAGGGCTGATAGGCCTGAGATGTAATGTTGGAGGGTGTACAGGTGGCAATGGAGGGCTTGCCGAGAACAGGCAGCCCAGGGCAATGTGGGAAGTGTGACCCCGGCTAGGACAGCCACTTGGGGTCAAGACTCTTCCTGGGACCTCTGGGGCCTGATTCCCAGCTCTCTCCAACCGACTCCAGAGGGCTAGGCTGTGACTGATGTGATTTATGCCACAGCTCACAGCTCACAGCTCACAGATCAATGGGCCGGCCCACCCACCAGTGCCATCCTGACCACTGCTTCTCTTCCATGCGTGGACCTGTCCCCGTTCACCGGACAGAGCCACTATTCCCACCATTAGGCTTGTACCCATGCTATTCTCGTGACCTGGAATGTCCTTCCCTCGGGCTGTGCATTTGCAAATCCTACCCTCTCTTCAAGCCCCAGCTCAAACTCCACCTCCTTGAATCTTGCCTTAATGCACACCCCTTGTCCACTCCTGCCAAATCTGGGGGTGACTCTTCTCAAACTCACTCAGGACGTGGCCTGTGCTTCCTCGTGGTCCTCGTGTTACTAGTACACCTGGGTTGACTGTTGCTGGGTAAGTGTCTTGTCTCTCCTACTGATCCATCTTCATTTTCCCGTCCCCTCCAGTACCTTGACCACGGCAGGGCAGGGAGTCGGTGCTCAGTGATAGTCTGTTGAATGAATGCATGAATGAATGAGTCAGATGGATAGGCCATCGTGAAACAGGAAAGTAAGTGGGTGGAGAAGCATTCCCTCTGCCAAGCTTCTGCCCTGAGATGCTGAAGAACTATCCTTAGACGCCCTGCTCAAACAGACGGCTATTCTTAGGGAGAAAATCAGCAGCCTAAGAGATGAGGCCAGGGTGGGAAACTGAGGCCTCTATCCGTAGGATGAGGCCTTCCCACTCTCTGAACTAGTCCAACCCCCGGCACAGGGCTGACACTCAAAATACAGAGCAGCTCCTGGCGGCGGCCAACCACCCTCCAGATGTGCAGCTGGGCAGCGAAGGGCCATCCAGACAGCTGCAGGCTCTAACACACAGGCGGTCCAACCTGGGCTTGGGCCTCAGTGAGACCTGGATGCTGGTGCCCGCTCTGCCACCTGATGGCTGTATAACTGCTGAAGGCCTTGATTTTCCATCTGTAAAAACAGGGCTAGGTGAGTCTAAACCTTATATAGTTATTGGGAGAAAGAAGTAAGGTGGTGCATTTGAGTAACTGATTTATAACAATGCTTGATGCACCCAATAAGTGATAGGTACTATTGTTGTTTGTTATTATCATCTTAACAAATGCACCCCCTAACTGACATCTCCGGGATTAGGAGATCAGGTGCCTGGTCTCTGAAACACTAAATATGTTGCTTGTTCCTGCCCCGGGGTGCCTACATGCCTGCAGTCCCATTCATCTCTAAATCATGGTAACAGATTCAACCACAGGTTGTCTTATTTCTGTCTCTAGTTGTTCAACTGATATAAGCCTGATTGCCTTAACGCTAGATTCGACCCAATATCTTAAGCTTTCTGTACATCCTTTTCCCCATAGCACCCAGCACAATGCCAGGCACATAGTAAAGCACCTAGAGGTGGATGGATGGATGGATGGATGGATGGATGGATGGATGGATGGGTGAGTGAAACGCCGCTGTTAGCTGCAATGTTGGCAGGTAGCCTCCCCAGCCAAGGTCTTCAGAAAGCAGGATGTCATTCCTTTGTGAGGGATGAGTCAGCTTTCCCCTCTCCTCCAGCCCTGTTTGCCCTTAGCTATAGGCTATGGGGAAGAGGAAGATGCTACTGGCTTAGGGACCAGCTGGTCCCCGGTAAAGGACAGCTGAAAAGGATTGAAGAGGCTAACATGCAAATCTGGCCAGTCTCTGAACCAGAACTGTCCTCTCTCTCCCTTTGCCCCACTGCCTGCCTGTCCATAAAGCACATATGGGTTTGTTGACTGATCCGGAATGACTGAGTTTAATCACTGCTCAAAAGTGGGAAGGACATGGGGCAGGCAAGCAATTAAAGGGAAGCTGGAATTCAAGCCATCCTAAAGGAAACTTCCACTGGGAAGACTGAGCCAGTACTGCTGCCTGCTGGGACCCTTGACAAGAAGGCTAGAGGAGTTGCTGTGCTGGAATGCTCAGGTAGACCTTGTTTTTGCCTGCCCAGTACCCATCCCTCCCTCACTTCATGGTAGGGATTGCTTCCTCCCGCTCCTGGCACAGATCTAAACTCTCCCGTTCCCCCCTGCACTGAGGTGTGGTCATGTGACTGTCACTGCCAGGCCTGGGCTGTGCAAAACTTAACTTCTGCCTTATCCTCCTGCCTACCTGCTGGATGTCCTTCATGTTGAAGATGACAACGACCTCCACCAGCCTGGGACGCTGAATGGCCATATGAAGTTGAGCCCCACCACTGCCACCAATGGGAGCAAGAAATAAAATGTTATTGTGCTAGTCACTGACAGTAAAGGTTGCTTGTAGCAGCACAGAGCTTACCTTGACCAACACACTCTTCTTGTGACCCACTGCCCTGATGCCCCTGGTGAAACCACAGTTCCCCACTCTTGGTTACTGGGGTTCTAGCAGAGGTGACTTTACACACTTGGGCTCCAGGGGAGGATATGTGATCCAGACCTGAGCAATCAGAATATCCCACCTCCTCAGCCCCAGAGATCGGCTCCAGGATGAGCGTGTGAGATGATCAGAACCAACGGAACTGAATTCTGGGACTTTGTTGAAACTGTTGGGAAGAGAGACACTCTCTTTCTGGTGGAGCTGCTGAGAGGTGGGGAGTATGCCTGGTGTCACTGGCAGCTCTCTTGCCCCCAGGAGGAAAGGGGGCCTGCACAGTGGACAGCAGAGCAGGACGTGGAGAGCGAGACAACGTCCCATGACATTGCTTGAGCCCCTGAATCCCAACAGGCCTGCCCAGATCTGTCCCTGGAGTTTTCAATTCACTGAGCCAATAAGTTGTACTTTTAGCTTAAGTCAGTTGGGCTTTCTGTCCATTGAATCTGAGAAAGCCCCGCCCTGCTGTCACTGTTCTCATCAGGCACCCAGCTCTGGAAAAGGGAGGAGGGGTCATTGAAAAAGCTTCAGGGTCTGTTACAGGGCCTGACTGAGGGACATCCAGCCTGCTCACGAGAGCCAGGAGTTCCCAGGCCCTTTCCCTCCCTGGGGCCACCCGGTCTTCCATCCTGGCTGCCTCTCACCCACCTTCCCAGTCTCCTCTCCATGGAGCAGCCCCCTTGCCTGTCCCTCTGTGCCTTCCATCAGCACATGGCTCTGTGCCTGGCTCCACATGCCTCCTCCTCAGTCTGACCAAAGCCTCAGGCCTTCCTTCAAGTGCTAGAACCTGAGGCTGATGGGTCGGCCCAGCCTCTGGGTGTCACCCCAGATCAGGAATCCACTCTGGTCACTCAGCTGCAATTGGGAGTGCGATCACTAGATGAAATTTGGTCTACTACGCCCATTTCTTGGGGGACCTTCAGTAGGGAGGGGATGCCTCTGATGATGGAGCATGGCTGAGTGGGCTGATCTCAAAGGCAAAGGCCTGGAATTGCCATTTCTTTCTTTTAAAAAAAAAGTTTATTGATTGATTTTATTTTATTATTTTTAATATATTTTTATTGATTTCAGAGAGGATGGGAGAGGGAGAGAGATGGAAACATCAGTGATGAGAGAGAATCGTTGATCAGCTGCCTATTGCATGTCCTCTATTGGGGATCCAGCCTGCAACCTGGGCATGTGCCCTGACTGGGCATTGAACTGTGACCTCCTGGTTCATAGGTCAATGTTCAACCACTGAGCCACACTGGCTGGGCTATTTACTGATTTTAGAGATTTTGTCCCAATTATTTAAGTATTCATTGGTTGATTCTCGTATGTGCCCTGGCCAGAGATCGAACCCACAACCTTGGTGTATCAGGATGACACTCTAATCAACTGAGCTACCCGGCCAGTCAGGACCCTTTCTTTATTCTGGGATGTGGGCAAGTCACTAAACTGCTCTAAATCTCCATTTTCTCTGTTATATGGATATAATATTCCCTGCATTCCTGCCTCAGAGGGTTCTTCTGAGGGACCATTCAAATGGAATAGAATTCGTGGGGACTTTGAAAAGCATCAAAAATCATACAAGAGCCAGGGGCAGGGTGCTTCCTTATTGGCACTAAGACAAGAAAACTGGGGGGAGGCGGCTCAGTAACATCCAGGTCTAAGGCTCCTATTTAGAGGAAGCAGCCCACTGCCCAGGAAGTGAGCACAGGCAGCAGTGAGGGAGGTTTTAAACAGACATCTGCGGGGATTTCCTGGAGGGGAGGATGACATGACCAGGAAACAGCTTGTGGAGCTCAAACAATAAGCCCCCCACCCCACCCCACACACACACACACACACATACCCCTGCCCCAGGGCGGACCTGAGGGCTGAGTGGCGCATCCATGTCTGCAGCCAGAGACATGGCCAGGGAGGCCCCGGGAGACTCTTGCAGCCGGAGCGGCCTCCGCAGCTCTAACGCAGGACTGGGGAAGAGCTGCCTGGAGCACCTGCTCCCGTGTGGGAATCACGCTTGTGATGTCGTTTGCCTGGACTGCTGGCCTCCGAGGTGATCACTGGCAGCCTCTGAAACAGGGGAGAGGGTCAGTCCAATCAGATCACAGTGGACGCCCACTCACACAGTCCCCAAAGGGCAGAAGACTCGGGGTTTGCTTCACATCAACCCCTCTGCCAAAGTGCACTGACACGCAGGCCTGGACACAGGGTGGGCCCCGGACCTCCGGTCCTTAGGGGATGCACGCACACACGGGGCTGGCTTACCACGGGGTTGAGCATTGCCCACGGAGCAGGGCCTGCTGTTGGTGACAGGAGATGTCTGCGAGGATGGATCCCCTGGTGGTTTGACTCCTTAGAGATGTATTAAATTCTTCTTCCAAGATTATAAAAGCAATACATTTGCAACCAGCGAAACAGCAGCTATGTAAGAAAAACTAATAACACTCTTCTCTAGCCCCCTCTGCTCTCCCATCCCCCAGACCCTCCACCCTCACACAGTCCTGGGCAACTAATGTTACCGACTGGGGATTATTCTCTCCCTCCCGTCTCCTGATGTGCGACATAAACAACCCACATAGACACATACAGAGAGTTTGCCTTTTGGTTTTACAGAAATGGAGTCTTTCTCAGACACATTCTGCAACTTATATCATGAGCCTCCCTCCAGCTCTGTGGATGGAAATTGAACGCATTCTTCTTTTAATAGCTGCACAGTGTATTTGACCGTGCCTGCTAATGCATGTTGAGTTGTCATGTGTTTTTATCTGCTGTATGCAGATCTCTAGACCGCACCGCCTGGGAGAAGGAGCAGACGTAAGCTGAGCATAGCCACGTGTGGGCTGGAAATCAATAGGATCAAGAAGAGTTTACAGGAGTTCCTGGTGCTGGGAAGTCTGCACTGGAAAGGCCCTTAGAATTTGTGGTCCAATCCCTGGTTTACAGAGAAGAAAGGGGATCTGTCCAAGGTCACACAGCTTGCTACTGAAGAATCTGGGGCCATAATTTAGGTCTTCTGACTCCCAGACCGATGTCCTCTCCTCTGGACAGAAGCCGTTAAAATAGCCCTGGCTGCTGCTGTTCAGTGTTAGGGCATCTGCCCACACACCGAAGGGTTGCAGGTTCGATTCCCAGCCAATGGGGACGTACCTGGGTGCAGGTGTTCACTTGGGGCACATGTGGGAGGCAACAAGTCGATGTGTCCCTCTCACATCGATGTTTTTCTCTTTCTCCCCCGCCCTCCTTCCCTTCCACTCTCTCTAAAAAGCAATGGGGGAAAAAATACCCTCAGATTAGGATTAACTAGGATTAACGACAGGGCGGGGCGGGAGGGGCAAAGCTGTTAAAATAAAAATAGGCCCAAGAAAGGTTTATTTCAGCTCACAGATACCCAAATTTTAGGGGTGAAACAAGGAAATGGGATGTATTCAAATCCCACAGAGAATGAATGGCAAAGGAAAGGAGCCTCTTTTTAGACTTTGCCTCCTGCCTCCTCACCAGTCAGGTTCCCCAAACACTTCAATCTCATTTCCGTCTCAGGGTCTTTGCACTTGCCGTTTCCTATGCGGGGACCACACTTCCCTCCGATTTTTGTCTGGCTGCCTCCTTCTCACACATAGATCTCAGCTCAATGTCACCTCTTCAGAGAGGCCCTTCTTGTTTCTCCCCCTACCCCCACACACAACTCAAACTAACCTTGGCCCATCCAGCATCATCTGTCCCATTACTCTGCCTGTTGACTTCACAGTGCTTGTCACTATCTGAAGTGAGCATGTGATTGTTTCCTTGTTCAACAGCCATCTCCCCCATTAGAATAGAGGCTCCATGAGGCAGACACTGTGCCTGTTGAGGGCAGTGCCTGGCACATAGTAGATGCTTAGTAAAGCCAGCCGGCGTGGCTCAGTGGTTGAGCCGTGGACCTGTGAACCAGGAGGTCACAATTCGATTCTGGATCAGGACACATGCCAGGGTTGTGGGCTTGATCCCCAGTGAGGGGCATGCAGGAGACAGCGAATCAATATTTCTCTCTCATCATTGATGTTCCTGTCTCTCCCTCTCTCTTCTTTTCTGAAATCATTAAAAATATATATATTTTTAAAAAACGTTTGACTTGATGGAACCCAAGTCTCCTGACTGCTGGCCCAGTGATGCACCCTCCACGCCAAGGGGTGTCTCTGCTACATCAGGGCTGCAGAGGCTGGTGGCTCTGGCTCCTGGAGAGTGCTGGCTGCCAGCTTCCTAGAGGCTGGGGAGAGGGTAGGGGTCCTAGAGAATTAAAAGACTCAGGTGTGACCGGTCAAAAGGATGCTCTTTTTTTCCACCCTCAAAGCCAGGGCCCGAGCCCCTTTCTGAATCCTCTCCCAGACCCCTCAGGCCACCACCTCTCTCTGCTGCCTTCACCTTCCTCTTTGACCCCCACTTTGCGCTCCCAGCTGGAGCTCAGAGTGGTCTCTCCTCATCTCTCCTCCCTGCCCCAACTCACCTCTTCCCCAAGTGTGCCCTGGCTGCCCATTCTCCTGCCCGCAGGCATTCCTGGTGCCTTCCCCAGGGAGGGGACCTGGACCCCCCCTTCTCCGCTGGGACTGTGGTGTGGAGCACTGTCCACAAGTTCTTGGTCACCAGAGCACCGTGCAGCCTTGGCCAAGCCTCTTTGCTCTGCTGGGCTTTGTCCCCTCCTCTCGGAAATGAAGCACAAGAAGGCTTTAGGTGGGCAGCTCTGCGGCGTGGACACTGAAGTCATTACCTGACAATCGTGTGTGTCCCTCGAAGTCGGGAAAGAGGACCCAGGCTCCCTTCTGTGTTCCACATGAAAATAAATCAAGCTTTGGGTGGGAAACCGGCTTGGTGTCAGCTGCTCTGTGCACAAGGGTGGCACAGGGTGTGAGTGATGTGGCCACGATGGCCTCTTGTCCAGAGGAGAAAACCTCTTGGCTGTCATGGAGTCGGGGCCCTGTCCAGCTGAGTCCAGCCCAAATTGCTCACAAGCATCGTGAACAAATAAAATGGTTGTTCTTTTAAACCGCTCAGTTTAAGGTGGTTTGTAATGCAGCAATCAATTACTGATAACGATGACCTCAAGGGGTGTTTCTGAAGATGAATGAGAAAATGCACAGAAAGCACTTAAAATCTTGTTTGGTACAACATAATAGCTCACTAGGATCTAGTTATTATTATCATCAGATGATTTGGAGCCAAGTTTCTTTGTTTTGAAGCCCTCCCTGTTGGCTTCTTTAGTTATTCAAGTGTAAAGTGAGTTGATGCTAGAGAATTCTGTGAGGTCGCCTTAAATTGGCCTGTGGCGGCTGCGGAGGGGGGAGGGTAAGGGCTGCCTGGGTGGGCTTCAGCCTGACTACTCTAAAATGGGGGAAGAAAGGAAGTTCAGGCAGAGGCCAGGTGACACCAACTGGGAGCTATTTAAGGTCAAGTACCCTATAGAGCAACTCAGGTCTTTTCTGGGGCCCCTGACTTCGCCCTGAACTATACTTTGGGGGCTTCCTCCCTACCTTCCACCTGTTTTTTGTTTTTTTTGTTTTTAACCTCCACTGTGTGCCAGGCACTGGTCTAGTGCCCAGGATACAAGATAGACTTCCATCTGCCATTCTAGATGGACAGACGGATAGACAGGAAACCCATAACGAGTGTTATCAGACAGGGATGAGCGCTCTGAAGGAAAGTGAACAGAGTGAGGGGAGAGAGGATGGGGGAGATGCAGCCAGCAGAGGCTCTCAGAGGAGGTGCCCTCTGAGGATGCCAGGGAAGAGGGGCCCAGGAGAGACAGCAGCCTGTGCAAAGACCCATTGGTGAGAACAACCTTGGATGCCCTGACCGGTTTGGCTCAGTGGATAGAGCGTCGGCCTGCGGACTGAAGGGTCCCAGGTTCGATTCCGGTCAAGGGCATGTACCTTGGTTGCCGGCACATCCCCAGTAGGGGGTGTGCAGGAGGCAGCTGATCGATGTTTCTCTCTCATCAATTCTTCTGGCTCTCTATCCCTCTCCCTTCCTCTCTGTAGAAAATCAATAAAATATATATATTTTTTAAAATAACAACAACCTTGGCAGGGTCGATGTGTCCGGAGGGTGACGGGAGGTGAGCAGGGCATGAGGCTGGAGAGGTGGGTGGGGCCACATAGATCCTGTTGAAGATGTCGGCTTCCCTTCTAAGTAGTGGAAATTTCTGGAGTGTTTGTATTTCCGACAGCTCGCTCAGGCCACTTTTTAAAGAATATAATTGGAAGAGAGAGTAAGAGAGGAAGCAGGAGACCCCGTTAGAGGTCCAGCCAGGAACTGGTGGTGCCTTGGACAAGGGTGATAGTGGTGAAGGTGGGAAGGAGTAGCTGGATTCAAAAACTTTTTAATATTTTGACGCTCTCACCAGAGCATGGTGACAGAGTGAATGTGGAGCTGAGAGAAAGCCAGGCATCGTGAGCTCATAGACAGAGAGAACAGATTGGTGGTTGCCAGATATGGGTGGGGGTTGAGGTGGGCAAATTGGGCCAAGGGAATCCAGAGGTACACACTCCTAGTTATAAAATAAGTCCTGGGGCCAAAACCGGTTTGGCTCAGTGGATAGAGTGTCAGCCTGTGGACTGAAAGGTCCCAGGTTCGATTCCGGTCAAGGGCATGTACCTTGGTTGCGGGCACATCCCCAGTAGAAGGTGTGCAAGAGGCAGCTGATCGATGTTTCTCTCTCATCGATGTTTCTGACTATCTATCCCTCTTCCTTCCTCTCTGTAAAAAATCAATAAAATATATTTAAAAAAAAAAAAGTCCTGGGGGTGTAATATACAGTGTGGTGACTAGAGTTCATAAAACTGTATTGCATTTTTGAAAGTTGCTGAGAGAGTAGATCTGAAAAGTTCTCATCAAACACACACAAGATTTGTAACAATGTGTGGTACTGGATGTTAGCTAGACTTATTGTGGTGATCCTTTCCCAATATATACAAAATCAAATCATTATGTTGTACACCTGAAACAAAAATAACAGTATATGTCCCGAGTATCTGAATTTTAAAAAGAAGGGGAAAGACACAAAACTTAAGTACAATGAATTAGTCAGGGTTCCATCGCAGACAAAATATTCCACCCACCAGGTTTAAAAGGTGAGTCGGTAGTTTCAGAAGGAGTGAGAAGCAGACTCTCGTCCAGGAATAACCCGGCAACGTCATTGAAAAACTGGCCTGCAGGGAAACCTCTGCCACTGCTGACTCAGGAACCTCCCTGTCCAACTTGTCGTTGGGAAAGCTGCCAAGGTAGGAAGGGGCTGACACTCCTGCTCTGAACCAAGAAGCTCAGAACAGATCTGGCACTCGGGCTTCCACCACAGCCGCCTCCAGAGAACAGAAACACCTCCACCACCACGCATCCAGAAGAGCCACGTGGCCACCTCCTCCCAGCACTCAGTTCTACCTGCCATTTCTGGCTCCGCTGCACCTTCCTGGCAGAAGCCAGGTGACATGGAGAGCCTAGCTGCAAGAGAGTCAGTCTGAAACTATCTTCTGCCGCCATGCAGCCTCTAAAGCAGAAGCAGTTACTATGGAAGGAGGTTTGGAGGGGTACTGGGTAGGCTCAGTCTTCAGTATTTGCTACAGTTCACTCTTTAGTTCCTCACCATCCATGCCCATGCTACTTTGCATCTTAAACTTCCAAAAGCACCCACAACCACAGCATGTTACTGCCCAACCTGATGTATCTCAATCAAGAACATTCTTAGCTTTTCTCAAAAAAAGAAAAGAAAAGAAAACCCCAAGTCCCACAGTTACTGCATCCAGCTCCTACCTCCCGGAGTCTGGCTGATATTCTGTATCCCATGCACTAAAATTGTAAAGTTTACCAGCAACAAGCCACCCTATATAAATGGTAGAGAAAGAAAGAAGGACAGTTAGCACCATCAATACATATATGCATGGCATAGCAAAATAAGGGCTGTAAATGATCGTTTCTGCCATGGGTCATGAGGCATTTATCAGAGCTTTCCTCAACTAGCCATTCCATTTTCCCTTCGCCTTCAGTAAGAACCTCACATGGTCAGAGGTTTGAACCCAATGGGATCACCTGAGCTTCATTCAAGAGGAAACTGAACCCATGGTTGTCCTGCTCATACTGGGTTGCTGTGAAAGTAGAAAGTAACCCAGGGGATTTCACGGGATCCAGAGACACACTTCTCCCCGTTCCCATTGTGCAAATGTACTCCCCCTTGATCACCAGAATCAGTCATTCAGCCAACCCTGAGCCACACTCCTCCTTTTCCCCGTTTGTGGGCATGATGAGTCGGAAATGCCCATGTGTCTGTCTCAATTTCCACTTCGTGGGACGCTGTGCTGTGCGCTGGTGGAAATAGTCTTCCTTTACAGACGAAGACCTCTAAATTAGCAGAACCCAAAGTCTTGGGGAGGGAAGCAGAAATGTTGTAAGTTATCCAACCCAAGATTCCCTGATCCATGGATTCTAGAAAAGAGAGAAACATCACCTTGCATTGGCTGCTGGTTCACAGCAGATGCCAACTTTAGACCAACACTTCAGGTTCATACAAGGTTGTCTTCTAGATAATGCTAACTGATTCCCAGTAGGCCATGTCACCAGCCCACAAAGATAGATGGTTCTGGTGATAAGAGCATGTGGCAAGACCAATAAATCTCAAGCTCACCTGCCAATTTACTTTCTTCTTTGGCTGAAAAATGAAGTCTCCGGTCAGAAGCAATGCTCTTTGGACTATCATGACTGTGAATAAGTTACTCAGTAAATCTGCTAATGATGTTGCTGGCGGAAGCATGACAGGCAGAGAATGCAAACCCTTAGCTAGTAAAAAATGCCTGTTCCAAAGCGGACAAATTCATGCTGCCTCCATAATTAAAGGAATCCAGTGTCACCAACCTGCCACCAGGTGGCAGGCTAGTCGTCTCCAGATCAGGTGGACTAGTGAAGGTTCAGAGCCACTGCTGTTGACAGTTGGGCACTTAGCTGTGGTGGGAAGACTAAAACAAAGACTGCTAATAGTCACTCAAAATGCACTGTCCTTTTTTTCCTTAATAAGCTAACCTTGATTTTACTCAGGTCATTGATGTACCCAGCCAAAAGAAAACATTTCCCAACTTCCTTTGCTGCTAGGTGAGACTACATAATTAAGTTCTAGCTAATGATATGCTAAGTAGAAGCACATCCTTTATATTCTTCCACCACTCTTCCATCTTGCTGCTTGGAATAAGTTTGTGCAGGCTAAAGCTCCAATAGCCATCTAGGGTCATGAGATGAACTTGAAGATGGAAGTTACAAGCTGAGAAGGTGGAAACTGGGTCCCTGATGACTGTGGAGTCTTAGACTAAAAGAGAGATATATCTTATTTAAACCACTATATTTGGAGTTTTCTATAAGTCAAACCTAATTCTAACTGATATATTGATAAATAAGATGGCAGGAGGCAAACTAAAATATAACAATAATTACAATAAGTATAAATGGGACAGTTTTACAATAAGTGTAAAAGACAAAGACTCTCAGAAAAGATTTTATAAGCCAGTAATAATGTCATTTATAATAGGCTCACTTACAACAAAGGACCAAAAGATTAAAAATAAGGCAAGGCCACCCAGCCAGTGTGACTCAGTGATTGAGCGTCAACCTATAAACCAGGAAGTCACAGTTCAATTCCCAGTCAGGGCATATGACTGCCATACCCTCAAAGATGGTGGCGCCCATAGCCACAAGATGGTGGTGCCCAGTCCTCTCAGCCCAGCAAGGCCGGGCCCGCCGCTCCACACGCCTGCCTTCAGAGTCCCCCAGTCCTCTCTGCCCCCCAGCTGCCCAGGGCTGGCCCGAGGCTCAGACAAGCCTTGGAAGGCATCTGCCCACCCGCCCAGGGCCGCCCGAGGCTCAGGTAACCAGGGCCGGCCAAAGCTTGCACTGCCGGCAGTGGCAGCAGCAGAGGTGTGATGGGGCATCACCTTCCCCAGATCGCTGGGTTGCCTCCCGCCCCTGAGGGCTCCGGACTGTGAGAGGGGGCAGGCCAGGCTGAGGGACCTCCCCACCAGTGCATAAATTTTCATGCACCGGGCCTCTAGTCATAAATATTTTCATATCACTTTATTGCATCATCCCAAAATATCTTTTACTCCTATCCCCTTCCTCCCTCCCTTCCACTCTCTCTACAAATCAATGGAAAAAAGTATTCTCAGGTGAGGATTTAAAAATATATATATAATGATCAATCACATAAATGCATCTAACAATATAGCTTCAAAAATATAAAGCAACAACTGATAGGAATAGATGAAAACATTTTATATGTATAAAATATATACATATATATGTATATACACACACACACACATATAAAATGAATAGCTGAGTTAGAGATTTTAACAAACTTCTTCAGTATCTATCTTAGGGTGAAGATTACATGAAACCATTCAAATCATGCATTTAGCACTGGCCCTGGCACATGGAAAGCTCTAAATCAGAGTGAGCTGCAATCATGAATAACTGTTCCTTGAATTAGTAAGCAAATGAGTGGTATCTGAGCTCTAACACGGAAACTCTGGGTGGTTCTTCTCACAGAGGAAAGGCCTGGGGGTGGGGGTGGGGGAGGGGCTTTAGAGCCTTGACAATCTCCACCACCACTCAAAACGTCTTCCTTGGATAGTCCTATTCTTTGAGCTGGACAATGAATGTCTTAATTTTCTGTAGATAGGAGATTAGAGCAATGTTTATAAAATGTTGTTAGTATTATTGGTCTATAACTTAGCTCTAAGCAAGTTTCCAGGCCCACTCTCCCCTTCCATCCAGATGGCCCAAGCCCCTTCTGTAAGGATTTTAGAACCACCGCTGTCTCTAAAGTTACATATCGCTGGGTTTGCAATGGGCACTGTCCCCATTTATGACCTTGCGAAGGTAAAGAGCTCTGAAGGTGCCAAGGGCCACTATTAGCCTGGAGGTGATCAAAGTTCCCCTGGTTAGGGAGCCTGGATAGGGCTGGGCTGAGAAGGCATGAGTTAAGACAGGGCAGGGGACAGGAACAGGACTGCATGTTGAAGTGTCTGACAGGCCTGGCCGGCAGCAGGGCCCTATAATCCTCTTCCCAGTTGTAATTATACTTGGCTGAGATTATTAGAATTATTCCCATGCCGAGTGGGCACACATGGAGCCAGAACATCCTTCACTTTCTTTCCTGGATCTGTGGGGGAGGGGCCTTCAGAATGCCTGGACAGTGCTGGGATAGAGGCAGGGGGCAACCCCCCAGGTTCTTTGCCAGCCCTGCCTCAGATCCAGGAAACTGGTCTAGATGTCAAAGATACAGATCCGGGCCCTAACCGGTTTGGCTCAGTGAATAGAGCATCGGCCTGCGGACTGAAAGGTCCCAGGTTCGATTCTGGTCAAGGGCATGTACGTTGGTTGGGGGCACATCCCCAGTGGGAGGTGTGCAGGAGGCAGCTGATCGATGTTTCTCTCTCATCGATGTTTCTAACTCCCTCTCCCTTCCTCTCTGTAAAAAATCAATAAAATATATATTAAAAAAAAAAAAAGATACAGATCCGGGAGAAACATGCAACAGCGGGGGGCGGAACCAGCTGCTTCTCTGAGGGATGGATGTTTGGAAAGAAGGTGGAGAAATCTGAAGGGCATGGGTTTGGGGAAGGGAAGAGGAAATGAGGCAAACTTGCCCAACTCTACAGAGGCCCAGCTCAGTCTCTGTGTGATTAAGAGCTCAGGACACAGGAGCCAGGCAGGAGGACACAGAGATGTCAACATACAGGACATGGAGATGTTGCCTCATTTCCTCCCACCCCTGCTCTTCCCACAGAAAAGCCACTGATTCAATCCTTGCTGAGGGTCTGGGGACATTTGGATGCCTCTGGACACCCTAACTGGTGTTCTGCCCTTCCTAAGTCACTCAGTGACAATAACCCAATTTTCCTGGAGTCAGGAAGAGTGGTCACATCATGATGTCTCAGGATCCTCCAGTCATGTTTGCTCTACACACATTATCTCATTCAGTCCTAACTCTGTCAGATACCATTAGTGCATCCATTTTACAGATGGAAAAACTGAGCTTAGAGAGGTGGTATTGACTTCCCAAGGTCCTATGGCTTCCCAAGGTTAATGGCAGAACTGCAACTTAAACTAGGGTCTGCTAAATGCATCACTATCCCTGAGAGGTTTACTTGAAATGCAGGCAGGCAGGGCAGGGGTCCAGTGGAAAACAAAGGCGGGTGAATCATAGGCAGGGGCAGTTTGAGCAAGCCTAACCACAGGAACCAACCAAGCAGAAATAATAAAACATTTCTGGACTCAAAGTGGGAGGCATGGGAAACCACGGGAGTGCCTGCAGTAAACAAAATGTACTAACACACAGAAACAGAAAAAGCTCAGCACAGGAACAGAGAAAAAACACATAGAAACAGGGAAAATTTGGGTCCCCTGCTGGGCAAAAACAATTGAGGGAATCAATCAGGTGACAACACACATAGACATAGAAGCAGGTTTGTGGCAAATATACACTGAGTGGCCAGATTATTATGATCTCTGAATGATCCTATATAATAAAAGGCTAAAATGCAAATTGTCCCCTCAACCAGGAGTTCAACCAGCAGGTAGGCCGGCCAACCTCCCATGTCCCCTCCCCCTGGCCAGGCTGGCCGGAACCCACCCATGCACGAATTCATGAACTGCGCCTCTAATATATATATACTAGAGGCCCGGTGCACGAAATTCGTGCATGGGGGGGGTGTCCCTCAGCCCAGCCTGCACCCTCTCCAATTTGGGATCCCTCTCACAATCCAGGACTGCTGGCTCCCAACTGCTCGCCTGCCTGCCTGCCTGATTGCCCCTAACCACTTCTGCCTGCCAGCCTGATCACCCCCTAACCACTCCCCTTCCAGCCTGATTGATGCCTAACTGCTCCCCTGCCAGCCTGATTGCCCCTAACTGCCCTCCCCTGCAGGCCTGGTCACCCCCAACTACTCTCCCCTGAAGGCCTGGGTCCCCCCCCCAAACTGCCCTTCCCTGCAGGCCCAGTCCCCCCCACCCGCCCTCCCCTGCAGGCTTGATAGCCTCCAACTGCCCTCCCTTGCAGGCCTGTTCCCTCCCAACTGCCCTCCCCTGCTGGCCATCTTGTGGTGGCCATCTTGTGTCCACATGGAGGCAGCCATCTTTGACCACATGGGGGCAGCCATCTTGTGTGTTGGAGTGATGGTCAATTTGCATATTACTCTTTTATTAGATAGGATATTGGAGGCCCAGTGCATGAATTCGTGCATGGGTGGGGTCCAGCCAGCCTGGCCAGGGGGAGGGGACATGGGCGGTTGGCTGGCCTGCCTGCTGGTCAAACTCCTGGTCGAGGGGAAAATTTGCATATTAGCCTTTTATTATATGGGATATACACTGAGTGGCCAGATTATTATGCGTTCAGAGATCATAATAATCTGGCCACTCAGTATATATATGTAAAATATATGTATATATACATATATAAAATATATGTATTTTCTATTGATTTCAGAGAGGAAGGGAGAGGGAAATCAAGAGATAGCAACATCAGTGATGAGAGAGAACCACTGATCGGCTGCCTCCTGCACGCCCCCTACTGGGTGGGGATGGAGCCCAGGCCCATGTTCTATCCACGGAGCCAGACCGGCTGGGCCAGCTGCGATCCTTTTCAATTCTGGGCTGAGACAGGAACACGCCGCCCCAGGTGAAAATAAAGAAGTAGTTTGGTCTTACTTCCTCGCTCAGGAAACCAGTGTAGCTGCCCGGCCCTGCCCTTTCAGCTTCCTCCCTTCCCTCCGTGAAGGAGAGAAAATGTCATTCAACAAGCAGGACTTCCTAGACCTCCCTCCGACCCACCGCAGCGACTTCCCCGAGGAGTGTGCCCTCGGTCACCCGCTGCGCAGCGACACCAGTCCCCTGACCCACCCCCCACCCGTGTGTTAGCAGTGAGAGTGGCCCCGGGGAGAGTGTGAGCCACGTGTGGGCAGTCACGTCCTTCCAAACCCGGACACACGCCACACCCTCTGGCTCCGAACCAGGGGCTGCGCTGCGGCTCCGCTCCCGGAGGTGGCCCCGCCCGCATCTCCGAAGGTGCGTCTGGGAGCCTCTGGGCAGGGATACACCCCGGGGGAGGAGCCCCTGGTAGCGGGGCCCAGCCCAGCCGAGCCGCGAGCTCCCCTATCTGCTCCGCTAACCCCGGGGGTCCGACATGGCCCAGGAGCGTCCTGCCGGCGCCCTGGACCCCGAGGACATCCAGCGGCTGCTGCTCTGCTCCCAGGAGGCCAAGAAGTCCGCGTACTGTCCTTACAGTCACTTCCCCGTGGGGGCCGCCCTCCTCACCTGGGACGGGAAGATCTTCTCCGGTAAGGGCCAGGAGATCGCCCCGGGGTACCCCTCCGAGACAGCCTCGGGGGGGGGGGGGCGGGGTGAGAGGAGGATAAGCGGAAGGCGTGGGAAGCTCCAGAAGATAGGAGCCCAGCTCTGCCCCCTCTTGGCTGAGCCTCCCCTATAATGCCACTCGCCCCTGCCCTGCCGAATGTCCCAGGCTGTGGGCATGAAGGTGCTGCTCAAATCTAGGGGCTTTCAATGCTTGGAAGACTGGAAGGCGGAGGTGGGATGGAGCAGGAAGCTGAAAGGGGAAGGCATGAATCAAGAGCATCAGCAGTCCTGGGTGCTGGGAGGGAGGGTACTGTCTGAGCCCTCCTCTGGGTCCCGCACCTGCTAGGGCTTCCACAAGTTACATCAGCAAGTCCCCACCTCCCACCCAGCGTCGCTGGTGGTATGCCCATTTCTCAGTGAAGAAACTGAGGCCCAGAGAGGTGACATGACTTGTTTAAGGTCACGCGGGGCGCTGGAGGTGGAAGCCAGGGCTAGGATCCCCCAAATCCTGATTTCTTCCTGCCACCCTCCGTGCTGGGAGATGGCTATAGGCAAAGCAAGGAATCCAGGTGGGTGCGACTTGTTAATGAATGGGGTGCAGAGGGTCTTGGAGGAAAGAGGCAGGGGCAGGGGCAGGGGTGTTGAGTGACCAGCAATGAATGCCAGTCTGGGGAGGTGGGCACAGGAATCTGAGTTGGCACTAAGCTCTTTTTCTTTGACTCATTGGTTTGATAGAAAAGCTCACTTGAACAAAAATTCACACTTGTTTTTGCTAAGCGAGGGGCGTTCTCTTTTAGGGCAGTGGGGAAGGTGGTGTGGAGGTGGCAGGGAAGCCATGCCCCGTCCACCCTTGCCATTTCCACCACCACTCGGAGGGCAGGTGACCATTGGCACAGAGGGAAGAGGGAACTGCCCGCCTGCTGCCTAGAACACATTGTACAGCTATCTAATCAGTGACCCCCCTCCCCTGCAGCCCCGGGGCAGGTGTGAGCCACTCCTCCCACTCCTGCTCAGCTCTGCGTCCAGCTGGGGCCCACACCTCCCCTTCTGCAGCGCCCCTTCTGGGTTCTCCTACGTTATTGCTTGTCTTTTGAGGTTCTGCGTGGGTTTCATAGTCACCTGGGTCTTAAACATCTTTGAACAGGAAAGGTAACCTTGAGTGAGGGCTGGTATGGGAAAGGACCGAGTTATCCATCTCACCCCTACAACCCTTCAAGGCAGTTATTATAGCTCCGCTTAGCAGAGGAGGAAACCGAAGCCCAAGACCGCAGAGCTGGGATTCGAACCCAGAGTTCCCCCAACTCCCACGCCTGCTACTCAGAGGGAATGAAGAATCATGTGGAAATTCAGGCTGGCCTGGTGGCTCAGATGAGTATTAAACACTAACCACCACCACAAACAGCATTGCAACCCACACGGCCCCATGGCACCAGGGCCCTGAACACGGCATTAGCCATTGGTTCCTCCCAATGCCTCCACATCCCCTCTTCATCCTTTCATTAGTTGATTTATTCAACAAACATTTGCCAAACACCAGGAATGTGCTAGGTAATGTACCGGGCGCTGGGAATAGCGCTGTGAGCAGAAACGGCATAGTCTTTGCGTCCAGGGAGTCCCCTCCTCTTGTACACCCACAACCAACGATTGTAGGAGTGAATGAATGAGGGGAGCAGGAGCGTGGACTATTTAAATTGCAGGGAAGGACCGGTATCACTAGAGAAGGGGCTGTGCCCTGGGGATTGAGGGAGCTCCTCCGATAGGCGGAAGGCTCTGAAGTTAGAGGCTCCCCGATTTGAATCCTGGTGCTTCTGTTGATCAGCTGTGTGTCCCCGGGCACGGCCCTTGAGCCTTATGAGTCTCAGCGTACGTTTGTACACTGGGGATCATAATGGCCGCTTTTCAGGATGGCTGTGATCAGAGCTAGCTTGCCTGACCTGGTATGGCAGCGAAGGTCCTCCCTGATTGTGGGTGCCCGTCTGCCTCAGTCACTGACAGTGTTGAATCTCACCTCTGATTGTGAGGCTTTCAGGGAGCTAATGCCTATAACGTGATTGGCACTGTTTCTGGCTGGCAATAAGAAGGTCACAAATGGTGGCTATTTCTACCGCTACTATTAACAGTGTGATGAAAGTGACGATAGGGTACTGCATGCGCAAGCAACCTGGAGAGACTTTGACAGCACAGGTCAGCATAATGCCTGCAGCTGCCACTCGCCTTCCTATGACAATAATAATAAAATGATGATTTGGAGGATTGTGGAGGACTTTTGAAGGCCAAGTAGAGATACTGAGATTTGATGAGGTAGGACATAGGGAGTCAAGGAAGAGTAACATGAAACTGGTGTTTGTGGACAATTAGTCTGACAGGTACTCAAGGAGGGTTGGGCCAGAGAAAGGAGTGTCAGGTGTCCATGTCGATCTTGTTTGCTCACCTGTCCAAAGTGCCAGCACATTGCCTGACTTAGAATAGGTCCTCAGCCCTGGCTGGGTAGCTCAGGTAGTTAGAGCATTGTCCTGATATGCCAAGGTTGCAGGTTCGATCCCCAGGCAGGGCACATACAAGAAGCAACCGATAAATGCATAAATAAGTAGAACAACAAGTTGATCTCCCTCTCTCTCTCTCTCTCTCTTTCTCCTAAATAAATAAATAAAATAGGTCCTCATTTAAGGTTCAGTGAACACATAAATGAATGGCTCAGACTAGAACAGTACCAGGTAGAATGAAGAGGAAGGAAATATCTGAGAGCTATTGTATGGGATAAATGGAACAGGCCTGGGATGAGCTATATCCTATATAATAAAAGGGTAATATGCAAATAGACCGAATGGTGCAATGACTGGTCCCTGTGACACACACTGACCACCAGGGGGCAGACGCTCAATGCAGGACTGCCCCCTGGTGATCAGTGCACTCCCACAGGGGGAGCGCCACTCAGCCAGAAGCCGGGCTCACAGCTCATGGGAGCGGGCCTAAGCTGTCAGTTGGACATCCCCCGAGGGCTCCCGGACTGCGAAAGGGTGCAGGCCCGGCTGAGGGACCCTCCCCACGCCCAGTGCACGAATGTCATGCACGGGGCCTCTAGTTAGAAATAAAGGAAAGGTCTGGCCAGTGTGGCCCAGTGGTTGAATGTTTGACCTATGAACCAAGAGGTCACAGTTCAATTCCCGATCAGGACACATGCCCGGGTTGCAGGCTCAATCCCCAGGAAGCAGGAAGCAGCCAATCAATGATTCTCTCTCATCATTGATGTTTCTATCTCTCCCTCTCCCTTCCTCTCTGAAATCAATAAAATAAATATATATTTTTAAAAAATCTTCTAGAGGGTCAAGTCTGCCCAGTTCTGTGACTCTCCAGCTGCACAAAAGACCGGCCTGTGGAGTTTCCACCCTCAGAGGCAGCTGGTGTCCAAGCAATTCTGGCTGCAAAGACAGCCTTGCTGTCAGGATCTCGTAATGAGCATTTTCTCTCTATTACCCCCATTCTGGCCAGGCCTTATGCCCCTCACAGATGGGCCACCAGGATGGTAATTGATAGCTACAAGAATTACCTTCTGTGCTTGCTGGGGGAGAGCTGCAGGGAGAGGAGCTCACCAGGAAGAAAGAGCTCTGAGGGCCAAGGGAGTGAGGACACAAAGACAAGTGTTAAGACGGGGCAGAAGGGGCTTTGGGCAGGGGACATGGAGTCAGCCCATGGCAGGGCTCAGCCAGTGTTTGTGGAATGCCAGATGGGAGGCGAATAGAGGAGAATTATTGACTACTCTTTGCTGGCTCCACCCCAGGGAAGGGAGGGTTTTCTTCCTCAGCTCATGCCCTTGGGACAGGTCTATCTCTCCCTTCGCTCCTCTCACTAGATGGACTTCAGCACTCTTGTTTTTTTGTGTGTGTGTGTTTTTTTTACGGTCTTTTTTCTTTATTTCAATAGTTTTATTCATTTCAAACATTTTAACAAGAAGAATGTAAACACTAATTATTATAATTTGAAACTTCAAAAAATGGAGGAATCATAGCACAATAACATACCTTATATTGAAGATGGCAAAGGCAAAATAAAATTGCCTAACAAAGGAAAGGTACAAAAGCCTTTCAAATGAAACTTAAATATAATAAAATAATTTAAAACTAAAACAAATAGAAAAGAACAAAATGTGTAAACAGTAAATTAAACATTTTCTTTAGTGCAACTTCCAAATTATGCCCGGGACGTAGATGTAGATGGCAATGTAGACTGGGTTGAAAGGTTTTTGGTCTTTAAAACATCAACTTCAGTGGGAACAGTGTTGTTGGTCTCCTTTTTAGCTAATGCATCAAAGTCTGGAGTTAGTTTTGTTGTGGCTATTCTCAGGATAGATCTGAGGTGTTCGTCAGTTAAGCTGGATCTGTGAGGGGCTTTGTTGATGTTCATGACGCTAAATGTCTGCTCATAAACATAGGTTGACCCAAACAGCACTAGTATCTTCTGTGCCATCCTCCGGATGTTTGGAAAAGTGGCTTCATTAAGCGAAGCATAAAAGTCTCTTAGTTCAAGAGAGCTGAATTTCTCCTTTAGGACAAAGTCAGACTGAAGATCGATGAGTTCCAGTTGCACCTCTTCTGGTGCTGTTTCAGGGTTTTGTGACAAAGGACAGGCCACCAGTTGAAGTGACTGGTCAATTTTTTCAACATCAGTAAACCGACGACAGAATTCTGCATGCAGGTCATCCAGTGATTTGCTGTATTTCTTCACGTTTTGGATGGTATCCTTCTGTGTGGCTAGTGTGGCAAAATGAGTGAAGACTTTGTCTGAAATTTGTCTGGAAAAGAAAATCAGCTTCGATTTAAAGGCTTTCGCATTAGTGTACATGTCATGTACATACTGATCTTTTCCCTGTAGCTTCACATTTAGCTCATTCAAATGTGAAAATATATCCACAGCAAATGCAAAGTCACACAGCCAATTCTTGTCACTCAGCTCAGTAAATTCGTCAGACTTCCCCTTTAATTTCAAAAATGCACCAATCTCTTTTTTGAGCTCCCACACTCGTTGGAAAACTTTGCCCAAACTCAACCAGCGGACACGAGAGTGGTAAAGTAAGTCGTGGTGATCCGCATCAGTTTCCTCCAGGGACTTCAGCACTCTTATGTGCGATTGTCATTTAGGGGAAAAGCCACTTCATTGGATCATCCATAATGAATGCTGGGAGGAACAAACCAGATAGAGACGTTTAAGGATGTCCCAGTTAATGGCTGAGTCCAGCTTGCCTTGGCTTAACCCTTGCATCTGATCCTTCGTTTGTCTTCCCCTAGATCAGCCCAGCCCTCCGGACTCCCTCCCTACACTCCCTTTCTCCTCCACGATCACTCTTTGGTGCTTTATACTGACCCGGCTCCACAGTGGTTGGCCTACTGCAGGCCCTGCCCCTCCTGTAGCACTTCCGGGGAATCAAAGCATTGCCTCTCCTTACAGACTCATCCCTTGGCCCTCTCCACTGTCACTCAAAAGTACCTCATTACAAAGAAGAGCTTCACTGACCACCCACCCTAACTCTATAGTTGAGTTAGAACGTAATTCCTACATAAAACTGCATTGCATTTGTGGTGTAGAGGGAGGCAGGAACATGGAGAGAGTGTAGTATTTCTTCAAGCACATGGACGTGACATTTCTCTAGTCCACTGATTCTCAGAGGTGGCCCCAGACCCCCAGAGACTCAGCACCTCCTGCGAACTTGTAGGAAATTCTAAATCCTTGGGCTCCAACCCAGACCTAGTGAAGCAGGAACTCCAGGGGTGGGGCTCCGAAATCTGCTTCGAGAAGCCCTTCGGATGCTGATGCCCACGTGCCTGCATGTGGGAACCACGGCGCTAATCTCAGCAGAGCGAGTGGGCACCGTGCTCCCTGGCACTGCTCTCTTCTCTGCGTGACTGGGTCAGGACCACCTCGCTGTTGGTGACCTTCCTTCCTTGCTGATGTCTTGATAATATCTGACCGCAGCCCTGCCTTAAGCACCAAAGCACCTTGAAACATGGCCTCACTGAAATGCCAGAGAAAAAGAACAGTCCTTGTCTCTGACAGACTTGGATGTGAGTCCTGGCTCCCTGTCACCAGCCCGTCTTTACTTTCTGTAAAATGGGATTATAATAGTATCTGCCTGTCAGAGTTGTAAAAGGATTAATGACATAATGCAGATAAAGTGCTCCAGGGAGTGCCGGTCAAGGTCAGCAAAGGTGGGGAGGGCATGTTTAAGGACAATCATTTCAGGTGAGTATCAGGAAGCTGGCTGGGAAAACTAGGTGGGGAGCAAGAGAAACAGTTCCCTGCATCTCAAAAGAAAAGCAATCAGAGACAAAAACAAAGGAAAGCAATTAGTCACAATAGCACCATCATCACAGTACTATTTGGCTCAATCTTATCGTTATGGATTTCTCAGTTGGCACCATCCCAGCCTCCCTTGTGTGTTTCAGAGTAAGCCAAGGCAATACCAGGGATAAAGCTGGTTTGACTGGATAGGTCACTGACACGTTTTCTGGGCTTAAGGAAACAAAACAAAATTGTCTAGCCTTTCAGGATTGTAGTATATGGCCAAGAGCTGTCTTCCTCTTTTTTCTTTTCTTTTTTTCTCTTTTTTGTTAATCCTCACCAGAGGATATTTTTCCATTGACCTTTTAGAGAGAGGGAAAGACAGAGAAACATCCTAAAGAATGAGGTGAGGCTCTTTCCCAGGAAAAAAAGGAGGAAGAGGTGCTAATTGTCAAAATAATAGATGCTCCCTATAGTCCATCCTTTCGTGACCAGTATATACACCTGCCTTCTTCCCCAAAGTAGAATCCCAAACTTGCCTCCACCCAATACTGCACAGCCGTTCCCTACACAACTGTTAGTGCACACACTCACCCTAGGGGCAAGCTGTCTAGTGACAGCCATTCCATTCCAGCAGCGGGACTTGCTTGAATGCCCTGATCCTGAGACTCATGATAATGGTTAATGAGTTACATGATTAATTTAACTCCTCCTAACTTGTCCAGTAAATAATGAAAACTATATGAGGAAAATATCTGAAGAGATAATGACCAAACAATTTTCAAATTTGATGAATACAGGAAGAGAAAAATGTTGCATAATCACAATGAAGACTCAGACTTAGAAAAAGGGAGTGTGAGCTCTGGCAGTGTGTCTCAGTGCTTGAGCATCGACCTATGAACAGGAGGTCACCGTTCGATTCCTGCTCAGGGCACATGCCTGGATTGCGGGCTCGATCCCTAGTGTGGGGTGTGCAGGAGGCAGCCAGTCAATGATTCTCGCTCATCATTGATGTTTCTATCTCTTTCTCTCTCTCCCTTCCTCTCTGAAATCAATAAACAGATATTTAAATAAATAAATAAGCACAATAAAAACTTTTTTTTAAAAAAAGGGCGTGTGCTAGAGAAGGAACAGAATGAGCCGATGAAACAAATACAGCGACTAGAACAAGATGGCTGCTTGTTTCTCTCTCATCTAACAGACCAGGCGGGGCTGGAGCCCAGGTCATATGGGCTGTTCTGCTCTGCTCTGCAAGGTTGTTCAGGAGATCAGATTCCTTCTGTCTTGTCCTGCCATCCCTAGAGCGGTGTCGTAATCCACGTGTTCAAAACTGGCACACATCATCACATCCATGTTTCTACCCCGGGAAAGGGAAGAGGAAGTGGGCAGCAAGCAATGTTCCCATAAAAACATCATCTAGAAGTCGCACACCCGCTCACATCCCATTGGCTAAAACTACTGGACTACAAATAGCTCCCAAGGAGGCTGGGAAATGTAGTCTCCAGCTGGGTAGCCACTGGCCCAGCTAAACTCCAGTGGATTCTATTGGGAGCGTAAACATTGGGAACAGTCTTTGCCACAGGACCCCCTGTGGTCCTCTGAGAACTTCCTTTTGACCATTATCATTCTTGGCCGCACATCTGAAATGAGTGTTAGAAAGGATTCCCCCTCCTTGGGAGCACACAGCTTTCAGCTCACTTCTGAGGGTGGGGTTTGGGGGCCGGGGGTTTCTTGGGGACTGAACAATCACAGGCTTTTGGAGATCAGACCTGTGGCTTCCTTCTCTGGCTATCGAAGTCTATCCAAATCTTAGAAACCTCCTGGTCTCTTTCCTATCACTTTCATACAGTAGTTCCACACCCAACAATCCTTTCTGGGCATAGTTTTTAAGCCTGTCAACTTTTTTTTTTTTTTTTTTTACTAGCTGGTTTCCCTGACTGGCCCACACCTGCTGCCTCACCTTTGTGGTAGTTACCCTGAGGCAGTGGTCGGCAAACTCATTAGTCAACAGAGCCAAATATCAACAGTACAAGGATTGAAATTTCTTTTGAGAGACACATTTTTTAAACTTAAACTTCTTCTAATGCCACTTCTTCAAAATAGACTCGCCCAGGCCGTGGTATTTTGTGGAAGAGCCACACTCAAGGGGCCAAAGAGCTGCATGTGGCTCGAGAGCCGCAGTTTGCCGATCACTGCCCTGAGGCACTGGAAACAGATGAGAAGATAGATGGTCCCCTTAATCAGATCTTTGCCTCATTGCCAAGTGGAGAAATCCTAGTGGCAGATTATATCGTCTGCCTTCCAGGTTACCACAGGGTGGGGCTTTTCAAATAATACGTCACAGAGTAGCAAGTGCATCCGCCTCCCACCTGGCTGTCTGTAGTTCTTTCACATTGCCCACCTGCTAAGCCAAGGCCACATATTCCAGATGTTTTTGTTAAAGCTGCATCTCACTTTCAGCATAAATTTCTGCATTAGGAATAGTTTAAGCTGCTGTAACAAAAATCCCAACATACAGTGACTCAAACATGACAAATCCCTTTTCTCTCACAATTCAGAGTAGGCAGTTGATCAGAGTAAAGAGGCAACTCAACTCTGCTCCAAATTCCTTCTGTCTTGTTGCTTTTCCATCCCTATGACAATAAACCATGTGGTCAAAGGTGTCCCGCCCCTTGCCAGCTTGTGGAGGGGAAAAGGAAGTAATGGACAAGCAATCTCCTGACAAAAAATGTGATCCAGAAGTTTCATCCCTTTGGGCCACATCCCATTGGCAGAAACTTAGTCACATGGCAATACTATGCTGCAAGGGAGTCTGAGAAATATAGTCTCTAGCTGCCTGGTTATGTGGTCTGGTTATTGGAATGGGAGTCTTTTTTTAAGTATTACTTAAAGAAAGGAGGACATGAATACTGGGGAACAACATCTCTGCCTCAAGGAGGAAGGTAAGCTATGAAGAGCAACACATCCCGATGGGCAGGGAAAACCCAGACTCTGTGCCATTTGCTCCTGGTCTCATTTCCTTGAAAATGAGGAGTTTCTTCATCAGCCAACCTGTTTTGTCCATCGTCCCCCTGGGACACCCTTGAGAGGGACACGGGGAGGACTCCCTGACTGTGGGAGAAACAGATGAGAAGATAGATGGTCCCCCTCCCATTAGCACCCCATCTCCCACTGGAGAACTGGGGATCACCTTAGACCTGTGCAATCACAGACACCTTTTGCAAACCTTGCCAATGTTTTTGTTTTTAATATATTTTTATTGATTTCAGAGAGAAAGGAAGAGGGAAAGAGAGATGGAAATAGCAATGATGAGGGAGAATCATGACTGGCTGCCTCCTGCATGCCCTACAGTGGGGATCGAGCTCACAGCCTGGGCATGTGCCCTGACCAGGAATCGAACTGTGACCTCCTGGTTCATAGGTCGCCTCTCAACCACTGAGCCACACCAGCCGGGCCTTGCCAGTGTTTTGTTTGTTAGTTTGTTGATCTTGACAGTTTGTTTTGCAATGCAGCTCAGAGAGAAGTTGGCCGAGCCCTGATAGCTGGTAACCAGCACCAAAAATTTTGCACAGGTCCAGCCTTCGAATCAGAACCCCCGACCCCCACTCCCACCCCCACCCCCATAACTTCTGTCTCTTAGATTCAGGGCTGGGGTTGTGCTACTTTCCTAAGCCTCAGCGTCTCCCTTGGCCTTGACGTCTGCTGGGGAGATGAGGCTGGCTTAACCTGCTCTGCTATCCTGCCCTGCTCCTTGGCTGTGCTTCAAGATGGGAGCACTGGCCGAAACCGGTTTGGCTCAGTGGATAGAGTGTCGGCCTGCGGACTGAAGGGTCCTGGGTTCGATTCCAGTCAAGGACATGTACCTTGGTTGCGGGCACATCCCCAGTGGGAGGTGTGCAGGAGGCAGCTGATCGATGTTTCTCTCTCATCGATGTTTCTAGCTCTCTATCCCTCTCCCTTCCTCTCTGTAAAAAACCAATAAAATATATTAAAAAAAAAAAAAAAAAAAGATGGGAGCACTGTAAAGTGATGAGAGTGGGAGGTTCTTGGGAAGGGACGCTGTACCAGTCGGTCACAGAGTCTCCCAGTGGTTTGAGTCAAATTGCCCTCTTCTTTTTTTTTTTTAAAGATTTTTTTATTATTTATTTATTTTATTTCATATATTTATTGATTTCAGAGAGGAAGGGAGAAGGAGAGAGAGATAGAAACATCAATGATGAGAGAGAATCATCGATTGGCTGCCTCCTGCACACCCCCCCACTGGGGATCGAGCCCGCAACCCAGGCATGTGCCCTTGGTTGGAATCGAACCCGGGACCCCCCAGTCCTCAGGCCAACGCTCTATCCACTGAGCCAGGCCGGCCAGGGCAAATTGCCCTCTTCTTCTCCCCACCTTGTTTGGAGTAGCCGGTCCCTCCCTGCACTGGAATGGGGCAAGCCTCTTACTCAGTACAAGCAATAGAAAGTGACTCTGCCCGAAATATCACTGGGCTCTCCTCTCTCCTCAGGGTGCAACATAGAAAACGCCTGCTACCCACTGGGCATCTGTGCTGAACGGACCGCTATCCAGAAGGCCATCTCAGAAGGATACAAAGATTTCAGGGCAATTGCTATTGCCAGGTGAGTGGGAAATCTGGGTCACAGCCATATTCATTCATCTATTCAGCCAACGTGCACCTGTTATGCATCCATTCATTCATCTGACATATGTTTATTCCATACTTCCTCTGTGCCAGGCACTGTAGAGGACTGTGGGCTGAGTGCTGAGGGTAAGGAGGAAAACAAGAAATGGACTCTGACCTTGGTGAGACTGCAGAGCAGGCGCACAACCAAGGCAACTAAGACAAGGGCAGGTGTCTTTGTGTTCTAATTTCAGCACAAAGTACAACAGAATCTCTCCAAGATGCAATAGAAAAGCAGCATAGAAGCCTAAAGCCAGAGGGACTAAAAATTACCTCGCTGCCTAAACCTGTCACTTACCCCCATTTCACAGCTGAAGAAACTGAGGCCCAGGGAGGTTGAACAACTTTAGTGACAGAGCCAGGACAAAACCCGATCTTTAGAGTCTCACCCCAGGGCTCACTCCACTGCGCCATGCTGTGCCAGGAGGTCAAACACTGTTCCCTGCTCTCCTTGAGCTGACACTGGGACCTGTCACGGTGCAAGTTGACTCTTGCCCTTGACAACACTCATCTGTCGGTGCCAAGAACCAGATACAAAACCAGCTGGTGGGGTGGTAGCAAGGTAGACCCGGGTATGGTTCCAACTAGTCAGATTCCAGCCCAGATTCTGGCTAACAAGAGCACTGATCAACACCCTCCACATGCCCTAGACATAAATTTCCAAGCTCCCACACACATACCCCTCAAGGGCAGCCCCTTCAGTTCTTCTCAGCCCTGGACCCAGACTCAGCGGCTCTGGAACTTGAACATGTGAATGGGCTCTTTTACGAGTGCGGACCCCATTATGCTTCTGATTTAATAGCAAATTGCTCACGTGCCTGGAAAATGACATGGGAGACTGCACGGCTGACCGAGTGCTGGTCTTTCGGGACATCTGGCTGCGTGGGTCATGCGCAGGAGTGAGTTATCTCTCCATCGTGGTGAAGCTACCGGACATTTCTGGCAGAAACATAAGGACCTAGAGCAAGGACCACAAGGGATGCATGATAGAAACAAGCCTCCATTTATTTTATTTATTTGTTTGTTTATTTTTTATTATTTTTTGTTGTTAGTCCTCACCTGAGAATATTTTTCCATTTATTTTTAGGGAGAGTGGAAGAGAGAGGGAAAGAGAGAGAGAAACATTGATGTGAGAGAGAAACACATCGATTGGTTGTCTTCTGCACAAGCCTTAACCAGGGCCCGGGCCAGGAAGGAGCCTGCAACCACGGTACGTGCCCTTGACCAGAATCGAACCCAGGACCCTTGGGTCCAAAGGCCGACGCTCTATCCACTGAGCCAAAATGGCTAGGACTATTTTATTTTATTTTATTTTTAGAAAAGCAAGAATTTATTGACCATAGCAAAAATATCATGGGGCCCCTTAGCGGTTAGGGATACATTCCCTGGGACTGAGCTGGTAATGCCCATTGCTCCCCTGGTTGCAAGTCTCCTGAGGTCCCTTTGAAGTTAGGGTACACAAGACTATGGGGGACGGAGAGGTGCAAGGGGATGCCATGGGCCTGCTCCCTGGAGAGAAAGCGCCCCCATTTCTTTTATAAAATTCTAAACTTGGCCTCTGTCTGGCCCCGAGGTGGAGCAGGTTATTGAAGGTTTCCTCCCTGAGTAACTGCGGCCACTTGTGGAGAAGGGCCCGCTTCCAGAGCCCTTCGCGAGCCCAAGGCCTCTCCTGGCTCCCTCGGCTCTGAGAGGAATACACGAGGCTGTGTGGGGAACATTTGTGTGGATAAGCAGAGATCAGGATGTGAATTACACTTTATAAAAAACATGAAGCCGAAACCGGTTTGGCTCAGTGGATAGAGCGTCGGCCTGCGGACTGAAAGGTCCCGGGTTCGATTCTGGTCAAGGGCACATACTTTGGTTGCGGGCACACCCCAGTAGGAGGTGTGCAGGAGGCAGCTGATCAATGTTTCTCTCTCATCGATGTTTCTAACTCTCTATCCCTCTCCTTTCCTCTCTGTAAAAAATCAATAAAATATATTAAAAAAAAAAAAAGAAATAACAAAGCTATATTTCTAAAAAAACAAACAAACAAAAAAAAAACATGAAGAGGGGTGGAAAAGCACTCCATTTCAAAGCTGATCCAAGAAAATAATGATATTCTGGGGGAAAAGAGGCCAAAGTCAACGAAAGGTTAATGGCACGGTAGCCTTGCTCTGTTTAGCATGCTCCCAGCGAAAGGCTTTTTCTCTTGTTCATTATCTACTTTTAAACATGGCTGGGTATTGCTGGCGATGATTAGCAAATATCCTTATTTACATAAAACCTGCATTTTCCCAGTACCCAACCGCTCTGCTCCGGGTATTCAGCCTGCACCAGCATCCCCGAGCCAGAAATAGTCATTATGGCACTAATCGTTTGTTCAAGTGAGAGCATGGACTTAGAGGATGAATGGAAGCTCCCCTGTTAGCATGGGCGACTGTGAGCCGAGTCCGAGAGCCCCCGTGAGGTCTGTAAGATAGAGAAAGCGGAGCCCAGAGTGGAATTTTGCTAATGAGGAGATAAGCCTGTCCCACTGGGGTCCCAGCTTCAGTCATCAAAGTCAATAAGTTTCCAGCTGGTCGAGTCTGATAAGCCTGGCCTCCGTGCGTGACCAAGGTCAGCACAAACCACAGGAAACCCTCCATACCAGCACGGGCAGGAGAGGGAGAGAGTTTGGGAAAGCATGGAGGGAATGTCCCGAGACACCCGGCTCGTTCTGGGATACCTTTCAAGCTTCAGTTCTTACTCTGGGCAGGAATGTTGGGTAATGGTTAAAAACCCAGGCTTGGGGCCCTAGCTGGTTTGGCTCGGTGGATAGCATCAGCCTGCAGACTGAAGGGTTCTGGGTTCAATTCCGATCTAAGGGCACATACCGAGGTTGCAGGCTGCTCCCCGGCCCAGGCCCTGGTCGGGGCACGTGCAGGAGGCAACTAACATCGATATTTCTCTCTGTCTTTCCTTCTCTCTTTCACTCTCTCTAAAAATCAGTGGGGAAAAAATATCCTCCGGTCAAGATTTAAAAGGCGACAACATCAAACCCCAGGCTTGGGTGTTATTGAGACCTGGTCTCAAATCTGGCTCCGCTAGCCACAAGCACGCTGGTTTCTTCAACAATCTGAGCCTGGCTTTTCCTCTATAAAGTGGAGAACACCTCCCCATTGGGCTGTGGTGAGGACTCAGGAAGGGACTTCAGTGAAGCTCCTGGCACAGAGTGTGCAATACATTAAAACTATTGTTTTAACGTTATCATTATTTCTTCTGCAAGGTACAAAACTTCCAAAGGCAGGGGCCACAGATCCTGGGTCCAAGTCCTGGTTCTGCTACTTACCAGCTCTGTGACCTTGGGCAGGTCACATCACCTTTCATGATCTGGAGCACGTGGATAATAAAAGTACTACGTGGCCCCTATATTATAAGGTTGATAGGGGGTTAAATGAGTGACTGGCACAGAGAGCTGCGATGTTAGGTGTAAGCCAGTATTCTTATCAGGCTGTGTCCCAGTCCTCAGAGGTATGCTGCCTGGATGCACCATCTTGTGATTTTTGAACCCTAGGCCCAACCCCACCTCCCAGTGGAATTCATGTTTATCCCACCCCCCTTGAAAACCCTAATGCAGGTCATCTTGTCCAACCAGCTGGCCATTGGACGGTTGGCTATGCATGTCACACGATTGAAAAAAGGAAGTGGTGAGCTTAGCAGGGGCCCGATCATACAGGGCCTTAACAGGCCATGGAAGGGAGGCTGGATTTCATTCAGAGCACCTGTCCCAGAGTCCTAACCAGTCTGTCCATGTTATGGATTTACATGTGCAGATTTTATCTCCCTTTCCAGCTGGTAAGATCCCTGAAGACAGGGATTCTCCAGGTGGTCTTTGTTGCTCCCTCCTCATGCCTGCCTAGCCTAGAACAGGCTCTAGGTCTACATGTGTGGAATGAAGAAGAAATTAACAAGAGTGCAACCTTCAAGAGCTTATGAAAGGCTCTGGCTGCAACGCCTGCCACCTGCTAATCACTAGGGTTCATGTGGCTCAGCGTGCATCCTGGCAGGGGTCCCCACCCTCACGTTCCCACAGGTTGTGGTTCTGAAGCTGGGAGGGAGTGTGCTCAGAGAGGACCCAACTTTTCAAGGAGCAGAACCTTTCTTTAACTGAATCTTCAATATAAAAGGGAGTCATCATGGCCCAGCCAGCATGACTCAGTGGTTGAACGTCAACCTATGAACCAGGAGGTCACGGTTCGATTCCCAGTCAGGGAACATGTCTGGGTTGTGGGCTTGATCTCCAGTTGGGGGTGTGCAGGAGGCAGTTGATCAATGATTCTCTCTCATCATTGATGTTTCTATTTCTCTTCCTCTCTGAAATCAATAAAAATATATTAAATAAATAAATAAATAAATAAATAAATAAAAATAAATAAAATAAAAGGGAGTCATCATGAAGATTAAGTAAAATAGCAAACCACCATAGCATTCTTTTTACCCAATACATAACATCTACCTCCATCTCCACTTGATACATGTTGGTTGGTTGGTTGGTTGGCTGGCTGGCTGGCTGGCTCCCCTCACTAGTCAAAAACTCCATTGTGCGCCATGGCTGGTTTCGCTCAATGGATAGAGCGTCGGCCTGTGGACCAAAGGGTCCCGGGTTCGATTCTGGTCAAGGGCACATGCCTGGGTCACAGGCTCGATCCCCACTAGGGAGCATGCAGGAGGTGGCCGATCCATGATTCTCTTTCATAGATGATGTTTCTATCTCTCTCCCTCCCTCTCCCTTCCTCCCTGAAATCAATACAAATATATTTTTTTAAAAACTCCATTGTGCAATGAATTTTGCCTATTCTGTTTACTGCTGTATCCCCAACAGTAGTGCCTAGCCTTTGTAGATGCTCAATAAATATTTGTCAGTTAAAATGAAATAATGCCTAGAAAGTGCTTTGCAGGGTGCCTCGTACATTCTGGACACATATTAAACAATATTTATTTGTTTATTATTTATTTCCTCACCTAAGGATATTTTTCCATTGATTTTTAGAGAGAGGGAAAGACAGAGAAATATCAATGCGAGAGCAACACATTGATTGGTTGCTTCCTGCATGTGCCCTGACCAGGGCCCTGGCTGGGGAGGAGCCTGCAACCGAGGTGCATGCCCTTGACTGGAATCGAACCAGGACCCTTCAGTCCGCAGGCCGACGCTCTATCCACTGAGCCAAACCAGCTAGGGCCATATTAAACAAAATGATAATTATTAATATATCATAAGATGAATTAATTATCAAATACTATATAGAGCACGTAGTAGATAATAAGACTGTATATGATAAGGTACAAAATTTACGACAGAGCTTATATATATAAAGGAATACCTGCTTGATAATTAGTATAGGCAATGACAATATGTGCATAGCATTCTAAAGTTTACAAAGTCTTCTCTCACCTTCTCATTTTATCTCATTCCTACAAAGGGGATGACATTAATCCCCCAATTTTACAGGCAAAGAAGCAAGCCTCGCCCGCATAAGTTAAAATGACTTGATCAAAGTCACACATGTTTATCAAAAGGAGGAACTGACCAAGAACCAACTTTGGAATTCTGTAATATTCCAGAGATGTCACAGAGCTGTGGGTCTAGAAGAGCAAGGGTGATGGTGGCTGCTGGCTTAACCTCTGGGGCTCCAGCAGGCTTGGAGGCTCCCACAGTTAAATCCACTTTCTTTAAGCACCATCCTTTGTCCTGTTCAGAGCTGCAAGACTGCCTGTGGGCGTCTTAATTCTGGGAGACAACCCCTTTGCTGTAAACTCCTCTTATCTGAACTTTCTCGGATGCAAGAAGTTCAGTTTTCTCTTTGAGTCACATGCATTTGGGGAGGTGGAGGAGTTAATACTCATCTGAAGATATTTTTTCCATTGATTAGAGATAGTGGAAGGAAGGGGGAGAGACAGAGAGAGAGAAACATTGATGTGAAAGAGACACATTGATCAGTCACCTCCTGCATGCTCCCTCACCAGGGCTGGGGATCAAGCCTGCTACTCACATGCATTTTATTCTTCCATGTCTCGGGGCCTTTGCACATACCATTTTCTTTGCTTGCAACACAGAAAAACCAGGGCTTCAGAATAGCACCTCTGTTACTTCATTTCCTTGCAGGTAACATGGTCATTCTGACACTCAGGTTGTACCAAGAATAAAATAAAATAATGGATGTTGAGTGCCTGATGCAGAGCAGAGTAGGTGCTCGCTAATGATGACTTATAAACTCTACACTTCCTCCAAGGACTGGGCCAAATGCTACCTCCTCCATAAAATACTCTCTCTCGCCTGGACTGGTTTGGCTCAGTGGATAGAGCGTCAGCCTGCGGACTGAAGGGTCCTAGGTTCAATTCTGGTCAAGGGCATGTGCCTTGGTTACGGGCACATCCCCAGTAGGGGGTGTGCAGGAGGCAACTGATCCATGTTTCCCTCTCATCACTGTTTCTAACTCTCTATCCCTCTCCCTTCCTCTCTGTAAAAAATCAATAAAATATATATTTAAAAAAATATTCTCTCCCCCTCTGTAGGCAGAGATTGTCTCCTTCTTACCATGCATTCTTACTGATTTTTGCGTAAAATGGCAGTTTTCTCTGTCGCCTACTGGACTGAGCAATCTCTTAAAGGCCAGAACAAATTTTCCTTAACTTTTGTGTCCTAGGGTGTGGGTGACAGTAAGTGCTCACTAAGTGTTTATTAAATGCACTAATGAAAAGAATGGTCCTGCCCATGGCCTCGCCTTTGCAACTTGGGAAGCCTCCAAGCACTGCATCCCAGCCTCTAGGACACAGTCTGTGAGTCAGGAACTGCCTGGCAGGCTGACTTACCCTGAAGGGGGCCTGAATCTCGGCCATTGTCCTCATGTCTCAGGAAAAACTGACCTGTCTGTGACTCTCTACTTCCCCAGTGACTTACAAGATGATTTCATCTCACCATGTGGGGCCTGCAGGCAAGTCATGAGAGAGGTAAGCAGCTCTTTCTTTCTGGAATGTAAACCGGATGCCTCCCGCTTTCCCCAGGCTGTGGGAGGGAAGCCAAGCTGCCGGAAGACAGCTACTCTCCTGTTTGCTTGGCTGGCTGACTTCAAAGGCCTTCCTGAGCCTACGCAAATCACTGGGTGTAATTCTTTCATTCAACAAATACTCACTGAGTGGGTGTCCTCCCCTTGTGAAAACATAGGCCAGGTCCTGCCCTCACAGAGTTTATAGTGCAGGAGACAAACAATAAACAAGGAGCAAAGTAAACAAACAGTAGAGTTTCTGAGAGTGAGGACGTGGCTATGGAGGAAAAAAATGCAGAAAAATGAATCATGAGTGACAGAAGGGGCAGCAGGTAATACTCTGGATCAGAGCCAGAGGTCAGGAAACAATAGCCCATGGGCAAACTCAGCCTACAGCTATTTATTCTAAATAAAGTTTTATTGGCACACAGTCACACCCATTCATTCACATATGGTGCGTGGCTGCTTTGACCCGACCACAGCAGAGATGAGCAGCAGAGATGAGCGATTACAACAGAGACCTTATGACCCAAAAGGCCCAAGATATTTACATCTGGCCATTTATGGAAAAAAGTTTGCCAACCCCTGCTCTAGATGCCCAGGAAGGGCCTCTCTTTGAAGATGACATTTGAGCGGGGTACAAACAATGAGAAAAGACGGAACAGACAGAGGTCTAGAGAAGATTTCCAGCGGAGCAACCAGCAAGCTTAATGCCCATCACTTGGTGAATCTGACACGTCATGAGAAGGTCAAGGAGACTAGGACACCGTGAACAAGGGGGTTAGGACATGAAGTCGGAGATGGGGCAGGGCCAGATCACACACGGCCTTGTGGGCCATGGGACAGAGGGTATATTTTATTCCAAGAATAAAGGGAACTGAATTGTGCACTTAAAAATGGTTCAAGTGATACATCTTATATACACTGAGTGGCCAGATTATTATGATCTCTGAACGCATAACAACCTGGCCACTCAGTGTACTTCTCTTGAGTACCTCATTTATTTGATATCAAAGATACTATAGATCGTGCACCTGATCAGTTTTCCCCTTTGCACTGGCTGATAGAAAGCTCAGGGCAAATAGGTGGTTGATCTCCAGCAAAAGTCTAGAATACTTTTGGTATCCATTTGAGATACAAATACACTGAGTGGCCAGATTATTATGCGTTCAGAGATCATAATAATCTGGCCACTCGGTGTATATATACTAGTGGCCGGATGCAGATTCGTGCACATTGAAAGAAAATTAATTAGAAGAAAGATTAGTGCGGTAATTACAGTACTGCAAAAAATTACATGTCAAAATAGTGGATATAATATAGTATTATAGAATTAAAACACATGTGCGATTGGTACCAGTGAGAGCTTTACATGTATCGCGCATGCGTGAGTCAATGTTTAAATTGCCAGTGCACGTCATATGTACCAGCCAGTCAGTCGGACAGTCAGATGGACATACGGTCGGTCACTTAGCCTTTTCTTATGTATATGCTCGAGGCCCGGTGCATGGGATTCGTGCACTGGTGGGGGGTGTGGCCTGCGGGGACCACCCACTGTGGGAGCACTGCTCATCCCAGTCAGCCCAGCAGCTGTGGACCCGCCCTCTGAGCAGCTGCTCCCACTGTGGGAGTGCACTGACCACCAGGGGCAGCTCCTGCATTGAGCATCTGCCCCCTGGTGGTCAGTGCGTGTCATAGCGACTGGTCGAGCCATTCTGGTCGTTCTGCCATTCGGTCACTGGGCTTTTATTATATAGGATTAGGACATTAAAACAAAAGTTGGTAAAAAAAATAAATAATAAAGAAGGGACTTAAGGAAGACGATGTAGTTTTTATAAAGATCGTATGAACGGAAGGCTTGGATTTCTTCAACTCTAAAAACAAAGGACCAGATTCTTTCTTTTTTAAAATATATTTTTATTGATTTCAGAGAGGCAGGGAGAGGGAGAGAGAGATAGAAACATCAATGATGAGAGAGAATCATTGACTGGCTGCCTCCTGTACACCCCCTAATGGGGATTGAGCCTGCAACCTGGGCATATGCCCTTGACCAGAATCGAACCCGTGACCCTTCAGTCTGCAGGCCAATGCTCTATCCACTGAGACAAACCAGCCAGGGCAAAGGGCTGGATTCTTACTCCAGGCTCAGTAGAAGTTTCTGACATGTGCGTGTGCATTTGGGAAAAGGGATGTCAGGACCTTCCGTGGACTCTGAGAAAGGCCTGTGTCCTCCAGAATCCCAAAAGGTTAAAGCCACCAGCTTCAGGAATCCCACAGACCCCTGAGCTCTGATGTGATATCATCAGCCCCACCAAACGCAGCATCTCAGTTAATCCCTGCCCCAGCCTAGGCGGGAGGAGTGGGTCATTATCCCCATTTCTCAGAGAAGTGAAATGACCTGGGAAGGACAGTGCGGGTCGTGGGGAGCTGGCAATCACCACCGGACCACAGCAGAGATGAGCCGTTATCAGGAGCAGACCGACTGCGCAGCCTGCTCCTTGCGGCTGACTCCTTCCCTTATGGTTTGGTAAACAGGACAAGTTCATCTCAGCCCTGGAGGAGACATGCTGGTGCTTTGCAGAATAGAAGCTGCTCCTCCACCTGGCTTCTGCTGTTGCGATTGTTTATATTTGGGGCAGATGGGTTGTTTCAGTTTTGCTTTTCTGCCTTGGGGGTCTCAAGGCATCTGTCCAATATGCAAGCTCCACGTTTCTGCCTGGGCTGCAAAGCAGACACGGTTAGCAGAACACATTGCCCGAGTCCAGGTGCAGAATGCCACCGTGAAGGCGCTGTTCTCACAATGTGGACTTCATCGCACTTCGGAGGGGCAGAAACGGTTGCCCTACTCCCCGGCAAGCCCAAGGCCACATAGGGAAACCACATCAGGACGGCAGCTCCCTGGCTCCTGAGGCCTGAGTTGGTCCAATTGCTGGTTGGCAAACGAGAGAAAGCAAATGAAAAGGCCTAAGGGGAGAGAAGCAAAACTGAAAACAAAACGCTAATAATAAGAGACGAAGCTTGGGGACTAGGGACCAGGCACTTAAACTCACGCAACTTTCATCCGTAAAACTCACTTTCACCCATACCCCCAGGCACAGCCTGCTGAGCACATTAATTTTAAAAAGCCACAAGGCTGATGGTGCCTGGTAAAAAGTTGCAGATTCAGACAGAAGCGTGGAAACAGCAGGCTGCAAACCTGAGCGCTCATGAGCAAATGCTAGCAATCAACAGGAATGGCTTCCAATAACTGAGCATTTACTATGTGCCAGACACTGCATACGGGCGCTTTACAAAGCCCGTCACCTGTCATTATCACAACCCCTGGCCAGGCAGGCCTCGGTCTGTTGATTCCCACATCAGGCCTCTTTCCTTTATGCCACAGCCGATTTAACTCTCCATCTTCCTGCCTGTTACAGTCTGTCTCTGAAACCATTTCACAGAATAAGACACTGAGACCCAAAGAGCTTAGTCATTTGCCCAAGGTCACAAGCAAGGGTAGCCCTGATCGTGTAAAGGAAACATGTAGAAACAGATTTGGGCTAAAATTCTGCTTTGCTGACATTACCCGGCTAAGCGTCAGTTTTCGTATCAGTAAAATGGGGGTAATAATGGCACCTACCTCCAAGGGTAAAGGATGAAATCACTCGGGTGCAGTATCCGGGGTGCACCTTCTCCTGGTTGTGAGGAGTGAGCGAGATGCTGGGAGGAAGGGAAGCAGGTATTGGTTGTTCTTTGTCCTGGCAGGAGGAGGCCGCCCAGGGGTTCGATATTGTTCTCATAAAGCCCTGAGTGCATCCATAATTACATTTATTTGCCCATTAACAGTGTGCAAAGCGCTGTACTAACCGCTTAACATGCCATCTCTCATGGGCTCTTCCCTCCAGCTCTGTGAAGCAGGTGTAATTGTCACTCCCATTTCACAGATGAGGAAACTGAGGCATGGAGAGGAACATTAGATAGGAAGAGGTAGAGCCAGGCTCAAACCCAGGTCTGCCCTAACCCCTCCGCCACACTGCCTCGCTCACGCTAGCTTTGCCTCTTTTCCAGTTTGGCTCCAACTGGGCTGTCTACATGACCAAGCCGGATGGCGCCTACGTTGTCAGGACAGTGCAGGAGCTGCTGCCTGCCCCCTTTGGGCCTAAGGGCCTGCAGAAGATGCAGTGAAAGATGGAGGACGCCCCCCGCCTGGGAGCGCCTGGGTTCCCACAAGTGCTTAAGGAGCCAGCCATCGGGAATGCCTCATGAAGACCTTCGCACGGACCTGGGACACCCGCCGAATGGGCCCAAGCCCACAGGCGCTGGGCAGAGATGACTTTTGCAAATGATTCTCAAGCACTTCGGTCTCCGACGGAAGTGACAGAGGGTCTCACTCCAGCCTGGGTCATGTCCCCTCCCTGTAACCCTCCTGCCACCCGGACCAGAGAAACCCACGCCTTCCCCTCCTTCCTGCGGGCCCTCTTTAAAATCCAGGCCAAGTTTGGACTGCTTCCCCATTAGCCTTCCCAAGGTTCTATCGTGTTCTGAGCGACTTTTCTAATTATAAACATCAGGAGAGCACATGTGCTCGTCGCCATCATTGCCCGCAGCTCCCGGGAGGGACAGGTGATTTGTCTCTGTGCAAAGACCTGGCCGCGGTATGCTGGCAGAGGAAATGGGCCCTTGGCACCGTGTGCCCCTCGGTGTGGCGAGATGAGGTTCTTAGGCTTCTTGGCCCTGTGTCTCCAGAAAGGAGATGACCACCCCGTCCCCACCCCCCCCAGCTGGGTCTAACTCTCCGTGGTGGCCATTTCCAGTGTCTGTTTGGGGCTCCTTCTCCTTACAAACGAGGGGCCAGGCTTCAGGGAGGTTAAGTAAGTTGCTCTAGGACTATGGCAATGTTCACACCGGAATCCAGGTCCTCAAACTCCCACGGTGGTCTCTAGAAATAGTGCATGCTCTTGGCGGGGCACTGTGCTAAGGTGATCAACACATCGGAACCCTTTTAGTCCTCACTTATCAAGCTCAGAGTATGCTGCCCTCCCTTTACCAATGGACAAAAATCCACGCTCAGAGAGGTTAAGTCACTTGCCCAAAGTTGCACAGCTAATATGTAGCAGGCTGGAATTTGGACCAGGTCTGCCTGATTCCAAGTGTTTTTCCATTCTCCCACAGCTGATGTCTGGCTGCCTTTATTTATCTGAGTATCGTTTATGTGGCAAATTCTGCAGAGAGGAAGATGTATAAGAAAGTCTGACCTTGAGGAACTTGCACTCTGACAAGGAGAGAGAGGTGTAAACAGATCTATTGCACAGAAATACTGTGATTCAGGCAGGTCCCAAGTGCAAGGTGGGTACTGTGGGGGCTATGCCACCTTCTGGGGTGTGAGGAGGGTCTGTTCCATTGGTGCATTGGCTGCAATACACACACACACACACACACACACACACACACACACACACACACACTTAGCCAGGCCGACCTGCTAAGGGTGACAGCACTGAGTGTCCTCCCTGGAGGAGTTGCCTGAGTACTAGGGTGAGAATAGAGCATGGGTTTCCCCTATCTAGGCAAGCACGTTGCTGGGAGCACAGGAAGTGATGCCCTTCCCTGGGAGTCCCTCCACTCTGATCGGATCCGGAGCAGCTACAGATGTGCCTGGGAGGACTGGCTTCACCGCACACCCCACCCACCTGTGCCATCTGGCAGGTGCAGCACTCCGCTCTGCCTTTCCTGCGACATGACTGCTGGGTCTCCTGCACACACCTCTGGGTGGTCTCAAGGTCCCAATATGGGGGTGGGGGGAGAGGGGAAGAAAACAAGAGAATGCTGAAATTAAAGAGACCACGATGCTAATATCAGTTAAAATTCTGCTCAGTGGGAATCTAGATGGGTGATTTTTTTCTTTGTTCATATCTGTATTTTTTTAAAATATATTTCTTTATTGATTTCAGAGAGGAAGGGAGAGGGATAGAGAGATAGAAACATCAATGATGAGAGAGAATCATTGATCGGCTGCCTCCTGCACGCCCCCTACTGGGGATCGAGCTCACAATCCGGGCATGTGCCCTTGGAATCGAACCTGGGACCCCTCAGTCCGCAGGCAGACGCTCTATCCACTGAGCCAAATCGGCCAGGGCCATATCTATATTTTTTAAACTTCCGAAACTTTTTAATATTTTATAAGAACCAAATGGTATTGCATAACGGTTAAATATTTGGCGTTGGACAGCCTTCAAACTGTGTGGCTTTGCGCAAGTATTTCCTTACTCTGACACTCGCTATCAGCATCTAAAGTGGAGGGGACGGTCCCCACCCATGGAGTTGCTGTGCGGGTTGAATGGGGTAATGCACATTAAGAAGAGCCCAGGGTTGGACCCTCAGTAAGCTCTTGGCACAGGGCAGCTGTAAAAGGTGACACATTTTGGTCCGTTGAACATGGATTTGATTTTTGCAAACAGGCAGCAGTCTTTTATAGCCAATCTACTCACTGATTTGCAAATTATTTATTAAGTGCCTTCTGTTCTGGGCCTTGGGCCAAACCGCGGGGAGGTAGCAATGATGAGACAGATAAAGCCCCTGCCCTCCGAGGCTCTGGCGGTACCTGTGGGAACTGAGAGCTAATGGTTCTAGAACTTCACGTCACCCAAGGGGAAGAACGAGCTCTGGGAGCACTCGCAGGAGGAGAGGAGCTTGCCTAGGAAGGGGCAGGACAGTCCTGAGGAGGGGAGGGTCCAGCCAGGGCATCAGCAGGGTCCTGCATGAGGAAATTGGGCTTGGGGAGGGGCAAAGAATGAGGACTGCCTAACGGACTAAGCCCAGCATTCTCTTATACTTCTCGGAAACAGACTGCCAAAGGCAATTCGCCAGAGATTGTTTGACTAATGTCTGCTGGGAAGAACAACACTCCTTTGGCTGGAGAGGGGCTGGGATGTTTATTTAAAATATACGCACAAGGCCTGGGGTGGGACAGAGGCTGGGAGGAGGGAGGTTAATGGGGGGGGGGGTTTGGGGGACATCTGTAACACTCTCAACAATAAAATAAATTTTAAAAATTATATATATAATTTCATTTTGCAGTCCCGTGCTCTGAGGACCTAAGATTTCAGAGCAGCACATGCTCTATTGCTCGCAGGGGTCCTCAAACTACGGCCCGCGGGCCACATACGGCCCGCCGAGGACATTTATCCGGCCCGCCGGGTGCCGCTGCCTGGCCTGCTTAGCAGCCGACTCGTCCCGGGCCCGCAGTGCGCATAGGAATTTGTTCATAGTTTTTTTTTTTTTTTAAACTATAGTCTGGCCCTCCAACGGTCTGAGGGACAGTGAACTGGCCCCCTGTTTAAAAAGTTTGAGGACCCCTGGCTCAGAGCCTTCTGTGGGGTTTAGGACCCTACAGCTGAGTCCCAGATTCCCATGGGAAGAAATAGAAGCATGCAGATTTCCGCTGCTCTTGCCAGCTGCTGCTCATTGCTTATGTAAACGACAAGATTCTTTAGGATCTCCTTTTGGCAGAGAAGAGGGCACAACTCTGACGGACACTGGGTACTTGGGGTGCCTGTGTCAGATATGAAGCCAGAAGACACTGTCCAAGAATAAGGGGTGGCCCAGTAGGTCTCCCCCACACATAATATTGTGAACATGATTATATGGGCACAGAAACAGGCATGGAAGGAACACCCAGTCTATTTGTTTTTGAGGGGTATGGGAAGGGGAAGTTAAGGTGGTGGGGGGAATTGAAAACTCTGACTGAACAGAAAAAAAAATATGGCATCATGATGCATTAGTTATTTATTGCTGTGTAACAAAAGTTATGCCAAAAGTTAGCGGCTTGGGACGACAGAAATTTATTATCTCACAGTTTCTGCAGGTCAGGGATCTGGGCAGAGCTGGGTCATCTGGTGGCTGCTGTCTCATCCAAGGGTTAGACTGGGGAAGGATGTACTTCAAAGCTCACTCTCATGGTTGTTGGCAGGATTTAGTTCCTGTGGGCTGTTGCTATGGCTATTCACTTCCTTGCTATGTGGGCCTCTCCACAGGGCAATTTACCACATAGCAGCTGGCTTTCCTATGAAGAAGCGAGCAGGAGAGTGAGCAAGGGTGAGCAAGACAGAAGCCCACATTGTCTTTTTGCAACCTAACCATGAAGGTGACAGCCCATAACTTTTGCCAAATTCTATTCCTTAGGTCCTTAAGGTCCAGTCCACAGCCAAGGGGAGGGGATTGCACAAAGGCATGAATACCAGGGGCTGGGCTCTCTAGAGATGTAAACATTGAAAACGCACATGGACAACAGTAAAGAAAACAGAAGAGTAGGTAAGGGTGGCAGAAGGGCTAGGGAAAGCGGGCCATCAGTCTCAGGCAGCAGGGATGACGTGGTCAGCTTTGTGCCTTAAATAGCTCCGGCTGCCAAATAAAGAGGTATTAGAGATCTGAAGGAAACCATAGCAAAAATAGCTAAAAGAGTAAAATATTTTTGCCTCTGAGCTTAGAAGTTAGAAAAGGAGATTGTTGCTTTTCATGATGAGCATCCTATATAATAAAAGTCTAATATGCAAATTGTCCCCTTGACCGGGAGTTCGACCTGGGGCTGGGGCCAGCCAGTCAACCACAGGAAGGGAGGCCCAGGCCAGCTGCAGGCAGCTGGGCAGCGGGGGAGGGAGGTCTCGGCCAGCAGCCGGCAGCTGCTAGGGACCCTACCCGTGCACGAATTTTGTGCCCTGGGCCTCTAGTGTGTGTGTGTGTGTGTGTGTGTGTAGTGTTTTTTAAACCTTTTATTTGAAGGACTTTTTAATCTAAAAACAAAACAAAACACACACACACACAAAAAAAGGGAATACAAAGAAAGAAGTCCTAGAAAGGAAATTCATTTATCAATAACGGTAAATTCCAGAGCACAAATGCAGTGGGTGATTCTGTTGAGGGTGGGGGGTGAGCCACTCAACATTCCTATGGTTTTCCTCCGTCCCCTTCTGGCTCACTGTCGGAAAGGAGGTGTGAGTCCGGTGACTGGGAGTTCAGAAGGATAGCCCGGCCCCTTTCTCTCTCCTCCTCCTTGGGAGTGAGCCTGCCCACTGAGGACTTGTGTTCCCAAATGGCTCTCAGCCAGGGCTGGGGATTCAGAAGGCCCTGTGCTGGGAGCTGGGGGATCAAAGGTTTGAAAATCGCTATCCCTGTCCTTACAGAACTCACACTTTAGAAAGGGAACCGGAGAAGGAACATCTTGCTCAGTCTAGGACAGGGTAAAGAAGGCTTCCTGGAGGAGGTGACCTCAAGTATGAATAAGGATTCTTGCCCTGGCTGGTTTGGCTCAGTGGATAGAGTGTCGGCCTGAGGACTGAATGGTCCTGGGTTCGATTCCAGTCAGGGGCACATGCCTGGGTTACGGGCTCGATCCCCAGTGGGAGATGTGTAGGAGGCAGCCAATTGATGATTCTCTATCATCATTGTTGTTTCTATCTCTCTCTCCCTCTCCCTTCCTCTCTGAATCAATAACGATATATATATTTTTAAAAAGGATTCTTTTAAGAGGTAAATCAAGACAAAATGAGTCGCCAAAACCGGTTTGGCTCAGTGGATAGAGCGTCGGCCTGCGGACTGAAGGGTCCCAGGTTCGATTCCGGTCAAGGGCATGTACCTTGGTTGTGGGCACATCCCCAATAAGAAGTGTGCAGGAGGCAGCTGATCGATGTTTCTCTCTCATCGATGTTTCTAACTCTCTATCCCTCTTCCTTCCTCTCTGTAAAAAATCAATAAAATATATTAAAAAAAGGTATATTATTTAAAAAAAAAATGAGTCATCTTCCCACGTGCTCTGCTCACTTCTCAACATAATCAATAGACCAAGTTTTCAAAGATTTTCCTTTGAATTGTGAGCTGTTTCCAGCATTTGGGATAGTGATGTCTGACATTCTAAGTCAAAAGTTACCTATCTCCCATATATAACCCAGAGAAATTAAGATTGCACAAAATATTAACATTAGTTACTTGTGGACAAGCAAGGGAAAAAAGGCAAAAAAAAAGACAGGGGGGGTCAGTGTGATGCTTGGAAAGACTGCAAGGAATTCAGCATTGCTGGACCATAAAGGTAGGGAAGATGGACAGCAAGAAAGATGCCAGGGCCAAATAGTAAAGGACTTCTGTGCCAGGCTAAGGAGCTTAGTCTTCACCCTGCGGGCACTGGCAGGGGCAAAGAGCCTGTGAAGGACTTTATGCAGCAGGTCACATAACCATATGTTTACTTCGAATAATCGCTGCAGGGCAGCCAATTGAACTGCAGACTGTCTGAATTTCTCAACAACACATCGCCCTAATCCACCACCAGCACGTTTTCATCCATCTTGTCCCGGCGAAACAGAGGCACTTCTTCCCAGTGAAATCTCACTCTTTGCCCCCTGTTGTCTGATTCGAACCTCCAAAGACGGCTCCCGGCCTTTCAAGCAGTCGGATTTTCATCTGGCGGCGGCTTTGCTCTGTCAACAGTTTTAGCAAAATCTCCTTCCACCTCTGCTGGCAGTTCAGAGATAGCGTGTCTGAAATGGGCTGTGGACAAAGGATGTTGCTGCCCTGGGAAAATTTGTCTGTCTCCTGCCAGGAAGAGACAAAGGATATTGAAACGGTGCCAGACGAGAAGGTCAAAATGCCCTTGGCAGGTGTGGGTTTTTTCCTTGTCTTTTTCCATTTTTCCATTAGCATCAGCTTCCCCCCACCCCGCCCCCATACCGTGTCCTTTGGGGAAGGTTAAGTGATGCTTCTTATGTATTTTATGAAAACTACACAGTCTCGCTGCCTGGAAAGTAAAGGAAGGTACAGTGAAGACAGAAGGGCGCCCACAGAGCAGAGTGTAGAGCAGGGAGACCCCTGTGGTCTCACCAGTAACCCCCCTCCGTTCTCTAATTCTTGTGGCTGAGCCTGTCAAAGCCTGCCTGGTACCCAGTGATGTTTAATAATGGTCTAGGTAGGGCCCTAGCTGGTTTGGCTCTGAATTGCCTGCAAAGGTGGAAGGAGATTTTGCTAAAACTGTTGACAGAGCAAAGCCGCCGCCAGATGAAAATCCAACTGCTTGAAAGATCCCGGGTTTGATTCCGGTGGAGGGCACGTGCCCGGGTTGCGAGCTCTGTCCCCAGTGGGGGGCATGCAGGAGGCAGCCGGTCAATGATTCTCTCTCATCATTGATGTTTCTATCTCTCTCTCTCCCTCTCCCTTCCTCTCTGAAATCAATAAAATATGTATTTAAAAAATAATAATAACGGTCTAGGGATGAGTGACACTCTCCTATAGCATATTAAGTCTTCAGTATAAACAGATACCTCAGCAGAAAACCATATACCATATCCCAATTTCCCCTTCTTGGACCAGCACCGAAGAGACAAAAGATGTTATCAGAGAGCCTCAGGGCCATCTCTTGAGACCTGAGACTTGGTGCCACCATGGGGTTCCTTTTCCAGAGAACAGAGGGGCACAAGTGGAGTCAGGGCCATAGGTCCTAGGAAAGCCAGCTGGGTGTTCCTCTATGATAAAGCCGTATCTGCGCCCCAGAAAGGAGAACAGAATCCCAGCAATTCCTTCCAGAAGCATGTCTGTGTAGTATTGAACTTGCTTGCCCTGTCCATCCATACGGCTGCCAAAGAATCCAGCCTCATACTGTGCTTGGTTCAAACCCGTCAGAGAAATTTAGATTTATCTACAGAAGTGAAACAGTCCAGCACCATCTTGACCGGAGGTCCAGTGCTCCCTGTTGAATAAGAGACTACACAGCCTGCAATGGAGAGTTAAGTAACATCGCTCTGGAGATTTTGGTTTCACAGGTGGGTGAGTTAAGAATCACAGGTCTGGCGAGTTTATTTGCACCTTCAGGGACTAAATCCAAAGGCTGATAACAAATGCACTCAACTCAAAACAATCCATTCAATGTTCCTTTCATGAGTAAGTCTTCAATCACCAGCCTCCTGGTAAAATGTTACATTCCTGGAAGAGTAAAGAAAATCCTTGTACTTAAAACTAAAGATCTCAGACAACCTCTTGTTCCCTCTCAGTAAACATTAAAGAGAAGAGCTGTAATGATAAGGACACATAGCAGATGAATAGATTTAAACTTTAAATGAGACCTTTGCCCCAACTAAGTTTCCACGAGTGAGTCTGTGGTCACCGGACTGTGAAGTTTCTGCTATCTTCTCTTTGTTATCTTTCTCCAAAGGACAATTTCAACAGAGCATTTTATTTATTTTATTTTACTTTATTTTATTTCTAGAGGCCCGATGCACGAAATTCGAGCAAGAGGCTTGGCCCTCGCAGCCCCTCGCAGCCTCGGCTTTGTCTGGAAGTTCGTTCGACTGTTCGGTCTAATTAGCATATTAGCTCTTTATTATATAGGATTTTTTAAAACCTCACCCGAGGATATTTTTCCATTGATTTTTTTGGAGAGTGGAAGAGAGAGGGAAAGACAGAGATAAATATCAATGTGAGAGAAACACATCGATTGGTTGCTTTCTGCATGAGCCCCGACCAAGGCCCTGGCTGGGGAGGAGCCTGCAACCGAGGTACATGCCCTTGACTGGAATTGAACCCAGGACCCTTCAGTCCACAGGCCTACACTCTATCCACTGAGCCAAACCAGCTAGTGCTCAACAGAGCATTTTAAATTGTAATTTAAAATTTTCTGAGATCAATAAAGAAAATTAATATCTGATTTCCTTATGCCTCTGTGTCCACATAAAAAATATCGAAACCTGTTAGGAATTTTTATGAGTTTATTTGAGCCAAACTAATGACAATTGCTGGGAAGAAAAATATCAATGGATTGAGAAAATGCTTTGGAGAATGGCAGTTTTGCAGCTTATTTTATTTTATTTTTTAATATATTTTTTTATTGATTTCAGAGAGGAAGGGAGAGGGAGAGAGAGATAGAAACATCAATGATGAGAGAGAATCATCGATTGGCTGCCTCCTGCACACCCCCTACTGGGGATTGAGCCCACAACCCAGGCATGTGCCCTTGACTGAAATCAAACCCCGTATCCTTCAGTCTACAGGCCGACACTCTATCCACTGAGCCAAACTGGCTAGGCTGCAGCTTATTCCATACATTAAAATAAAAGGAGGCGATATGGAAGGGTTATATTAAATCCATTGTTGGTAGATTAAAGAGGCAGGAGGAAGCAAAGCCGGGGAGGGAATTTCTATGATTGGATAAAAAGCAAAATGTAGAGACACATACTTCTTTTACAATGGTCGATACAGGATAGCTAGTAATTAATATTTACAGCACGTGGAGATGGTATTCGGGAAACAAGAGTAAAAATGAGGAGTCTCTGGTCTCTGCTCTGGCGCACTGGTCATGCCCTGAGGGTCCGGAAAAGGAGATTACTCTGATATTTCAAAGGTATGCTACACTAGATGCAAAAAGACAATAGATAGGCTCACTTAAGGTAAAGATTGGCCTCTGTCAAGGAAGCTACAGGCCTAGGAAGGAACTACCTACCATGACTCTCTTTTATTTTTATTTATAAATATTTTTAATTGATTTCACAGAGGAAGGGAGAAGTAGAAAGAGAGAGACACATCAGTGATGAGAGAGATTTCATTGATTGGCTGCCTCCTGCACGCCCCACACTGGGGATGGAACCCGCAACCTGGGCATGTTCCCCAACCGGGTATCCAACTGTTACCTCCTGGTTCATAGGTCGATACTCAACTCCTGAGCCACGCGGGCCAGGCCCCATGACTCTCTTTTATTTTTTATTTATTTATTTATTTATTTTTTTTAAATATATTTTATTGATTTTTTACAGAGAGGAAGGGAAAGGAATAGAGAGTTAGAAACATCGATGAGAGGGAAACATCGATCAGCTGCCTCCTGCACACTCCCCACTGGGGATGTGCCCGCAACCAAGGTACATGCCCTTGACCGGAATCGAACCTGGGACCTTTCAGTCCGCAGACCGATGCTCTATCCACTGAGCCAAACCGGTTTTGGCCCCATGACTCTCTTTTAGTGAGGAATTTGGGCTGTACGATGGGTCACCCTCGAAGCCCTGCTGGACTTCCACTCCACCAGACTCACGCTGCCACTGTAGCCACCTGGCCTGAGACCGATGCCACCTCTCCTCCTGAGGAGGCAGGACTTCCCACCAGATGCTCAGTCTGCTGGCTCCTGTCTGTAAGCTCCCTCCTTTCTGTGTGTAACCTGCATGAGACTGTTGGCTTAGTGGGGTCTCCCCTAATAAAACTGGCATTGTGGAAAGACACAAACGTGTGTGAGTGACTCCTTTCAGAGACGCCCCCTTGCTCACAGCACCTTTTTTCTATGGGAGATGGAGAGGGCCTAAGTAACAGATTACTGAGCTTGACCAGAAAATTCCATGATGGTTATGTTTCTGGGAGAGGTTGAAACTGCAATTAGATTGGGTATTAAATCTGGGTTTGGTATCATGGGTTTTTAGCAGGAGTGTTGCCATTTTGGGCCTGTGTAGGGTTTTTTAAATAAAGAGGTAATATGCAAATTAACCCTCACGCCCTCACAAGATGGCTGCCTACGACCAGGCCGGCAGGGGGGTTAGTGAGGGATGACCAAATGACTAAACAAGCAGGCTGCATGAGGTGACCAGGCCAGTAGGGGGGTTAGTGAGGAATGACCAAACAACTGAACAGCAGGCTGCATGGGGCGACCAGGCCAGCAGAACCATGAGGGGCGACCAGGCCAGCAGCGGGGGGGGGGGGGGGGGGGGCAGTTAGGGGCAACCAGGCAGGCTGGCAGGGCAGGTGAGCAATTAGGAGCTAGCAGTCCAGGATTGTGAGAGGGATGTCCAACCCCCAAGGGGTCTCGGATTGGAGAGGGTGCAGGCTGAGCTGAGGGGACCCCCCCATGCACAAATTTCGTGCACTGGGCCTCTAGTTTATTGATAATTGTTGAAGCTGGTTAATGGTTACATGGAGTTCACTATACTACTGTATTTTTGTGTATGTGTGAAAATTCCCATTTTAAAAAAAAAAGAAAAAAGAAAATTAATCCCTTTATCAGCCATTCCTAACAGCTGGTTTGGGTAACAGGGTTGTGCCACTAACAAGCTGTATCACTCAGGTAAGTCCCCCCACGTCTTGGGGACTCAGCTCACTCCTCTGAAAAATGTGGCCTTGGGTGATATTTCTCTGTGGGCTTGTAGAGAGGCGTCTAAGGGCATTGGGGAGGGGAAGGACTCAGTAGGCAAGGCAACATGAACTTTAACCTCAGCTCTGACACTGTGACTGCTGTCACTGCCCTTGAATGCTTTAGTTTCCTTATCTATAAAAATGATATTCCTATCTCCTCGGTGGGAAGATTAAATAAATTAACAGTAGTAAAGAGTCTGGTGGGTGATACTCCAGATTCCCTGGGCCAGCAATGTTCTTTCCGGACCTGCCTGACATGCACCACCACCGCACCGGGTCTAAAGTGCAAAAGGGCAAGAAACTATCCAGCGCCAGGTTCGCGCACAGCGCCCTCGCGCGTTCAGCGCTGGAACTGCCGGACCCGTGACCCCGCCCATCGACGCCCCTGCACGCGCACGCGCCTGCGCAGAGGCACCGCCCCCGAAGTTTGTTGTTGTTGTGACTCGTGTGCCGGACGCCTGCTTCGTGACCATGGCGGTGCGACAGGCGCTGGGCCGGGGCCTGCAGCTGGGTCGAGCGCTGCTGCTTCGCTTCACGGCCAAACCTGGCCCGACCTACGGCTGGGGACGGCCTGAGTGGCCGGGTCCCGCGGCGGCCCGGGGTCGCGGAGAGCGCCCGGGCCAGGCCGCGGGACCCGGCGCGGAGCCGCGCAGGCTCGGGCTCGGGCTGCCCGACCGCTACCGCTTCTTCCGCCAGTCGGTGGCGGGGCTGGCGGCGCGGCTCCAGCGGCAGTTCGTCGTGCGGGCCCGGGGCGGCGCGGGCCCTTGCGGCCGGGCCGTCTTTCTGGCCTTCGGGCTGGGGCTGGGCCTGGTTGAGGAGAAGCAGGCGGAGGGCCGGCGGGCGGCCTCGGCTTGTCAGGACATCCAGGTGAGCGCCCGCAAAGGACGGGGCGGGGCGGGGCCCGCAGTTAGGCTTGGAGCGGATTTCAGCTGGTGAGGGCGGGGCTAGGAGGGGCGGGGTGCTGATGGTGGTGGGGGCGGGGCCTGGAGGCATTTAGTGACCGAAGCCCTGAATTAAGATTTATCCTCCCTCCTCAGACGAGGACATTCCTTGAAAATCACCAAATAAGGCTTATTTTCAGTGTTACTGGTTTTCTGGTGTAGGGACAGCATATCACTTTTGTTTTTCTGTGTTCCCTTCCTCAAACATGCTTTGGAAGATAGGCTGCTAATTATACGTACTGTTGCACCATTGCTCATAGTTTTGTGTCATAACATTCTATCCCTGAGGTAGTTGTCGTCCCTAATTTATGGATAAGGAAGCGTTCTCAGAGAGGCAAAATAACTTGCTTGAACCCAAAACAGCTAGTAAAGCGTGGTGCCCTGAAGCACTGAGCCAGGCTGCCTCCACAGTTTAGCCAGACAATTAGTGACGCAGTTGAAGCCAAAGTAAAATTATGAACAGAAAGGAAGACATCACACCAAATGGTTTTAGTTAACCTGTATGGAGTTATCTAGAGTGAGTGGATATGTAGGGGGTTTTAGGCTTTTTTATTTTTGGAATATATTTTTATTGATTTGAGAGAGGAAGGGAGAAACAGAGAGAAACATCAATGATGGGAGAGAATCATTGATCGGCTGCCTCCTGCATGCCCCCCACTGGGGATGGAGCCTGCAACCTGAGCATGTGCCCTGACCGGGAATTGAACCGTGACCTCCTGGTTCTTAGATCGTGGCTCCAGCACTGAACCACACCAACCAGCGGGCTCTTAGGCTTTTAAAAATTGCTTAAAAACAATTCAGAGACCTCTGTTTCTACCCAACTAAAATCCTCATAAGTCAGGGTTCTTCAGAGAAATAGAACCAATAGGATATGTTTATAGAAAAAGAGATTTATTTTAAGGAATTGGCTCTGCAATTCTGGAGGCTGGCAAATCCAAAACCTTAAGGGTAGGTAGGCAGACCCAGGAAAGAGGCATCATTGCAGTTCAAGTGTGAAGGTCATCTGCTGGCAGAATTCCCTCTTCCAGGGAGTCCGTCTCCTGCCTGGGGTTTGGAGCCGCAGACTGAGTTAGTACTGCCTCTGCAATTTACAGTGGAGGGCTGCGGGGCTGGGAGATGGAGTGACTTGCCCAAGGACACAGCTGGTTAAGGACCAAGCAGTGTCTCCCTCCCCTGTTATCTGGTTCCCAGCCCAGTCCTTATTACTCAGCACTGGAGTGTCTCATGTTTGAGCTCTGGCTAGTTTGGGATGACAGGTGACATCTGACCTAGTCCCTTGCTTCTGTTCTTGTCTTTTGCTATTGCTCAGCTGGCAGAAGCCAAGGGTGGGAAACTTGATAATCCTGCTTAATAAAATTATGGAGGCTCTTTGTAACTGAGGAGCTCTATCCTCCTAAGCTTACCATCTACACGTCCTTTTCTCACACTTCACTTAAAATTTTAAATTATTTTTAAATACAGGTGTTTGATTTCTTTTGGGGGAAAAAAAATCACCAGATCTGGCATCTCTAATACTAAAATTCCATATGGTGTCACAGTAGAAGAGTGGCTGCTCCATTTAGATGGAGGCATATGGAGGGGAAATTCAGTTACAAAATAGGCAAAAGACATGCGAGTATATTTCACCAAGAGGAGATACAGATGTTAAATATGTGTATGAAAAGATGTTCAAGATCACTAGCCATTAGGGAAATGAGGTTGAAAGCCCAATGTGACATCATTGCATACTTATTCGAACAGCTAAAATAAAAAATAGTAATGATACCAAATGCTGGTGAGGATGCAGAGAAGCTGGGCTGCTGGCGAGAATATAAAATGGTAAAACACTCTGGAAAACAGCAGTTTCTTTAAAAAGAAAACAAAAACAAAAAAATGCATTGCCGTGTGACCTAGCCGTTGCAGTCTTGGGCATTTACCCAGAGAAATGAAAACTTACGTTTATACAAAAACCTGTACGTGAGTAGCTGCTGTGGAAAACAACACGGCAGCGCCCCCCAAAATAAAAATAGAATTATCATAGGATCCAGCAATCCTGCTTCTTGGGGTCCACACAAAAGAATTGAAAGCAGGGACTTGAACAGATACTTGATAAAGGATTACTCCACAAACCATTGCTTCTGCTCCATGGAGTGTAGAATGGAGTTGACAAGACCAGATAGACTTTCTTTTATTTTAGGTAAAACTTACGGTGCAAGGTGTTAGTTTACAGACACTAAGTGCTTTAGGACCCCTCCAGAAGGAAAGGTTGGTGTGGGCTGGTTTGTCAGGGCTAGCTTTACTGGGAGGAAGGGATTGAGTTGGGACTTGATGGAAGAGTAGAGAAGAGCCAGGCAAAATAATACAATAGAAATAGAAGGGGAGGGGAATAGTGTGAGCAAGGTTCAGAGAGTGGCGAATGAAAGATAAATATGGGCGGTGCACAGACCAGCTGGTGAAACAGTTTTCAAATACACAAAGTACCAGGACAAGGTCCTGAGTAACCTACTGGCTAGGTTTTTGAACAGAAGAGAGAGTGACATTGAAAGCAGTGTAGTTTGATCTGGCTCAGAAGCAAGTGAAGGGATGATGTGAGTGGAGGAAAGTCTAGAGGTGGGTAACTAACCACGGAACGGAAGGGATCAGCAGATCAGATAGGATTTGAGGTGAAGCTTGGGTGACTTCAAATGATGTCACCTGCCTGAAGTACGGAAGGACTCCGATTTGGGGGATTGCATCCCCACCAACACCTGCATTTCCATCTATTTCCATCAGAATTACTATATACTTTCTAAAAACAGAGTGAATCCACCAGATTCCTAAGAGGTAGAGATAGGATTGAATGACTCAGCTCCAGGGACCCTCCTGATTTTACCCCCTTGTCTGCAAAAGTGACCTGAGGTCGTTCACAGGTGGAGGGGTGCTGTTGACCACATACTCTTGCCCATCTACAGCTCCTGGCAGCCATCCACTAGCTGCCTGCCAAGGTCTTTGCAGAGAGAGCTGTCTCCATAACCAGAAACCTCCAACGTTGTGCTGCGTCCTGACAGGCAGCAAAGGAGTGGCTTGTGTCAACTGCAGAAATTGGAAGTTCTGACCTCTTAACTCACGATGTTCAGTGTTGAGTTGTCTCTGATGCAGTGAAGCAACTGAGTGTGAGAAAACATATTCTGAGTAATGAGGAAGGCAGGATGGCCTGAGCCCAGGCTGAGCAGTGAAACCTGCTTTGGTTGTGTTTTTACTAGCTCCCAACCTTGTACCTGAAGACCTTGCCCCGCTACCCTTCCCTCCCCCATTTCCCATTACTTAGCCTTACTAGTCTCCCTCTCTCACAGTGTGTGTTCTTCCTCACAGACCATTTTTACACAGAAAAGCAAGCTGCTCCCTGACCCACTGGACACTAGACGCTGGCAGGGCTTTCAGCTGGAGGAGTATCTGATAGGGCAATCCATTGGCAAGGGCTGCAGTGCTGCTGTGTATGAAGCCACCATGCCTGTGTTGCCCCGGAACCTGGAGGTGGCAAAGAGCATCCGGCTTCTTCCAGGGAGAGCCCCGGATATCATCCCACCAGGAGAAGAGGAGGCGCGAGCTCCACAGCCCCCTGCTTTCCCCTTAGCCATCAAGATGATGTGGAACATCAGGGTAAGAATGGGCCTTCCATCTTCAGAGTGCCAATCTCGGGGGACCTGATGAAGCTTTTTCCCAGGAAGTAGATAGGAAAAGACAGATTCTCCACAGTCCAGGTGCTTATGTAGTTCAGGAGTGTGAAGCCCTGTGTCAAAATCTAGTATGTCCATGAATCAGCTGGGGATTGACGGATTCTGATCAAGTCTGGGGTGGGCCTGAGATTCTGCCTTTCATTAAGCTCCCAGGTGACACCCATGCCGCTGGTTGTAAAACAAAGTTTGAGTAACAAATGCCTACCAGGGGTCCTCAAACTTTTTAAACGGGGCCAGTTCACTGTCCCTCACACCGTTGGAGGGCCGGACTGTAATTTAAAAAAAAAAACTATGAACAAATTCCTATGCGCACTGTGGACCCGGGACGAGTCGGCTGCTAAGCAGGATAGGCAGCGGCACCTGACGGGCCAGATAAATGTCCTTGGCGGGCCGCATGTGGCCCGCGGGCTATAGTTTGAGGACCCCCTGGGCCCTAAACCATTGGTTTCTCACCTGGCAGTCCTGGCTGATCAGTTAGTTCATTTCAGGACTGCAGTTACCACCGTCTTTTCTCCTTCCCGGGACCTGCCTCACTGGAAAGGAGGAGCCACACTCCTTATCTCTCACCTCACCCTCCACCTTACCTCCAGATCAGAGGCTTGCTTGTCACCTCCCTGCTGTCAATTCTGGGAGGACTCCAGGTGTTGGGATATTGAGTATACCAGCTGTACCGGTTAATAATGCAGATTTTGTAATCAATACAGGATAATTTCAAGAGAAATATCAAAAGTGCTTTATTCACAGTAATGTCCATCGCTAGCTACACATTTCCCCCATCTTTCAGGTAATTTGTGGATACCGTCCCAATAGAACTTTTCTTGTTTTGAGGCAAACCATTCAGAGACCCAATTTTTCACTTCTTCGTATGTTTTGAAGTGCTGCTCAGAAAGTGCGTGTGCCATCGATTGGAACAAGTGGTAATCCGAAGGAGCAAGGTCTGGTGAATACGGCGGGTGGGTTAATACTTCCCAGGCAATATCTTTTAATGTGTCTTTAACTGGTTTTGAAGTATGCGATGGTGCGTTATCATGAAGCAAAATTACTTCGCCGTGTCTTCTGGCCCATTCTGGTCGTTTTACGATCAAAGTGTGGTTCAATTTGATTATTTGTTGTCGGTAGCGATTAGTATTAATGGTTTCACCTGGTTTTAGAAGCTCATAATACACCACACCTTCCTGATCCCACCAAACGCAGAGCATTGTCTTCTTTCCGAAGCTATTTGGCCTTGCAGTCGATGTTGATAGTTGACCTGGATCAACCTATGATTTTGTGCGTTTGGGATTCACAAAATAAATCCACTTTTCATCGCCAGTCACAATTCGATGCAAAAAAGACTTCCTTTCGTGCCATTGAAACAACATTTTACTGATGACTTTTCGTTTTTCCATTTGTCTTTCTTTCAGTTGATGTGGCACCCATTTTCCTTCCTTTAAAATCTTTCCCATTGCTTGTAAATGATTGTAAATTGTTTGCTGAGCAACGTTTAATCTTTCTGCAAGTTGTTTTTGAGTTTGACATGCATATTCATCCAATAATGCTTGTAATTGTTGGTCTTCAAACTTTTTCAGTTGACCTGGATGTTCTTTGTCTTTCACATCGAAATCATCACTTTTAAAGCATTTAAACCAGAGTTCACAAGTATCTTGAGATGGAGCTTGTTCACCATAAGCTTCCCGAAGTATACGATAACTTTCAGCAGCACTTTTCTTCAAAATAAAGTAATGAATTAAAACTTCCCGCAAATGCTCTTTTTTTGGCACGAAATTCGACATTTTTAAGCGTAAAAATATGATGTTAATACCTTCACAAAATTTGACATATGAAGTTTTGAAGCTGCTGTCAATACAACAAAAGAGCATACATATCAAATCGCATATATATCAACATATGTGTAACTCCATCTATTGAAAGAAAATCCGCATTATTAACCGGTATTCCAGCCACAAAGATTTCTGTCTGTTGAGAGTAATTTCTTTACCTTGCCATTACATAGGCGGGCTTAGAAAATTCATCAAGACCTGATGTTCTTTCTCCTGCCCAGAGCATACATCCAAGTCTAAGGTGGAAAACAGCCATGAGCTCATGCTGGACCCTGAAGTGCAGTTTCTTGTTTTGATTTGGGGAAGGAAGGTTATTAGACTTGTTGCCCTTCCAAGCTGGGTTAATGGCTAACAAGCAACTGAACCCTCTGCCTATAAAACATCCAGTGGAAGCGTCAAAACTTCACTGGTTGGGGCGTGAGAGCTTTTGCATTCAGAAAACCTAAAAGACTTAATTCTTACAGGATATTCTTGATGCTCAAGTTTCATGGGTACTGAGAGCTGTTCATAGTGAAAAGAGGAGAATAAGGTGATTTTCTTCCTCTTTGGTATTATTGGTTGGTTGTTTCTTACTGGGAGATGGGAAAGCTGTTCTGTGACTCAGTACAACTTTACCTAGAGTGGGCTGATCCGGCTCTGCCCTGTCTGCTGAAGGGAGCCTAGAGGCTAGGTCTGGTCGTTACCAGAGGCATCTATGGCAGGAAGAAGGGTCCCATGCCCTGACCATCCTGATAGCTCTTCCTGCCCTGGCATCTGAACGGCCAAGAGTTGAGGTGTGGGAAGCATCCTTTGAGTTGGCATGGATGACACCTCTGCCCTATCTCTCAGGAGGGACTAACCTTGGCTTTCCACTTCAAGAAGTTGTCTTATCTTTTTTTTTTTCCCCAAAATAACACATATTTTTATTTTTTTTGACAAAGACATGGTTACTTTTTTATTTGAAAGAGAATAAAAAGTATGTTTTAATAAATACTGCAGAAACATTGACCAAACAAATTGACTTCAACGTTTTAAAAAATGCAACGAAAGTTCTGCTTTTTAACAATTATAACTTATTTTCTTTTTACAATATTTAAATACAGAAAGCACTTGCCAGCTATTTTGTAATACTGCCCAAAGCATAATGCTGCTTCAGTCAAAATATATTATGTTGGTAGAAACATCTGTATTTCATGGGAAATGACTGGTATTTCCTTGCAGAGACCAAACAAAGTGCTTATAAAACACAGAACTAAGTTTGTAATTACCTTAGTCTCCTTTCCTGCCACAGTTTAATGGGAGCAACACCTTCAACACTTCAAAAATGAAGCTTTATCATTGGAAAGAAAGCTCGATAAAAAAACTTCTATTGATTTCAAAGAAGAAGGGAGAGGGAGAGCGAGATAAAAACATCAATGATCAGAGAGAATCATTGATTAGCTGCCTTCCGCAGGTCCCCACTGGGGATCGAGCCCTCAACCTGGGCATATGCCCTGACCAGGAATCAAACCGTGACCTCCTGGTTCATAGGTCAATGCTCAACCACTGAGCCACGCCGGCTGGGCTTATCTTGAAGGTCAAAATCGATCCTAAACAGTAGCTGTTCTGATCTGGATTACAAGGAGGGGTTGGACTTGCCATTCTGCTTGGGTCTGTATAACCCTGGATTCATTGTGGATTTGTTTCAGGCGGGCTCCTCCAGCGAAGCCATTTTTAGAACAATGAGCCAGGAGCTAGTCCCAGCTAGTCGAGTGGCCTTGGCCGGGGAGTATGGAGACATCACTTACAGGTAAGCACCCATCTGCCCACCAGACTGGCTGTGAGTTCTTTGAGAGCAAAACCATCATCTGTCCTCAGCACTCAGCACGGTGTCTGACATGACATGCAGATGATAGCAAATGCTTACTGAATGGTGTAGTTAGTGATGGATTTTCGGTTGGTGGGTCATTAACTTGGGAAAGATTGTAGATTACCTGCCGATGCACACTGGAGTGAGAAGAGAGGGCCATTCCAAAACGCCCATTTCAGAAAGTAGGAAATTGATCTGATTTCTGATTCTTCCAAAGTAATGCCCAGTGGAGCACCACCTATCTGTACCAACTGAACTCTGCCCCCAGCAGAGGTAGCATTCATTCCTCTAACTTTAAAAAAAAAAAAAAAAACTGGCCTGTTCCCCTAGAGTTCTCAGGAGCCAGATGTCTCAGGAGCAGTCAGGCGTGGTAAGTTCTAGAATGGTGTACGCTCAGGTGCTGAGGGAACCCAGCGGTGGTGTGTGCGTGGCAAGGGTGGGGCCATTCAGAAAGGCCTCTTGAAGGGGCAGTTCATGGTGCCTTTTGAAGTATAACTAGTCATTAGCTCGGCAAAGCAGTAGGAAAAGAGCATTGCCCTCGGAAGAGCAGTGGACAGCTGCCTTCGCGGACAGTGGCTCATAAGGCCCATGTCCATAGGTTTGAGCTATGACAACAGGAATTGTGCTCACTGTAACATTTGCAGACCACCAGGAGGAGGTGGGCCTGCTGCACTTTGGGTGATTAATAGAGGATTGATTTATCAATCTAGTTCTGTCAGAACAGGAAGGTAGAAATAGGGACTTAAGGGAATGTACATGGAAAACCTCTTGCATTGCTTGGGAGGCGCCAGTATAACTGAGGGTCTGGCAGGTCTGTGGGCTCAGCACTGTCCTCTTCTCCTGATTCCTGTGTGGGGAAAAGTGGACCACGCTGTCAGCTGCCTTTGGGGGCTAATATTGTGGTGTCAGTTTCAGCCTGCTGACAGGGTGCTGTGAGCACTAAGATGTCCCTGCCGCAGAGTCCTGCCCAGACTTCTCGTCTGAAACAGTCCCTGCCACTCTCCATTCCTTCACCGTGCCTTAGTTTCTTTTCATCACAGTTACCACCATCAGACTGTAAACCATAGAGGAGTGTGTCTGTTTATTCCCAGTCTCTTCAGCTGTGCTAGATGCTCTCTGAGGCCAGGACTTCCAAGTTTTGTTTCCTGCGTTCCCCCACAGCTCAGTGAGTGTCTGTTGAACGGTTAGGTGAATATGGCCGAAGGGCTGTTCCTGAAGTACAGGTGACATCTAACGCGGTCTCAGGAGAAACTCTTCCCTGAGAGCCCCTGGGTGTATTCTACTGAGCCTTTGCTCATCTCGGGATCTCAGATTTGGCCCTTTGCATCTGCTCCTCTTACTTCTCCCACCTGATTTCTTTTTTTTTTTTTAAATCTTTATTGTTGAAAGTATTACATATGTTCCTTCCCCTTCTCCCCCATTGCCCTCTCCCACCCCACTCCCCCTGATTTCTTTGTTGTTGTTTTTTTAATATACTTTCATTGATTTTAGAGAGAAAGGGAGGGAGAATCATTGATTGGCTGCCTCCTGCATGCCCACAACCTGGGCATGTGCCCTTGACCATAATCGAACCTGGGACCCTTCAGTCCACAGGCCAACGCTCTAGTCACTGAGCCAAACCGGCTGGGACCCCCCCTGATTTCGGATCTTGTCCCATTTACAGGCTACGCTCCACCATACTGAATTCCTACTGCCCTCCCCAAGGCACCAAGCTCCTCCATGACTATTCTGTCTCTGCATGCAGTTAGCTATACTGGGCCGCCCTCCCCACAGCCTCCTGTCCTGCTCCAACACCCACACGCACATGTCTCCCCAGCACAGCCACACTCTTCTCTGGACTCCCGTGACACTGGAGAGCTTTCCCATGTGGCACTGACAGCTTTCAGCTGTGATCCTGATTCTTCCACTAGCCCCGGTGGCCCAAGGGAACAATGCCTTGACTCTTTTGATTGCACAGAGCAGGGGCCCAGTGAATAGAAAGAGCAGTAGAAGCCACACATGGGCTGGACCTACGGAGCTTGGGAACTGAGGCAGCTCCGAGGACAGGGCAGGCGTCATGCTCCCTGAGAATTGTCTTGCTGTCTCTGGGCTTCTAGTCCATTCTCCTCTGCCACCCGGTGTCCTTATTTCTTACCCATGGCTCTTCTGTTCCTACCTGCCTTTGGCTTGCACACCTCCTTGGCTTTCAGTGGCCCAAGCAAAGCTCATGTCATCCTTTCACCAGCTCCATGGCATTCGTACCCTCAAAGAGAGATTCTACTTAGCCCCTTCCCTTTTCCTGACAGCCATTTGGATCTCAGATGTGTCCAGGCTTATTACCCTTAGTCCAGTCGTCTTTGGTTGAGGCTGTGAGTGTGGGACTCCTGAGAAAGAGGGTGGGGAGGGCAGGTAGGTGACAGCTCTACTCCCAACTGTCTGAATCCATTCATTCATTTAGCAAAGGTTTATTGAGCTCATACTCCACACCAAGTGTTATTGCGAGAACTTGGAATCAGAGGTTCTTGTCCTTTCTTTACAAGTATTATCAACCTTATGAGGTATGTTGCTACCTTTTTCCCTGCACTTGAGACTGAGCCCAGAGAAGTTAACTTGGCCAAGGATGTACAGTGGCAGACCTGGAATCCAAACTCGGGCACCTAGTCTGATTCCAGGTGCTCTTAACAACTGTATCTGCCACATGGGATGATGGATGGACGAAAGGATGGATGGAAAGGACTGACTTTTCTCTGGGCTCATCAAATGTGATGCATCATCTTAATGGGTTTTTTCTCTAACACCAGGCTCTGCATCTGGAACATAGCAGATCTGTAGTAAATGTTTGATATAAATGGTGAATAAATGAGTGGCAGTATTTACTGTGGCCTTAGATTATCTTTCCAACTCTTGTTACCTGTTACTGGCCTCATACATTTGTCCCTTTTGACTGAAACAGAAAATCTAAGGGAGGTCCGAAGCAACTGGCTCCTCACCCCAACATCATCCGGGTCTTCCGCGCCTTCACATCATCTGTCCCCCTGCTGCCAGGGGCCCTGGTCGACTACCCAGATGTGCTGCCCCCACGACTTTACCCCGAAGGCGTGGGCCACGGGCGGACACTTTTCCTCGTCATGAAGAAGTAAGTGGCAGGAGTATGGCAGGACCTGGAGTGAGTGCCTCTGTGCACCTGGAGTCCAGGGTCACAGAGAAGAGGATCCTCATCCTTTGGGAGATAAGGCCATGCCAAGGGCAAGTTTCCATAAACAGAATCTCTTCATTTAGAAGAGACTTTTCACCTTGTGCTTTTATTTAAAATACTGGGGGCCCAATGCATGAAATTCGTGCAAGGGTAGGCCTTCCTTCTCCCAGCTGCCGGCACCAGCTTCCCTTTGGCACCCAGGACCCAGGCTTCCTTCTGGCTGCTGGCAGGCACCCAGGACCCGGGCTTCCCTTGCAGCCCCAGCTTCATCCGGAAGGACGTCTGGTCTAATTAGGATATTATGCTGTTATTATTATATATATTATTATAGACTAGAGGCCCAGTGCACGAAATTGGTGCACGAGGGGGGGGGGGTCCCCTCAGCCCAACCTACACCCTCTCCAATCCGGGACCCCTCGGGATGTCCGACTGCCGGTTTAGGATCGGGCCTAAACCGGCAGTCGGACATCCCTCTCACAATCCGGGACCGCTGGCTCCTAACTGCTCACCTGCCTGCCGGCCTGATTGCCCCTAACTGTCCCCCTGCCAGCCTGATCACCCCTAATCGCTTCTGCCTGCTAGCCTGATCACCCCCAATTGCCCCCCTCTGCTGGCCTGGTCACCCCTAACTGACACCCCCCACAACCCCCCACCCCCCGCTGGCCTGGTCGCCCCACGTAGCCTGCTGTTCAGTCGTTTGGTCGTCCCTCTCTAACACCCCTGCCAGCTTCACGCAGCCTGCTGTTTGGTGGTTACAGTTACTGTGACAGCATCACGGACAATTTGCATATTCCTCTATTAGTATAAATGTATGTTTTTATTGATTTTAGAGAGGGAGGGACAGAGATAGAAACATCAACGATGAGATAAAATTCATTGGTCAGCTGCCTCCCACATGCCCCACACTGGGGATTGAGCCTGCAACCTGGGCATGTGCCTTGTCCAAGAACCGAACCATTCTGGTTCTTCATAGGTCACTGAGCCACACGGCTGGGTTCACCTAGTGCTTTTAGTGCATTTGACTGTTGTCCCTTCTCTGTGGCTGCCTTATCTGTTTTTGTTTTGTGTGTGTGTATATATATATTTTTTAATTGATTTCAGAGATGGAGAGGGAGAGAGAAACATCAATGATGAGAGATAAGCGTTGATTAGCTGCCTCCTGCACGCTCCCTACTGGGGATCAAGCCTGCAACCCGGGTATGTGCTCTTAACCGGAATTGAACCCGGGACCCTTCAGTCAACAGTCTGATGCTCTAACCACTGAACTAAACCAGCTAGGGCTGTTTGTTTTTTAACATACACAGTTCTTCTCCCCCTCTGTACCCCTTAACACTGCAGTCATGGACATTTTAAGGAAATGAGATCTATACTATTACTTTCAACATGTGAGGCCTGGCTCTTGTTAATTTCAGGCTAGTGGGTGGGAACAAAGGATACTTGGGGCAAAAAGAAATCAAAAAGCTCCAGGAAAAAAGGCGAGCCCATCATCCTAGTAATAAATAAGATGCTAACAAGTGTCATTGCATGATAGAGGTTCTGTCACCTTCTCCACCAGCTACCCCTGTACCCTGCGCCAGTACCTTCGAGAGAACACCCCAAGCCCCCGCCTTGCCACTGTGATGATCTTGCAGCTCTTGGAAGGAGTGGATCATCTGGTTCAACAGGGCGTCGCACACAGAGACCTAAAATCTGACAACATCCTTGTGGAGTTGGATGCAGGTAGGTGCCCACCCACACTGCAGAGCTTTCCAGGGGTCTGGGGACATAGGTCCTTTTTGGTTTTTATGTCCTACTAGAGGCCCAGTGCACAAAATTCGTGCACGGGGCTGGGGGTGGGGGGTGTCCCTCAGCCCAGCCTGCACCTTCTCCAATCTTGGATCCCTCTCACAATCCAGGACTGCTGGCTCCCAACTGCTCGCCTGCCTGCCTTCCTGATTGCCCCTAACCGCTTCTGCCTGCCAGCCTGATCACCCCCTAACCCAGGGGTGGGCAAACTTTCTGACTCGAGGGCTACAATGGGTTCTTAAACTGGACCGGAGGGCCGGAACAAAAGCATGGATGGAGTGTTTGTGTGAACTAATATAAATTCAAAGTAAAGGAGCGGAGGGGAGAGCAAGAGAACCCTCCACTCTTTCGGCTCCACGGGCCGGATAGAACAGCCCAACGGGCCGGATGCGGCCCGTGGGCCGTAGTTTGCCCACGGCTGCCCTAACCCCCTGCCAGCCTGATTGATACCTAACTGCTCCCCTGCCAGCCTGGTCACCCCTAACTGCCCTCCCCTGCAGGTCTGGTCCCCCCCATCTGCCCTTCCCTGCAGGCCCAGTCACCCCCAACTTCCCTCCTCTGCCGGCCTGGTCACCCCTAACTGCCCTCCCCTGCAGGCCTGGGTTCCCCCCAACTGCCCTTCCCTGCAGGCCCAGTTACCCCCAACTTCCCTCCTCTGCCGGCCTGGTCACCCCTAACTGCCCTCCCCTGCAGGCTTGATTGCCCCCAACTGTCCTCCCTTGCTGGCCTGATCGCCCACAACTGCCCTCTCTTACAGGCCTGGTCCCTCCCAACTGCCCTCCCCTGCTGGCCATCTTGTGGTGGCCATCTTGTGTCCACATGGGGGCAGCCATCTTGTGTGTTGGAGTGATGGTCAATTTGCATATTACTCTTTTATTAGATAGGATTATAAGTTATATCTATTTAGCTCTGTACACAAGACATGCGCAATCTGTCCTTCAAAGTGGAAGCTTTCGTTCTCCATGGGATTTGTGGAGTGATTAACATTCCCAAGTTCCTTTCTGTTGCCCATTTACAGAACAACCCTAGTGGTGGAAGTTTTCTCAATTAAAGTAAAAGAGGTAGACTTTAGCTCAATATAAGAAAGAATTTTCAAACTGAAAGCTGTCCAAATATAAGCCCAGTTGCCTCTGGAAATAATGAGTTCCCCATCACTGGAAGCATTCAAGTAGAAGGTGGATGGTTAATTGTTTGGGGATACTGTAAAGTAGTTCATACATCTGATCACTTTTGATCTAGATTTAAAATAAGTAAATATGCCGAAACTGGTTTGGCTTAGTGGATAGAGCGTCGGCCTGCGGACAGAAGGGTCCCGGGTTCGAATCCGGTCAAGGGCATGTACCTTGGTTGCGGGCACATCCCCAGTGGGAGGTGTGCAGGAGGCAGCTGATGGATGCTTTACTCTCATCAATGTTTCTCTCTCTCTATCCCTCTCCCTTCCTCTCTGTAAAAAATCAATAAAATATATTAAAAAAAATAACAACAAAAAAAAAGAAGCCAGTTCCTCTGGTAATTTAACTGCGTATTTACTTATTTTATTTATTTATTTTTTAAATATATTTTATTGGTATTTTACAGAGAGGAAGGGAGAGGGATAGAGAGCTAGAAACATCGATGAGAGAGAAACATCAATCAGCTGCCTCTTGCACGCCCCCTACTGGGGATGTGCCTGCAACCAAGGTACATGCCCTTGACCGGAATCGAACCTGGGACCCTTCAGTCCCCAGGCCGACGCTCTATCCACTGAGCCAAACTGGTTAGGGCAGGAACTGGCTTCTTGAAGTCTGTGTGAATCCTTTTACAAATAACGAATTCTTAATGCACCTGATTCTTAGGTTTGGATTTGGGCTTTCAGGTTCAAATAAGGGCCCTTAGAGGTCATTTGAGCCAAGCACCAGCTGTTGAGTAAATTATGAGCAGTCCTTCAGCCTTGGGACAGGTCCAGTGACTTCATTATTTAGATTGATCCAAACTTCTTTATTGTTAATCCTCACTTGAGGATATTTTTTCCACTGATTTTTAGAAAGAGGGGGAAGGGGAGAGAAAGAGAAACAATGATGTGAGAGACACACATCAATTGGTTGCCTTTGACCGGAAATCTAACCTGGCACCCTTTGGTGCATGGGCCAACGCTCTAACCACTGAGAACACCGGCCAACCTAGATTGATCCAAACTTTTACCCAGTTCTCTGTTTGAGGGCTTTGTCAGGGAGCCTTTGTTTTCTAGAGGCATTTCTGTATTCGTGTAACTGGCCTTCCCATCTGTCTCTCTGAGAGCTCGCTGCTCTCCTGTACCAACCCTGAGTCCCTGTTAGCCCCTCTCCCCTACGTCTTGATGGTGGCTTTAGTAGGTTTCTAGGAGGGCCTCTCAGAGGAAAGATGGAGAAGCAGTCGCTTACCTCCTCTGTCCCTTCCCTAGACGGCTGCCCCTGGCTGGTAATCTCGGATTTTGGTTGCTGCCTGGCTGATGAACGCATCGGCCTGCAATTGCCGTTCACCAGCTGGAATGTGGATCGGGGCGGAAACGGCTGCCTAATGGCTCCTGAGGTGAGTCCCACTGAGATGTCATGCACCATCAGCGACTCTGGTGTTTGCACTGATAGAACAAGACTTCATGCCTCATCATTTTCTCAACTCCTCCAGCTTTCATGACCCATGATTTGGCACCAGTCCCTTTCCTGCCACTTTGCTTTAGTCTGGATCTCCCTAATGTTCCTGGGAGATGCATGTTTTGTCAGCACAAAGTCGACAGCCTAGGCAGATTCTTCTGGGTCTGAGCTACAACTCACCAAAATTCTAGGTTCCTTAGGACAGTTCAGATTAGCCCATGAATCAGGTGGCATGCAGGAGCATGAGTAGCTTAGAAATGCCAGCAGTGTGATTGCTCATCCATTGCTCTCCGAGCAGGTGTCCACGGCCTGCCCTGGACCCAGGGCGGTGATTGACTACAGCAAGGCTGATGCCTGGGCAGTGGGAGCGCTCGCCTACGAAATCTTCGGGCTCCCCAATCCTTTTTACGGCGAGGGTGGAGTCTACCTTGAAAGCCGAAGCTACCAAGAGACTCAGCTGCCTGCACTGCCCGAGTTGGTGCCTCTAGATGCGAGACAGCTGGTGAGATCACTGCTGCAGCGGAAGGCCAGCAAGGTGAGGCCATCCCCAGGTTTTGCAGGGATTTTGCAGGTAGAAACCTCAGAGTAAATATCAGTGTTGGCCAAGCACTAGAGCAGGAGTTGGGAACATCTGCCCCACGGGCATACAGCTCGCAAAATCATTTGGACTGTCCCTGCCAAGGCATTAGGGGTGAGTTAATTAAATGTTTGACCAAATAAATATAGCAGGCTCATTTTTAAGTTAATTTTGTGTAGCCTCAGGATGATGTTATAAAAAGGTTCCCCACCCCTGATGTAGAGTGACCAACAACTCTTCTGCCTTACAAAGATTTAAAAACCAAGTATAGGAGAGCAAAATAGAGTTTAGTATGAATTGGAATAGGGGAACTAGCCACCAAATTAGAATCCCAGCAAGTCAACTGTTCTTGGCTTTAGTTGCTTACGTTACTCAGAGGGAGAAAGATGCATTTTTAAGAAATGTCCGTTGGAGATGTAGTTTATGGAAATGGCTGAGATCTAATGAGACAACAGATGTGAAGACATGTATGACAGCAGATCTGGACATTTTGAAGTTACTGTAAGGAACCTAAAGGCTAACACATGAGAGGCCACACAGTTGGAGTGGCAGGTCTCGTTCAGGTGGCATGCCTAGTGAAAAGAGTTGAGGCAGACCAGGGCTCAAAGTCTGTTCTTCCCCTTACCTCCCGTCTTGCAGTGTGCTGTCATGGTCACAGTAATGCTTGCTGCTACTAGTTACTATGAGATACAACTCATTCTAGACAGTGTTCCTAGCAGGAGGTGGTTTGTGGGCCCTCCATGATGGGGAGGCCCACTGGGAGCACACTGCCCCCAGGCAAATTTGTAAACATGGGAAAGCCTGGAGCATGGGTAGAAAGCAGCCAATGTCAGGAGAGTGAAAGGTGTGGTAGGAGAGAGAAGAGCAGAGAAGAATTTGGTTGGGACCAGGGGAGGGAAGAACCTGAAATGAAGATTCCTTTCCGAAGAAGGTTGTGGGCTGAACACTTTGTCACAGATGTTCTAAGCCTCAGCTTCCCTTCCTGTTGCAGAGACCATCTGCCCGAGTAGCTGCTAATGTGCTTCATTTAAGCCTCTGGGGTGAACATACTCTAGCCCTGAAGAATCTGAAACTAGACAAGATGATTGGCTGGCTCCTCCAACAATCAGCAGCCACTCTGTTGGCCGACAGGCTTACAGAGAAGAGCTGTGTGGAAACAAAAATGAAGATGTTATTTCTGGCCAACCTGGAATATGAGGCGCTGTGTCAAGCAGCCCTCCTCCTCTACTCTTGGAGGGCAGCCGCCCCATGAAGGCTGTAGCTGGTGAATTACTAAAAGAACTTGGCAGCATCTTTGTCGTGATGGTCTGTGAATGCTGAAGGGGGGTGGGGGGTCTGAGGTGTGAGGGGAGTCAGGAGAAAAGATGGCACAGAAGAGGGCTGGTCAGTGGAAAAGAAGGCATCTGGTTTGGCAAATGGGAGGAACAAGTTGAGTGAAGTTCACGGCCTGTAGCTATTAACTCTAGCTGTGCGATTGTGGGTGCATCTACGTAAATTTCTCTTACTTTTCCTATAGAGGGCCCCAGAGTAAACACCCAAGCTGCTGCAGCTACTCAACTCTGCTGTTGTCGCGCAAAAGCAGTCTTAAATATGGAAACGAACAAGTGTGGCCGCATGCCAATAGTAAAGCTTTATTTATGGACACTGAATTTCACGTGTCAAATAGTCTTGTTTTTTACGTTTTTAAATGGTTTTTAAAAATTATTTTTGCTTGCAGGCCATACAAAAATAGGCAGCAGGCTGGACTGGCCCATAGGCCATAGTTTGCCAACCCCCTGGTCTGGATGAAGTCAAAGGGCCTAACTCTAAAAAAAAAAAAAAAAAAAAGGCACCAATCACTTGGCCCCTATGCGTATGGATGCTAAAATTGTGGTAAGATCTTAGCCTACAAAGGTGAGAAGATATACTCAGGTGTTAAATGCTGACCACAAAGCCGTACATGCTCATGTTCTGTCTTCACAGACATCTGAAGAGTAGATGGCTGGGCTGTTAAATGGGGCTGGGCTGGGGAGGGGTGGACCTGCACGCCACTTTATAAAGGATCCAGGCCCAGGCAGCGCTGTCAGCAGCATGCTACCCGAGCTAAGGCAAGCGTTTGCACAGGTCAGGATATTAAGATATCAGAATGAAAAACATGCAGTCCTGGAAAACACGAGCCTGTGCACTCCGGCTATTGCACTGAGTCTAGCAGAGCTAAAATGACCAATGGAATGGCATGAACAGCATGGTGCTTTACACTTGCCCGTTTCCTCCTGACTAGCATTTCTTACAGGAATTGTGAAGAATTAAATGCGTATTTACAACTGCAGAATATATATGTGCCTTGGACTATTTGGCTTTAAGACTGATTCTTATAAAGAAAAGAAAATTTTGTGGGCAGAGATCAGCAATGGAAGGGATTTCGCATATAATTTTGCACATGCTCTTTAGGAATATGGCGTTGTCTAAAGCAGCGGTCGCCAACTGGGTGGTCCGCAGACCATTGGTGGTCCGCGAGGTCCAAAAGGTTGGCGACCGCTGGCCTAAAGCAAGTGAATATATATTTAAGGTTCTTTTGAAAACCAAACAATTCTGTGTCTGTTACAAAGGCAAGTGCTGTTACCTTAGAGTTCCCAGTTCAATTCCCCACTGGCCTCAGTGTATTAACCTTATTTTATCCCTTGAGAAGTTTGGAAACACTATCATTTCATAAAGTACAGTTTAGTCTTCGGCAAAATTAAGAGAGGCCACTTAGTGTTTTGTGTCCAGTCATTACCCTCTTTAGCAAAGTACAGGGGGAGCCAGATGAAGTTTGAGGGTAATGTTTCTATTTATTTTAGAAATGAGAGTAGCTGCACATTTGAAAAATACCACTCAGCACGAGGTGGAAAAACTTACATAAAAATCATCCCTGGACCCCCACTCCTTTTGTACTCAGTGCTGCATCTCCCATTGAGGTAAGGCTATGCCACTGTCCCATGGCTTTAAAAAAAATAAAAATTAAAAAAGGGGGGGAAACCAATCCTATTAAAAACCCTCCGGTCTCCATGCTGTAAGGAGTCCCAAGGCCCTCAGTCAGACTTTTCCTTCTCCTTCATGTGTAAGAAGACGATGCTGAAGATGAAGAGTCCTGCCATCATGGAGAAGGCGCTGGCGTAGTAGGGATAGGCCGAGGGGATGAAGCGCTCATACTGCGTGTGCTGCAGTGGCCTCACTGACACCTGCAATAGGACAGAGTGACAGGCCCCAGCCACTAGAAGCTCAGTGGGACACGCTGGCTGAAACGGGCTGTGGCCTGTGCTTACCTGAGTGGAAGAGTACAGGTGTGTGTAGCCCAGCCGGTTGTAATCCACTTTAAACTGGAACACACCATACACGTCGGGCAACTTGAACTGGACACTGTACTTGCCACCTGGGGAAGATCAACACATAACCAGGAGGGATTCCCAGAGTGCTGCTCGGTTAGCCTCCCGAGAGCCACAGGCGGGACTGTCTTCCTGCAGCTCCTTCTGGGAGAACTGCTTTACCTTTCTTCTTCAGGAAGGTCCTCACGAAAGGATCGATGCGGACAAACTCCAGCTGAATGTCATCACCATCAAAGGGGACCCACTGGCCATTAGAAAGCTGCTCGATCACGATGCTGTACTCCTGAGAGGAGAGGCCAGTTAGCCAGGGGGCCTGTGACTGGAGGGAGGCTGCCACCCTCAGAGCTGCGCCGAATTCCCACTAACAGATCCGGCAGCAACTCCCAGGAGCTGTGAAAACCTGGGCAAGCCCCACCCCGGGCAGTAACGGAAATACCACCTGGCAGCCTAACCCCTCTGCCACCCACACCCGTCCACAAGCCAGTGGAAGCCTGCACCCAAACTGCGCTCCACCCCTGGGGTGCCAGCTACTCTTGGGCATCCCTGCTTCCACATTCACTGCTCTTGCCTTTCCCCACGTCTCTTGCCTCAGACCTGATTCTAATGGCATTTCTCTTGTGATCCCACTGTCGGCAGTGAGTCAGAGAAGCCCCTCCTGCTTCTGCACTTCCCACAAGGTCGCCATCAAGACCTCCGTTTTTCTGCACCCAAACTGCCTTTCTTCAGGGCAGAGGCTGACGTAGTCATCCACATTAGGCCCCGTAGGCCAACACTGAAGTGTTGCATAAATGCTTTTGAACTTGGCCAAAACTCTGGGCGCCCCCCTCCAAGCTCTTACCACCAGGTCAGTGACAGTGTAGGCATTGGGTGGGGCTGTCTCGCCCACCCGATGGTGGGACACAGGCCCCACACGGAGGACACCCTCCTCTTTGAACACCCAGCGGGAGAGGGCCAGAGCTAGCTCATAGTTGCCTGTCTGGGAATACCTGCAGGAGGAAAAGCAGAGGCTGGAGCACCAGAACCAACTCCTTCCCAGTGGGAACACAGAAATGAAAAGATGCGAGGTGGCGCTGCTTTGGGCGTCACCTGTACAACGAGTACACAGTTTTCAAAGTGCTCCAGAGAGGCAGAACTAGCTTGGAGTGCCCGCACTACCAATAGAGCAACAAAGTCAAACCCTTAAGTAATTTTAACGCACCTAAAGATACTTAGCCTCTGACACTGTTAGCCAAAAGGCTTCTTCCTCCCCATCGGAGTCCTCCCCCTCTGCACAGACCCCATCACCCAGACCACAGGCCTCTAAGTCCCCTGGCATCTACCTCTGGGAGCCGGGCATGGCCTTCTGCACTGCCGAGTTGAAGAAGGCATCGCTGAAGAAGTCGAGGGAACCACTGAAGATGACCCGGGCGTTGTTCCTGGCCTGGAGCCCAGCAATCAGGAGGGTGTTCTTCCCCACTGCATGGGGATACTAGGAGCAACATGAGGGTGTCATCCCCAAGAGCCAGGGCAAAGGACAGCCGCTGGGCCCCTAGCGCAAGAGGACCGCAGGCTAGACCTGAACAACCTAGGCCCTACCTGAGACACCACTCTGCCCACTCCCCGCTGCCCTGCTCCTCGTTCACCAGCCTCAGCAGTGTGTGCTTCCCTGCTTAGTTCTCCTCTTCAATAAAAAAGCGCTTTACTTCTAGCTTAGTTCTCCTCTTCAATAAAAAAGCGCTTTACTACCAGCTTAGTTCTCCTCTTCAATAAAAAAGCGCTTTACTACCAGCTTAGTTCTCCTCTTCAATAAAAAAGCGCTTTACTACCAGCTTAGTTCTCCTCTTCAATAAAAAAGCGCTTTACTACCAGCTTAGTTCTCCTCTTCAATAAAAAAGCGCTTTACTACCAGCTTAGTTCTCCTCTTCAATAAAAAAGCACTTTACTACCAGCTTAGTTCTCCTCTTCAATAAAAAAGCGCTTTACTACCAGCTTAGTTCTCCTCTTCAATAAAAAAGCGCTTTACTACCAGCCTAGTTCTCCTCTTCAATAAAAAAGCGCTTTACTACCAGCTTAGTTCTCCTCTTCAATAAAAAAGCACTTTATTACCAGCTTAGTTCTCCTCTTCAATAAAAAAGCACTTTACTACCAGCTTAGTTCTCCTCTTCAATAAAAAAGCACTTTACTACCAGCTTAGTTCTCCTCTTCAATAAAAAAGCGCTTTGCTACCAGGCCCAGGAGATGGGGTCTCGAGTCTGCAAAGGCCCCTCACCTGGGTGATAGGTTTATCTGGGAAGAAGGAGTACGAGGTGGAAGAGCCTGTCAGGATGTCCAACACCAAAGGATTGTCAGGATCAGCCACCATCCTGGGGAAGGAAAAGAGAACCACCCAACTCAGACCCCAAGAACTGAGCCCAAAGGACCTGGGGCTCCCTAAGGGCCATCTCTTCGCAGGAGTGAATCCTACTTCCTTAACAGGCACACACTTAGCTCTCCTCTTGCTGTCACTATGAAGTTTTGACTCTTACATTATGACTTAATCCCACCTGCATCTTCTGGAGGAAGGAATACGCCCAAATAGTCACAAGTCTGGTAGGTTTCCTGACCAAACAAAGTGACCCCTCTCCCCGCAGGTTTTTGTTGGCCTCTCCTTGCTCACTCACCCAACACCTCGAAAGAGGATGGGATTTAGAGACGATTTCCCAACAATGGTCGGGGCCTTCAGCAGGTTCTCAGTGTCGGCCACAATGAGCGTATGCTGCAACAGCAGAGGGGAGGCCGGTGGTCAGGGAGAGGTGCCCCCCAGCCAGGGGTCCCTCCCGACTCCTGCACGGTTACTAGGGTAAGCTTTGCTACATGGGACTACACCTGGAAAGTGATGGTCTGATTACCTGGCCAAGGTCTGAGATGTCATAGTTGTGATGGTCAATGACAGCTGTTTTCTCCTCATCGAACTCAATCCCACACTCACTGCCCAGCTCGCGAAGAGGGTCACCTGCACAGACCCAAGAGATGCGTGGCTGAGCCCTTAGGGATGGGCCTGGGCCAAGCTATGTCACTTGCCCTGGCATCCTTATGATTCACTCTCCCAATCATCCCCAGGGCCCTGCAGCATCACCAGCTGGATTCCTAGGCGACAGCATGGTAAAAATCAACAACTAACACCCGGCCTTCTCCCTCCACACACACACGGTTCCCTTGGTTCCGCACAAGACCCCCTTTGAAGCAGAGTACCACCTCAGCAAACGTGACCTGAATGAGCCCCGGCTTATAAGGTTTCTCTCTTCCTCATCATCACTTCACCAACCCCCGCCCCCCACCATGTGGTTCTAAAAGCTGTCAATACTGAAAAAGGTGAAACAAGATTGGCCAGGTGTTGTTCATGGTTCTTCCTACTTCGAAGTATCTTTAAAATTTTCCAAAATAGTAAACAAAACAAAAATTTGTCCAATGCTTTGTATTCTACCCAATTAGACATTTAGGTTCTCCCTACGTGTCTCCTCTTTTTAAGGAAAGAATCACCACAAAACAAGAGTGGTGGGGGAGGGGACAAAAACAGAGAAAAACGGTTTCCAGCCCTTAAAAGGACCCGCATCTCATTGGTTCTGGTCACAGGCCAGGAGGGACTAAGTGGCTCTGTAGTTCCCTCACTCACTCCCTGGCAAGGACCACCCAATGAAGGTCAATCTGGCAGCTTCCATCTGTAAAGCTCTCCAAGCTTCCTGGAGAAATGGGGGAAGCACCAGAACTTTGAGATCAGACCTACCAATGTCTGAGCTGGCAGCTACCAGGACACTGCCTCCACCGTCAATAAAGGTACTGATGGTCTCCACGTTGATGTTGCCGCCAAAATCTGAAAAAAGTACCAGACTCAGTGATCCAGAAGGTTCCTCTCACTGCTCCTCTGACATGGGGGGTGGGGGAGGCGGAGAAGGGGAGGGAGCAGACCAGCCACAATCAATAACAGAATATGGCCCTCTGGAGGCCCAAAACGAGAGGAATGTTTACCATATATGTCCTGATACAGGGCAATTCTCCCGTTTTTCCCAATGTGATGATCCAAAAATAATGGCTCGAATTCAACTTTTACAAGTATAAATTAAATAGTCAAACACCCACCAATTATAGTTGTCAAGTTATTTATACACTCTTCAAGTTACCTCTGTAATAATAAAAGCATAATATGCTAATTAGACCAGATGACCTTCTGGATGAAACCACAGCGGATGGGGGCTGAGGCAGAGGCAGCTGCCACCGTAGCGGGGGCTGAGCCCCTTGCGTGAATTTTGTGCATCGGGCCTCTAATCTATATAATCCTATATAATAAAAGGCTAACATGCAAATTGTCTTCTCGGGAGTTAGATCAACCAGGAGTTCGACCACTCACTATGATGTGCGCTGACCACCAGGGGGCAGTGCAGAACGAAGGAAGGCCCTGCAGGCAGCTGGAAGGCCCCAACTGGCCCTAATCGCCGGCCAGGCCTTGGGACCCTACCCGTGCACGAATTTCATGCACCGGGCCTCTAGTCTATATAATAAAAGCCTAAACGACCATCACGGCCGAATGACCAGAACAACCAGTCGCTATGATGTGCACTGACCACCAGGGGGCAGACGCTCAATGCAGGAGCTGTCCCCTGGTGGTCAGTGAGCTCCCACAGGAGGAGTGCTGCTCAGCCAGAAGCCGGGCTCACGGCTGGCGAGTGCAGCGGCGGTGGCGGGAGCCTCTCCCGCCTCCGAGGCAGTGCTAAGGAGCAGCGAGCAGGCAGGCAGTAAGGAGTGAAGGGTCCCAGATTATAAGAGGGATGTCCACCGAGGGGTCCCAGACTGCAAGAGGGCACAGGCTGGGCTGAGGGCCCCCCACCCCCAGTGCACGCATTTCATGCACCAGGCCTCTATATAAAATATTTGTTTAGAAATGCTGCATTTTCCCACTCACTTCATGAAACAACTTCATTCAAACTCATTGCCTACACCAGTGGTCGGCAAACTCATTAGTCAACAGAGCCAAATATCAACAGTACAACGATTGAAATTTCTTTTGAGAGCCAAATTTTTTAAACTTAAACTTCTTCTAATGCCACTTCTTCAAAATAGACTCACCCAGGCCGTGGTATTTTGTGGAAGAGCCACACTCAAGGGGCCAAAGAGCCGCATGTGGCTCGTGAGTCGCAGTTTGCCGACCACTGGCCTACACCTTTAGAGCCACTCTGGGGGTCACCTAACATAGTTTGCAAGAGCCCATCAACTTCACTTCCATCTAAGTTGTCTGAGAAAGAGCACTTTTGACTCTAAGGATGATGCTGTCTGTCACTGAGACTAGTACTCATTTGCCCAACATGAGTAGAGTTTTTTCTAGAAATCCTACAGGTTTATATCCATTGTAGCCATAACAGAGCCACTTCATATACTGTGCTTTAAAAAAAAAAAAAAAAGTGATCACTAAAAAGGGTCATTAATTTCCAACATCCGTAATTATGAGATTATATCCTTTTTTGGTCAATTTGGTCAGGTGTCTGCCATAAGCATCCAAAACTAGCTGTAAAGATCTGCATATGAGAATGACCCTCTTTAATTTGGTAATTTTCACATAAATAACAAAAACAAAGCACCTTACTTTTCCTTCAGGCTCAGACAGAACATGTATCTGGGAACCCAACCTCTCATACTACATTTACAAAGCCGCCATCCACTCTCCTACAGAGGCCATCGGTCTTAGACAATTCAGTAACAGCTCCTTACAGTACAGTGGTCCCCTTAGGGACAATGCCTTAAGACATTTCTGGTTGTCACCAGGGGCGTGTGTACTGCCATCTAGTGGGTAGAGGGACCCGGGATGCTGCTACACATCCTGTAGTACACAGGACAGCCCTCTCAATGAAGAATTGTCCAGTCCAAAATGTCAAGAGTGCCGCTGCTGAAGTGGAGACACCTGGGCTTAAATCTAGGCATCCCTTCACCTTTCTAAGCCCATTTCCCTACCTACAAAAAGGGGCCCAGATTTTGGGGGTACAGAGGATCCTTCTTCTGTAGTCATTGCTTTACTGAATTCAACTTGGAAGCTTCCTGATCCTAAAGAGGACAAGGAACCCACTGACTCGACAACGGAAGCCAGGCCAGCGTTCTCACACCCGAGAGGGCTAGCGGTGGTCCCAGGACCACAGAAGGGCCCCTGAAGCAGGGACCAAACCCTTACCCTGACCCCCACCAGCAGATACAAGCCTCCTCCCAGGAGTGCCCGAAGGACTGCGGCCATGTTTCCCAAAGTGTGGGACCCATTCTGCCAAGGACAGAAAAGATGACAAGGTGATGTGGGGCAGAGCTTTAAATAACGTCAAATCTCAAAGAGAGAGTTCCTCTGTCAGAGAGAGTGTCTCAGTTTGATACTGGGCTTTAACACTTCCCTCACTTTCTCATCTCCTCTTGTAAGAGGACGCCTCGGCTCAAAGCCTTCGCAGGGAACAGAGAACAGAATCCGTTAGAACTCAGCACTGCAGGTAACCTATTTATAGCTGCCTTCTCCTGAAGGCAAGGGTGACACCGACTCCATTTCCGTGGCGATACTGGGTTCATTACTGGGTTCCTTTTAAAATGTTATTTTAGTTTTTAAAAAGTCAGTTTAAAGAAAAATACTAGCCGAAACCGGTTTGGCTCAGTGGATAGAGCGTTGGCCTGCGGACTGAAAGGTCCCAGGTTTGATTCCGGTCAAGGGCACATACCTTGGTTGCGGGCACAAAACAGTGGGAGGTGTGCAGGAGGCAGCTGATCAATGTTTCTCTCTCATCGATGTTTCTAACTCTCTATCCCTCTCCCTTCCTCTCTGTAAAAAATCAATAAAATATATTTAAAAAATAAAAATAAAAAAAGAAAAATACTAATTATTCACACAGGTGATATGGAATATGGTAAATATGAAGGAGGTACGGGAAGTCGACTAACACTTGGGAAACACTATTAGGCTCTCTGACACCTACCTTCTCCCACCCATCTTCTCCACCTTCTCCCTGTCTCACCCACCGTTTCCCCCCTCCTCAGCGACACTCCCACTCTACCTCCTGAGCACAACGCAGACGGCTCCTGCGCTCCACCGTGTACCCCCCACACAGGGTTTGGCATCTCATTTCAGGTCCTTACTCTTATCACCTCAAAGACGGACTGAAAGAACTCCCCAGGGGCAGGCTCTCTGTTGCTGTGAGGACCTCTTTCAGAGCTCCAGACACAGAAGAAATTGGGCAAACGCCAATTAACCAGCTGAAGGCTCCATTCACGGCCGCCCCCCGCCCCCAGCAACCTGAAGATTTTCATTTGTACAACCTGGGCTCACTTCCACCCAACTACACTTGCCTCCGAAAAGCGAACACCAAAGGCACATTTTGCAGGGGAGGTGGGGGAATCATGGTAACTGTTGGGAGCCTAGAGAAAAATACTTCAGGGATCTGGCTGAATCCAACCTCACATGAACGAGAGAATAAAGTAGATGCCAATGAAACAAAAGCCTTCCTGAGCTTCATCAGCTGAAGGAAGAAATGGCAGTCCTGTCTTACCCCAGACAGGGACAACCTGAGCCCTCGGAGCTTCATCAGCTGAAGGAAGAAATGGCAGTCCTGTCTTACCCCAGACAGGGACAACCTGAGCCCTCGGAGGAAAAGATAAATGGAAGCCACTAAAGAAGAGAATGACTAGATGCCCACCAAAAGCTCGGCAAAGAGAAACAGCCAAAGGAATGGGGGGGGGGGGGGTATTAAGTCTAGAGAAGAACCAGCTGAACCAGCTATGATTACGTGAAGGCTGTGCCTGTAATCAAAGCATTAGCCCTCCTCTCTGAGGCCCTGAGGAGTATAAGAAACCCCTTCCTCCTCTCCCCCACCCCAAATAAAGTAGGAAATAGGAGGCAAATTCCAATTTAATGTAAGAACGCAATAGAGTTGTCCAGTGGTGGAGTTGACTGCCGCGTAAGTTCTCTGTCACAGGAATACTGAAGATATTCATTCTGTCTACCTCATCCATCCAGCCTCAAACAGGGAGCTAGGCTAGATCATTGCCAGGCTCTTTTTCAGCCTGAGAACTAGGAATCCACAAGCTCGTCTGCTACAGCCTCTTTACAGCACACCCTATTAACAGCATGCCATTTCCTCCTTCCACCCAGGCCAGCCCTGCTGGGTTCTCCATCTTTCCTATCAGTCGCTTTACAGAGCAAATTCACTTAGATTAGCAGGGCCCCAGGCTCCATGGTCTGTGGCAACACTTGACCCTACAATCCTCAGCTGTATCTTTTAAGAAGCTGTGCCCTGATTAGCCCAGGATAGAAGTTAACACGTTCCTCTTCATTGGCAGCAGCTGTGGACAGGGCTAGTGACCCATCCCATGACCCAGAACGTGCCCAAGATCCAGAACGAAGTGACAGATCAGTCCTGACCCTACCATCCCGGTTGTGGGGGTGACGCGCAGCCTTTACCTTCTACCGAGGGGGAGAAGACGATGAGATTGTCATAGAGGAACTCCCCGTACTTAATAAGAGACAGGCTGGGGTCATCTGCGGTCTTGAATGTGAGTTCAAAGCCCCGATCTGCACAAGGAGAAAACAGGCAATGAGGCTGAGGGAAACCACCGCTGCAGAGACCACGACAGCCCTCCCCTCACCCCCAAACGCCAGGCCAGACCTGGGCGGCCCGCTCGTGGAAAACGAGTGCGAGGGAGGGTGGCCGTTGCCCTCGGGCTGGGGGACCTTTCCAAACTCAGACTTTCACCCGCCGCCCCCTCGGATCCCCGTCTCACCCTTCAGACTCCGGAAGAAAAGCGAATGAGTCTCCCGCAGGTTGAGGTTGTCCAGCAGCACTAGGGTGCGGGGACCGCTGGCGCCGACCAAGCCAAGCGAGGGGAGGAGTAGCAGCAGCCACAAGAGGGACCAAACGCGGGCGGCAGCGACAAGTTCCATCTTTCTACTCCTGCCAAAGAACCAGGGCACCTGGGCACCGGAAGTACCCTATCTAGCCAATCGCGGCTCGGGATCCTGGAGTTCCACCCGGAAGTGATCTGGGGACGCCGGGGCCGGACTCCAGGAGCCGCCGTTCAGATGATAGGAACCGAGCCAGGAGCACCACCGGAAGTGCCTCGGTTGTAGGCGGAACCTCTCAGTCCTATTGGCTGAAGGGGCGCGAGGCTCCGCCTCCAAAAGAAAACGGCTCAATCCTAGAGAGACAGCTCTGCAGCCCCGGCCAATCAACAGGACGCTTAGTCTGAGCGGTCCGGCCTCACGTGGTCTTGACAGTGGCCTCCCTGGACCACCTTTTCGTTTCTCTCTGGTCCAGGACAGTCTCGGGACTGGGAACCAGGCCCCACCTCCACCATCTCCAGAGAGGAAGAGATTGGAAAAAAAAGACCTGGGACAGGGACACTTTAGACTCCCGCGGCTTGCGGGCCCAGGGTCCTTGGCGTGGCCTGGCCTGCCCTGCCTGGTGGCCCACGCTGCAGGCAGCGAAAGGGCGATGGACTAGCCTAGCGACAAAAAAAGCTCTAATTAGGCTCATTCCCAAGCTCTGCCCCTCACTAGCCCCTTTACCCCGGGATTTCACTCCTCTCCAGGCCACGGTTCTAGGCTGGAAATAAAATGGCTGGAGGCAGCTCGCCTACCCATCAGTGTGCCTTCGGAACAGCCCTGGGCTCTTGGGAGGACTAGAGCCGGTTAAGGCGCTAGTGCAGGGCTAGGCCGAGCAACCTCTCAGTAATGTTGGCTCCCACCCCTTCTACATGGATCAGGGGCAGGGCTCACCTCCGACCTGCCTCAGGCCATCACAGGTCTAAGTGAGAGCTACCACAAGCAGCTCCAAGACTTCAGTCCGCCACTAACTCAAACCGCTGCTTAGGAGTCGGCCACAGCCCACGGACACCCAAAGGCTCTTCACTCTCAGGTCTGCAGCTCGTACTCCTCTTAGTCCCTACCCAGGGCTTACCTGGAACAGGTCTCCTCTGACCTTTAACACACCCTCAGCTTCCCCACGTCCTGCCTTTTGCTCATGCAGCTCCCTCTTCCTCCCCACATTCCCATCTTAAGCCTCCCCAGATATTCTGCATCCTTTATGGGAGCCCCCCACCCCACGCCCCAATACCTGCTGCTGCTCCCTTCAGCAAGGGGACTTTGTTCCCATGAAGACCTGGCTGCCTCTTATTCCAAGTGTATCTGCAGCCTGCCTCAGTAGGTACCTAAGCACCCTCCACCCCACCCCAGCTTCTCCAGGATGTGAGCTCCCTGGCCCAGGCACGTGGTTTGTGGCCTGAGCCACAGTAACTAATATAAAACAGAGGAGGAAGGATGGGCTGACCCGGAGCACCTGCTGTGCACCGGAACTTTAGATACTACCTCATTTTACCTTCACATGAACTCTAGGAGGTGGGTGCTTATCCCTGTTTCACAGATGAGACTCAGAGTGAAATGAGGCTCAGGACAGCACCAAAGGCCAAAACTTCTCCCTCAAGCGTATGAGCCCCTCCCAGGAGGCAGGCCTGGGCTACAAGGAACAAGGGGAGGGCGTGGCGTAGGTTGCTGGGGTGGCCTGGATTCGTTTCTGGCCACGTCAGGGCGCCCGGTTTCGACCCAACCTGGGCCTCCCCTGGGCCTCCGCATGCCGCAGCCTGTTTCCTAACAAGGGCTCTGCTTTCCTGGGCCGCAGATCCTTTGAGTCTAATGACAGTTCAGATGCTTTCCCCAGAAACAAGCGCTGGGGAAAGCATCGCGGGAACTTTGGAGCCTGTCTGTCCTCATGGCCTCAGCTACTTAAGACCCTTTGCCCCAGGAAGAGCTTCCAGGCAGGGAGGGGCCCAGTGCCGCTGCCAGAGAACCAGGGAAGGGGGCTTGTAGGTGAAAGACAGTTTATTGGGGCAGCTTCATGTGGAGCGGTCTCCTTGGGCCACAGAGCAGCGGGCAGCGGGCAGCAGGGGGCAGCTGCTCAGGCCTCGCACCCGGCCTGCGGGGCTTCCCCCGGGAAGTGGGGCCAGCTGGACAGAGGCAGTTTTCCAGCACCGACATGCTGAGCTCGATCCATGGGGAGGGTGCTGACCACACTGTCGGGGCTGCTGGTGAAGGCCTTGAGGCAGAGCCCATGGAGGCACCAAACGCTGGTGGGCACAGATGGCGGGCTCCGTGGCAGGTGAGTAGGTGGCAATACTGATGTGGCACTGGGAGCTGGAGTGGGCCTTTCCAAGGATGGTCCAGCTCTGCGGGGCTCCCGCCCGGGCAGAAGTGGGCTCTCTGGGGAACAGGGAAGGGGATTTGTCCTCCAGGGCGAGGGCCCCCTCAAGCGCCCCTGTCCCCGCGGGGGCAGGAGAGAGGAGGCCCAGCTGGGGCTGCCCCGGAGGGCCTGGCAGTCACGGAAGCCCCCAGCAGGCAGCTGTGGTCACAGAGGCTCACTGCCAAAGCTGCTTCTGCTCTTCTTGCGCTTGGCCTTGGTGAAAGGGATGTCGAGGGACTCGAGGCGGAAGGGCCGGGGCTGGGGCATTTCGGGGGCCTGGGCGGGTGGGATGGTAGAGCTGTTGCCGAGGGGGGAGCTGAGGCCTGGCGGCGAGCTGTGATGTGCTGTGGAGGAGAGGCACGGAGGGCGCTGGTGAGCCAGGAGTGCAGGTATGGAAAGACAGTACTGCGTGTGGGTGCAGCCCCCGGCCCAGCCCCCACCCAGCCAGAGCCCTGGTCCCACTGCTAGGACCCCAAGTTCTAAGACGCTGCTCTGGTTGGGGCCTCAGACCCAGCACTATGTCTGCGTCCAGAGGGTCTGGGCTGGGACACAGCCTGGGATCTCAAGCCAGACAAGCCTGGGTTCAAAGCCCAGCCCCACCATTTCCTGAAGGGCGGCCTCACCTGGAAGAAAACCCCTCAGTGGTCCTAGGTTAAGAATAGATTTTTGGTGGGTTTTTGTTTTTTTTTTTTTTTTCAGGAACAACGTTCCCTTTTCTACAAAGTTAAGCTATCAGAAGCAGCCGGTCAGATTTAGGCCAGCCTGAGACATCCCTTGCAGCCACCCTGAGCTCGGTCAGAGATGCCAGGCTGAGCCTCTCTGGGCCTCAGGTTCCTCACCTGCCGTGTGGGCACAGTGCCAGGGTCTCAGCTGATGTTAGTTTATTTCCTGCCCAACCTTTCTTTCCTTATTCCTCAACTCCACCCGCTTTGTCTCTTACATAACCTCCATACAGGACTGAGATGTGCTTTCCGTGGATATTTTACTGGAAGTCCTACAGTCTTTAAAAGCAGAAGAATGAAGTGATTTTCAATTCTTGCTTCTGAAAGTGTTTGGCTTTTGTGACCCTGTCTGCCCCCAGGGCTCAGGGGAAAGCCAGTGTCCTGGCAGCTGAGGGAACGGGTCACTGACCAGAGTCCTGTGGCCCCACGCCAGGCCCTGACCAGTGTTGGGGGGCTAGTGCCTGTCAGGGGAGGCAGATGAATTGAATAGCACGTCTCCCCCAGGAGGAAAGGGGAGTCTGTGTATTGAGCACTTACTACGTGCCAGGCCCTGGGCTGGGCCGTTTCCCCATTTCATTTTACCTGCTCCTGTGTCTCCCCTCATTGAATAGCTGAGGACCCAGGCCTGCCTGACTCCATCCACCCCTTCACGCCCCTCCCAGTTGGCAGAGGGCCTACATGGCTCTCGGGAAGAGGCTGGAGGACGAGAGGTGGGCAGGGCACTCACTGAGGCTCTTCATGGGGTCTGTGCTGAGGATCTGGCTGGCCCGCTTTGGCCGGAAGTAGTTACTGGCAATATTTTCACTGTCGCTCCGACTGAGCATCAGCTTGTAGCGGTCTTCTTCCTGCTGAGATCCCAAATCCTCACGGGTTAAGACCCCTTATTTGTGCAGCTCTTATGTGGGCCCTCACCCAGGGCTCAGCAGCCTCCACAAGCCTGGTGGGATGGGGCTTCCCTGGCCCCACTGCCCGCTCAGATGTATCCGCTACAGACCTGGCCTCCTGGGGTGGGATCCAGCTGAGGCTACACACCTCCACCCCTTCCTTGGGAATGGGAAGTGCCTCATTCCCTCCTGCAAACCTCAACAGAGAGCATCGTGCCAGCTCCATCAGGGCCAGCTCAACACAACACACCCAAACCCATCATGACACATCACAGAAGAGGTAATACAGTGCTCAGCTCAGGGGCACGCTTATGATCATTAGAATTGGGGTCCCAATCTTATCACCAACAACTATTGTGGACTTTTCTTCATCCTAAATCTCTTCATTCAGGGACCTATCCTTCTCCCCCTGACATCGTCCTGGTGGGGTGATCATTCAGAGTGTCCTAATACCACCACTCCCACCCACCCACCCCTTGCTACACAGCTGGACATGTGACCCACACTGGACCAATCACAGAACTCCATGTTCTGGACATAGTCCTTGGTCCAAGAGCAGGCCCAGGCCCAGCAGAACAGATCAGAATCTGCACAAGCATTGGTGTGAGGATGCTCTAAGAGACCGGGTCTCTCTGTTGGGTCACTAATTGCCAGCAGCCATCTCTCCTGCCTTTCTCACTTGGAGAAAGCCTGACTGAGTCCAAAGCTGGAATACGAAGGGAAGCCTGACTGTTTGAGCCCCTAGATCCAGCCATGCCTGAAACTGGTCCTCTTAACATGCACCAGTCAATTCCCCCTTTTGCTTGTGATTGTTTACTTTGGGTAGCTATCACCGGAAGTAAAAGCATTCTGACTAATATAACCCCTTAGTGGTCCCAGGGTAAGGATGTTTGGGTGTTTTTCAGAAACAACTTGCCCTTTTTCATATGGTTAAGCTATCAAAAGCAGCCAATCAGAGCTTTAGACCAGCCAGGGCCCAGGGAACCAAACTGTACTGCGGGGGCCCTGGGATTTGAGCGGACGCCTCTGTACTTCCCCAGCAGCTGGGCCCACATGAACCATCTCCTTCCCCTCTGGTCGTCACGACCATGCGTGGCTTTGAATGAGGGCCAGTGGGGCTGAAGGTCTAGGTGCCCACAGGTACACAGGAAGGACCCAGGTCCAGCCCCCTGCTTGAATCCTCAGGGCAGACGGAAGTAGAAGTCCAGCTCCCGTGGTAATGCACCTTGGGGCCAGTCCCCTCAGCCCCACCCCCGCCCTCTCCCGGGGTCTTACCATGCCTAGTTCGCCGCTGTCTGCTGCGGAGGTTTTGCGGGCTGGTTTGTTCTGCAGCCCTGTTGAAACTGCTACGAGAAAACAAAAGCTGAAGTGTCTGCTGCTCGCTGTGGGGGCGGAAGGGCAGGGTGGGCTGCAGCCCTCTCTCCACTGGCGGGGGAGGGGGAGGGCGTTAGGCCTGGCTCAGGCTTGGGGCCAAGGGAGGACTTCCCGGCCCAAGCAAAGGGATGCCTCTGGGAAACACAACAGGAGGGCTCAGACCCCAAAGAAGCCATTCCCCTGCTTCCAGGCAAGATGGCAGGTTGGTGGGGGCGGGAGGAAGGCTGCAGCTGCCTGGAGTTTCAGCAGAGATGGTGTCAGTGGCCATAAACACTAGAGACATGGGACCTGGACGACACTCTGACCAGGGGAGAACTGGCGGGGGCCTGTGGGCTGTCACAGCTGCTGCTCTCTGCATGGGCAGAGCCAGCCACGTGGCTGCAGAAAGAGCCACTGTCAGTCGGGCCAGACTCTGAGACTCGATGGAGGTGGAGGCGCCTTGAAGACCATCTTATCCCACCCCTTCTTTGCGAAGATGAGAGCACCAAAGGCCGAGAGGGACTGTGACCGTCTAAAGGTCACAGAGGTCAGTGCAAAGGCGGAAGTTGAGCCAGGCCTGCAGGGGACAGCTCGTGTGCATCCCTGGCCCTGTGCCTCATGCTGTGGCTGACAGGCGCTCACGCTGAGATTCCACTTCCTCCTGTAAACCAGGTGAATGGGCCTTGTCCTCCACAGGATGGTTGGGAGGTGAAAGGACAGGATCACAATGATGCTGCAGGGCACCCCGCATTTAAGATGTGCCTGGCGTGGCTCTGAGGGTTTTGCGTGTATTAACACATTTTAAGCCGCCCGCACCCTTTAAGGTGCTGTTATTAATCCCCATTTCACAGATGAGGACACTGAGTCCCAAAGCGGTCACACAGGGAGTGATGGAGCCAGAATTCCAACCCACACCTGTCTGACTCAGAACACACCGTTCTCTCAGGCCCCCCATGTTTTGGAAGCTCGGGGTCACGTGTCTGTTTCACCCACAGCCAGCAGGACGAGGCCCAGGGCTCCCGGTCAGTCTGCAGGGTAGCCAAGTGTGGAGGAGGGGAGGGAGGGCCGAGGGCCAGCCAGGCTCCTGACCTACTGGGAGGCTGGTTTTTATGACCATGGGCTCCGGGATCTTCCAGAAGCCGTTTTCCTCGTCCCAGCAGGACTCGCGCTTGACCCGCTCCAGGTTGCTGTAGTTACAGTCCCGGCGAATCAGGGGCTGCACCTGCTCCAGCAGCTGCTGGAAGAGCAGGAAGTCACGTTCCTGCCGGCGGATGGTGGCCAAGTAATCGATCTTCTCGAGCTCAAACTCCGACTGCAGGTCTTTGATCTCCACCTCTGCCGCCCGAAGCTGGAAACGAGGCATTTAAAGTGTACAATTAATGCAGTGGCTTTTAGTGTATTCAGATTTGTGCGGCCATGATCCCAATCAGTGTTAGAGCATTTCATCACCCAAAAAGAGACCCCGCACTCATTAGTCATTCCCCACTTCTCCCAACCCCGGCCCTAGGCAACCACCAATCTACTTCCTGTCTATAAATTTGCTTATTCTGGACATTTCTTATGAATGAAATCGTGGAATCATACACTGTCATCTTTTGTGTCTGGCTTCTCTCACGTAACATAGTGTTTTCAAGGTTCACCAGGTTGTATCATGTATCAGCACTTCCTTTTACGCTGAATAATATCCCGTTGGGTGAATATGCCACATTCCTTACATTTATGCTTGTTTTGGGCAATAATGAATAATGCTGCTATGAACATTAGTGTACAAGTTTTTGTGTGGACATATTTTCATTTCTCTTGAGTGTAACTGCTGTGTCGTTATGAAATAAACAGAAGAGAGCTACCACAAGAAACAGAAAATGTGAGTCAGTGCATTTCAGAAGAAAATCCCCCCACAGCACAAGGGCATAGAGCCAGACATTAAAAACGCAACACAGCACCCCAATGTGAATAAAAATCCCTTCAACGGGTAGTCACAGATAGGTTGAGCATTGACCTATGAACCAGGAGGTCATGGTTCGATTCCTGGTCAAGGGCACATGCTCGGGTTGCGGGCCCGGGTTGTGGGATGTGCAGGAGGCAGCCAGTCAATGATTCTCTCATCATTGATGTTTCTCTCTCTCTCTCCCTCTCCCTTCCTCTCTGAAATCAATAAATATATATATATATATTTTTAAAAGGAAGCCCCAGGACAGCAGACACCCCTGACCTGTGGCTGCTTCCACAGCAGGGCACGGACAGTGGGCGCTAACAGATGGTGTGTAAAGGGTGAATGAATGCCCGCCTAGAGCCGGGGGCGGGGCGGGGCGGTGGCGCCTCCGCGAGGGCCTCACCTTCCTCTGCATCTTCTCCAGCAGCTTGCTCTTGGCCCTCACTTCCTCCTGGATGGAGTCGTAGACGTTGAGCAGCACCCACTCCCCGCTGTCCTCGTCCGACTTCTGCAGGGCGGCCACCAGCTGCTTCCTGCGCTCGTCCGCATAGCGTTTCCGTCGCTTGTGCTTCTCCTTCAAGTCCTTGTTCTTGGCCTGCTCCCCACCGACCACCTGCTGCTCCAACAGCTGCAGCCTGCCAGCGTGGAGAGGAAAGCACGCGTGACAGGACCTGCTGTGACCCATGGAGCCCTCCCAACAACCCCGCTTCCCACAGGCCTCCACTGAGGCTCCGAGAGGCGAGGCCGCAGGTTCAGGGCCCGAACCAGGGTTCCTACCGGACCTCACTCTACCACGGCGGTGGCTGTGCCCAACGGGAAGGGCGAGGATCTCCCCTGGACCCCAAGCTCACCCACCTGCCACCCGCCTCCCAGAGCTGATGGTGAGCAGCAGCGCAGGCTCCGCTGTGCTCCCAGGAACCTGGTGATGGGAAGACAGCCAGGCCCTGGCCGGGAGATGCCCACACAGCCAGCGCCCGCGGGCACATGCAGAGCGCAGCCCGTCAGACAGACAAAGCCCAATCCGCTGCTCCCGCTGACACGGGGCCTCTCAGAAGCAGAGCCAGGCAGCCACACTCCTGGACACACAGACCCGTCAGGCGGGAGGGCTGGGGGTGGGCTGGCCAAATGGGGAAGGTGGGCAAAGGTACCAGCCTCCAGTTAGAAAATAACCCCTGGCATGTCCTGTACAGCAGAGACTAGAGTTAAAACCCTGCACTGCACATCGGACAGTTGTTCAGAGAATAAATTTTACGAGTCCTCCTCACAAGGAAGACATTGTGGTAACTGTGTTACCTAGACTCACGCTGGCAGTCTTCTCGCAATGTGTACAGACATGGAATCAGTGCGTGGCATGCCTGACACTCACGTGTATGTCCATCACACCCCAGTTTTTAATGCAAAAGAAACACATCCAGCACACAATGTTTAATCGGGCGGAGACATGTATAATACATTTTTAAATATTTATATCCAGAATGTTCAAATTTGTTCAAGAGTTCTGCCCTTTATTTTTTTTTTAAATGTATTTTATTGATTTCAGAGAGGAAGGGAGAGGGAGAGAGAGAGAGAAACGTCAATGATGATAGAGAATCATTGATCGGCTGCTTCCTGCACGCCCCTAACTGGGGATCGAGCCCGCAACCAGGGCATGTGCCCTTGACCGGAATTAAACCCAGGACCCTTCAGTCGGCAGCCGACGCTCTATCCACTGGGCCACACCGGCCAGGGCTAGTTCTGCTCTTTAAAGAACAGGCTGTGAGCAACCACAGCAAAGGCTCATGGGGAACCCCTCGCTGTCCAGGAAGGCGCCACGAAGCTTTTCAGACGTTGCCTCGTTCCACAGGGACGCGGGCTCACCACCACCACCCGCCTCCCAGAGCTGGCGGGCGGCAGAGCAGGCCGGGCATTCACAGCAGGTCGGGGCGTGCTCCGGGGCCAGAAGGGGCCTGTGCAGCCTTGGTGGGGAGTTGGGAAGAATCTATGGGCACCCCCACACCCGGGCATAGCTCCTTCCCGCCCCGTGAGGGGTCCCGCCAGCCCCACGCTGCGGCGCTTACCGGGCGATCACCTGCTGCTGGTCCACCATGGGCATCAGGTCGTCGGTCAGCACTGCCACCTCCACGCCCACATTGTCCCTTCTGGAACTTGTCATGGCCAGCAGGGGCGGGACCTCGGCCTCGGGGCCCCCGCCAGGCTCCGCTGCCAACACCTTGTCTTTGTCCCCTTCCTGGCCCAGGTCAGCCTCCTGAGAAACAGAGAAACCTCAGTGGAGGGCGGAGGTGGCCCCGGCAGCAGCTCACGGTGGCCTCCATCCCCCCCGCCCCGGGGCATCGTGGCCCTCACATGGGGGAGGGGGGTCACCTCTGGCTTAGGGACACCAGTTACACAGAAATGCAGCTACCAAGTCCCTCTGCTGCCATTCCCACAGCACCCGCTCCCTCCCTCCCTCTCCCGCCCGCCTCCCGGCTTCCCGAAGCTGCCAGGGCCGTTCTCTGCAGGCACAAACTGTCCTCAGCCCTTTCCTGGTTACAGCCCTTCAGGGGTCCCCACTGCCTTTGCAGAAAATCCAGTTTCTTCCATGCCTCCCCGCTGCCACCCCGTCCAGCCTGCTGTTTCTCCAGCCTCATTTTCTGTTGCTGAGAAAGTCAAGCCCTTTCCAGCCACAGGACTTTGGCATTTGCTCTCCCCTGGCCCCTGTCCCTCCTTGGGTCCCTCTCAATGTCACCTTACCGTAGGGCTCCCCTGGCCGGCCACCCGCCGCCCGCCAAGAACGAGCCCTCTGCCAGCTCCTACCCGGTGTGCAGGCCCAGCGGCTGGCAGGTGGCTTCCTCTCTCCGAAAACGTAAGTAGATTTAGAGCCTTCCTCTCGTTGCCTGTGGCCTGCTGCGCTTTCTTAAGCAGAAAAGGGTGGGGTCTGAGAGCAGCAGTGTTCCAAATGCCCCCCTTGCCCTCGGTGGGGTCCCTGACAGCGCCCCAGGGCCCCACCCCCCAGGCACACTGGGCCTCTCTGCCTTGGACAAGGGTTCCGAGGCGGAGGGAAGCTGGAAAATCACTGCTGGACAGTGGCCTCTTATTAACGGTTAATAAGGGGTCTGACAGTGCCTCCAGCTTGTGTATGGCTTTGCCTCTGATGAGCTGGGGTGGCTGGGGTGGTTGTCCGTCTTATGAATGAAAACATTGAGGCCGGAGAGGGAGGGGACAAGTGGAGTGTCACAGGAAGGACCGGGCCCCTGAAGTCCTCCCAATACACAGCCAGCTGGCCCAGGGTACTCACTGTCTCGGGCAGGAGGCCGCCCTCTGCCTCAGCTTCAGCTTCAGCCCCCAAGTCACTGAGCTCAGGGACATCTGTCAGGGAGGGGTGCTTGCAGGAGGGCGGATGGGAGAGAAGGAGGGACGGTGGGGCCAGAGTCAGCCTCTGCTGCTCCACCCCGGTCTCCCCTGCAACTCCCCACCCCCCCCCACCTCCTCCTCCTGCCTGTCACTGAGGAGAGAAGGGGCAGGAACAAGAGTGATGAGATGAAGGGAGAGAACAGGGAAGAGAGGAGACAGGAGAGCGGAGACAGGGCGCCGGCTGTGTTCCAGGAGCGTTACCTGCCCTGCCTCACAGGACGCACCCATCAGCCCCATTTTACAGATGAAGAAACCGAGGCCCAGATAGCAACTGCCCCAGGTCACACCACTGAGTGGCACAGCCAGGACCTGGACCAGTTCTGTCTGACTCAAAGGCCTGTGCTCTGCGCACACACACACACACACACACACACACACACACACACATACACACATACACATACACACACATACACACACATACACACACACACACACACACACACACACACACACACACATACACACATACACATACACACACATACACACCCTCGGAAAGAAAAGGCACGGAAAGGAAAGAAACAAACAAAAAAGGAAGACATTTCACCCAGCTGGTTTGGCTCAGTGGATAGAGTGTCAACATGCAGACTGAAGGGTCCCGGGTTCAATTCCGGTCAAGGGCATATGTCCGGGTTACCAGCTTGATCCCCAGTAGGGGGCTGCAGGAGGCAGCCAGTCAATGAGTCTCTCTCATCATTGATGTTTCTATCTCTCTCTCCCTCTCCCTTCCTCTTTGAAGTCAATAAAAATACTTTAAAAAATAAAAAAGGAAAACATTTCAATCTGAAAAAAGAGGGAGGAGCGGTGCGGCCGGATCCCGGGTGGTCCCTGAGTGGGAGCCGGGGCCCTGCAGACCCTGCCAGCCTGCTGCTCTGAAACCGCGGGAGCCTGAGGGGGGACCAAGGCCGCCTGCAGCCCTCTCGGGCCTGGAAGCTCAGTGTAATCATGGCAGCTCAGCAAACTCCCATGCGGGTGTCCCTTCATCCGCAGAGCAGGCGCCCACCGGGCATAGCCCTGTATCTTGATCCCAACTTTCCTACCCATTTACAGAGCACACACGAAGCCTGTCTCTCCCAGACCCCTGGACAGCTGCCCTGAGCCGGCCGCAGGCCAGAGCCGCCACCGAGATGGTGTGTGGGAGCTGGGGCCGCAGCTGGAGCTGTGCATCCCTGTGCGCCAGGGACCCGCCTCCCAGCTGAGCTCTGTCTGCTGAATTCCCGCCCGGGCGGCGTCCTGCATGGCATCCGCTACCTGCATGGGGACCTTGGGTACGTCCGCCTGGGGCGCGTCTGCCAGGGCCACCGTGGACGAAAGCCTGGCCAGTTTGGCTTCCACCTCGGCAAACGGGTCGTGCAGGCCTGGGAACAGCTCCAGGGGCATCAGCTGGGGCTCCTCTTCCTGGAGGGAGGGCTCCTCCCCCAGCAGGGCCTCCTGGCTGAGCTCATCCAGGAAGTACTTGACCTTGGCCTCCACCGCGGGCACAGAGGAGAGCTCCAGGTTCGAGGGCTCCTGGAGCCCAGGGAAGGCCTCGGGCGTGGAGGGTTCTTCCAGTGTGGACGACTCATCAGACCCCAAGGGGCTCTTGGACGTGGTGGTCTCCGCCCTGGGCAGGTCCTCACGCTGGGAAGGAAGCCCAGCCCTGGAGACACCCTCGCTGGGCGGAGTGTCGCTTATGGAGTGAGTCTCAGGCTTCACCGGCATCTCATACTGGAAAGCAGGTGTGTACTCAGACACGTTGGCAAACTCGGCCTTGGACATGACTTCGGCGTTGAAGAGGACTTCTGCCTTCAGGACGGTCTCTGCAGATAGAGACCTTCCCTTAGCTCCTTAAAGATTGGAATGAGGAGGCCTTCCCTGGAAGCTGGTCCAACCCACCATCTCCAAGAGACCACCCAAAGAGTCAGAGCCCCCCAGGTCCCCAGATGTCGGTTCCCATCGCTGCCCCAGCCCTCTCCCCGCCCCCCCAGCAGAACTCAAACCCTGTCTCCTTCCACCTCTTCCAGAAAGCCTTCCCTGAGCAGCCTGCAGTTTCTCCATTCTCTGACCTCCCCAGCTGTGAAGTGCTGGGCTCTTACCACCTGCCTTGGGACTGCTTTTAACAAGCAAGACTATGGGTCTTACTGCCTCCCCAGGTGAGAGCTGATGAACAGCAGATTTCACCCCCAAATCCCCAAGGGATCCCCGCTGAAGTGCCCAGCTCAAGGCTCTTGTCCACAGGATGGATATGCTAGACCCGTGGGAGTTAAACGAACACCGTGGATGAATGTGAGACCAAATAAAATCACTCAGAGAAGAGCATTCAAACTGGACAGGAGGGAGCTCTCTGAGGGGCAGAAAATGCTAGAACCTGCCTCGCCCTTCCTCTGGGTGTGCACGGAGCGTGGCATCTTCCTGCCAGCCTGGGCGGACTCTGATCACACAGGCCTCCTTGGCGCCCCCAGCTATGGGCATTAGACCACCTCCCCCACATCCCATCTACTTCTTTGCCGCTTGTGTCTGGCTCCCCCGAGACATTTCGGACGTTCCCTAGCTCAGTGGCCTGAACCTGTCCAAACCTCAGTTTGCACACCTGCAACGTGAGGACTCAGTGAGTCCCTCCTCCCTGAGCACCTCTCCGGGGCCTGGCACACAGCAGTGCCCAATAAACAGTACTGATGATGTGTCCAATATCGTCATCATGACAAGAGGGATTTTACAATGCTTGGGTGGGTACTAGGAAGCCTGGGCTGCTTGGCACCACGAGTGTTTGGATGATAGTGATGAAGTGGAACATTCTAGAATGTCAAAAAGAAGACAAAAACACCCAGCCGGTGTGGCTCAGCAGTTGAGCATTGATCCAGGAACCATAAGGTCACTGGTTCAATTCCTGGTCAGGGCACATGCCTGGGTTGCGGGCTTGATCCCCAGGGTGGGATGTGCAAGAGGCAGCTGATCAATGATTCTCTCTCATCATTGATGTTTCTCTCTCTCCTTCTCCCTTCCTCTCTGAAATCAATAATAAAATATATATCTAATATATACATATACATCCTATATAATAAAAGGCTAATATGCAAATTGACCGAATGGCAGAACGACCAGTCGCTATGACGTGCACGGACCACCAGGCTCATGGCTGGTGAGCGCAGCAGCGGTGGCGGGAGCCTCTACCTCCTCCGCGGCAGCGCTAGGGATGTCCAACTGCCAGCTTAGCCTAAGCCGCAGTCGGACATCACCCAAGGGCTCCCGGACTGCGAGCGGGTGCAGGCCAGGCTAAGGGACACCCCCCACACTGCATGAATTTTGTGCACCAGGCCTCTAATATATATATATATATATATATATGGACTAAAACTTCCAGGAAGGTTCAAATTCTTACTAATGATTGAATGCTTATTATGGGATATGGTTGCTTTGGTAACGGACTCAAAAATGAGAGGAGACAGTAAAAAATGCAGAAACTCTAGAAAAGGACTTACCCATGAAACATGGGGGATACATTACCACTCTCGGTTGGCCTTGGGCGAGGGCCCCAGCCTGTGGCCAAGGCACCACGCAAGCAGTGCTGTGGGTGAGAACACTGGCTCTGGGGCCAGATGGCCTGGGTTCGAATCCTGTCTCCACTCTCCCTGCTGTGTGACTTACCCTCTCTGTGCCTCAGTTGCCTCATTTATAAAATGGGAGCCATTGTGATACCTACCTCGCTGGCTGCTGTGAGGAGCGCACAGAACGGCCCCTGGTGCGTACAAAGTGCTCTATAAACGCCAGGCAGTAAAATGAGGCGGGAAGCAGGCTGGCCCCCCAGAGCCGGGGCAGGCGCGCACCTGTCTCCTTGCGCAGGCTCTCCTCCAGCGTGGACAGCTTCACGTCGTACGAGTTGCGCATGGCAGTGATGTCCTCCTCCAGCCGGGCCCGGGATTCCTGCTCCACCTTATAGTCGGCCCGCAGCCGGGCCAGGCGCTCCTCGTACTCCTGGCGGCGGGGGCGGGGGGGGGGGGTGTGTGTGTGTGAGAGGAGCACAGGGGGGCAAGCGTTTTATCACCATTTCAAAACACAGCCTTCAGTATGCCTCCCCTCCCCCCCCCCACAAGCGATCCAGAAAATACAAGTAAGCCAAAAGAACTGAATTAAAATTGCCCCCCCAACACTGGGAAAATTAGTGGCTGGTGAAGACCCTCCTGAACTTCCCCCTGTGCGTGTTTAACGGCGAATAATGCATGTGTGTGTTTGTCGTCTATTTTCCCCACACAGCAATATATCATGAACACCTCTTCGCATCAATGGATAGGTTTTAACCAAAGGGTCCTCCACCCAGTCCTCCCACTCCCCTCCCTCCAACCCTCCGTACCCCGCCCACTTCCTGTCTCACACTTCACAGAGAACTCCGCAGCCCACTGACCGTGAACTTCCTCACCTTCCCAGCCCTGCACCTTCCATCCACTTGCAGGTCCGCACCCCCCCCCCCAAAAGAAAAAAGCTCTGCGTCCTCTCTTGTGACCGTGGAAGAAACATCTGACACTGAGTCACCCACCTGAGGACTTCGCTCTTTCAATCCCCACCTCCCTCCTACATCACGGACTTCTCCCTCGGCTCGAGACCATTCCCAGCCGTTTACAAAACCTGCTCTATTACTTCCAATATTAAAAGCAATAAAACTCTTCCTGGATCCCATGTGCGCCTCCAGCTACAGTGCCCGTGCCTAGAAAGTGCTCAGAAAGCGCTGATTCAATGGGGCCAGAGTGCAAACCCCAGCAATAAGACCCCTGCATGTCCCCCTCGCACAGCAGCAGGAAAGCTGCTATTATGCCGGTTCTAGAGATGAGAAACAGGCTCGAGAGCTTAAGCAACGTGCCCAAGGTCACAGAACCCATGAGAACTGGACTTGCAGGCTGTAAAAGCTGCATGGACCCTAGGAACCTTCTAGTTCAAATCCTGCCCCATAACGCTAGGAGACCGAAGCCCACAGTCACACCTCCAGCTCGTGGCAGAGTCATTTCCTGGCCCGGCACCCTCTCTACTCACTGCACACAGGGGCCACCTCCCTAATCCCGAGCGTCCTGACTGGTTCTGGAATGGGAGGGCGAGAGGACAGACCCTCTCAACGCTTCCTCCAAGTGTGGCTCACAGAAGAAACTCTAAACTCTAGGGTCAGAAAGCAGACTTGGTGGTGGCGGCCTCTGATGCAGCGTCCACTGGGCTGCCCCCACCCCGGGGCGGAGGTAGGCACCCCCATTCCCCAGGTAGATGGACCCTGGAGCCTGCACAGCGTCTCTTCTCCCTGGTGACCACTAGGGGGCAGTGACTGCCCACCCAACGGGTCTTCCTTGGGAAGGAAGCTTCCATCCCACCCCCTGGCCAACCCTTCCCACCCCCACGGTTTTGTGACCAACGTCCACCTGTTGCTGTGAGTCCAGACCCACTCTGAACCCCCGAAGTGTGACCTCTCATTCTGTGGGCTCTGGCTTGGGCTCGGCACTGCTAAAGGCTGCCTCCTCACCCTGTCCCCGGAGCTCCCAGCAGGGAACAGGCAGGCAGAGCGCTGAGCTCCCAAACCTTCACGGGGCCAGGACAGTGTCCAGCTGGGCCTCTCCCTGAACAGTAACAGCCTCTGCCTGCCATGGGCAGCTCTTGGGGACCCTTAGTCCATTTCCCCAGCCCTCTAGTCCACAGGACTGAGGCCCCCAGACCTTACCTGGTCTGCCCCCCGAGGCTGGGCCCCAGGCCCCACAGCCTGACCAGGCTCCCGGGCCTCAGGGCTGGTCCCACCTGAGGTCATAGTTGAGTGGCAAAGGCCCAGCAACAGACACGTCCCGGCCCAGGCCCTGCAGCTGTTCCTGCTGGCTCTGGGTTCTCCACCAAGAAAAAGCCAGGCCCTAAAGGGACTGTCATGTGCCAAACCCCACCACATTCGGGCCTCAGAATGTGCCCTTTAGCAGGAACCCCCGGAAGCTAACAGAGCCTGGAGTTGGGGGCCGGCTGTGTTAAGTGCCCCCTGACCCCAACCCTAGGGATCAGCTCCGTATTTGCAAATAAGGGTGTTACCTGCCCTGCTGTTCCGGGATCCTAGGAGCCCACATGTGGGACGAGGACCCAAGTCACAGCTTTTTCTGGGAGGCTAACACCCCACTTATCCCAGTCAAATGGGCACCTAGGGGCTCCCCACTGCCCACCCCAGCTGCCCTGCTCTCAGCCCAGGCTTCTTGGCACCTGCTGTGGGGAACAGCTCCTTCCAGCTGACCTCGCACCTTTGCACAGGCCACTTGCACTACCAGGAAGGCCTTCTCGGCTTCCTCCAACCCACAGCCACCCATTCCTGCTGTGAGGAGAGACAGCGCTCCTGCAGACACCCCACACCCCTCCCTGTTCTCCCACTGATGTGGGATGAACTGGACTCTGGAACCCGAGTTCAAATCCCAGCTCTGACTCCTTAGCTGTGTGACCTTGGGCAAGTCATGGCCCCAGGATCTCTGTGTGACTCCAAAAGGGAGGCTGTAGTGCTGACCCCAATGTAAGGGGCGGGGGGGCGGTGAAAGGACATCATTCTGGAAGTGATCTCCTGCTCGGCCCCACCTGCCCGCCCACTCTCCCACCTGCTCCAGGTCTCACCTCCCGGATCAGCTGCTTCTCAGCCTCCGTGTCATGCTGGATCACAGGCGGGGACAATGGCTTCTCCTCAGTCTGGACAGGGTTTGGGAGCACCTGATTGGCCAGCAGGGCTGGGGGGACAGAAATGAGGGGCTGTGACCCAGGTGCACACCGTTTGCAGGAACTAAGCAGCACTCCGCAAAGACAACCACAGGCTCATTCTAAAGGACTTCAAAGTATTCAGCTTATTTTAAGTGTGTCTACGTAAAGTGCTACTTTACTCAGTCATTTAGGAAAGATTTCTTGAGCATCGCCTGCTCTAGGCACTGGGGGTGTGGCAGAGAACAGAACAGACGAAGCCCACTCACCTCATCCCACAGGTCCACACAGAGGGGGTGCTCAGAGAACTTTGGATGGATGGATGGGTGGGTGGGTGGAAAGATGGATAAAAGGGTGGACGATAGGATAGAGCGAATGAATGGGTAGATGTGTAGATTGTAGGATAGAAGGGGTGGGAGGAGAGAATGGATGGATGGATGGGTGGGTGGATGGATGAGTGGGTAAGTAGAAGGATGGATGGATGCATGGATGCATGGATGGATGGATGGGTAAGTAGAAGGATGGATGGATGCATGGATGCATGGATGGATGAGTGGGTAAGTAGAAGGATGGATGCATGCATGGATGCATGGATGGATGGATGGATGAATGGGTAAGTAGAAGGATGGATGGATGCATGGATGCATGGATGGATAAGTAGGTAAGTAGAAGGATGGATGGATGCATGGATGCATTGATGGATGGGCAAGTAGAAGGATGGATAGATGCATGGATGCATGGACTGATGAGTGGGTAAGTAGAAGGATGTATGGATGTATGGATGCATGGATGGATGGATGGATGAGTGGATAAGTAGAAGGATGTATGGATGTATGGATGCATGGATGGATGGATGGATGAGTGGATAAGTAGAAGGATGGATGTATGTATGGATGCATGGATGGATGGATGGGTAAGTAGAAGGATGGGTGGATGGGTGGGTGGATGGATGGATGAGTGGGTAAGTAGAAGGATGGATGGATACATGGATGCATGGATGGATGGATGGATGAGTGGATAAGTAGAAGGATGGATGGATGTATGGATGCATGGATGGATGGATGGGTAAGTAGAAGGATGGATGGATGCATGGGTGGATGGACTGATGAGTGGGTAAGTAGGATGGATGGATGGGTAGATGAATGGGGGTGTGTAGAATGGATGGAGAGAGAGGAAGGTGGCTGGGGAGCTGATGAATGGAGAGATGGACTCAGGCTCCTCTGTGCTCCCTTCCCCAGAGGCTTCTCAGATGAGAAGAAACCTTGGCGTCCTGCAGCTGCAAGAACTTTGCAGACCTGCCAGGCATGATTTCTACCAGCAGATGACAGCCCACTGCCTGGGTGTGAGTGCTGCCGTCACAAGGTGCCTAGTGGGAGTGGGGTTTGGACGGGGAGTGAGTCACCCCACTGCTGAGCAGCACAGCATCACGCTGCTGCCTCAGAGACAGTGGGCAGACAGGGGGCAGGGAGCCGGCAACAGAGCCCCCCCTGACAACTGAAGGGACAGGATGGATACACTGGCCTCTTCCTGGGGCATCAGCGAGCAGACACCTCCGGCTGTCACTACCCAGGGCTCTCCCTCACTGGTCCAAAGTCAGGTTCCATGAAGCTGAGAGGACATGGGACGTCGCCTCCATCTCTCTGGCTCAGCTGGAGGCAGGCAGACCGAGGGCCAGAGCCTTTCTCCTGGGTCCCCTGCCCCTTCCTGCCACCTCGTCCTGAGGCGCCCACCTGACAGGTTGCCGGGGCTCATCTGCTGAGCCAGAATCGCCTTCAGCTTCTTGATCTCCTCCTGGTACTCGCGCAGCAGGGCGTCCTTGGGGTCCTCATTGATGTGTGGCTTGTTCTTGATGTTCTTGGCTCGGTTGGCGTAGCGCAGCGTGCTGAGGGTCTCGTCGTAGTTGTTGTCGGCAGGCGACAGGCAGGCCACCATCAGCGTCTTGGTGTTGCCCCCCAGGGAGTCCTGCAGCAGCCGCGTCAGCTTTGAGTCGCGGTAGGGGATGTGTTTGCAGCGCCCGTCCACCAGGGCCGAGATGACGTTGCCCAGCGCGGACAGCGACAGGTTGATCTTGGTGGCCTCCTTGAGCCGCTCCCCGGTGGCACCCGTCTTGGACTGCCGCTCGCTGCCCGCCAGGTCCACCAGATTCAGCTTGCCTGCCCGCAGGTGGTCCTTGCCCCGCTCGTCTGCAAGGCAGACCCGGCGGAGAGGTGAGGGCCTCTGGTGGGCAACCCTCCCCCCCATTAATGAGGGCAATTGGCCATCAGGCACCCCACCCACCGAGTGCTCCCCACCCACCGAGGGCCTCATTTCAGCCACACAGGAGCCCCATGCAGGAGGTGCTCTGACTGTGCCCTCTTACAGATGAGGAAACTGAGGCTCAGAAAGGGCATTTAACTTGCCCAAGGCCCACAGCTGCTAAGTGGTGGAGCCCGGATCAGCCCCAGGGCTGTCTGACTCCAGGAAGCAGGGGCTGGGAGGTAGACTATTCTCTGAGGGCAGCAGACTTCTATAGCTATCACAGCAGCTCCTACCGATGGCCTGTGAGGCCAAAGGTGCGTGTGCGTGTGTGTGTGTGTGTGTGTGTGTGTGTGTGTGTGTGTCTGGGTCACCAGGGAGCTGTATTCTTAAGGCAGAAAGCATTGGTTTTGGAGACTCCTGGACCGGGTTCCCACCCCACTTGCTGTGTGACCTTGGCAGAGCCATGCACCTCTCTGATCCTCAGTTCTCCTATCCACGAAGTGAGACTAAGAGCTCCCCTAACGCTGTTGTTGGGAGGAGTGAAGTAAACCGACAGCACATTTTTCCAGGGTCTACGCAGGCCTGGCACACAGCGCCAGCCCCTGAGGACGAGCCCAGTTCCGCAGCGACTGTGGCTGTGCCAGGGAACAGACCCAGCAGCCCTCTGGCTGGTAGCAGGGGCTCGGAGCACAGATTCTGAGGACTCAGACCTGTGGGGGTTCAAGCTTGATTCCGTCCCTCGGTGGCTGTGAAACTTGGGGGAAAACTTCACTTGACTCTGAGCCTCAGCCTTCCCCTCTGTAAAGCGGAACCAAAGGCCCTGAGGGGTGGTGAGAGGCCTGCACCAACAGCACGTGTGCGAGGGCTCAGGGTTGTGCCTGGCACACAGCAAGTGCTCATTAAACGATTACTACTATCAGGAATTCTCTTTTTGCCTCTAGACGACACCCTGCATGGTTCCACATGAGATGAGACGGGTGGGGGCAGGGGTAGGGGCTCCCTCCTCAGTTTCCTGCTGGTTAAAACCAGAATTGGCCTAGTTTTGCCCATAAGCACAGGAACCTGAGGTAAAGAAATAAAAGGGCTAGCTGGTACCCAGGAGAGGCTTGGACATGGGAGGGGCTTGATTTTTTGGGCTATTACAGGGGGAGGAGACGGGGGAGAGGGAGAAGGGGAAGAAGGAGGAGGAGGAGGGGAGAGGGGGAGAGGGGAGGGGGAGAAAAGGGAGGAGGGGAAGGAGGGAGAGGAGGGGGAGGAGGGGGAGGAGAAGGAGGGGGAGAAGGAGGAGGAGGAGGATGTGCCGGAGCCTTAGACAGGGGCGTGCCCTCCGCTCCAGGTCTACCCTGATCTGAGCAAACGGGTCTAAGAGCAGATGTCTGGTGCACAGAGATGTTCACAATGGCATTGCTTGATGGAAGCACTGGAAACTGTTACAACACCTGGCGGAGGACTGGCGGGAAGTGGGCCACGAGTATGCCCTTCCCGGCAGCCCCACGCATGGCCGTATACGTGCACAGGGAACGCATGGCAGGTAGTAATGCGCAGCCGCCGGGACTACAGCCGCCGGGACTACGGCTGTTGTTGATGCTGCTGTTTACCCTGGAAGCAGGGGTCCTAGCCTGCGAGGGGCCCCAGTGCGCCCTCCAGCAGTCTGAGCATTCTTCCCAGTGTCAGGCGGGGCCCTTGAGGCTCGGAGAGGTGAAGAGTCTTGGCGACTAGGAGCGGGATCCCGGCTCAGGCCCCCTGGCCCCCTGCACCCCCTCGGGCGGCACATACCCACAGCGTAGATCTCGATGCTGATGGTGAAGAGGGAGTGGGAGCGCGAGGAGTCCTTGTTCATCAGGGTGTAGCCGACCGAGCGGTTCTTCCAGCCCCTCTCCATGATGCGCTCGCACTGGGCCACGCTGTGCACCGTGTGCATGGAGAGCCCCTTCACGTACACGCCCTTCTCCGGGTGCTCCTTCAGCTGCGGCAGGAGGCACGGGTCAGAGGCGGGTGGGGCCAGGGACCCGGAGGGAAGGGCCCAATTCAGACCACCTCTGTCCTCCCAAAGCCCCGTTAGTACCTCAAATACCCTCTGAGGCAGAGGGTTTGTTGCAGGTGGAACCAGCCTCAAACCCACCCCTGCCTCTCGCTTGTGGGACCTTGAGCCAGTGCCTTCACCTCTCTAAGCCTCAGTTTCCACGTCTGTAAAATGGGTATGAGATACCTATCTCCTAGGCCCATGGTCGGCAAACTGCGGCTCGCGAGCCACATGCGGCTCTTTGGTCCCTTGGGTGTGGCTCTTCCACAAAATACCACGGCCTGGGCGAGTCTATTTTGAAGAAGTGGCGTTAGAAGAAGTTTAAGTTTAAAAAATTTGGCTCTCAAAAGAAATTTCAATCGTTGTACTGTTGATATTTGGCTCTGTTGGCTAATGAGTTTGCCGACCACTGGCCTAGGGCGATGGTGAGGATTCCACAAGCTAAAGCCCATTCAACGCTTGGCACGGTGCCTGGCACACAGCAAGTGTTCCCTAAGTGCCAGCGCTGTCCTCACTGCTGTGGCTAGTGCTGTTGTTGTGAAGGAGGGTTTCAGGCTGAGAGTGTTAGCTCCCAGGGCTGGCACTGCAGTCACCGAGGGCTCTAAGTGCTCCTCCTCCGCCCCATCAACGTGGCTCTGTGCCCCTCTGCCACGGCTCCGCGCCCCTCTGCCACGGCTCCGCGCCCCTCTGCCACGGCTCCGCGCCCCTCTGCCACGGCTCCGCGCCCCTCTGCACGGCTCCGCGCCCCTCTGCCACAGCTCCGCGCCCCTCTGCCACGGCTCCGCGCCCCTCTGCCACGGCTCCGCGCCCCTCTGCCACGGCTCCGCGCCCCTCTGCCACGGCTCCGCGCCCCTCTGCCACGGCTCCGCGCCCCTCTGCCACGGCTCCGCGCCCCTCTGCCACGGCTCCGCGCCCCTCTGCCACGGCTCCGCGCCCCTCTGCCACGGCTCCGCGCCCCTCTGCACGGCTCCGCGCCCCTCTGCCACGGCTCCGCGCCCCTCTGCACGGCTCCGCGCCCCTCTGCCACAGCTCCGCGCCCCTCTGCCACGGCTCCAAGGCAACAGGACTGTTCCTCCAGCCTTGGATGATGACGGTGAAGTGCCATTTGCTGCCCAGCACTCCCGGTGGCTCACAGCTCCAGTGGCTCTCCGCGCAAAGGCAGTGAGTAAATTAATTTCTCTGATCGCTCCCTGCTTGCAATCCAGGCAGCCAAGTTGTTTTGTTGCTGACACAGAGAGAGCTGTGAAACGCAATATTTCTCAAGTGCGAGAAGAAACAAAACCGCTCTGACAAGAGCAGAGTGAATTAGGACCAAAGTCACCCGTCTGCTGCTCTGAGCCACCGAAGGCGCAGATGCTCTGCTCCGGGGCAGCTTCCGGGTCCCAGGTGGCGTTGGGACCTGCTGCACCCACTGCCTGCGGAAGTGTGGAGAGACCACTGAGCACAGGGGGCTAAGCGGCTTGCTGAGGGTCACACAGCTCTCAGCGGCAGCCGCCACTGGGGTGACAGACAGCGGAAGAGCCCAAAGGGACGGCCTGGAGAGCGGCTGGAGCACCTGCAGTGACTAAAGCTTGAAATGACACCGCTGACCTTGGCCTCGGAGGCGGCTGTGGGACAGGAGGGGGAGACCCTGCACACAGCCTGCGTGAAGCCAGCGGGAGGCCGGCAGCACCTGGCGGCCTCACTCACGCCCACCTGTGTGCCTGAGAGCGGCCTTTTTTTTAAAATATATTTTATTGATTTTTTACAGAGAGGAAGGGAGAGGGATAGAGAGTTAGAAACATTGATGAGAGAGAAACATCGATCAGCTGCCTCCTGCACACTCCCCCCTGGGTATGCGCCTGCAACCCAGGTACATGCCCTTGACCAGAATCGAACCTGGGACCCTTGAGTCCGCAGGCCGAAGCTCTATCCATTGAGCCAAACCGGTCAGGGCAAGAGAGCGGCCTTTTTTGATCACTGCCATGCTCCCTGGAAGAACCCAGAAGGCTGGCTGGCACACAGTAGGTCTAGGTGAGAGGCTGCTCCCGGCTTCAGGGAGAAGGCAGTTCCTACAGAGTCAGGCCTGGGATGGAACCCTGCTTCTAGCTGGGGAAGTCAGTTTGCCTCTCTTGGCCTCGGTTTCCTCATCTGTAAAATGGGGACAATAAAGCCTACTTGTGCCTGCCTACTCTGAGGACTAAGAAGAGAATGGAGCTAATAAAACGTTCTTGGGAACCTGGAGGGGCTGAGTGAGCCCAGGTCATGAAGAGGTGAGGACACTGTCTCTCACGAGCAGAAAAGGGAACAGGGAGGCACCCCCTCACAGAGGGTCACCCCACCCCATGTTTAGACCCAGGAAGCCTTGATCCCCCACCTCATGATCCCAGGTTCCCTCCATCCCTCCCCTGATGTTCCTGCCCGGCCCACCACAGAGCTGGGGAGGCGCTGAGCGACAGCCACCAGCTGTGCCCGGTTCCTTGGTAACTGCTCCACAGCGGCAGGGCTGCCCAGTCGCCATGACAACCAGCTGGAATGTGGCCTGGCTGGGCCTGGCGCACAGGCAGGACATGTGGGCCACAGATCCGGAGCCAGGAAACACCCCCACGGAGGAGGGGTCCTGACGCTGTGGGGACACGGGGTACAGGACCTGACGGAGGGCCCCCGAGGCCGACCTCCTCCGCCCACGGCCGGGTTATTTCCATGATAGTTCATGGTTTGGGGAGGAGGAGGTGTAACTCTGCTCCCCAAAATCTCTTGCTGGCCCTCGCTGATCTAATAGCCCCAGTTACCAAGACGATCAGGCCCCGCGCTGTGGGGTGGAGCCTGGCCCCCTGCATCCGTATCCGGTCTCCACCCTTTACTGATGGGCCGGTGGCTGCTCCTACCCAGGCCCCGAGCCTGTTTCCATCTGCGATAAAGGGTGTGAGCAGCACCTCCTCCTTAGGCTGTTGTGAGGTGACATGAGAACCCCTCTGCCTTCTCTGCGAGGCACCAGGTCAAAGCTCAGAGCACCCTGGGGAGTGTCCTGGAGCGCATCTGTCCCTGGCAGCCCCCCAGGAGCCCTGCTCCCCAAGCCTGAGGCCCCTGGCCCAGCTGGGGCAAGCGCGTGTAGCTGCCAGCCCTTGCCTCTCAGGGCCTGGTGACCACGCCGGTCTAGGGACCAGGGCACAAGGAAGGGGAGGAGGGCCCCCTGCTGCCTGTGTCCCAGGGCTGGCCTTTCAGGGCTGACCAGCAGGAACGAATCGACTCCCTGTGCTGCTCCTCCCCCCACGTCCCTGTCTGGGGGCTGAGGTGTGGCTCAGCTGCTAGAAAAGACAGTGAAAGACCCAGGTGGGCGGCTGGAGCTCCTGCACGGAAAGGGCGAAGCACTGCTGTGTTTGGGAGAAGCAGAGAAGGAGGGGCTGGGCTGGGTCCTGGTCTGGATGGGGCCTGGCATGGGGGAGAGAGTGCACACCTGTGTGACCTGCCGCAGCGTGGGGCCTGGCCCCCGGCACCCGGCACCCAGTAAGTCTTTGTTGAATGAGTGAATCAGCATGCCCCTCCCTCACTAGAACCTAATTGCCGGCTTCTGATTGCCCCAGGGGTTTCCTATATTGCTGACCCCAAAACACTGGGAGGAAAGCACCGGACCACGCACATCCCACGAGTTCAGGTACAAAGTAGTTTGCTCTGTGACCTTGGCCAAGCCCCTGTCTCTCCTTGGGACTCAGTTTCCTCATCTGTACCAGGACAGGGCTGACTAGAAGCTCTCTCACGGTCCTTCCGGCTCAGATACTTGGGACGTTTCCATGGCATGACAGCTGCTCCCGAGTCTGACTGTTCCACGGGGCCATGGAGTGGCCACCCGTCGGAGAGGAACTCACAGCCCCGCCAATGAAGCCAGGGCAAGCGGGGGGTCAGGAGGCAAGTAGAAGGCTCTGGGGCCGAGCAGAGAAACACCCTGCCCCCACATGGGTGGCTCCAGTGTCCTGTGCCATCGAGGGGACAGGCAGGCTCTGCTCGCCCCCATGGCTGTCGAGGCACGTGGCCTGGGGAGAATGAAGCCGTTTGGGTCATGGAAAATGTCCAAACCTGACTCTGCCACTTCCTATCCAGGGTCCCGAGTGACCCTCTTTCCCAGCCCAGTTTTCTCGCCTGTAAAATGGGAATCTCCGACTGGCACTCCCCCAACTCGGACATTCTGCCTCTGAGGGAGGTGGGACGACCCCCGACCCCCGGCCCCCGACCCCCGACGCTGGGTGTGGGCCTTTTGGACCCCATTGGTTGCTTGGTCAGATAAGAAGCACCAGACTTGGGGGGCAGCCGCCAGCACCTCCCCGCACTGGCCTCTCCTCCTTGGACCCGCCCAGGCCCAGTCAGAGTTTAAAGAGCCCAGAGGATCAATTCTGTCATCTTGCAAGGTTCCTTTTGTCATTGTTGTCAATCCTCAACTGAGGACACTTTCCCGTTGATTTTTAGAGTGGGAGGGCGGAGGAGAGATACACACCAATTGGTTGCCTCCTGCACGGCCCCAACAAGGGCCTGAGATCCAGCCAGCAACCGAGGTAAGTGCCCTTGACCGGAATTGAACCCGGGACCCTTCAGTCCTCAGGCCGATACTCTATCCACTGAGCCAAACTGGCCAGGGCAGTTCTGTCATCTTGATGGAACCCTCGAAGCATCTAATTTGGCTTCACATGTGGGAAAGAATGTTCTTTCATTCTGGCTCTAGCCTTTTAGGAGACTGAGGACAATGTACCCATCAGCTCCGACTCCTCCCCGCTGGGTTTCCACTGTGCAGCCGCCAGTCACACCCACTGTCCTTTCTGGGAATCGCAATGGCATGGAATCGCTCAGACACCAAACACCTGCTCTGCCAGGCAGCGCGCCCTCATCACCCTCTTGAATCTCACAACCACCTCGTGGGCCATAAGTCTGAGCCAGCACCTGTGCCCTCTGGACACCTTCCCTGTATTTCTGAGGGACCACCACCACCTGATGCCAACCTCCCCTCTCCACCAGCCCCCACCTGCCTATGCCAGGTCCGCACCCACCTCCAGCTTCTGCTTGGTGTCAGCCCCCAGGAGGTCACGGACATCTTCATTGTAGATCTCCAGGTAGGAGGCCCGGACCAGGAACTTGGTATTCTCCGCACACTGCAGGGAGTGGGCAGAGAGCAAAGACAGACACCTGAGCACCTGCTGCCGCACCTGGCCCTGCAATCTGAGCCCCTGCAGCCAGACATCACGGCAATGCGGGGCAGGCGGGGGGCAGTCAGGCTTCACAGAGTCACATCATTCTCCTATTGCTGTTGTCTAATGGTCTCTCTACAGGCCTCAAAGGAAAAGAAATGGGAGAGGCCTCCCCATTTTTCAGGTAGAGAAACGGAGGCCACAGGTAAGGCCTGGACCAAGCACTGGCCCTGGGCTGATCCCTGGCAGCCCTCTCACCACATGAGTCCCGGGTGCAGGTACAGTGGGCTCTGCAGCTGACCAGGGTCCCGGTCCCCACGTTGCCATTTCCCAGATGCAGGAATCTCTGCGCATTGCCACAAATGTCACCTGCACTTCTCACCTGCAGCCTGGACACTGGGATGACTGGTCGTTTTTAATATATTTTTATTGATTCCAGATGAAGGGGAGAGGGAGAGATAGAAACATCAACAAATCATGAGAAAGAATCATTGATCTTCTGCCTCCTGCACGCCCCCTACTGGAGATCAAGCCTGTAACCCGGGCATGTGCTCTTGACCAGAATCGAACCTGGGACCCTTCAGTCCACAGGCTGACGCTCTATCCCCTGAGCCAAACCAGCTAGGGCTGGGATGACTGGCTTTGAGCCATCCCATAGGGGCTCCAAGTCTCAGCTTCCCGTTCTTGAAAATGGGGATGATGGTTACCTGCAGGACCCGGGTGGGAGTTAAGTAGGATAATAAAGGGCTTTGCACAAGGCTTGATCTGTAGCAACTGCTCAATAAAATGGAAAGCTGGCCCTAGCCGGTTTGGCTCAGTAGATAGAGCGTCAGCCTGCGGACTGAAGGGTCCCAGGTTCAATTCTGGTCAAGGACATGTGCTCAAGTTGTGGGCTCGATCCCCAGTAAGGGGCATGCAGGAGGCAGTCAATGGATGTTCCTCTCTCACATCGATGTTTCTCTCTATTCCTCTCCCTTCTCTCTAAAATGAAATTTAAAAAATATCTAAAAATAGCAAGAGAAAAACATGGAACCGCGAGGTGTCACTGCCTCCGTTTTCAGTTCTCCCATCACATTTAGAAAACCAGAGCCTGCCTCCACTCATCCGTGCTGTAGAGGCTGATTCATCCCGGAGTGAGACGTGCTCTGGGACCCCGCAGCCCCGGGCACCAGCCCTGCCCCTGCCCTCCCGAGGCCCATACCTGCACACTCTCAAAAACGTGCTCGAAGGCCCTGGGGATGATGCCTCTCTGGGTGGGTGGGTTGGGCAGGCCCTGCATGGTGAAGGACTTGCCGCTGCCCGTCTGGCCATAGGCAAAGATGGTGCCGTTGTAGCCCTCAGTGACACCCTGCGGGGGAGGACCAAAACCCGGTGCTCAGCAGGCCCAGCACGGCCTGGTGTAGGGCCAGGGCCAGGTCTGAGGGGCTGACCCGGGACCCTCCTGGGCCTCCCACCTCGATGTCCCTGGGCTGGGGCTGGGCAGGTAGACATGAATGAGGCCCAGCTCTGTCCTCAAGTTCAGTGCCTGCTGGGGTAGGAGACTGTCCCTGTGTGAGGTTAAGAGCATGTGCCCTGGAGTCTAGCCACCTGGGTTCAAATCAGTCTCCACCCTTTACTGTGTGCCCCTGGCCTGTTGGCACGCAGGCACGTGGAGCCTCAGTTTCCTCCTCTGAAATGAAGGGTCAGAACAGCGCCGCCTGCAAGGCTGTGTGAGGGTTACCCGAGAAGTAGTACTGCAGGCACTGGCAGGGGGCGCTGGGTGCAGGGGCGCTCACTAAATGTCCCCCTGGATCGCCTGGGTCGTGGGGGAGTGATTCCCATACAAGGCAAGTGGAGGCGAGTGTAATGTGGGGAGTTCAGGCCCTGGGCAAGGAGAGGGCGTGTGGGGGAGGGGACAGGACGGTGTGGGAAGAACCAGGCACAGCCTCCTGGGTGAGTGGAACTGGGGGAACTGAAGGGGAGGCTTGGATTTCGACAGGTGACAGAAGAGGAAGGCATTCCAGGCTGAGGGGACAGCTTGACAGAGAGGAGAGGGGCTGGGGCGAGGGGGGTGGAAGAAGCAGCTGAGAAGAAAGGTAGGGCAAACGGGCGGCACCCTGAGGTCCTTCATTCAGATGCACTTATTCCTTCCGGAGGCCCTGGCTTCCCTGTGCCAGGCTCCGTGCTCTGGCAGGGGACGGAACAATGACTCAGGCGGACACCCAGTCCCTGCCCTCACACAGGACGACACAAATTCCAGAACCTTGTTGAGGAGGGGGGAACCCAGTCAGAACCTGGGCCAGAGCGCTGCTCCCGGACCCCGAGGGCCCACGTGGCATCTGTGCCCGCTCCACTGCAAAGACCCACCCCGAGACCGCGTGGGGCTCCGGTCCCAGGGTTCTGCTGGTGAAGGAGGACCGGCCACCAGTCCAGTTCCTTGGAGGGAGGCCTCATTTTAATGGGCAGAACTGGACAGGCATCAGCTCTCCCTTGTCTGAGGAAACCCTGACCACTGTGAGGGCTGCACACAGGGATGGGTCCCTTGCGGAGGGGGACAGGCTGTGGCAGACCCATCACCCAACTAGGGCCACAGCTGGGCTCCTCAAAGCCAGGGGCACATCAAGTCCCAGGAACAGGGTGCAGCGCCCCGAGTATCGACCCAAACCCAGACCCCGACAAGAGTCCGCATAAACATAAATACCCCTGCACCATCCAGGGGGGTAGCGACCAGCCACACTAGACACATGCCTGGGGCAAATGAGATACTGCATTTACTTTATTTTAATTAAGTTACACTTAAAAACTGAAGCAGCATAAAATATTCTCCCACTAAACACAGTTTAGTGTGCCTCATTTCATTTTTACCGGGGACACCTGCGCATCTGAATTGAGATGTGCTATAGTGTACGATGGTCTTCTAGGAGCCCAGCAGCAAAGGGGGGACAGTGGGAAGCTTTGGGAAAAGTGAGCCCCTTCCACTGGGTGGACAGTCAAGGACAAGGATCCAATGGGGAGGAGACTGGACGAGATGACCCCTCAGGTCCCTTCAGCCTGGAAATCCAGGACAGAGAGGAACAGCCTGCCATCCCCAGAGCCTGGGACCAGCCCTGGGGAGAGCAGCCCTCGCCCTCTGGGCATCGTCCTGGGTCTTCAAGCCAGGGAGAGTGTACAAAGCATCTCCCGAACTTTTCCTCTTTACCTGGAACCACCTGTCACATCTCAACTAGTGATCCGCTGGCAGCTGGGGAGATGCTGGTAGAAACGAAAGAGCCCTTGCGGGGGCGGACAGCAGGTGCAGATCCAGCCCCACCTCTATCAGACGCCCTGTGGGGGCCTGGCCAGTCTCCTCCCACCCAGCCTCAGTTTCCCCATCTGTGAAATGTGAGTGCCCCCCTCCCCCGGCCGCCTTATGAAGCTCACAGGAGCAGAAGCAGGGACTGCTGAGAGCTTCCTCCCTCCCGCATAGGATTAAGAGGGGTTCTGAATGCTGAGGGGGAGGAAGCAGAGGCCAATGCGGGCAGCCTTGGCACTGGGTGCACTGGAGACCTGGGCACAGACCTAGCGGGCGGGTTCCTGCTCTCTCTGCCTGCAGAGGTCTTCAGACCAACCTGCTGGTGTCCACAAGGGCCTTCCGGCGGCGTGGGGGCTGCACCGTCCCTCAGGACCCCTCAAGGTGGCCCCAAGTCCGGCCCAGCCAGTCCTCGGAGGCGGCCTCCGGCGCCCTCACCTCCACCAGCGGATAGGCGATCTCGTTGTAGATCTGCTCGGTGAAGTGGTCCATGAAGTAGGCGCCGTCGAAGGTGAACTGCTTGGGGGGCTCGTCGGTGGCGCTGGGGTTCTGGATGAAGCACTGGCCGCGCGCGGAGTCCACCGTCACCACGGGCTGGCAGTTCAGCTCCCGCTCCCGCTGGTTCATGGGGCGGCAGCGCACCACCACCTTCACCGACTCCGAGGCCATCGCGCCGCGGCAGGGCTCCCCCGGGCGCGGGACTACGCGGTCGGGACAGACAACCGCCCGGCAGGGGACCCCTGGCCGCCTGGAGCGGGGGACGCGGCGAGAGCCGGGCGCAGGGGGCGGGCCCTCGTGGCGGGGACGGGGCTGCGGAGGGAGGACTGGACGCCTCGCGGGGCCTCCGAGAGGAGGAAGGGGGCGGCGAGGGAGTCGCAGGACCGGAGCCGGGGCCGCTGCCTCCTTCCGCGGCCGGGCTCGTCTATCCCTGAGGCCCGGCCCGGGCGGGGAAGTGGAGGATCCGCGCTGCAGGCGCCGCAGGTCCCAAGCTCCCAGCCGCCCGCTGGCCCTCAAGCTACCGCGGCGTTCGCGGTTGCATAGCAACGCACGTGGCGTCACAGGTGGCGGCTCGCGAGAACGTCCACGCGTTGTCCGCGCTCTGCCGCCGCCGGGCGTGTGGACAAGTGTCTCCCCCGGCGAGAAGCCTGCGCGCGTGGGCTGCCTGCCTGCTCCGCGCCGGGCGCTCCCGCCCGCTGTCTACAGCCCGGGTGCAGAGAGGGAAAGCAATGGGCCCGAGGTTGCCCAGCTGAGCGGGGGAGGCCAGGCCTGGCTCCACCTCTGGGAGAGAGACAAGAGGAGGGGCCTCTCGCGAGGGTCAGGGACCCATTGAGACAGGCAACCAGGATTTTGCTTTCCTCACATCCCTAAGAGTCCCTGGAACAAGGCAAATGGTCCTAATGCCGCCCTCGTTTTTTCTAAGCCTCAAGATTAAGAAACAAAACACTTTGAGAGCCAAAATCTTTTAGCTGTAGAGGCTGCCTGGCTCAGCACAAGTCCCTCCAGCCAGAACAGCCGCCTCTGGGCCCCACTCTGCACAGAAGTGCTGTCAGCTACCTGCCAGGCATCGTGAGGGGCGCTGGGGACAGCCCAATCCCTGCCCTCCTGGCGCCCAGAGTCTAATTCAGTGGGGGAGACTGACATCCAAAACAAACCTCCCACCTACAAAAATCCCATCATTGAACTAGTCATTACAAACTAAAGGATCAGTTCTATGGGACATCCAACACCCCTCCCCTGAAGGCTTCCCGAGAGTGACAGGAGCTGAGATGCTAAGATTGCGCTAACCAGGCAAAAAGCAGGGAGGACAAGACCTGTCCAGGCTGTGCAAAGGTCCTGTGGCATGGTGCAGGAGCAGAGGAAAGCCCAAGTTGCCAGAGCACAGGACTTGAGTCCTTTTCCCATAGGAAATAACCACTGGAGCTTTTAAGCAGGAGAGAGATGATTTGAAAATACTGATCTGATTCCTTCAGGACATCCTCTGCCTCTGAGAACAAGACAGCCTTGTTTGCCATTCGGCACCATCTGAAGGTATGTTGGCAAACAAAAACAAAACAGGAAAACTGAACAAAGACATCACCTTTCAAAGAAGAAGTCTGTACCAGACAATCCGAAGAAATGCATTTTATTTCAAGTACATACAGTAAAGAGAACTGGGCTACCCAGGTGGTGCTGGTTGGAAAAGAGAGAAAACTGATCTACAATTAAGACATTGACGTGTTTGCACACATGGGTCAAAAACCTTGCCCTGTGTGTGCCATGTGAACAATAAATGCTGTGAAGAGGAATGTTAAAGTGCTTTGGGAACATCCTTGACACCTTATCCACATGGATAATTTGCACAACAAAACACATCTATCACCGAGGCAAACCTTTGGCCTACGCCTGGGCCAGTTACCAGGCCTTAAATGTGCGACTCCGGTGCTATAATCCTGGGCACTGTGTCACCAAACCCCTCTCCTTGCCAGGGAAATGTAGGGAGCCGCCCTCCCTTTCTCTTCTGTGGGGCTGCTATTCGTGGGAGGAGTCAGAATCTGTTACTTTCAAGGCACGGAACAGTCACACCCAACTCCCAGGAGAGGAAGAGGGCAGCCCCACATTCATGACTAGGCCTCCGCCTTAGACATAGAAATTCACCCACAGTGAACTTCCTCCCTAACTTGGCAGATTTGTGTCCACCTGCCAATCAGCACGGGATCAGTCCTGTAGACTACAATCATTTCCGTGACTCCCTCTGTCCATTGAGGCCAAGCCCCCCTGTTCTAACTTTGGATGGCTCTGCTCTGACCCCCTCCCCAGGAGAACTAGCCCAGGGAGGCCCGGTGGCTCCTGACAGCCGGTCAGCGCCACACTAAGGGCCATCCCCTCATCAGGTGACTCCCAGGCAGCCACCAAACCTACTGCAGCCTGCAAGCCGAGCTGGACGCTGAGCCCTCTGAGCTCACTGCTACCCTCCAGTCAACCGGCCAAAGGAAACGCACTGTGTGTGTGTGTGTGTGTGTGTGTGTGTGTGTGTGTGTGTGTGTGTGTGTCATGGGGGAGTGGACGAGGCTGGGCAACCTTCCCCGTGAGCGGGAATCACAACCCTGTGGTTTTGAGTACAGACAAGCCAGCCTTCCCAAGCGGTGCACTGCGATCCTCTGCCCTGATGGCTCACGTCCCTCTCTGCACACAGGTGTCCACCCTGCGCATGGGCTTCAGATGGTGGCTCTTCCTCCACCCTGGCCTTTCACCCTCCTACCCTGCTCCTCAGAGCTCAAGGGAAGACTCCCTTACCTCAGATGACGAGAAACAGGCAGCGAGGATGCGGCCCACAGGCTCCACTGAGTCATCTCTGTGTCTCTCATGAGAGGGTGGCTCACCCCGGGCCTTTGCCCAAAGTGAGACCTCACTCCTCCTGCCTCCCAGGCACCTCACCCTCGGTGTCTGGCTGCCTCAGTCAGGAGCTCTCCAGAGACTCCCAGTCAGGGCCCCCCAGCCTGGCCTCCTTAGGACAGGTGACCCCTCCACTGGGAATAACCCTTCCCGCTCCCTCCTCCCCCAGGAAGCTCCAGTGAAGCCCAGAGGGCAAGCACCAAGTCACCCAGCAAGTTCACAGGAGCCTGGAGATCTGCAGTCTCAGGGGCCACATGTCGAGTGAGAACCCCCAATCTCAGGGCTCCGCCACAGTCAGTGAAGTGATGGAAGGCTGGTCCAAGGGGCTGAGTGACTGGATGGAACTGGCCAGGGGGTGGAAGAAAGGCAGAGTGGCCTGCTGAGGCCCAGGGACCAGGGGAGGGCAAGGCCTGTTGGTGTGGGGCCCGGCCTCCTAGCCCAGGCCCTGCAGTTCTGCCTCGGACTTGGCATGGCCAAGGGGCCGGAGTGTCCGGGGAGGCCTGCCCTCGGGCCCGCAGTCCTGCTCCTCGTAGCCGGGGTTCAGGCGGCCCATGTCGAGCGAGCAGAAGAGGCTGCGCGCAGTCCCAGCGTGGTGCTCCACCAGGGCCTCCAGGCTGGGGAACTCCGCTGGCAGGTGCTGGGGGAGGGAGGGGCTTCAGTCCCAGCTTCCCCTTCCCATGGCTGGTGCAGGGCACCAACCACCCCCTCGCCTGGGATCCTGCCCCACTTCAGAGAGGAGGAAATTCGAGCTCAGGGAGGTCACCGTCCTGCTCCCAGCACAGCCAGGCACCATTTCCTCTCTTCCTCTCCTCCCAGCCTGGCCGGACTGAGGCACTTAGCATGGAGGTAAGGGTGCACATTTAAAAAGGCCCCGCCCATCCCGGGCCCTGGAAACCTGTGATCATCCAAGACTCCAGACCTGGAGACTCAGAGGCTGTATGAGCTTAAGCAAGCCCCTACCCTGAGTCAGCTTCCTCCTCTGCTAAGCGATGGGTTAGGGTGTGGGAAAGCAGACTTAAGAGCCAGGCTTCCCATAGAATGTGAAGCATGACGTTAGCCCCAGACTCTGCTCGTGGTACCCTCCCAAGGTCTCTAAAGAGGGGCAGAGGGCGAGCCCATAGGTAGAGGTGGGGCTGAGTGGACCAGAGGGGGCGGGGGCAGCAGGGACAATGACTAAGGAGCTAGATGGAAATAAGGGATGGGGCCAGAGAGAGCCCATGGGGGACTAGAATGAGGGTGAGGCGGGCTCAGCAGTTAAAGGGAGAGGGGCCTGAGGGCAAGTGGGGGGCTGACTGCCCACACCCTACCTCCACGCTGTAGCGGCCCAGGTGGTTCCGGAAGACTTGGTGGGGCACCACGCCGCACTGTGTCCGCACTGACAGGCACCACTGGCCACAGGCGCCCGGCTCGGGCCACAGCAGGAAGGCCCCAAGCACGTCTCTCCGTAGCAGGGCGAGGGCACTGGGCCTGGGATGGCAGAGGGAGAGGCTGAAGGTGGCGCCTCTGGTCTGGACTGTTTCAGGTTGCTCCCAGGCAATGGTGAATCAGCCCCATAGCATCTTTTAAAATATATTTATATATATTTTTGTCGGTTTCAAGGAGGAAGGGAGAGGGAGAATTATTGATCGGCTGCCTCCTGCACGTCCCACAATGGGGGATAGAGCCCGCAACCCAGACATATGCCCTGTGACCTCCTGGTTCATATATAGGTCGACGCTCAACCACTGAGCCACCTGGCTGGGCCCATACCACCTTAAACAAGTGCCTGCCAGGAACAGGGCCTCCGCAACGGGAAGCTTTTAGCCTTCCTTTCAGAAAGGTTTCTAGGGCGTCCTTAACTGGCAATTTCAAGACCTGACCAGGAGCATTTTAAAGACCTGACATTTAGGGAGCTGTCCCCTGGTGCTGAGGTCTTTAGTCCTTTGAATGACCTCACTTGATCCTCCCACAGCCCTGCCACGAAGGTCCTGTTATTATCCCCACTTTACAGCTGAGAAACTGAGGCCCAAGATGCTGGGGACTCTGGCCTGAGATCAGGAACGCCCTGCCCTTGCACAGGGATATGCACCTACATGTCAAGGCCCTGAGGGGCAGAGGGCCCACACAGCCTCTTTCTCTGCTCACCCCAAGGGGCTGGGCATTCAGCCAGGCCAGGCCCCTCCTACCTGGAGATGCCGGCAAAGGCCCAGATGTTCTCAGTCAGGCTGCCCTCAGTTTCCACCAGGCACTCGGGGCCACCAGGACCTTGGGGCCATGCCTCCCAAGCGGCAGGAACTATGGAGACCATGCAGAAGTCAGAGGGAGAGACTGATTCGTCCTAACCCAGCCCACCTACCCCCACAGGCCCTAGGACCCCACACTTGTCTCCTCACCAGCAGCCACACATCCAGCCCTCCAAAGGACACATCCACACACCAGCACACCCCACACCAGTTAAGCACATCCACAGCGACACCATCACCTCTGCGAGCCCCGGGCACTCGGGCACGGGTGCACTCACGTGGACACGACACACAGTCACAGCACAAGCCTTTGCTCGGAGGCGCCACCAAGGCCTTGCAGAGACTTTGGGGCCCACTCCCTGCGACTCACATGGGTGCTCAGGCCGTGCCCCAGGCACGCAAGGGGCAGGCGGGCTCCTGCTACTCACAGGCCTCCCGGGCCGACAGCTGCAGCTGGGTCTCGTAGGTGCAGCCGCGGTAGGCCCCGGAGCGGATCACCTTGCTGCGGATGGCCTTCTTGCGCACCAGAGTCGGGGAGCAGTAGGGATTCCCCAGGCGGGAATGGCGGGCACTCCCACAGCCTTCCAACTCTAGCAGCTCCTTCTAGGGTACCAAGAGGGGCCCAGAGGGGTTGGCAGATCAGGTTTAGCCATGTCAGGTCAGGCGAGCCCCTCCCTCTGAAGTCCAGCAACCACCTCCACGTAATCCCCAAACCTCCCCCAGTTCCCTGTCCACTGCCCACTCCCTGGCTGGGGTTGGGGTGCTGCATACCCCACTGCCCATGGGCCCCTCTGCTGGCAGCCGCCGGAAAGAGACCAGTGCACGCACGTTCTGTGAGAGCTGATCACGGACGAAGGGCTCCCGGACTAGGCCAGGGGGCCTCCCAGGGCTGGCCAGCGGCTTCAGGGGCACATCCCCTGCGGGCCCCAGGCAGGGCTCAGGCTGTGCCCGCTCTGCAGGGTGCTGCAAGAGGTAAGCAAGCTGGAAGGAGCGGCAGAGCAGCAGGTGCAGGATCTGGACCTGGGGAGGGGCGGGGAGGGCTCAGCTGAGGGAGGTCTCCTGGCGAACACCTTAGGCATCAACCCACTCACCAAAGGGGCATGCCACTCCTTGGCTGGGGATGCTCTTCCCTACTTATCCCTCAAAACCTCACCTCCATGCAGCTTCCCCTACCTGAGCATCTACTCTGTTCCAGGCATCATGCTTGCAGCTGGGAATACCTGGGCTAAATGCACCCCACCCCATGCACTGGGTCAGTACCCTCTTAGAGGGCCGGCTAAGAACCCAGGCCTTGGAGTCACAGAACCTGGCATCCGATCCGGGCTCTGTCCCTTAGGAGCTGCTGTGTCACCCTGGGCAGAGCATGGCACCTCTGGTCTCATTTCCTCATCCCCACCGCTGTGTGCTCCTTTAATAAAATGAAGCACAAAAATTCCCGGGCAAAGGCCCAGCACTCTACCCACCACACACATTCCCACACACTGGAATTGTGAGCTCCAGACCAAAGGCCATGTCTCAGCCACTCTCCAGGAGCCAGCACAGGGCTGGGCATACAGGGGTCATGGCCAGTGCTTGCTGCGGGATGGAACCAGACCCAGCCTCAGCTGGCCGAACAACTGGCTGCCAAGGCTATTCACGGCGGTCACACTGGCTTTGACTTCCGGGATCTACCTGCCCACCCACCCGCTCCATGGAGCCGCACCCTGGAGCCTGGGCCCAGCCTCTGCTCTGGAAGAACTCCATGTCTGTAATTAGGGACAGGCCCAATGATGACGGGGTGTGGTTTATGTCACAGGTCCCCAGAAGGGAGTGGCAGGCTACAGGAGTCACAGTGGGCTGCACAGACACATGGGCTGAGCCTTGAAGGGCAAGTTGGAATTTGCCAGGATGAGAAGGTGAGGGGCACCCAGGTAGAGAGAACAGCAGGAGCAAAGGTGTGGCAGGGGGACCTTCCAGTCCCCAAGTGCATGGCCTAGTCTTCTAGGTGTACTAAGGCCTCTGACTTGCTTTGTGGAGTCCTCAGTGGGCAGAGCCACAGAAGGAGCCTGTGTGGCAATGGGCCCAGGTCTGGAGGGGGCTCAGGACAGCATGGCCAAGCCCTCCATGGCCTCTCGGTCCCTGGAACCCCATGCTGATGCACAGCACCCCTCCGCCCCAGCCTCAGTGGTGGTTCCCTGCCTGGGCCCCCGGTACCTCTCCAGGCTGTCTGCCCACAAAAAGGTGACAGAAGAGCTTGCTGGCCGGGCTCCGCGGGTTTCGGGCCACAAAGGCGAACTGGCAGTCGGCTGGGCACCAGGTGGAGTAGAGTATTCGCCTCAGGGCGTGTGCCATCAGGAGCACCTGGGGAGGCAGAGGCCATGACAGCCTCCATCAGACCCACCACCGGGCCTGCAGCTGCCAGCCCTGCGGGCCCACACACCTGCTGGCAGGCCTCCCGGGCCTGCTCTCCAGCCTGCATGCCCAGTTTAGAGCCCACCCAGCTCCTGGGGTAAAGAATTTTCCCTCCGTCCAGTCCTGCCCAAACCCTGCCTCAAATCGAAACCCTCATCCTTCCCTGGCCGCTGGGCTTAAACCTCTCGCTCCCTCTGCCAACCTGCTGGAACCGAGGGGCAGAGCACGCACGGCCTGCAGGGTCGCAGAGCGGCAGTGGCAGCAGGCCCTGGGGTGCACTCCTGGTCTCGGAGGTGGATGAGCTGGGTTTGCATCCTGGCTCTGCCACTGTCTCTCTGCATGCCCGGGCAGGTGAGGATAGCCCCCCCTGTGATGGGGCTGTTGGTGCACACGGGGCCCCTTTGGTGCACACCTCTGGGACACCATGTGCACCCGTCTTAGGAAGTGGCACCCAGCCTCCTAGTGTGTACTGTCTGGCCTGCAGTGTTCAACAAACACTGACTAGCACCGGGGGAGGCTGGGCGAAGGAACAGGGGCCCCCTAGCCTCCAGCCTGAGTCTGGCCCCCTTCCACAGTCATGAGAGGCTGGCCATAGCCCACGGGGCAGGCTACGAAGGGGCCCAGGAACTTGCCCAAACCTCATGGGGTTCCTGGTGCTCAGGCCAGGAGGTACTGCCTGGAGATTTTGGAGGGCCAGGATCAGGGGTGAGATGGATGAGAAACTGTTGCCTTCTGAGCTTGCCTTGCAGGGGCTCCGTGGAGAGAGGACTCCAAAGGCCCTGAGCAGGCTGAGAAGCTGGGAGGCCCCAGGGGCAGTGCAGGGCCTGGGTAGAGGCAAGTACATCCTGAGGGAGGACACCTGTCCTGCCCAGTCCTCACCTGCACCTCCCGGGCTCCTACCTCACCCTCCCCGCTGTAGATCTTGAGGCCCTGAAGGCTGAATTTCAGGATGACAGCCCGGCGTCGGGGACAGTCCTGGTGGAAGAGAGTTGTTGGGGGGCAGGTATTACCTCTCAGGCCCTGCCCTGCCCAGCCCAGCCTCAGTACCAGTCACTAGGGGTGGCTAACCAACTCCCCCCACCTGCCAGGGGACTGAGCCCTGGACAATGGACCCTCAGGAGCCAGGGAAGGGTGACTGACCCTGGCAGACCTCCCCCCAGCCAGGACCATCCCCCGCATCTCCCACCTATGGCTTCCACCCTGGGGACACTTGTGACGACTTAGGGAGAGAGTCCCTGGGCATAGGGCATGTGGCTCCAGGAGCCTTGGTGTAGCTCAGAATGGCTTTGGTCCTGCCCTCCCTGAGCCTCACTGCTCCCTCTCTGTGGTTGGGGGTGGGGATCAGATGGATGGTCCCAGGGGCCATTCCAAGGCCGGGACCCCCACCAGCGAAGTGCCCTCCCCAGCTCTCCTACCTTCAGTGCCCACAGCTGCTGTTGCACCAGCCACACGCCCTCCTGGGTGTCCAGGTCATCCACGGAGAAGGAACCCACGTACTGCTTGGGCGTGGGTGGGAGTGGGAGGGAGGTAGGGAAGTCAAGCTCATGGCTCCTGACCCCCATCCCCAAATACCCCCCCAAGCACACACTGCTCTGCTGGGTAAGCTGTGGCCGTGACAGACACTGTACTCGGAGTCCAGGCTCTGCTATTTCCCAGCAGGTGGCCTTGGTTAAGCCTCTCAGCCCCCGAGGCCTCATCTCATCTGTGCCAACACACACATTCCGGAGCCTGGGTCAGGGAGGGAAGACACAGAAATAGGTCCTCCCCATAGCTCCTCCTCACCCCCAGGACCTGCTACCCAGTCTCCGCCCACCAGAGCACCCATGGGAGAAGGGGGAGAAACCCACCTGGGCAAACTTGGTGATGCACCTGGGTCGGTGAGGGGCAGGGCCGCAGTCAGAGGCCCTCCGGCCCCTCGCCCCAGCCTTCTGCATGGCCCCCAGGGTGCCCAGCTTCAAGCCCCACGGGAGAGAAAGCTGCAAAGGGCAAGGCAGACGGTTGGTTCCCAGGCAGTCGAGCCCCGTGCTCTCATTGGCTGCCAGGGAGCTCCTTCATTGGACAAACCCTTACTGAGCAAGTGCAGTGTGTCAGGCCCGGACTAGGCACTGGAGACACAGGGGACACGGAGCCCTGAACAGAAGAACCGTCCCCGCCCCCACGCAGCCAACATTCTCGTGGGGGAGAAAGACATTAGGTAAGACAGACATGGGATATGCTGGGTGGTGCCAAAGCGGAGAGGAAGATATGAAACTCCGGTTGGGAGGTGATTGCGGCCAAAGGCGTGAGGTTTGGGAAACGGTCAGAGGAAGGGGTGCGGCAGGCCATGCCCTGGGTCAGACATTGACCCCTGTGCTCTGGGCTGGGCTTGTACAAAGAGCAGGGGGGTGGGGCAGCACCACCCCAGAGGAGGGGTGTGACAGCAGGGAGACCAGTCTGCAAAGGCACAGAGGAGTGAAAGCAGCTGGGTCCGTAGGTGGCCCGGGCCAGGTTGGGACTAGGGGACTCGGGCTCTGTCCTGTGGCAGTGGGAGCCACAGAGGTTCCAGGACAGGAGCTCTGTGGCCTTCGGGGTGGCCCATGAGCTGGATGCCTAGAGCTGCCTCACAGGCCCCTGGCTTATCAGCTCAGCCTGACTCCAGCCCTTGCCCGAGCCCCCACCACACAGTGCACTGAGGCTGAGTCAGGAGGCAGGGAAGGTGGACAATGCCCGGGGGACTGAGGAGCCCCTCTCCCAGATCCACCGGCGGAGGAGAGGAGGAAACCCCCGGCAGGAGACTGTCCTCCGGGCAGGGAGAGCGCTCACTCCCCACCAGAGCGCAGGACCGCAGCGGGTGCTGGATGAGCATGGAATAAAGGCACCGCAGGAAAGAAAGGCTGACGGCCTCTGCCTGGGTCCCGGAGGCCTCAGCCCCTCAGTTTTTCCTGGGACCGATCCCAGCTGGCTCTGTCACCAGCCTACTTGTAATCACGGCGCTTGGGGTCAGAGTGATGTGGGTCCAAATCCTGGGTGACTGTGGACAAGCCTCCTCACCTCTCTGAGCCTCTGTTCCTCATCCCCAGACCTGGAATAATGTGAGGAGTCAGTGAGGACTGAATGGAGGAGCAGGCACCCAGCCAGGTGATGCCAGGGTGATGCCAGCCAGGCTCGGAGCTGATGCTCAACAAGCCCGGTCTCACGGGGTGGGAGGCCCCACAGCCTGATGTTGAGGAGGGAGCTTGGGAGACAACGAGGTGGGACCACTGGCAGTGCCTTCCTTGCACTGGGCCACACTTGATATAGGTCATCCAGTCTGGGAGGGCGTGGCAGGAGGAGAGGCCTGCCTGAGGGCCAAATTCCAGCCAGGAAAAAGTAGGGATCAGACAGGGTGCTGGGCAGGAAATGGGTGCGTCCTGGGGGTGCTCTACCGACCTGCAGGGGTCCTTGGAGAAGGGGGCTTCGGGTGCTTTGGAACTGACATTGCCACCCTGCGCTGGGAGTGGGGAACAGCCCCGACCTCTGCGTGCCCATGACCTTCAGCCCCAGGCTCAGGCCAGAATGGAGGCACCAGCAGCAATCAGAGCCAGAAAACAAAGGCTGCACCATCCCCGTGAGGACTCCCGACTCCACCCTCCGGTGCTCGCTCCTTTTCCGGGCCGCACACCCTCACGCTTTTTGATTCCGGTCATCTTTTACAACATGTCCATGACCTCTTGTTCCTTTTATGTTTAAGTAAAGCGAAGTTAGACGTGTAACAGGCACCAAAGCTACGTGGCTCCCATTCCAGGTGTGGACTTCCAGTTAACTGGTCTTTCAACTTCATAATCACAGCATGGGCTGGGATGCCCCGTACCCAAAGGCGGTGAGGGTCAGAGGAGGCAAAGACGAAAACAAAACGGGTGAAAGGGAGAGAGAGGAAGAACGGAGGATGAAAAGGCAGCTGCAGAAGTGGAAAGCGTGAGGGATAAGAAAGATAAAAGAAGAGATGAAGGCGAGATGGAGGAGGGAGAGATACGGAGCACACTTCTGCCTGTGCTGACGCAGCCCCTCAGACAATGCAGGATGGAAAGGACCCACGTGGGTTCTGACAAACACCTTCCCTCGCACACACCCGGAGACAGTTGTCTAGGGCTGGGAACTGCCTCCGTCCTCCGGGAGCTTTCTTGGGGATGCCCACTCCAGGCAGTGGGGATGGGGCGGTCACCCCATCCATTATCACCTGGAAACTACCCCAGGAGACTGGAAGTTTCTCCCTTCCTCTCCCTCACTTCGGAGCCTGAGGGGCACTTCAGCCTTAGGCCTGGAGTTGGGGGCTGTCCAGGGGACCAAGGAGGGTTCCAGGCTCACCGTGACCTGCATACCTGTTCCAGGCACAAACACCCACTTATCTCCTTGGACCAGACCTGTTTTTTCTGAGGTTGCACAGGAGCCTGGTGGGCCCAGCACCGCTCTGAGGGGACACCTTTGGGAGGAGGAGGGGCTCTTCTTTTGCTCCGAGGTTTTCCAGGTGGACCTGCTTGGGGACGGGGCTGGATGGGCTGGCTTGCCGGGAGGGTTCAAGGACAGAGGCCCTGCTCCACCGTACCACAGCTGACGGAGGGCCCCCCTTTCCAGCATTCTGGGACACTACTCAGCCTGCAGAGTCTGGGCTTAGCAAAGGGTCACTCAGGGGGGTGAAGTCACTTGCCCAAGGTCTCGGGGTATAAGCGGGGGCAAGTGTGGAAGCAAACCCAGGTCTCTGGGGCTCGTCCTCAAGGCCACGGCAGTGCCCTTCTCTGACTCCCCTCCCCGAGCAGGGTGTCCACCTTCAGAGTTTGGTGGGTCCCAGCCTATCCAGCTGCTCAGGTGCTGGGGGGCTGATGGCATCAGCAAAAAAGCAGCTTTGTCTCTCTAACTGCCAGATGGTCTGGGGCTGCCAGGGCCCCCTCAGTCACTTGTTCACCCCCACTGCCTTTGGCTCAGCTGCACAGATGAGCCCCCCTGCCCTAACACACCCTCTAAGTGTCACCCCCCACCTGCCCTAGGCCAGGAGGAGAGAAATGGAAACCCCGCAGCCAAGGGGCAGGGCCAAGACCCTGGATTATGGGTCCCACAAGGTTGGCTGATGTGACCTTGGACAAGTCACTTAACCTCGCAGCCTCCACTCCCTCACCTGTGAATCGGGGGAAATAATGGCAGCTACCTCCTGGGGTGCATTGGTTTCTTCTGAGACTATTTCCTAGTGGGACTAGGCCGGGTGAACAAAGTCCCAGCCTGATGGGGCACTCAGGCCTGGTCGGGGGCGGGTGCCAGAAACCAACAACATTGGGGGGGGGGGGGGCTAATGATTTAGAGAGAAATACAGCCGCGGGAGGAGCAGGTGAGGTGTGTGTGGTGGAGGGGGGTGCTAACTAAACCGGGTGGTCGAGGATGGCCTCTCCAAACACGACACTGAGCGGAACGTGCTGTTTTCAGGATTAGGTGGGGCCAGACACGGAGGGGCCAGCGCCAGGGCGGGAGCGCTCCACGGCGGGGTCATGATTCCCACGGTGGCTGTGATTCCTGGGGAGCGCGGCGAGGGCTGCCAGCGCGGCCCCGGCCCGGGGCCGAGAAACTCCCCGGACCCACCGCGGGGCGAGCGAGGCAGGACGCGGGAGGAGGGCGGCGGGGGGGACGGGTGGTGATGGTGTTGGAGGGAGGGGGCAGAGGTGAGGTGACGCTGAAGGTGGTGGTGATGGTGTTGGAGGGAGGGGGCAGAGGTGAGGTGACGCTGAAGGTGGTGGGTGGTGGTGACGGAGGGAGGGGGCAGAGGTGCTCCTCGCCCCGGAGACCCTCCCCCATCTCTGCGCTGGAGGACCGAGCCCGGCACCCGCCGACCCCTGCCCTGGCCCGGCTCCCGGCTCTCAGGCGCTCACTCACCGCGGCCGCCGCGTCTCAGTCCCGTCGCAGCAGCTCCGCGCGTCTCCACCTCCCGCTCCGCCGCCCGCCGCCCCCGGCAGCCCCCACGTGGCCAGAGGAACCAGCATTCGGGATCACCTGGCGGCGGAGCCCGGCCCTCGCCCACCAATCAGCGCCCGTAGAGCCGCTCCTCTCGGTCGCACCGCCCAATCAGCGGCCGCGAGGGGCCCTGGCACCGCCCCCTTCAGTCGCGTCCCGGCACTCCGCCTTAAAGGGTTGGGGGGGTAGGGGGTAGAGGCCCCGCCCTCCGAGGGCGCCTCTTCCTGGGTTGGGGTCTCCCAGTGCCCAAAGCCTCGCCCACGGTCCCCTCCTCCCGGAGAGCCCTTCCCGCCCCGCCCCCTGGCTAGCCCCTCCTTGTCACCCAAGCTGCTGCAGCGGTCCTCCTCCGAGAAGCCCTCCCTGACCACCAGTGACTGAGCCCTCGCGCCTCTAGCGGGTCGTCCCACTCCTCTAACTAGAGTGCAAGCCGTTCTGGTCAGGAGGGATTCCATCCCCAGTGCGAAGGACAGAGCCCACGAGCACATGAATGAGGTCAGGATCCCGTCCCGGGGAGCCGGGCCAGCCTCACCCTACCTTCCCTCACCTGGGGTTGGGCGGGGGTAGCTCATCTTCCTCCGAGCCCTTCTCAGACGGTTATCTGAGCCTGCCAAGCTCAGGACCTGCATCAAGAAGTCTCCTCATGAACGTTGATCATCGTACATGGGCCGTGACCCTGTCCTTCGGTTACAAGAAAGCCCACCTAGATGGGGAAATCCACTTAGAAGGGGGAAACGGCTGCGCAAATCTAGCCAGAAGTGTCCGTGACAGCTCTGAGCTGGAGAGCACTCTTGTTCCCATCAGGCCAGGCAGCCTACCCTCCAGGTGCCAAAACACAAAGCGTGCATTTAACCTGAAATCTGCAGAGGAAACACCAGCAACTGCCACACACCTCAGGAAAGCCAGGACCCAGGCGCTCAGGTCCAGTGGGGGAGCAAAGGCTGAGGTGAGCACCTGGCAGAGAGAGCCTTGGTCTGGGTCTGAGGACCTCAGGGGAGTCCGGAAGGAGGCGGGTGTGAGCCAAGCCTGGGCGCCAGGCGTTCCCTTTGTCTCCCCAGAGCCTCTGAGTGCCTTCCAGAGGCAGCAGTGAGGTGTAATGGTTGCAGGCGTGGTCCCAAGTCTGGGCACTTCTCATTCACCAAATGTGGGACCTTAGGCAAACACCTTAATCACTTTGATCCCCCCGGCGTCTCTTCTGTAAGTGTTACTAACACCTGACTCACAGGGACGGGAGGATTCCAATGAGTTAATGTGGGCAAAGTGCTTGGCCCAATACCTGACCCATACATACCATAGTAAGTGAAGAGCTCAGTAAATATTAGCTGGTATGAGACTTGGCGTTTATTCTTAAGTGTCTTTTGTACATGAGTGAATGGTAAATGTTTATTGAGTTCCACATGCCAGGTGCTCCGGGAAACCCTTCAGTGAGGAGGCCATGTGACAGCCCTGAGCCCAGGAATGAGAAGAATCAAGATGGTTTACAAGTTGGTCCTGCTCTCCAAAAATCCCAATTTATGAAGCTCAGTGTACATAAAAGATAAAGGGTTAATTCTTACTAGCTTCCTAAAAATTTTAAATAGAGGACTTGCCAATTACTAGATCCACAGTCCATTTTGAGACAATTCAGAGAAAACAACACAGCCACAATTCTATTAACTCCTGGCTCTAACCAGTTTCTGATATATACAATTCAATCTGACTCATGCAATTTTTAAAATAGTGACAGGAGCCCTAGCTGATTTGGCTCAGTGGATAGAGCATCAGCTTGCAGACTGAAGGGTCCCAGGTTCGATTCTGGTCAACGGCACATGCCCGGGTTGCGGGATCGATCCCCAGTAGGGGCCATGCAGAAGGCAGATCAATGATTCTTTCTCATCATTCATTGATGTTTCTATTTCTCCTCTCCCTTCATCTCTGAAATCAATAAAAATATATTTTTTAAAAATAGTGACAGGAATTTGTTTCAGATCAAATTTTTTAAAAAGGGAGGGAAAAAAAGACAGGAATTAAATTCAGATAGTGAAATAGTTCAAACCAAAGGGGTAATTCTGCCTTGTAAATCTTTCTCAGGAGAAGGGGACAGAGGGTTAAGATCTGAGTGGCAGGTACTGTGCTAGGTCCTGGGGATACAGAGATTTACAAAAAAAACAAACAAAAACCAGATCTGGAAAGATGAATGTGTGACAGAGGTATGTGACATTCACTCTTGACTTTACAACCTTCAAGGATTCCTTTTTTATTGGTCTTCACCCCACATAGGAATACAGTGTTTCAAAACCAAATGCGTTTACACATTTGAAGTTTATTCCTTCATTTTTATTTCTGTATCAAAGTAATGTAACTGCCCAGGCGAGCAATTCCCCTAGGTTACCAAATTCAATTGATCTAATTCCACTAAAAGCACAGAAACTCTAAGCTTCTGCCATGCATGTAGACTTACTAATGATACATTAGATGTACAAGTTCAGAGGTTTGCATCAGAGGAAACATACTTCAGTGGGTGTCAGCCATCTCCTGGGCAAGCCAACCTAGTCCCACTCAGGACTGCAGCCTAGTACAGCCTTACCTGCCCCATTTATCTAATCCCACATTCCTGACAACACAGCTCTCAGGAGCCACCACCGGGTATAGAATGTCAACCTTAGATTAATGACTCACTTTTGCAGGAAGCCCAAAGAAGTCACCTAGAAGGACAAAAAAGGCAAGCTGGGGGGTGGGGAGGGGGTGATCTCTGAACATGCTAGGACACATGGCCATGTCATGGTATTTCCGGATGAGTCAATGACAGTGACTAAATCACACAGGTGTGAGCTTGCTATCACAATTTGCCCTTTTCTCTGAAATCCCAGAATCTGGCGCTGGGGTTGCCAGCTGACAAATGTGAGTGGGAAGTAACATCACATCATTTCAAAGCCAATATCCTACAAGAGGACTGAAAACTAGCGCTAAGGCGGGGTGCTTGGAACAAGCCTGGGCACAGCATCACCCACACCTGGATTTCACAGCACACGCTTCCATCCGTCTCCTCAGCAACCCTTCCAGTGTTGAGAGCTACTTTTAACCTTGAGCACATGGTTCCATTCTCTCAGGTTTCTCCTTATGGCTGTCCCTGCAACTTACCCCCTATATTGCTCCCCCAAAATAAGTGACCTAGGATGGAAATTTACAACAATTCTGTGTTATGGGTGGAATTGTGCCCCCACCTCTCCAATCAATATGTTGAGAAATAACCACTAGTACCTCAGAATGTGACTCTGTTTGGAGCTAGGGTCCTGTAAAGAGGCAAATTAAAATGAGGTGACTAGAGTGGGCCTTAACCCAGTATGACCGGTGTCCTTACAAGAAGAGGAAACCCGGACACAGACACCTCCAGAGGGGAGACGATGGGAGTACAGGGAGGTGGCGGCCATCCACAGCCAAGGAGAGTGGCCTGGAACAGGTCCTTCCTTCACAGCCATCGGGCGGAACTAACCCTGATGACACCTTGAATTTGGACTTGAAGACCCCAGAACTGTGAGAAAATAATTGTTACGGCAGCACGAGCAGACTGATACAGTGATTACAGTAAGATGCCTTTTCATCCATCCAAACAGCAGACCACAGCACTGCAGGGTCAGATTCTACTTCCTGGGGAATTCTGGTTCCAAAGGCGTGGAGGTTAGAGGATCCAAGAAATGTGATCTAGTTCGACTCTCACCTTCCCACTTGAGAAGCTGTGATTAAACTTGCCCGAGGTTGCGCTGTTAGTTCCGAAGGGGACAGAGGCGCCTTGACGCTGGGGGTCATGGGTAGGGCAGTCATTCTGTTTTCTGAGAGTGAATGTGCTCTCCCTGGGGACCACGTGGTGGAGCCTAAAGTGCTGCTGCTGCTTTATTTCTAGGATATCTTTTTTATCTTGTTAACTGTTGTGGACTTTGCACTCCCTTCCATTTGGTTCAATATTACCATTACTATAATGGCATTCCCTCCAAATACTTTAGAATACAACGGGTGCCCCAGAAACTGGCACTATGTTATCTTGTTGCAACCTGTACCCCATTTGGGGAACAAGGAACGGGTCCTAGTACTTTCCCAACTGAAAAAAAAACAGGTCTAAAGAGGATACCTTTGCCCGGCCAGCATGGCTCAGTGGTTGAGCATCGACCTATGAAGCAAACCAAGAGGTCCCGGTTTGATTCTGGTCAAGGGCACATGCCCAGGTTTCGCGCTCGGTCCCCAGTAGGGGGTGTGCAGGAGGCAGCCGATCAATGATTCTCATCATTGGTATTTCTATCTCTTTCTCTACTTTCCTCTCTGAAATCAATAAAAATATATTTAAAATAAATAAAAAATGAAGAGGACCCCTTCTCAGAAACACTTTGTTAGAGACCTTGTTGCCAGAAACAAATACAACACACGAGTCTAGAGATACATTTTAGAAAGTAAAGGCAGTTAATATCAAATACTATCTAACATAACACCTATGTTGCAAACCATAAACTGGTAACAATATTTAATGGAGATTAAAAAGCAAAGATTGCTCACCAAGTGGCCAGTTTCCCCTGTAGCCACTCTTCATCCGTAGCCAGCTAAGGCCCAGGTGGCAGCTGATGGCTGCCTAGGCCGGGTGGTCCCAGCTTGTAAGGCACTTCTGTTCCTTACCCAGATGGCTTCTCTTCTCTCCTGCTCCCTGGCATTTGAAACTTAAAACTGTATACATTTCTTCTTTCTCTTGCTCATTTTTAAACAAGTAAACTCCTAGTAGTTTGGAACTTGATTTTAAAATCTGTTAAAATAACCCAAAAATCTGCTAGCCACGGCCCATTGATCTTTCTGTTCGACCCTCTTGTACCTTGCTGCTGTATGCCCCGCTACCTGAGCTGTCAGCGCACAAAACTTCTAAGGAAGGTGTGGAGGAAAGGTGAAGGCCTAGGTGCAGGTGTAAATTCATCACTTACCACATGTTCAATTTGGGGAAATCAGCTAAATTTAATTGCTTCTGGAAATTGGGGATAATACCACATATCTTTATAAAATATTTGTGAGGATGTGAGGTAGTGTGATTAAAGAGCCTAGTAATAGGAAAACTATAATAAATGGTAGTTTAAACCACAAAACTGAACTCTTGCAAAATTGGACATTCTAGTTCATTTATTTTAAAAAATCATCTCCCCCGCCCCCGCCCTAAAATCCTAAAATGCCTTGGTAACCTGAGTGCAGAGAACATGATTCAATCTTTGAGACTTGATAATCTCACATTGTCTCTGGGTGGCTATTCTTAAACGTGATTGTGGATTCGAACCCCCTTTGTTTTTCAGATGAGGAAATCAAGGCTCAGGGAGATGAAGAGGGTTGGCCAAGGCCATGCCAGTGGGTTAGTGACACAGCCTCCAAAGATCACTGTGCAGGACCACAGCGACAGGTGTTAGGAGACTGGGCTGAGTGACATACTGGAACCAGAATTCAATCTCAATTTGCAATTGATGAAAACTTATTCTACACACTATACTAGCAAATTTAAGTCACACTAACAAATAACATAAGGGATTTGGGTTTGACATGAGAAAAAAGTTATTAATCACTAAAATGGATAAGCAAGAATGTTGTGCACCTCCGGATTTTAGGCAAAGTATCCTTTGGTACTGAGCAAAGCAACCAAGGACAGGAGAGATTGGATGAGTAAGGTTTCTTTCAGAATCATCAGTATACGGGCAAGGATTTCTAATATTCCAACTCATGATTACTAAACAGGTATCACGTCCAAAAATTTCAGTTGTCAGTCCCACTGTGGAATTTCTCTTGGTAGGCCTCCTAAAGTACACGTTCACAGTTTATAAAGAGTGAGAAAGCTGCTCACTTAGCACCATAAAAGTTCTGATAAAAGCTGTGGATCCTGGAGGAAAAGCTCTTGCAAGCATCAGCATCCTGTGAATGAAAAAAATTTGCCTGTGATGCATTGTGAAGAAGCCAGAAAGTGTCCTCTCCCATGGCTAGGATTTGAGAATGGCCAAGTACTTGTGCAGTGTCCCCCCAAAAAATTTAGGGCAGCTTAGTAATCCAAAATCTAATTCTAATAGTTCTTACCAGACTTCTTAAAACCAAAATCATGACTCTTTATTAGCAAACTTAGTAATTTCATCTCATTTCAAAAACTTACTTTCAAATAAGCTCTTTCTTTTCCATGAATAGAACGTGGAGTCACTGGGCTGCAGGATAAGGAGAGAATTCAGGGGCTTGAAAAACTGCCAAAGGAAGACAGTTGAGCAGAGCAGCTGGAGATGGCTCTGCATTCAGTCCCTGGGATTCATTCTGGCTTTGTCACTTATTAAAACCTGGGGCAAGTTTCTGAATCTCACTCTGTGCCTGCTTTCCCTTCTATAAAATAGGAATAAAAAACAATGATCTCATAGGGTTGTGGAATGGCTACAGCGTTTGTACAGGTTCAAGCCTCGGACTAATGAGAAGGCATGGTCCTCTCATGGCAAAGCCACGTACAGGTCCCAGCTTGGAGGGCAAAGCCCTCCCAGCACAATTACAGCCAAAGGCTATGGTTGTAAGCTTGACCTTATGGTCTGAACCTGTGGTCCCAGGTGGCTGAGTGATGTAGGCTGTGGGAGGTGCAACAAGTACTGCCAAAACAAAGCTTGATATTTGAGAGTTCTCAGTGCATGTAATTAAGTAGATTTGAAACTTGCAAGAACATTGTAAACACCTTGATCACACCCTGCTTTGCCTCGTGGGATCTGACTATAAAATAAAGACTCAGCTTGCAGGCTGTCATTGTCTCTCCATCTGAGAACAGTGTCCCACCTGGCCCCAACTACAGGTCCTCAGGATCTGTTCCTACGTTGCGGTGTGACGTAACGCGATTTTTGCCGTAAGTCGGAATCCACCTACATAAGCACCTACATCACTTACATGGAGCACATACACAGCAGTAATGAAGTGAAACAGTAAAAAAAAATTAAAAAAAAAACCCCAGATAATTCCTGACCTTTACTTGTGGTAAATAAATAATAAAAAACATAAAGCACATATGTACATATGTCGAAATGATGCAACTTCTTTAAAAATACATATATTTTATTGATTTTTTACAGAGAGGAAGGGAGGATAGAGAGTTAGAAACATCGATCAGCTGCCTTCTGCACACCCCCTACTGGTACATGCCCTTGACCAGAATCGAACCTGGGACCCTTCAGTCTGCAGGCCAACACTCTATCCACCGAGCCAAACCAGCTAGGGATGGAACTTTTTTTTTTATAAACAAATGGGAGATGGCGACGTAACCACAAAACGAAGTATGTCGAGTTCGATGTAACCCGAGGACTGCCTGTGTATTTATTCTCTTTTCTGTCTTCTTTAATCCTTCACTGCCCCCTCCTCAGGTTCACCCCTGGCCATGCTGGACGCGACGTGGTTCATAGGGTTGAGTTAAACAAGATAATTAATATATGTACAGTGCCCGACATATAGAAGAAACTCAGTGTTAGCTGTTATCACTGTTATAACAAAAACTTAACTACACTTTATCAAACTATTCAAGGTACCATAAAGGTCTTTGCTAAGCAGAGATTTAACAAGAAATAGTTAATTATACATTCATATATAATATGAAGAGTTTCAATTTTTGAAAATGGCCCAGGAAGGTACCCTTTGAAGCCTCCTTTGACATACCAGTTATCGACAAAACAAATCAGGAACAATTAAAACTAAGCTAATAAATTTAAATAATCAAAGGCAGGAAATTTCTCCAATAGAAAAAAAAAAAGCCATTGAAGTTAAGACCCATGGGGGAATGATAGAAGGAAAAATACAGTAATAAAGATAGTAGAGCCGAAACCGGTTTGGCTCAGTGGATGGAGCGTCGGCCTGCAGACTCAAGGGTCCTGGGTTCGATTCCGGTCAAGGGCATGTACCTTGGTTGCGGGAACATCCCCAGTGGGAGGTGTGCAGGAGGCAGCTGATCGATGTTTCTCTCTCATCGATGTTTCTAACTTGCTATCCCTCTCCCTCTCTGTAAAATATCAATAAAATATATATTTTTTAAAAAAAGATAGTAGAGATTAATTTCTTAAAAAGGAAAGCTCTGCCCAGCCAGTGTGCTCAGTGGTTTATCATCGACCTATGAACCAGGAGGTCAAGGTCTGATTCCTGGTCAGGGCACATGCCTGATTACAGGCTTGATCCCCAGTAGGGGGCATGCAGGAGGCAGTCGATTGATGACTCTCTCTCATCATTGAAGTTTTTATCTGTCTCCCTCTCCCTTTCTCTTTGAAATCAATTAAAAAAGTTTTGTTTTGTTTTGTTTTAAAGAAAGGAAAACTCAGTGCTGTGAGGGATACTTTTGACTGGTCTCTAACAGCCTCTAAGCCCATTTTTGTGAAGTAGTTCCTTAGCCAAGAGGTCCAATAGTTCTGGTTCTTTAGCCTCAGTTCTGCAGAACTGAGTGACCACCTATTCTACCAGGAAAAGGCAAAAGCAACTCTACACTCGGGGAAGTAATGTCTATCAGAACCTCTAGGGGATTTAATCATGGTCTTTTTCTAATTAACAATAAAACTTCTCTCATGGGTAAAATTAAGAGTTTTTGTTTAAACAAAAGAGAAATAAAGTAACTGATGTGACTTTTCAGCTTCTGAAAATGAGAAACCTTAAACTATATTCCTAAATTTTTAAAGTTTCTTAGTTGGCTAAATGCAGTTCATGAGTATGTCTGGCTTAACCTCTTCTGATATATTAGGATGGCAAGAAGATCTGAGCCTAAATAAGAATAATTTCATTGGTTCTCTAAAGCAGGTATAAGAAAGTATACTAGTAAGAATAAGTTAGCAAACCTAGACTAGGGCTGACAAAATTTTGTAAAAGAGGAATGATGAAAAAATGTCAAATATATTAATATATTACCTAGCTCTTGTTTTCATGTACTTTTTGTTAACTAGAGGCCCGGTGCACGAAATTCGTGCACGGGGGGGTGGGGGGTCGGGTTGTCCCTCAGCCCAGCCTGCACCCTCTCCAATCTGGGACCCCTTGAGGGATGTCCGACTGCCTGTTTAGGCCCGATCCCGGTAGGTATTGCCCCTAACCGCTTCTGCCTGCCAGTCTGATCATCCCCTAACCACTCCCCTGCCAGCCTGATTGATGCCTAACTGCTCCCCTGCCAGCCTGTTTGCCCCTAACTGCCTTCCCCTGCAGGCCTGGGTCCCCCCCAACTGCTCTCCCCTGCAGGCCTGGGCGCCCCCACCCCCCCCAACTGCCCTTCCCTGTAGGCCTGATTGCCTCCAACTTCCCTCCTCTGCTGGCCTGGTCACCCCTAACCTCCCTCCCCTGCAGGCTTGATCGCCCCCAACTGCCCTCCCTTGCAGGCCTAGTCCTTCCCAACTGCCCTCCCCTGCTGGCCATCTTGTGGCAGCCATCTTGTGTCCACATGGGGGCAGCCATCTTTGACCACATGGGGGCAGCCATCTTTGACCACATGGGGGCAGCCATCTTGTGTGTTGGAGTGATGGTCAATTTGCATATTACTCTTTTATTATATAGGATTATACCCAGTAGACATAATAAAAATGTACGTCTGTTTTTTTTAAGATTTATACTGGACCAGGCTTCCTTTAATTAATCTGTGTGGATGGTAAGAATGGGGGAGGGGTCTACCTGTATGGAATCTACACTAATAAAAGAGTAACATGCTAACTGACCATACCTTCACAATGCCCACCAGCCAATCAGGAGTGAGTATGCAAATCACCCCAACAAAGATGGCGGGTTAATGTGCATACACAGGTGCCAAGCGGCCGGGGATGGGGCAGGATGCTTGCATCATTGCCATGGTGATGACGCAGGCGTTCTGCACCACCCCAGCCGCTCTGGGCCTCTGGGCAGTGTGGGAAGGCGGAAAGGTGGCTCCGGGCTGGAGCGGAAAGGCAGCTCCAGCCAGAGCGAAGGCGGTGCCGCCAGCCAGGGGAAGGAAGGCCCATTCTTGCACAATTCTTCGTGCATCAGGCCTCTAGTGCTTTTATAGTAATTACTAATGAAAGTTCTCTACGTTTTTATGCAAAGTATCCCATGTCTCTCAGTAGGTGAAGAAGCCAACAATCTTTCTCCCAGCACTTTCTGAGATGCATTTATCAAAAGTAGTTTGTAGGCGGCTTAAGAGTTTATGAAACACTGTAATTGACTCAGTAAACCACTAAGGGAGAGTACTGAAGCCAGTGATCAACGCTAGAAATTTCTGGGATTATCTCTTGGGTTTGCTGTCTTCCTTTCTATAACAAGAAAGTAAAAAATTATGCGTTCTGCTCCTTTAGAATGCCCGGAGGGGAAAAATGCCCTAACATTTCTTTATCTCAGCGTAAGTATGGCACATCTTGAGCATATAATGGACAATGCAGTCACCAGGTGCCTGCCTGTTCAGGATTATCTTTTTTAAAGTAACATCATAAAACAGAGAAACCAACCAAAATCCTGCTTTTGATTCCAGAAGAGTAGAGAATTCTTAGCACAGGTACCTAACACCCATACTATTAGAATTATTACCTGCCAAACAACGTAACAGAAATTAGGATTACTTTCTAGAATTAGTCCAAGGACCTATCTGAACATTAGGCATTAAAAACTGGAATCTATGATCTTAAAAACAAGGACCTTCATAAAGTAAAAAATATTTTAAACCTCTTATAAATATTCAAGGATAATATATCTAGAAAAATCATTTACCATCCATATAAGAATTAAAAAGCACAGCAACTAGAGCTTGTATTTAAAAAGGAAACAGATGGCCCTGGCTGGTATGGCTCAGTTGGTTGGGCGTCATTCAAGCACCAAAAGGTTGCTGGTTCTATTCCCAGTCAGGGCACATGCCTGGGTTGTGGGCTTGATTCCCTGTAGGGGATGTGCAGGAGGCAGCCAATAGATGATTCGCTCTCACATCAATGTTTATCTCTTTTCCCCTCTGAGATCTCTCAAAAAAAAAAAACCACAACAATTAAAAATAAAAAGGAAATTGATGGCAGGTATTACAAAGAGTAGAAAAGATTCAAAGTAAGGATAATACTTAGCTACTTCTAAGATTATACTAGAAACTTTTAAATATAAGCTACAATTCAGCAGCTTTTAAAATTTCATGTTTATTCATATTTTTCAAAATATATGTACATAAAAAAGGAAGATTTACAACAGGAAAGATTGCCTTACATGCAACACAAATTCCAATGAACTCATGATGGGATCACACATAATTATGAATCTAATTCAAGCCAACCTTCTCAAGTCCATTTCCCAGCCACACTTCAGGCTGCAGACAGGATCCCAGGAGACAATGCCAGTGGAATGGATAAAACAAACATCTTGGCTTCTGGCAGCACTCAGGGGCCAGAAGATGTACACCAAAAAATTTAAGACAATAAAAATGTCAAGTGCCACAGGGAAGATAAATGATAACCGAAATCAATGTTTTTCAAGTAGAAAGCCAGTACTATTTAACACAACTTCACAATACTAAAACAAATACAAATAAGAGGTTAGGTAGTTTGGCTTCATTTAATTTCTTAAAAAAAAAAAAAAAAAAACAACACAAACACAACATCTCAAAAAGGAAGCCACTTGCTTGATATCGAAAGTGCTGTGGAAAGGAGGGGAAAAGAATCCATGGATGAATCTGGAATCTAATTTATTTTCGCAAATTGTGTTTTCCCACTTAACATTTCTACATTAGCAACAATGTAACTCTCCAACATTTCCTTATAAAAAAGGCAAATAAGAAGTGAGAATTCATGCTCCAAATATTAAAAAATATATTTAAACATCTGATTTTATGTTTTGATTTTTTTTAATACAGGTGACACCAGAAATCACAAATTATATTCTTATATTCCCCTTCAGTCCAAAACCAAGTGGTGGAGAGAACTTGTGCTTGCTGTTAAGGGAATGCAATACCCTGGGCCAGTGAGATACCTGGAAATCATCAAAGTGAAAGTGGCCCAAAGGAGTCCTGCATCTTCAGAATCTGTGAGATCATGTTTTTGGCTTATTCCCAAAGCTAAGACATCTCTGTGTTTAAAGTTAGAGAGAAAGGGCTGGTGGAGTGGTTTTATAAATAAGATTAACTATTAGAGCTGTAACTGGAGTCTCCAGGCAGGAGCTTTACAGTCCAGTCAGTGCTGCTCTGCCTCCCTCTACTTCCAGGACCTGACCAGCATTCTCTTCTCCATGCCTTCTACAAATATAAAAATCGTTGCAACTGTTGAGATAGAACTAGGAGGGATAAGAAAAGCCAAGACTGACCATTAAAAAAAGAAGGTTGGGTGTAGGGGGAAATAAGAACAAGTATAGATTATACAGTTCAGGAAAGTCCAGAATTACCGCAGAAATTAAAATGACTGAAGGAAGGGGCAGGCACCCAGGGCAGCGCCTAAAGCGAACAAATACCTAAACCGGTTTATTTATATTCCCTCCTCACAAGTTCAGAGGGGAGGGAACAAATGTAATTTTAAAAGCATCAAAACTAAAATAAATGCACACTGACCTTAGAAAATAAGATTTTAAATTTCATCACAATACCCTTTTTGCCTATAAAATTTACTTTTTCGCTTTGAAAGATTTCTTCATGGTGGATTTGCCCTTGCCAGGCAATTTCACTTCCTTTCGCACACTAGCCGCAGGCTTCTTTGCAGAGCCACCACTGGGTTTCTTGACGACTGAGGGCGAGGGTCTGGCTTTCTTGGCAGGAGTTTTGACCTTAGGAGGGGCTTTCTTGGGCAGGGGCCTGGCTTTCCCTCGCTGGGCAGCAGGGACTTTAGGCACAGGCTTAGACCCTCTCTGCTTCACGGGTGCAGCCTTTCCTGATGACTTGGCTGGGGTTTTCTTATGCAACCTGTGAAACAGAGAGCAAAGGCAGTCACTTAGCACCTGAGAGATGCACTTTGCCAGGACGACCAGATACTTCACGAATAAAGAAATAAGACTACGTAGAAGTCACTTAAGCTACGAATAGAAATATAGCCCTGGCCAGGTGGCTCTACTGGTTGGTGTGTCCTCCTGTACATCAAAAGGTTGCAAGTTTGATTTACAGTCAAGGCACATATGCAGGTTGGGAGTTCAATCCCCAGTCAGGGCTAGTAAGGGAGGCAAACTGTTGATGTTTTTCTCTCACATTGATGTTTCTTTCTCTCACTCTTCCTCTCTAAAATCAATAAACATATCCTCAAGGGAGGACTTAAAACAAAAAAATAGAAATATAATTTATTATGTTTTAACTAAAGGCTTTACTCAAATTGTATAAAATTCAACCAATTCATGGAAGTCTACACATAATTTCATCATGTTTTTCCTAAGAAAAATTTTTTCTTTGAATAACCACACAAACTATGGATATATTTACAAGCTTGACCAAAGAGTAAATTACACATTCACTGGCTTCATTTCTTAAGTTCAGAGCCCCTGAATTTTCAAGAATACAAGTTCAAATGTTACACAGAGAACGTGAGAAGGCTCCTGAGTTAGAGGGTTTTCACATATCCACACCTCTTAGGTGGAGGAGGCTCTTCATCCTCAGAGTCTTCTTCTGATGAGTCATCTTCATCCTCATCCTCATCCTCATCTTGAGACTCATCTGACTCTTTCTTTGGAAATAGAACTCCTGGGCTATGGGGGTAAAAAAGATAACATGAAATTAGGTGCATATTCTCTGAATATTCCTGATATTCCCCCATTTCCTCCAAGCTTCCCCAAAGATATCAAGTTATGTTACAAGTATCGGGTTACAACTGAACCTATTTTGAACACACACAGTTATGACAAATCTATAAATGTCCCAGACCATACCTCATTCCCTTCCTCCTTACACTTAATAAAATTGATCCTTTAAGAAAAACACACAAACAAAAAAGAAAACCATATTTTTATTGATTTGAGAGAGGAGGCGGGGAGAGAAACGACTATGTAAAAGAGAAACATTGATCAGTTGCCTCCAGAATGTATCCCGACTGGGGCTTGAACTCACAATCTGGGTATGTGCCCTGACCTGGAATCCAACCTGTGACCTTTTGGTGCACAGGCAAATGCTCAACCAACTGTGCCACAATGGCCAGGGCAATAAAATTGATTCATCACATTTTATGTGCGTGACTGTAAGAGTTAAAGTTTAATATTTGAGAACATCAAATATGCATTCAACCAGTAACACTTATGCTTGCACACAAAGAATAAGAAAGCTACAATTTATACTCCTGCTAAAATAGGGCTTTTGCGGTACATGTCATGAAATGTTACTAGAAATGTAAGTATAAGAAGGCTATATAGCATGGTGTCATAGAATAATGCTTGGCCCAATGGTGCTCAATACATTTTTTTGGCTCAATGAATAGATAACACAGGTTTTCAAGTAAATGTCCCTGTCTCTACAGTATGAAGAAGGCAGATTAGGATTCTTGGAAGCAGCCAATGTTTTCACTTCTTGATTGATGCAGGACAATTAAAACGTATGTGTAACCCTCTAGTAAGTCTTCCTGTCATTATCAATTACTTATTAAAGAAGGAATAAACATCAAAATTACCGCCAAGGATCACGAAGAATTCAGTACTTGATTTCAGGAACATGTGGCTAACAGTAAGTTCTAGCAGGATAGCCAAAATTCCTCTGTTCTTACATGTAAAACTTTTTCTCTAAAACAATATTGCCTTAAGTAGTCTTTATTTTCAAATATATTCAGTTCAGTGTAATAGTACTAAGGGTCAAATAAGTTAAGCAAGTCTGTAAACTACAATCAGATTTTAAATGTACAATGACCAATACTTCATATCATGGGCTGTTTGTTTACCTACCTGGGGTAATAGGGAAAACAGAGTTGGAAGGTGCCACTGAATCCTTTACCAGAGATCTGTTCCATCCACCCATTCTTTTCGCATTTCTGCAGCGTTTTCTTCAGCAAATGCACTGAAAAAATTCAAAAATGAAGAAAGTGGTTTAGTTATACCAACTTGGAAATTCTCTCAACCACAATCAGTTATTCATCAATTTAATGTCCTGTCATATACAGTAATTGACATATTTTAAGTGAATATTTTGTGGTGAAAGGAATTAACTAATTCACTAAACAATTATTTTTTATTTTACTTTTTTTATTTAATAAATCTTTATTGTTCAGATTATTACAATTGTTCCTCTTTTTTCCCCCCATAGCTCCCTCCACCCGGTTCCCACCCCACCCTCTGCCCTTACCTCCCCTACCACTGTCCTCATCCACAGGTGCACGCTTTTTGTCCAGCCTCTTCCCGCACCTCCCACACCGCTTTCCCCCAGAGAATTGTCAGTCCACTCCCTTTCTATGCCACTGATTCTATTATATTCCCCAGTTTATTCTGTTCATCAGATTTTTTATTCACTTGATTTTTAGATTCACTTGTTGACAGTCATGTATTTGTTGTTCATAATTTTTATCTTTACCTTTTTCTTCTTCTTCCTCTTCTTAAAGAATACCTTTCAGCATTTCATATAATACTGGTTTGGTGGTGATGAACTCCTTTAGCTTTTTATCTGTGAAGCTCTTTATCTGCCCTTCAATTCTGAATGATAGCTTTGCTGGGCAGAGTAATCTTAGTTGTAGGTTCTTGCTATTCATCACTTTGAATATTTCTTGCCACTCCTGTCTGGCCTGCATAGTTTCTGTTGAGAAATCAGCTGACAATCGTATGGGTGCTCCCTTGTAGGTAACCAACTGTTTTTCTCTTGCTGCTTTTAATATTCTTTTTGTCTTTTGCTCTTGGCATTTTAATTATGATGTGTCTTGGTGTGGTCCTCTTTAGATTCCTTTTGTTTGGGGTTCTGTGCACTTCCTGGACTTGTAAGTCTATTTCTTTCACCAGGTGGGGGAAGTTTTCGGTCATTATTTCTTCAAACAGGTTTTCAGTATCTTGCTCTCTCTCTTCTTCTGGCACCCCCATAATTCGGATGTTGGTACACTTGAGGTTGTCCCAGAGGCTCCTTACACTATCTTCAAATTTTTGGATTCTTTTTTCTTTTCTGGCTATTTTTTGCTTCTTTGTATTTCAACTCTTTGACTTGATTCTTGCGGTCCTCTAGTCTGCTGTTAGGTCTCTGTATAATATTTTTTATTTCAGACAGTGTATGTTTAATTTCTAGTTGGTCCTTTTTCATATCCTCGAGGGTCTCGCTAAATTTATTGGCCTTTTCTAGGAAATTCTTGAAAAACCTTATAACCGTGGTTTTGAACTCTATATCCAGTCATTCGTTTTCCTCCATTTCTTTCATTTGTGATCTGTTTCTTTGTCTCCGCATTTTCGCTGTTTCCCCCGAGTTGGTAGAGTAGCTTTGTATGGTAGGTGTCCTATAGGGCACAGTGGCTCAGCCTCCCCAGTTACCTGAGGTGGACACTCTTGATGCACCCCTTTGTGGACTGTGTGCTCAGCCTTGTTGTAGTTAAGTCTTTTATATATTAAATATTTTATTGATTTTTTACAGAGATGAAGGGAGAGGGATAGAGAGTTAGAAACATCGATGAGGGAGAACCATTGATCAGCTGCCTCCTGCACATCCCCTACTAGGGATGTGCCCGCAACCAAGGTACATGCCCTTGACCGGAATCGAACCTGGGACCCTTCAGTCCACAGGCCGACACTTTATCCACTGAGCCAAACCGGTTAGGGCTGTAGTTAAGTCTTGATTGTTGTTGGTATCACTGGGAGGAATTGACCTCCAGGCCAATGGGCTGTGAGGATCAGCTGTGTCTACCCTGGGAGAACTTCTGTGCTGGAGACACTCTTATGAGACAAGACTTTCAAAATTGCAAAAGCCTCGGTGCTCAGCTTGGATGGGGCAGAGTTTCAGGGCGGAGCAGTTAGCCTTGGTTTCCCGTCAGCCCTGCCCTATGAGGCCCCTGGGTCTCAGTGTCCCTCGGTAATCGCTGCAAGCACCTCTCAGAGAAAGCCGCCCTCGAGTTTTGCCCACTGCCAGACAGTCCAGTTTCTCCCCGAATGAGTCGGGGTTCTCAGAAACTTGCCCAGAACTGGAGTTCAGCGCAGTCGGGAGCTTCCTTCTCACTCCTGCTTTAGAAAGCCAGCCGTGCACTCAGCCGCCCATGCATTCAGCAGTCACGCGCGCCTCTTGACCTCTGCCTTCCGCAGCTCCTGAGTCTCAGTGTGCTTTCTCTTTTCCTGACAGTCCAGATTTCCCCCGAATGAGTCTGGTTTCCCAGCGTCTCACCCGGGTCTGGAGTTCAGCACAGTCGGAAGCTTTATTCTCTCTCCCGCATTAGAAAGCCAGCCACGCACTCAGCTGCCCACCCTCTCCGCGTGCGAGTCTCTGTACCTCAGCCTTTTGCAGCTTCTCTGAGTTTCAATGTGCTTTCCTCTTTTCTTCTAGTTGTAGAATTTCCACTCAGCCAGCTTTCCTGTGTTTCTGGATGGTGTCCGTTTTGTCTTTTAGTTGTAGTTTTGATATTGTTGTGTGAGGCAGCAGTTTAGGTGTTTACCTATGCCGCCATCTTGGTTTCTCCACTTTCTTTTCTTTTTTCCCCCCACTAAACAATTATTAAGGCCCATCGCCGAAACCGGTTTGGCTCAGTGGATAGAGCATCGGCCTGCGGATTGAAGGGTCCCGGGTTCGATTCTGGTCAAGGGCATGTACCTTGGCTGCGGGCACATCCCCAGTGGGAGGTGTGCAGGAGGCAGCTGATCGATGTTTCTCTCTCATCGATGTTTCTAGCTCTCTATCCCTCTCCCTTCCTCTCTGTAAAATATCAATAAAATATATTTTAAAAAAATTATTAAGGCCCATAAATGTGGCAAGACTTAAATTATAATGAAAAAGATTTTAGAGACCACCTAGTCAAATTCCTCATTTCACAGAAAGGAAACAGAAGTCTAGAGCAGTGGTCGGCAAACTCATTAGTCAACAGAGCCAAATATCAACAGTACAACGATTGAAATTTCTTTTGAGAGCCAATTTTTTTAAACTTAAACTTCTTCTAACGCCACTTCTTCAAAATAGACTCCCCCAGGCCATGGTATTTTGTGGAAGAGCCACACTCAAGGGGCCAAAGAGCTGCATGTGGCTCACGAGCCGCAGTTTGCTGACCACGGGTCTAGAGTGGTGACTTGCCCACAGTTGCACATACAGAGGTGTGCAAAAATAGGTTTATACCCTTGTATATGGTTAATAGCTGACATAAGACTACTAAAGGTTCGGTGCACGAAATTCGTGCAAGGGGGGGAGGTGTCCCCCCCCCCTGCCCAAGCCTGCATCCTCTCGCAATCCAGGACCCCTTGGGGGATGTCGGGCCTAAACCAGCAGTTGGAGATCCCTCTTGGACAACCTGGGATGCTGCATGCACCAGTGACCATACTTTTCATACAGGTGAAAGGCATCTTGCTGTTGTGTGGGCAGCCACATTTTTTTGCCCTGATTATAAAAAGTAGTACATAACACGATCCTTCTGAGGCAGTAGTACCATTTTCCCCACCTTATGGGTGGAAAAACTGAAGCAGAGAGAAGTTAAATAATTGGCTTTGTCACACAGCTGTAAGTGTCAGAATCAGGGCTGACTACAAAATGTGCAAGCCAGAGTCCATTCATGTCATCACTGCATCACCGTGTTTTTTCAGTGTTAGCCTTGCCAGGTTATTTTATTTTATTTATTTTTTAAAAATATATTTTATTGATTTTTTACAGAGAGGAAGGGAGAGGGATAGAGAGCTAGAAACATCGATGAGAGAGAAACATCGATCAGCTGCCTCCTGCACACCTCCCACTGGGGATGTGCCCGCAACCAAGGCACATGCCCTTGACCGGAATTGAACCTGGGACCTTTCAGTCCGCAGGCCGAAGCTCTATCCACTGAGCCAAACTGGTCAGGGCAGGTTTTAATTTTTAAATCTAAGAGACTGTTCCCAATATATAGGGTAGGGTCCCTAGGCCTGGCTGGCGATCAGGGCCATCTGTGGGGCAACCAGTGGGCTCCCACTGGCACCCGCCTTGGTGTCATAGTGACTGGTTGTTCCGCTGTTCAGTCGATTTGCATGTTAAGGTTTTATTATATAGGATTTCCACTCATTCAAACATTTATTGAGTACCTATAAGAATAATCAATTTCATCTTCTACCACTGTGCCAAGAGAAAATCATGAAATAGTCTATAAGGGTCAACTGCACAATTAAACACAGTATATATCTTAAGTAAGGAAAGTTTATTTTAAAAACCAGTTTTCAAAGTACACAAGAAGAAAACCACCAGAAAACATTCCTTCATAATGTTAAAATACACATATTGCACATATGTTAAAAGCCATTATTAAGACTTCAAAATTGCCCTAACCGGTTTGGCTCAGTGGATAGAGCATCGGCCTGCGAACTGAAAGGTCCCAGGTTCGATTCCAGTCAAGGGCATGTACCCTGGTTGCGGGCACATCCCCAGTAGGAGGTGTGCAGGAGGCAGCTGATCGATGTTTCTCTCTCATCGATGTTTCTAAGTCTCTATCTCTCTCCATTCCTCTCTGTAAAAAATCAATAAAATATATTAAAAAAAAAAAAAAGGAAAAGACTTCAAAATTACTTTTTTATTTAAAACAATATATTCTAGTGTGCATTTTCTGTTACTTAACTTCCACATTCTTCATCCTATACCAGTGGGCCTTTTCTATTAGTTCACTGAGAAAATGCACTATCTTACTTATCTGTATGTGGTAATGCTGCTAAAGCAAGGATTCCTGTCTCAAATTGCCACCTGACATATATTTGATAAATATTCTTTACCAAAAAATTACTTTCTGCTACAGAGTTTGTGTCAATAAAAAAATAACCTAAGTAGCCCTGGCTGGGAGGCTCAGTTGGTTGGAGCGTTGTCCCATACACCAAAAGACTGCAGGTCTGATTCCCAGTCAGGGCACATACCTAGGTTGTGGGTTCAATCTCTGGTCAAGTCGAGTATGGGAGGCAACTGATCAATGTTTCTCTCTCACATCAATGTTCTCTCTCTCTCTCTCTTCTCTCTAAACATATCTTCAAGTGAGGATTAAAAGAAAAGAAAATAACGTATTTTAAAATACTGGTTTGGTTTCAAGGTAAAATTAGATGTTTTGGTAAACATTCACAAGACGACAGTACACTTGAGAGATGTTTTGATCCTAGAGGTTTATCTAAATTACAATAAAAATATCAGAAAAAGCCCTAGCCGGTTTGGCTCAGGGGCTAGAGGGTCATGGGTTCGATTCCGGTCAAGGGCACATGCCTGGGTTGTGGCTGGATCCCCAGTAGGGAATGTGCAGGAGGCAGCCAATCAGTGATGTTTCTATCTCTCTTCCTCTCTGAGATCAATAAATATATATTTTTTTAAATCAGAAAAATCTTTATAGCAAAGCACAATCAAATTCTGATCTTTAACAGACATTGTAAATTAAGGATATGCCTTGATTATGTCTGTTTTCCTTTTTGTAAATAAATTAAATTTGTAAAGTTATTGTTCCCTCTTGGTTTTCAGTCGGCAGTTAATGTTTTGTCATTAGTAGCATGATCTCTAGGGATTTTTCACAAATGCCCTAATCCTGGTAAAATGCATACAATTCTGAGTCTTACTTTGATAGTTAGAATTGGTCCCTGGGTGGTTCTCCAGGACATACTTCTTCAGAGCAGTGGTGGAACAGGTCTTCGGCTCATTCATGGCAGCAATGGCAGACAAGATTGCATATTCCATCAGGCTTCCACCAAGCAGGGGTTTCTCCCCTGATTTCTTCAGCTGTTTTCCAAGGAGGAAGAGAAAAGCATCAAGACAACACTCTCCCAAAGCAGGTCAAGACAAGACTCCTCTGCACCAGGTGGGTCGGAGTTCCTGCATTAGCACAGATATGTTTTACAATAAATTGTCAGGTTAGGGACTTTCTCTTCTCACTTATCAGGTATTCCACCTAACTGAGGAGTCCCAACCCTCCTACGAATATTTTCACTTTCCATCTACCCCTCCATCCAACCTAAAACAGCAATGGCTACTCTAACCCAGAGAGAGAGACAGCTCTAACCCAATAAGCAGGTTAACTTGTTAGGCTCCCAGTAACTTAGGATGCTTTTATTTGAGAATACTTCCTTTATCTAAATCTGAAAAATGGAGTAGTTATAAAAATAATAAATAGCCTTTTTAATCCTATAGGAAAATAGCAAAAGAAAAACTTGATAATACAATAGAAAATTATATAGGATAGTTCAAGGACAAAAGGTTGGGGAACAAAAGTGAGTTACCAATAAGCAAAAATTCAGCATAAAAGGACAAACTTGGGCATGGTACACAATAGTGATTCTCAAAGACTGGTCCATATACCCCACGGGGTTCCTGAGACCCTTTAAAGGAATATGCAAGGTCAAAACTATTTTCATAATAATACTAAGATGTGATCAGCCTTTTTCACTGTGGTGATATTTGCAGATGGTTAAAAAATTGATGCATAAAACTGCTGCTACCTTACCACAAATCAAGGCAGAGGCACACGAACTACAAAGTAGTTACTTTATTCTTTTTAAAAAGTATATTTTTATTGCTTTTGAGAGAGAAAGGGAGAGAGGGAAAGAGAAACATTGATGTGAGAGCATAACATCTATTGGCTGCCTCCTGTATGCCCCCTATCGGGGATCAAGCCCACAATTCCAACTGAGCCACACCAGCCAGGGCAGTTATTTTATTCTTTAGGCCTATACACTTGTGGTTAAAAAAAAAAAAGAAAAAGCCAGTTTCACTTAGGAATGTCCTTGATGAAGTAGTACAAATTATTTTATTAAATCTCAATCCCAATGCATGTCTTTGATATTTTATGGGATGAAATGGGGAAGAACGCATGGCAGCAATGTATATATGATGGTGGTCTCTAGGAAAAACACCAGTGATTATTGGAGATGTGAGCTGAACTAGCTACATTTTTCATGGAATAACTTTTTTACTTTAAGAAACAGATAAACTATGGTTATTTAGACTTAGGTACCTGGGTAGACATTTTCTTAAAAATATACTAAGTGATCTGTCATTTCGAGGAAAACAACTAACAGTAGTTGTTGTCAATGATAATATTAAACTTTTTGAGAGAAAATTTAAATTGAGAAACCTTGTATCTACCACTGTGAGCTTGGTAACTTCCTAGTACTTAATACTGTTCTGATGAGATCAGTGGGTAATATTAACGAATAGGATTTTTGTTATAGATGACATGAGTCAGCATTTTAAAAATCTGCATAATTCAGTGAACCACTATTTTCCAAATAACCATGTTATAAAATTATGCATGTTTAAAAGGTCCAAAGTTCAAGACAGACCAAAAGATTTTAAGGTAACAAAGTACAAGAAGTTGAATGATATGGTTTCAGGTTCCACATAACAACTAACCTTTAAGGAATAACCACAAAATCAATTAATGTAATAAGAATTACATATTAACAGAATAAGCAACAAAAACCACATGATCATCTCAAGAAACATAGCAAAGGTATTTGACAAATGCAATTAACCACTCATAATAAAAATTCCAACGAACTAGTACCAGAAGGGAACTTTCTCAACCTGATAATAGGCATATATGAAAAACCTGTAGCTAACTTAATGATAAGACTGAATAGATGAGGATGTCTGCTCTCATCACTGTAATGGAGTTTCTATCTAGTGTAATCAGGAAAGAAAGAAACAAACAAACAATTCAGATAGAAAACGAAGAACTAAAATGGTCTTTATTTGCAGATGACATAATCCTGCTTATGTAGGAAAATCCTAGGGAAGCCACAAAGAGGCCTAAAGAATCTACAGAAAAACTACTAGAACTAGTAAATGAGTTCAGCAAGGTTGCAAGATACAAGATCATTAGATAAATTAACTGTATTTCTACAGGCTACCAATGAACAATTTGAAAACCAACTGAAGAAAATTCCATTCACAACAGCATGAAAATATTTAGGAAAAAATTTTACAGAAGAAATGTAAGACATGTGAAAACTACAAAATACTGCCAAGAGAAGTTAAAAATCTAAATAAACGAAGAGACAGTATTTGTGGATTGGAAAACAACGTTGTAAAGATAGTGATTCTCCCCAAATTGATCTATAGGGTCACTGCAACCTCTACCAAAGTCCCAGTTGGCTTTTTGTAAAAAATTGAGAAGTGGATTCTAAAATTCATAAGGCAATGCACAGGACACAGATTAGTCAAAATAGTTTTGAAAAAGAGAAAGGGAATTTACATTTTCTAACTTCACAATTTAACTACAAAACTGCAGTCATCAAGACAATGTGAATCTGGCATAAGGACTCACATATAGATCAATGGAACAGAAGTGAGCATTCAGAAATAAACCCTCACAACTGATTTAAAAAATATTTTTTTATTAATTTCAGAAAGGAAGGGAGAGGGAGAGAGAGAAACATCAATGATAAGAGAGAATCATTGATCCACTGCCTCCTACATACCCACTTCTGGAGGACCGAGCCCTCAACTTGGGCAAGTGCCCTGACCAGGAATTGAACCTTACCTCCTGGTTCATGAGTTGACACTCAACTGCTGAGCCATATCAGCAGGGTGTCAACTGATTTTTTATAAAGGTGCTGAAGCAATTCAATGAGGAAAGGACAGTTTTCAATAAATGGCACTGGGACAATTGGATATCCACATGCAAAAAAACAAACATGATTTATACCCTTACCTCACACCATAAACAAAACTTAATTTAAAATTGATCACAGACCTAAATGTAAGCACCCAAACTATAAAACTCTTAATAAAAAATATAGGAGTAGCCCTAACCGGTTTGGCTCAGTGGATATAGCATCGGCTTGCGGACTGAAAGGTCCCAGGTTTGATTCCGGTCAAGGGCATGTACCTTGGTTGCGGGCACATCCCCAGTAGGAGGTGTGCAGGAGGCAGCTGATCGACGTTTCTCTCTTATTGATGTTTCTAACTCTCTATTCCTCTCCCTTCCTCTCTGTAAAAGAGCAATGAAATATATATACATACACACACGAGTAAATTTTTGTGACCTTAAGTTAGGCAATGATTTATTAGACACAATAGCACAAGCAACTTAAAAAAAATGATAAAATTAACTATCAAAATTCAACACTTTTGCCCTTCAAAAGATACTATTAAGTGAAAGCAGAGGCCACAGACTAGGAGAAAATATTTGCAAATCAGGTATCTGTTGAGGAATTTGTATCTAGTTATAATTCAGTAAGACAAATAACCCAATTTTAAAAACAGGCATAGGATCTGAATAGACATTTTACCAAAGAAGATAAACAAATGTCCATTAAGCACATGAAAAGATGGTCAACATTAGTACTTATCAGGAAAATGCCAGCCCAAACCACAATGAGATGCCTTGAGGTAACCACTAGTATGGCTATAATACACGAGACAAAGATAGGGAGAAACTAGAACCCTTATACACTGTAAAATGATGCAACTACTCTGGCAGTTTCTTAAAACATAAATTTACTATATAGTTCACCAAGTTCACACTCCTAGTTATATACCCAAGTGAAATAAAAACACATCCACACAAAGATTTGGACGTACCCTACCCGGTTTGGCTCAGTGGATAGTGTGTGGGCCTACGGATAGAAGGGTCCCGGGTTCAATTCCGGTCAAGAAACAAACAATTCAGATAGAAAAGGAAGAACTAAAATGGTCTTTATTTGCAGATGACATAATCCTGCATATGGATTATAATCCTGCATATAGGAAAATCCTAGGGAAGCCAAAAGAGTCCTAAAGAATCTACAGAAAAACTACTAGAACTAGTAAATGAATACTCTGGGCTTCCATCCTGGTACGATTCCCATGGTAAGGAAGAGCCTGGGTGGCGGGCTCAATCCCCAGTGTGGGACATGAAGGAGGCAGCTGATCAATGATTCTCTCTCATCACTGATGTTTCTATTTCTATTTCTCTCGCCCTCTGAAATCAATAAAAAATATATTAAAAGGAAAAGGGATAGAAGTACTTCTTCATGCTGCAACATGAATAAAACTAAAGAAGTGTATATTAAACAAAAGAAGCCGGTCACAAAAGACCACATATTGTGTCATACCACCTATACGGAACTTGTAGAAAGGCAAATCTACACTAGAGAGAATAGAGTAGGTTGGCTGGAGATGGGAATGGGGAGTGACTGCAAATGGGCACCAGGGGTCTTTTTTGGGTGATGCAAATGCTAAAATTGGATTGCAGTAATGGTTGTGTAACTCTATAAATTTACTAAACATGATTGAATTATAACATTTAAGTTAAAATAAGCATATCTTATGGTTTGTACATCATACCTCAAAAAAACAATTAAAAAAAACAACTATCATTTGTTGAGTTTGGGTATATGTACCACAGAATAATATTCACAACTATTTGAAAATTATCTTAAAATCCTTCCTCCTTTCAAAACTATTTGTTAGATTTTCTTCATAGACCTAACTCAAAATATACTGAAAACAAGTATCAGTTGTCTTCTATTCAGTGAGACATTATAAAGACTTTGCAAAAATCTATTAAACAGTGCCTCCGTCTAAAATCTTCACTGATTTTAGAGAGAGGAAGGGAGAGGGAGAAAGAGAAATAATGATGTGAGAGAACATGGATACACTGGGACCAAAACTGCAACCTGGGTATGTACCCTGACCAAGAATTGAACCTGTAACCTTTTAATGCATAGGACTATGCTTAACCAACTGAGCCACACCATATCGGTTAGGGCTTATTAATTTAAAAAAAATATATAGTTATTTTTCATGAAAATGTGATGTTAACTTGTAATGGGTTTATTTTTTATAAATTAAATGTTTAAAATTTTCTTTTTAAAAATGATGGTCATTTTTAATTAACACAGTTTATTTATTTTCGATTTTAAAAATTGGTTTTTAGAGAGAAAGGGAGAGGAAGAGATAGAAACATCAATGATGAGAGAGAATCATTGATCAGCTACTTCCTGCACGTCCCCAACTGAGGATCAAGCCTGAAACCTGGGCATGTGCCCTGACCAGGAAATTGAACCAGTAACCCTCTTAGTGCATGGGAAGACACTCAACCAAGCCACACTGGTCTGGGCTGAAACCAAAACTTTTGAGAACCACTTTGTTATAACCAAGTGTTTTTGGCCTCTAACCTGGAATGTTCCAGAAGCACCTTTACCAGTTATTTGTTCTAACTGGCCTCTTTCTACTGCTCTCTGCAGAGCATTCTTCAACAGCTGAGGCCTGCAGAGAAAACAAAAAATAATGATAAATATATAGATGAAGGAAATATTTGAAGAAATAGATCCAGGGTTATTCCTTGAACTAAAGTTCTGATTTCTATTACACGTAGTACTTTGTTAAAATGGATAAAAAGTAATAAGTTACTTTTAACAAGTGGCTCCCTTAGCAAGTGGCATTCTTTTTCTTTAAGCAAGGATGCTAAGTCATTCATTACCTGTACATACAGACCAGTTTCCAAATGTTAGGGCATTCCAAAAACCTATCATTTATTATCAGATCACAACAGCAATCAAATTGTGTAATCAAGCAAAGAATGGGTATCTTTAAAGTTCTATCCAACTCTAGAATTCTCTGAGGCAAAATTCCTAACTGGTTTTAAAAATGTATGTGTGTGTGTATATATATATAGATTTATATATACACACACATATATATATATACACACATACACACACACATTAACAAAAACCAACTGAGTCACTTTTTACAAACCAGTATCTAAAAGTCAGCTTAATAAAATACAACTCCCCGAGAAACAAAATAAGTTGTTTTTAACATAGTGTATCTCTGTCCTAAGAGACTTGTCATTAAAAAACAAACAAAGGTTGTCAAAACCAAATGGCAGACAAGAAGAAACTGAGTATTAAAAACAATAAAAATAACAGAAGAACAAAGTGTTGAAGCAAGAGCTGTTCTGTCAAGGGGCCTGAATGGCAGTTGGGGAACCTCAGGTGCAGGGAGAAAATAAGTTGACTTAGGACTTAAAGGGTACGTGGTATGGAACAAGATAGAGTCAAATGGAAAGCTTTACATCTGGGCCAACAACAGGAACAAAGGCTTAATAACAATCCAAAAGTTTGGTGACATGTTTTGCCACACCTCTCAAGAATTACTAGAATAGCCCCCAAATGAGCAGAATATCAAAAGCAACTTACTTGAAACTGGTTAGCTGCTCGTTAGAAAAGATCAGTGGGGCAGAATAATGAGGGCCCCACTATTATCATTTGAGGTGCATCATTGAGCTTTGATCTTTCTCTTTGGAGAAGAAATTTTGAATCTTTTTAAAATTTTTGTTTTTTGTTAATCCTCACCCCAGGACACTTTTCCATTGATTTTTAGAGAGTAGGAGGGAGCTCCGGGAGAGACAAAAAGAGAAACGAAGTGAGAGAGAAACATTGATTGACTGCCTCCCGTATGCGGCCACTGGGGATCAGCTTGCAACTGAGGTACGTGCCCTTGACTGGAATCGAACCTGGGACCCTTCAGTCCACAGGCCGAAGCTCTATCCACTGAGCCAAACTGGCTAAGGCTGAATCTTTTGTTAAAAAGTATATTTTATTGATTTTTAGAGAGGGAGAGTGGGAGGTAGAAACAGCAATGAGAGAGAAACATCTACATCAATTGGCCAACTCCTGCACGCCCCCCACTGGGGATCGAGCCTAAAACCCAGGCATGTGCCCTGACAGGGAATTGTCCTGGTGACCTCTTGGTGCATGGGTTGATGCTCAACCACTGAGCAACACTGGCTGGGCAATTTTGAATCTTTTATAACCACTAAGTATTACAAGCTGAGCTGCTACAGAGTTATTAATGGCATCATCCATATATTTGGGGAAGAAGAGTAGAAGGGATTCCCCCCTCCCGCCATGTTCTAACCGGATGTTATAGAGTAGGAACTATACCATCAAATCTTATACACCCCTAACACTTCAAATGAAGAAATCCCAATAAAAACAACTCCCAATGAAAAAAATTCTAAGCCAGTGTGGTTCCATTCAGGAGAAATATGATTTATGCTAAGACCCAAAACATACACACTCTCTTAAGTCATTCATCCCACCAACATTTACTAGGTACTTAGTATGATTATGCAAGAATAAACACGTAGATCTGGTCATTAAACTCAAGAAGTTAGGAGATAATGAATACATAAATTATGGTAGAGAATGATAAGAGTTAGGGTTAAAGTATGGGCATAGAGCTTTGGGAACATAACTGAGGGAATAATTTAACTGTGAAAATTTTTCTATTACTTGCTTTATAAGTTAGATTGCTTAAAACCTGATTTCTAACGGGGGCAATCACAGCTTAAGTAAAACACTGAAACCCTGACTCTCTTACTAAATTAAATAACTGGTCTGAAAAGAATCTTCCTAACCTAGGTTCAAATGCTTCAGGAATGAGTATCAGTTAAATTAGTTCCCTTCAGCACAAATTGTTAGGATATACCTTGTCGGAGGCAAGAATCCCATCAGAGTTCTATCATTCCTATCTTCAGATAAAACTTATTTACCAACTGCTTCAATGGTTCTCAGATTGGCCCTCTCTCTCTAATCACTGCCATAACCTTAATACAAGCCACCACGCCCTCTCTTCTGGGCACTCTGCTGCTGCTTTCACACTGCACTCCACTCTAAGGTCAGTATGTCTACAAAGACGTTCACTTGTTTATTTTTGTTACTCCTCATCTGAGGCTATTTTTTCCATAGATTTTTATTTTATTACTTATTTAAAAAAAACTGTTACCTGAGGATATTTTTTCCATTGATTTTTAGAGAGAGTGGGAGAGGGAAAGACAGAGAAATATTGATGTGAGAGAAATACATCCATTGGTTGCCTCCTGCATGAGCTCTGATAGGGGAGAAGCCTGCAACCGAGATACATGCCCTTGGCCAGAATGGAACCCAGGACCCTGCAGTCCGATGCTCTAACCACTGAGAAGACTGGCTAGGGCAAGATATATCTTTATTAATGTTACTCAGCAGAACAGGTGTCATGTATAAATGCCTTAATCCAACTCCAAAGGCTTTGGTGACATGGTCCCACCCCTTGTTAATCTAGATCCAGTCAGACCCAGGTTTCTTTCAGTTCCCCAAAAAGAATGCAACCCCTGCCTCTGAAATTTTCTAATGAAGCTCCTTTCCCATCCTTTTCTCCTTTGTCACCCCACTGTCAGCCATCCCACTTAATTCTACATATTCGTCTAGACGTAATCAATGCCCATGTTTTTAACTTACTACTAACTCCTAGGCACAGCTCTTTTCTGAAAAATTCTTTAATCAATAACACACCATATTCCATGTACTATGGTGCCAACTGCTGTTCTAAATAAATAACACAACAACCCCAAGAAATAGGTACTATTATTTCCCATACTTTACTGAAGGGGAAGTTAAGTGACATAGAAAAATCAAGTCATTTCTCCAAGGTCACATAACAAGGCAGTGGAAGAACCAGGTTACAAAATCAGAGACAGAAAGTAGAATGGTGATACCAGGGTCTGGAGGAAAAGAATTCTAGAGATGGATGGTCGTGTTGGTAGCACATTATGAATACACTAGAGGCCCGGTGCACAAATTTGTGCACCAGTGGGGTGCCTTGGCCTGGCCTGTGGGATCAGGCTGAAACCAGCTCTCCGACATCCCCTGAGGGGTCCCGGGTTACAAGAGGGTGCAGGCCAGGCCGAGGGACCCCACCGGTGCACAATTGGGGCTGGGGAGGGACCGCGGGAGGGCTCCAGGGCATGTCCAGCCCGTCTCACTCAGTCACGATCGGCCGGACCCCAGCAGCAAGCTAGCCTGCCAGTCGACTGTCTGCACCCTGGTGGTCAGTGCATGTCATAGCAAGCAGTTGAGTGGCCTTAGGATATCATTAGCATATTACCCTTTGATTGGTTGAATGGATGGCCAGACACTGAGCATATTAGGCTTCTATTATATAGGATTTAATACCATTAAACACTGTATGTTTAAAAATGGTTAAGATGGCCCAGCTGGCATGGCTCGGTGGTTGAGATTGGACCTATGAACTAGGAGGTCACCACTGGATTCCCAGTCAGGGCACATGCGGGCTAGATCCCCAGTGTGGGGTGTGCAGAAGGCAGCTGATCAATGATTCTCGCTCATTATTGATGTTTCTATCTCTCTCGCTCTCCCTTCCTCTCTGAAATCAATAAAAAAATATTTAAAAATGGTTAAGATGGTAAATTTTATATTTGTGTATTTTACCACAATAAAAAAATTAGAAAAAATTATTTTAAAATGAGATGAGAGGACATTAGGAGTTTAATGCTGCCCTAGCCAGTATGACTCAGTGTATAGAGCGTTAGCCTGGGACTGAAGGGTCCTGGTTTTGATTCCGATCAAGGGCACATGCCTGGGTTTCGGGCTCGGTCCTCAGTGTGCGGCATGCAGGAGGCAGCTAATCAATGATTCTCGCTCATCACTGATGTTTCTATCTCTCCCTCTCTGAAATCAATTAAAAAAAAAAAAAGTTACTCTATCTGTGTCTACAAAAGGTAAGTAACATGCCGTTTGGGTTTCCAAAAACACAACTATGTATGGAGATATGAAAAAGAACACATAATGAGACAAAAAATTAAATCCACAAAAAAAGTTTTATTCCTAGCTCAGCTAACAGTAATCCCTTAAATATTTAATCTTTCTCCTTCCTCATGAAAAGGGGCTAAGGGAATAACAAAAATCTATGCTTTAAAATCCAGGCCAATAGGTCATACCTGATATCCACTCTAAGTTTAGGATAATACTGAGACACATATTTCCTGATGAGACTGTAGGAAGCTTCTTTAGGTTCACAAAGGCGAGTAAAGGCCAGTGGGAGGATATCCTCCAATTTTACTTGTGGTTCTGGATCCACTGCAGAGCTCCTGTTCTGAAATGTAAATCAAAAATTATCATCATTAGAGAATGTAGGGCTTTTTGTACAAATGCTTCTATATTCAACTGAAAGGCTTTTTCTAAGCTGGTTGCCAACCAAACAAACAAAATTATCATTCTTTTCACATTCAAAGAAATCATATCACAGTGCTGTAATTTTACTTGTGTGGCAATGTAAGATTCAAATTTCAGATTAGGAGAGTAAAAAAATACATATAAAAATAAAAAACAGGCTTGGCCTGTGTGGCTCAATGGTTGAGGGTTGACCTATGAACTAGGTGGTCATGGTTTGATTCCCTGGTTTGACTCCCTGTCGGGGCACATGCCCAGATTGTGGGCTTGATCCCCAGTAGGGGGCCTGCAGGAGGCAGCTGATCAATCATTCTCTCTCAACATTAATGTTTCTATCTCTCTCTCTCCCTTTCTCTCTGAAATCAATAAAAATATATTAAAAATAAATTAAAAAAAAGAATTCCAGAATTTATTGAAAGGCCTTACTTCATTAACAAACAATGAAAAAGTGTCATGGAGTACCAAAAAGCACTGCACAGTTCATTTTGAAAGTGCTTGCCAGTTTTATGAAAAAAGTACAAAAATTTTCAGAGTTGTGAAAATAAAGATGTAGAGGAATATTCATTATTTCAATGACTAAGAGGAAATACTGGATATTTATTTCACTTTATTACTGTATACTTTCCATAAATGAAATTATGTATCTTGGCAAGGAGATAAAGAGAAGAAAAACTGGCTCTGAGAATAGTTTTGGGGTATAATATTGAGTAGAAATATGTTTGTTCATTTTTTAGGGTGGGTTTTTTTTTGGCCTCTTATAGTTTATATTTCACAAAAAGTAGGATAATTTCATACAGCTTCCCATAACTTAACAGAGCAGTTAAGTCCACAGACACGGGTTGGAATGCTTGGATTGGCACACTGTCTATTCTGTTCATTAGGTGGGCAAGAATGAGTCAATTACTTGTAACCTCTTTAGGACTTAATGAAAAGGCAAACGTGGCGCAGGGCATGGCACAAAGTTCGTATTTTGAGTAGTATTAACAGTATCACAGTGTACAATCAAACTAAGGTACAGACTTCCTACCTTTCTGTTTCTGGATTTTTGAGAGGTTTTTCTTGATTTCTGGACCACAACAAAACTCCCAGAAGCACCTTTCCCTTTTACCTAAAGTAAATTAAATTTAGTTGTAATAACCAACATTTTTATTTTAAAATTTTCTGGTATTCACATTTATAACTTTATACCAGATTAGTAAGCAAATTACAGGTAATAGTAATACAAGAACTAATGTAAAATGCTGTTCATTTTGTCAGAGAGAAGCAAACAATGGATTAGTCAAAAGACGGGACTAAATCCTATTTATGGTACTATCTCACTATTCAATATTGAAGAACCCTGTACACCCTCAGCTTTTGTTTCCTCATCTACAAATTGGGGGAAGAATGCTATTGTGATACCAGATTGTCTATTATAAACTACCCCCTTCCAAAAAAAAAAGTCCCATGGAAAGAAGGGACACAATCTGCTGGGGAAAATGAAAAATCTTCTGTCTTGAAAGGGCCATAGCTACTTGGCAAAAGTTTATAGCCTATTCATCTCAGGCCATACGTAATGCTTCCCAGTTTGCCCATTATAGATTTTTCCTATATATGGGAAAGGTTATGTTAGTCATACCACATATTTCCTTTCCATAGTTTACAAAGCACTTTCACAGAACTTTAAAGTTGATTTACATTAACCTGAGTCCTCCACACTTTAGCTTTACCTACACTGCTATGAACATAGCAATCTAGCTGAAATGCTTCCAGCTTATAAACATCAAGCAGAGGGTCAGGCTATGAGGCAAGAATAGGTCACAAACCATTATTTTGATAAAGAAAAACAAAAAGCCAACTCACAAACTGTGCTAACATACACTGTGATATAGGACAGGTCTTTGGTTCTAATTGTATTAGTTAGATAATATCTTTTAATCGATGATTATTTTAAAGACCCACTTACATATCAGTATGACATTTTGAGAAAGCTAGAATGTAAGCTCCACACAGCAGAAATCTGTTTTCCTCGCTGATGGACCCACAAGCACCTGGCACACAGGAGACACCCTATATATACTGGTAGAAGTAAGTACTGGTTGAAAGTTCCCAAAGAGTTTAAATGCCTGAGTGGCACAGAATTCTATATTAATCAATCTAGGCAGAAAGGTATAAAGGCAAGAGGACTCTGGGAATGCAGTGAACTGGGTCCTTAGATAACCACCTTTACCACTCCCACGGGACCTCGGTAGTTATTTCATCCCTCTGAACCTCTGAAGGAGGTTTAAAGTCCATTCTCGCTTTATATTTTCATGATTCTAAGCAACATTTTGATGTACTATGCAAAGTATCACAGATTTATGCTTGAAATCAATATTTACATTAGTACTAGTTTCAATTTACTCTGGTTTCTTTGATGCTCCTAACAAGCTTTAACAGTTTGAGCAAAGGTGAAGCTAATTTATAAGGGCAACAAGTTTAGCCACATAAGCAAGGCTTTAAAACTAACAAATCTAACACAAAAGCAATTATTTTTTCTGCTGTAATAAAAGGATTCCTTAACCTTGCTTATCATCTATAGCACAAAGCCTCCAATTAAAAGTACAAGCAGCTAGAAAATAATTACACTATCCTATTGCTTCTGCTCTCTAGGCTAGTTATAAAAGGTAACTGGCAGTGATTTGGAAACCTAGCCTCAGATAGTAAAACTAGGTTAAGCTTAAGTATTTCATCATGTTAACTTATTTTTAACAAAAAAGATATAAAAAGCCTAAATGTTACTAACTATGGACTTATATGATGGAATGATCTTATTACCAACAACTGTGTAATACCTGTTTGATGACACCTCTATTTAATTCTCTTTTCAGTGCTTGTTTAAGGAGGTAGCCCCTTCTCTCCAACTCCAGAGAAGGGTACTTATGGATGATATATTTTCGAATAGCAACAACTGATGCACCACTCTTCTGGAAGCATGCCTAGAAAACAATTTACCAAACCATACACATTACTTTCAACTAGCTGCTTTTCTTTAGACAGAGAAGCTGACACATGTTTTCAAAATAAATTATTTTGGAAGTGAACTTAATAATGAATGAAAAAATGGCAGGAACGAATGAACAGTACTTCAGGTAAGTTCAGTTCATCATGGCTGTGGAGAAATGAAGAATTAAAATATTTTTGCAAAAATAATTTAAAAAATGTTCAAAAGAGAAGATACAACATGTGAATAACATTTTGTGTTAATGAAGAACCTCATTCCATTTTAATTCTATTCTATATTTAGAAGACAATCTTTAGCATTAAAACAAGGAAAGCAAAACACTGGATCACAGATCTCACCTATTTTATGGAATGAGTTTTGGCACACCAGGACCAGTATTTCTCTGCAGGCTTTGTGTGAATGTCAGCAGAGAACATAAGCGAAGGTAATCTGAATAAATGGCATAAAACTGGACTTACAGCCCTAACCGGTTTGGCTCAGTGGATAGAGCGTCAGCCTGCGGACTCAGGGGTCCCAGGTTTGATTCTGGTCAAGGGCATGTACTTTGGTTGCGGGCACATCCCCAGTGGGGGGTGAGCAGGAGGCAGCTGATTGATGTTTCTCTCTCATCGATGTTTCTAACTCTCTCTCCTTCTCCCTTCTTCTCTGTAAAAAAAAATCAATAAAATATATTTAAAAAAATAAAATAAATCTGGACTTATAGGTAGCAAAGTTTTAAGGGGCATTTTGGATAACAACAGGGCATTAAATTGCAATTTAACATGCCCTTTTCCATTTCCATTCTATTTATCTCTATTTCATTTGACTAATGCCCATTAAAGACTTAAGGAGATCATTATGTCACTAAGGCAGAAAATTTTTTCAAATGCTTTACATTTTGAAGCACACTTAAACAGCACCTGTTATTTATCTCATGGGCTAGTCTAACAATTTTGTGTTGCCATTGTCTATGTAGCGCATACTCATTCTCACTGGGTAAAGACTTGATTGTTATCTTACACACTTTGACAATAAAGAAAAACAACTCAGACAAGAAAAGATTGTGCAACACAAAAGAAATTCTGTTAATATGAGTCCACTTACTTCAAGTAAATGTCTCTAACCTATTACAACCTATTGTTTACTCCTGATCTTATTAAAAAACAAAGGAAAGAAAATAGGCCAAAAAGAACTCTCTAATGATAAAACAATCCCTTGCTTCACCAAACTGACAATGAGATGGAAGTAGACATCAGAATTCTTGTTTGATCCAGAAAATGTTACCAGTGGTCTAAAACCATGATTTATTACACTGCATGGAATATGCATACTCATATTCAAACTATTCTTTAGGCCTAATTATACTGTTTTAATATTTTAAAATTTCAGACCCATCTCTGTCTTCACTGTAATTCTACTCTACTCCTCCAATCCTAGGCTGAGAGGTCATGAAGGGAAATCCTTGAAGAAAGGCAACATAAAGAAAAGAGATCTCTATAGTCAAGCTATCTAGAATAAAAGTTTTCTTACTGAGTTGAGAGCACTCTTGAAAGAGTGCAGGGAGAGGTCTGAAAACAAAGCCTTTTCCAGTCTGTGTCAGTGCAGTCTTCTCAAGTTCTGAGAATGACCTCTAGGTTGCTCTTTCCTATAAACACCACCCTTAGTTAAGTTGTTCTCTATCTCTCTCCCCATTTCTAGCTCAGTTCTAAGGACAGGGTCCCTGAAATGAAGAAGTCTATGGCTCATATAAAACAAACAAAGCAAACTTAACTAGAAAAACTTACACAAAAAATGGCAAGGTCAGGTTAAAAGATAACCTTAAAAATTAAAATAAGGCCCGGCTGGCGTGGCTCAGTGGTTGAGCATCGACCTAGGAACCAGGAGGTCACTGTTCGATTCCTGGTCAGGGCACATGCCCGGGTTGCAGGCTTGATCCCCAGTGTGGGGTGTGCAGAAGGCAGACAGATGATCAATGATTCTCTCTCATCATTGATGTTTCTCTCTCTCCCTCTCCCTTCCTCTCTCTTTGAAATCAATAAAAATATATTTTAAAAAATTAAAATAAAACCATATCTGATGATCACATAAGCTAATTAAAGTCAATGGATTACAGCATATTGTAAGTATTTTGGAAAGGCTAGGTGATGAAGCAAAGTAGTAAGAGGATTTCTTATAACTCAGGTTTGAAAGATAACCACTAACAATATTAGACACTCAGCTTTGAAAACGGAATTAAGGATAGATGGTATATTTTTTTAAGATAAAAATTCTCAGCATTATTCAGTTACCCTGAACCACCATTAGATTTCATAAGGGCAAGGGCCCTGTTTTGTCCTATTCTATGCTATATCATTTGCAGAGTTGCCTGACACAGAGAAGTTAGCCCTTAAATATTTGTTGAATGAATTAACATGTTAAGCCTTCAAATAAAACAATACTCAATCAGTAAACTGTGTGAAAAAAAATAAATCTAAAGATGTTTAAAATACTTGCTATGGGAAATCTGAATTAAAAAAAATAAACAGTGCTCATCCTATATAATAAAAGGCCAATATGCAAATTGACTGAACAGTGGAATGACTGGTTGCTATGATGTGCACTGACCACCAGGGGGCAGACACTCAATGCAGGAGCTGCCCCCTGGTGGTCAGTGTGCTCCCATAGAAGCCGCACTCACGGCTGGCAAGCGCAGCAGCAGTGGCGGGAGCCTCTCTCGCCTCCATGGCCGTGCTAAAGATGTCCAACTGACAGCTTAGGCCCACTCCCCGTGGAAAGTCATCCCATCCCCCGAGGGCTCCCAGACTGTGAGAGGGAGCAGGCCAAGCTGAGGACGCTCCACCCAAGTGCACAAATTTCGTTCACCGGGCCTCTAGTCAAATATAATCTTCTATCTATATAATAGAGAAATATGCAAATTAGCCGGGACACCAGAACATCATGACCAAACAGCAGGGACCTGAGGCTGCATGGCGCCTGGCCGGGGCGAGGGACGTCAGGCCGCAGCCCCTGCCCCGCGGGGCTTGACAGGGGACCTCAGGCCGTGACCCCTGCCCCAGCGCTGAGGGCTGGGGGACCTCAGGCTGTGCCACCTGCCCGGCGGGGCTTGATGGGGGTGGGGCCATGTCTTAGCCAATGGGGATGGGGCCGGCCAGGTCTGGGTCTCCTGCGTTTTCGAAGCGCATGTGGATGGTGGGTGGGGACTTGACTCTAGGTCCCGCGGCATGCCCAGACTCTGACAAGAGGGAGATTTTCATATACATTTTACTAATTTTCTTTCATCTCCGACACTTCTATTATAGAGAAAGGGCAAATAGCAATATTAAATATTTCCTCTAATTAATTCCCTTTTAATGTGCACGAATTTTGTGCACCGGGCCACCAATTACATAATAAGAAACAAACTTCAAAATGGCTTTCTTCTGTTCTCTTTTAGAAAGCAGAGCAACATTTTTGATGTCTGGACAGGAGTATATAATTTTCAAATGAGCAAAAGAATAAACCTATATAAACTTCTGGAAGTAAAAACTTGCCTTAATGGCCTCCGTCAGGATCGCATCCATCTTGGGACGTGGGGAGGAGGCCAGTGGTGTTTGTTTCTGGGCCCTTGCGAGCTGGCTGGCAGAAAGGGTAGCCCAAGAAGGTATTGTTTTTTTCACTTTCTTCTCCTTTTCTTTAGACTGATCTTTCTCTCTTTAAAATAAAGAATTGTTATTGTGCAAAATAAACTTTCCAGAAAGGGGCATAAAGTCAGAAAGAGAAAAAGTCGGAGAGATAAAAATTAATGCTTTAATTTACTTCCACACTAAGGTGACACGTATTTTAACAAAATTTTACTAAGTAAAACAGTAAAAAAAAAATAGGGTGCTGCCCTGACTGGTGTTGCTAAGTGGTGTTGCTCTCCTTTCCACACCCTCTAAAAAAACCAATGGGAAAATATCCTTGGGTGAGGATTAACAACAACAAAAAATTTCTAGATTTTATGTATACCCACGTAACTGGGATAAAGGATTCCCTGAGGATTACATCTAAAAGGTATAGTTATTACTAAATTATCCTTTTTTTTTTTTTTTTTTTTTTTTTTTTTTTTTTTTTTACTGATTTTTAGAGAGAAAGGGAGAGAGAAACAACATGAGCACAAAACATTGATCAGCTGCCTCCTACACATCTCCTACCAGGGATCAAGCCTGCAACCTGGGCCATGTGCCCTGACCCTGAATAAAACCAGCAACCTTTTAGTGCACGTGATTAACACCAATCCAACTGATTTTTGTTGTTGTTGTTAATACTCACCCAAGGATATTTTTTTGCCGTTGATTTTTTGGAAAGAGTGGAAGGGAGGAAGGGAATAGGAGAGAGGGTGGAGAGAAACACTGATAAAACAGAGAGACATCAATTGGTTACCTCCCCACACACACACCCCAACCGGGCCAGGGATGGAACCTGCACCTACCAGGAATTAAACCTGGGACCCTTTGGTGCAAAGGCCGGCACTCTAACCACTAAGGACATGGGGCAGGGCAAGGTCAGATTTTTATAATCATGTTTCATTTGAAATTATGTCAATGCTTAAAATATCAGACAGTCCCACAATGAATTATAAGCACAAAAACACAATCCAAAGCCAAAAGGAATGAATTTTGGATTATCTAAACCAGTGGTCGGCAAACTGCGGCTCGCGAGCCACATGCGGCTCGTGAGCCGCAGTTTGCCACTCTGTTGGCTAATGAGTTTGCTGACCACTGGGATAGGGACTTAATCACAAGGAACAACAGCAGCCTGTAATTATTGGAATCAAGAGTCTAGGTCAGTGGTTGGCAAACTCATTAGTCAACAGAGCCACAGTTTGCTGACCACTGATCTAAACCATTGTTCTGACAACTACTACACACTCTAATAGGCCATACATCTACATAATAAACCTATTTCAAATGGTAATTCTAAAACATAAAACAAAAAAGCAAGTATCTAGCATAAATCAATGTTATGACACTTTTAAACAATCTTATCTACAGCTTGGCTGGTGTCACTCAGTGGTTGAGCATCAACCCATGAAACAGGAGGTCATGGTTCGATTCCCAGTCAGGGTACATCTCAGGTTGTGGGCTCAATCTCCAGTAGGGGGCATGCAGGGGACAGTTGATCGATGATTCTCTCTCATTATTGATGTTTCTAGCCCTCTCTCTCTCTCCCCTTTCCTCTCTCTGAAATCAATAAAAACATATTTTAAAACAAACCAAAACAAACCACCTTGTCTACAGTCCCTTTACATACTTTAATTACATACAGCAAGAAGGCATAACTCCTTACTCCTTTTTGGTTTCCTCAGAGGACTTGTTTTCTTCCTTCTCTGCATTCTCAGGTTCCCCCTTTGGCTGCTCTGTCTCACTAGATGTAGCAAGTGGAGTTTCATTCTCTTGTTCTTCTACAGTGGAGACAGATTCCTCTGAACTTATGTCTGGTTCTAAAAAATCAGGTGAGCAGAATTGCACCAAGTAGACATATTAGAGTTTGAGTCAATAAAAGGGTTAAGGTTTATCTTATTAAATAAGACAAATGTCCCAATTAATCGACGGATTCTAAAATGAACAAATGACTTACGAATAAAGTTTTCTTTCCCTATTTAGTCATTCAAGTTGACTATGCAAGGTTTTATCCAGACAATTGTTTGAGAAATGGATACAGACCAGGAAATCACACAAAAGAGAAACTTATTTTACCCCAAATCAAATATCTACAATATTGATCAAACTCAGAATTAAGAGATTAGCCATTTCATACTTTAACAGATAATGATGTCTAATAAGGGAATAAGTAACAGAAAATTAACATGTATTTTCTTTTTCTTTACTTAAAATATATTTTTATTGATTACAGAGAGGGAGAGATAAAAACATCAACAATAAGAGAGAATTATTCATCAGCTGACTCCTGTACATTCCCCACTGGGGATTGAGCCCCCAACCAGGGCATGTGGCCTGAACAAGAATTGAACCATGACCTCCTGGTTCATAGGTTGATGCTCAACTATTGAGCCATGCCGGCTGGGCCACTCTCTTTTTAAAAAACAACATGTTTTTAGAGAGGAAGGGAGAGGGAGAGATAGAAACATTGATAAGAGAAAATCATTGATCAGCCGCCTTTCGCATGCCCCACACTGGGGATCGAGCCTGCAACCCCGGCATGTGCCCTGACCAGGAATCAAACCATGACCTCCTGGTTCATAGGTTGACGCTCACCCACTGAGCCATGCCTGAATGCATATTAAGGCTACTTTTAAGATGTGCTTTCCAAGTAAAATGACTGAGGCAAGAGTAGAAATCTGAGAGGGAATACTGAGGTCCGCAGTTGTTTGTCTTTTGTTAGCATGTCTTTGAGCAACTACTATAAAATACAGAGCCCCAAGAAATGGTTAACAGAGACCTCAAAAAAAAGGACTCAAGCCCTAGCTGGTGTGGCTCAGTTGTTTGGACATTATCCCGTACACCTAAAACACCAAAAGGTCACAGGGCACATGTCCAGGTTTTGGCTCAATCCCTGGTATGGGGTGTTCAAGAGGCAGCCTATTGATGTTCCGCTCTCACATCGATGTTTCTTTTTCTCTCTCCCTCTAAAAATCAATTAAAATATTTTTTTTAAAAGAAAAGGACTCCAGTGGCAAAAAATAAAAATATATTTGAAGAGTTTGATCACTTAAATTATAACAATTATTGGCATAATGACGAAGGCTTCTTTATGGCCTTCAATATAAATAGGAGAATTTTAAAAAACGCCACTTCCTTCTTATAACCAAATCACATATATACAATTTTAAAGGAGTTTCTAGTTTCTCAACAAATCAAATTTTTAAACCATAAATTTCACGACGGTCAACTAACAATTGTAAATCTAATCCTGGATTATGCTCTTCAACCAGACTTGCATGTAAATTGAAAATCCTTCCATATATGTTTAGCTAAAATTGAGGGTCTTAAGAAACACCTGGATTCAAGTTCAGTGTTTATAACTTGCCAGCTTAGTATCTTAGGGCAAGTTCTTTGACATCTCCAAGTCTCAGTAACGTTACTTCAAAGAGTTATGAGGACTATATAAAATGTTTTAGGGGAAGCCTGTAGGCTAGCACTTGTATTATTACATGGGTGATTCCCATCCTCCTTTGGGCTCCTCTGTTGCTTCTAGAACTGTTTCACAAAGTAGTAAGGCTTGAACTTAATTACAACAACTAGAAGCCCGGTGCATGAATTCGTGCACCAGTAGGGTCCCTCGGCCTGGCCTGCGGGATCGGGCCGAAACCGGCTCACCAATATCCCTGAGAGATCCCAGATTGCAAGAGGGCACAGGCCAGACTGAAGGACCCCATCGGTGCACGATCGCGGCTGGGGAGGGACCGAAGGAGGGCTTCAGGGCGTGTCTGGCCCATCTCACTCAGTCCCGATCAGCTGGACCCCAGCAGCAAGCTAACCTACCGGTCGGAGCATCTGCCCCCTGGTGATCAGTGCATATCACAGCTAGTGGTTGAGTGGCCTTAGTATATCATTAGCTATATTACGCTTTAATTGGTTGAATGGCCGACCGGATGACAAGACACTTAGCATATTAGGCTTCCTATGTAATAAAAAAGTAATATGCAAATTGACCCTCACAAGATGGCTGTCTACAACCAGGCCGGTAGGGGGGTTAGCAAGGGACAACCAAACGACTGAACAAGCAGGCTGCGTGGGGCGACCAGGCCGGTAGCGGGGTTAGGGAGGGACGACCAAACAACTGAACAGCAGGCTGCGTGGGGCGACCAGGCTGGCTGGGCCAGGGGGCAGTTGGGGGCGACCAGGCCGGCGGGGGTGGGGGGTGGTGGTGGTGGTGGGGGGGAGTAAGGGGTGACCAAGCTGGCAGGGAGGGGCAGTTAGGAGCTACCAGGCCAGCAGGGAGGGGGCAATTGGGGGCGACCTGGCCTGCAGCGGGGTACAGTTAGGGGTGACCAGGCAAGCAAGCAGGTGAGTGATTAGGAGCCAGTGGTCCAGGATTGTGAGAGGGATGTCTGACTGCCGGTTTAGGCCCGATCCCTGGGCCTCTATTTTATTATATAGGACTAGAGGCCTGGTGCACGAAATTCGTGCATGGGGGTGTGTGTGTCCCTCAGCCCAGCCTGCACCCTCTCCAATCTGGGACCCCTCGAGGGATGTCCGACTGCCCATTAAGGCCTGATCCCACTGGGCCTCACAATCCAGGACTGCTGGCTCCCAACTGCTCGCCTGCATACCTTCCTGATTGCTCCTAACCGCTTCTGCATGCCAGCCTGATAACCCCCTAACCACTCCCCTGCCAGCCTGATTGATGCCTAACTGTTCCCCTGCCAGCCTGGTCACCCCTAACTGCCCTCCCCTGCCAGCCTGGTCACCCCTAACTGCCCTCCCCTGCAGGCCTGGTCACCCCTAACTGCTCTCCCCTGCAGGCCTGGGTCCCTCCTAACTGCCTTTCCCTGCAGGCTTGATCACCCCCAACTGCCCTCCCTTGCTGGCTATCTTGTGGTGGCCATCTTGTGTCCACACGGGGGCAGGATCTTTGACCACATGGGGGCAGCCATCTTGTGTGTTGGAGTGATGGTCAATCTGCATATTACTCTTTTATTAGCTAGGATAGAGGCCTGGTACACGGGTGGGGGCCAGCTGGTTTGCCCTGAAGGATGTCCCGGATCAGGGTGGGGGTTCCCTTGGGGCGTGGGGCGGCCTGGGTGAGGGGCCTGTGGTGGTTTGCAGGCCGGCCACGCCCCCTGGTGACCCAAGCGGAGGCCCTGGTATCTGGGGTATATTTATCTTCAATTGAAACTTTGTAGCCTTAAGCGGAGGCCTGGGCCGGCCAGGGTATGCGGAAAGTTTGGCTTCCTCTATCACCGGGGGCAACCCTCCTGCTCTTTCCAGCTCCGTGGCTGCCATTTGTTTGGGTTTATGTATCTTCTATCATTGAAACTTTGTAGCCTTGAGTGGAGGCCTAGGCCGGCAAGGGCAGGCGGAAAGCTTGGCTTCCTCCATTGCCAGGGAAACCCAAGCCTCCCTCCTGCTCTCTGTGGCCGTAGCCATCTTGGTTGGGTTTATTTGCATATTCTCTCTGATTGGCTGGTGTGCGTGACTTGTGGGTATAGCGGAGTGAGGGTTAATTTGCATATTACTCTTTTATTAGATAGGATGGTATCTGGTGGTACAGGTAAGTGCAAGATGTACTTTATCATGATTACCTTTTACTGCCCCTTTCCCCAATGTTTCAACCTAATTGGCTGTGAGAATAAAAAAAAAAAATCACTATTAGTCATATGTTTATTTGTTTATATACTAGAGGCCGGTGCTTAAAATTTGTGCGGGGGGTGGGGGGGGGGTCCCTCAGCCCAGCCTGCACCCTCTCCATTCTGGGACCCCTTGGGGGATATCCGACTGCCCGTTTCGGCCTGATCCCTCTTGTAATTTGGGACCACTGGCTCCTAAGCGCTCACCTGCCTGCCTGCCTGATCGCCCCTAACTGCCTCTGCCTGCCGTCCTGGTCACCCCTAACCACCTCTGCCTCGGCCCCCGCCACCGTGGCTTTGTCAGGAAGATGTCCAGTCTAATTAGCATATTACCCTTTTATTACTATAGACCAGAGGCCCAGTGCAAGAAATTCGTGCACTTGTGGTGGGGGGGTGAGAGGGGGCCCTTCAGCCAGGCCTGCGCCCTCTCACAGTCTGGGAGCCCCGCGATTGATTGCCCCACAGAGGGAGGTCCCGTCCACCCGCTGCAGCACCACTAGCCAGATAGCCTGGGCTTCCCTCTTTGGGGCTATCCATCGCAGGGCTCTGCAATCTATCACTCCAAAGAGGCAGGCCCTGCCCATCTGGCTGGGGCTCCGCGATGGATCGTCCCTGTAGAGGGAGGCCCCTCCCAACTGCCGCAGCCTGCTGGCCGGTGGCCTGGGCCTCCCTCTGTGGGGTGATCATGGGGTGATGGCCAAGGCCATGACCAATCGCATCATACCTGCCTTGGCTGGCCTGGCACCAGTGGGTGTCATAGCAAGGTCATCTGGATGGTCTTTCCGCTGTTCGGTCGATTTGCTTATTATGCTTTTATTATTATAGATTTCCTTATTCCAAAAAGGATGAAAAGCTAAGAATGGTTTATGCGTTTTACTGTAGTAATAGAGCTATAAATTTAATTTCACATTCTTTTCTCAAGAATAACTGCTTTGCCGAAACCGGTTTGGCTCAGTGGATAGAGCGTCGGCCTGCGGACTGAAGGGTCCCGGGTTCGATTCCAGTCAAGGGCATGTACCTTGGTTGCGGGCACGTCCCCAGTGGGGGGTGTGCAGGAGGCAGCTGATCGATGTTTCTCTCTCATTGATGTTTCTAACTCTCTATCCCTCTCCCTTCCTCTCTGTAAAAAAATCAATAAAAATATATTAAAAAAAAAAAAACTGCTTAACAGTTGATGGCTTAATAAAGGTTCACTCAACAGATATTGAGTATGTATTAGACATTGTTTCCAACTCATTATACTATTATGTGTGCCTCTGTGTAAAATGTAGGATTTATAAAATTTAAAATATAAATCTAATTATTTCCATGTACAAGATAAAAATACTATAATGGGGTAGAGAGAAGATTAAACAAACATAGAACTTGTGAAGTGACTTATTGGTCCTTTATAAATTCTTGATCTTTCTAATACCTTATACTTGGAGCCCTCTAGCATATATTCTGAAAATTGATGTTATTGGCAACTTGGTGGCTTCATCTAGCTATTAAACAAATATGGATCAAGATGGGTCACAAGGCCCTAGTTGGTTTGGCTCAGTGGGTAGAGTGTTGGCCCTCGGACTGAAGGGTCTCAGGTTCAATTCTGGTCAAGGGCACATAACTCGGTTGCAGGTTAGATCCCTGGTCCCGGTTGGGGCGCATGTGGGAGGCAACCAATCAATATGTCTCTCTCACATTGATGTTTCCCTCTCTCTGTCTCTCCCCCTTCCTTCCACTCACTCTGAAAATCAATGGGAAAATATCCTTGGGTGAGGACTAACAAAAAAAATAAAAAAGATGGGCCACCAAGGAGCTTATCTCAGTGCTAGACAACATAACTCATCTTCAACTCACCAGCACTTATTTTAATACTAGAGGCCCGGCGCACGAAATTCATGCACAGGGGGTGTGTGTCCCTCAGCCCAGCCTGCACCCTCTCCAATCTGGGACATCCCTCTCGCAATCCAGGACTGCTGGCTCCCAACTGCTTGCCTGCCTGCCTTCTTGATTGCCCCTAACTGCTTCTGCCTGCCAGACTGATCACCCCCTAACCACTCCCCTGCCAGCCCGGATCAATGCCTAATTGCTCCCCTGCCAGCCTGATTGCCCCTAACTGCCCTCTCCTGCAGGCCTGGTCACCCCTAATTGTCCTCCCCTGCAGGCCTGGTCCACCCCAACTGCTCTCCCCTGCAGGCCTGGGTCCCCCCGCAACTGCCCTTCCCTGCAGGCCCAGTCACCTCTAACTTCCCTCCTCTGCCGCCCTGGTCACCCCTAACTGCCCTCCCCTGCAGGCTTGATTGCCCCCAACTGCCCTCCCTTGCAGGCCTGGTCCCTCCCAACTGCCCTCCCCTGCTGGCCATCTTGTGCGTTGGAGTGATGGTCAATTTGCATATCACTCTTTTATTAGATGGATAGAAGCCTGGTGCACGGGTGGAGGACAGCTGGTTTGCCCTGAAGGGTGTCCTGGATCAGGGTGGGGTTTCCTTTGGGGTGTGGGGCAGCCTGGGTGAGGGGCCTGTGGTGGTTTGCAGGCCGGCCACGCCCCCTGGCGACCCAAGCGGAGGCCCTGGTATCTGGGATTTATCTATCTTCAACTTTGTAGCCTTCAGCGGAGGCCAGGGTGTGCAGGAAGTTTGGCTTCCTCCATCGCTGGGGAAACCCAAGCCTCCTGTTCGCTCTGTGGCCGCAGCCATTTTTGTTGTGATTTATTTATCTTCTATAATTGAAACTTTGTATCCTTCAGTGGAGGCCAGGGCAGGCCAGGGTGTGCAGAAAGCTTGGCTTCCTCCATTGCCGGGGAAACCCAAGCTTCCTGCTCGCTCCGTGGCCATAGCCATCTTGATTGGGTTAATTTGCATACTCGCTCCTGATTGGCTGGTGGGTGTAATGGAGGAACGGTCAATTTGCATATTACTCTTTTATTAGATAGTATGCCTTATGCCAGGGTACAGAAATTGCTTCTTATAGTATTTACCTGAGGATTTTGAGACAAAAGACTGGCTCAGATTGAAAAGATTATAACCCTGGTGAACCAAGGGATAAAGACAAGGGTGCATATATTTTTAATTCCTTTTCTATCAATTCTTGATTCTAACAGTCATGATAGTGACTGCCCCATGTGGTTCATCCTGGAAAACCTGAGATAAAGTGCAAGGGAGAGAGGAGAAAAGGAACAGGATAAGGGCCCTGGCTTGGTAGCTCAGTTGGTTAGAGCAGCGGTCGCCAACCAGTTGGTGACTGCTGGGTTAGAGTGTCATCCTGATTAGCTAAGATTGCGGTTTTGATTCCAGGCCAGGGTACATACAAGAATTAACCAATTAATGTGTGAATAAGTGGAATAACAAATCAATATTTCACATTCTCTCTCCACCCCTCTCTAAAATTAATAAAAAAATTTTTTTAAAGGATAAAGAAGAAAAAGGGGAAAGAAGAGATGGTCAGAGATGCCACAAAGGAAGGAGCAGGTTGATGGCTCTACATTTTTCTCAATTCATTACATTCCCACCTCTGTCTGGCCAATCTACTCTCCACCAATACCAAACTAATAAACCAGTGTTTTGATCACCTATTTGCTCCCTTAAGGCCTCCTGGATTTCTGGGTGGGTTTTCCACAGTCCATCCTGAAGACCCAAGTCCTCCATTCTTCCAGAATCTTCATTCCCATGACACTGTATGCCCGCAAGCTATTCTTTGACTATTTTTGTTCTCTCCAACAAGTTATCTGCTTTTAATTCCAAGAACATGAGATTTTTCACCTTCCAAAAATCTTCAGTTAAGATGAAACCGTTATTTTGCCCATATAGTGGGGACATGACATACTGACAGGTACCACTTACCACTTCTCTTTTCAATTGTTCCCCCAAAACACTTAGGTATGAAAAAAAATATTAAGTTCAAGGAAATTTACAGGACACTCCAAATTGGAGTAAAAACTTTTGCCTTTTGAAGTTGTTCACTGCTTTTCTTTACCTGGCTTTCCTTCTTCCCCTTCAGCAGGCTTGCTTTTGGGAGGAGTTTCCCGGGTAGAATTCACAGTTCGTCGAATCGGCATGGCGCTATCTTCTACCTTCTAAGAAAAGAGACAGCATTAAAAAATTCCCTTTTCCCTCTTTCCCAAGGGGCCTAACTAGGTGTCAGAAGATGGTGAATTCTAAGTCTACTCCCAAATCTGATGCAAATTAATTTTAACAAGTTTTTTTGAAGTGAAATATGATTTTTAAGAAGTACTTTCAAAATACTTTTAGCAAGAATTTCCAAGGGAAACAACTAATTATACTTGATTTAGAATAAATATAGAAGGTTGGAAGTTAGAAATTTGAAGGGAAAGGAGAGATGAAAAGAATTCTGTAGATTTTGTTTTTTCAGATTCACAATCCAGATTCCCCAAAGTAGGGGAAGGAACATATACCAAGAAGGACCCAGTAGAGCCTGAAGTCAAGGACTGATCCGAGAGTGAGCTTCAAGAATATGTCAGCCCCTACCTCACCTAACTTGTCCGCGTGGATCAGCTGAGCTCCTACTATAAGTGGGAGTGCCTTAGGATGGACGAGTTCACCTTGAGACATATCAGTCGCCATTTAAAATAATTTCTAGGCCCCAGTACAGGTTACACTCTGAAGCCTCTGCGTTAACCACAAGGATTTTTTCCTAATGGTTTCAGTGTGGTGAAAAGTCAACCTAAAGCACAGAAAAAACCTTGTATGAAGATTAACAGAAACAAAACTAAACTAAAACATCTACATTTAATATACATGCAAAGGGAACAAAAATTTATCTATAATACTTAAGAGTTAAATGATAGATGACTTGGTCAGTTATCATTCAGAAAGATAAAATCTCTATCAAAATACAGACTATGAAAAGCAGCGACTAACAAATGCACAAGCCACAGCAGCTGTTGCACCTTCCACATGAACACAGGCAACAAGGACAAGAAAGCTCATAAGGAACCAAGTGCCACCCCATCCTGCTACCATCAGGAACTTAGAAAGAAAAGAATAAGATTAGCAACAGTTTAGTCAAATTTTACTTAAAGGTCAGCTAACTAAAGAGGGAAGACTTATCATTACTGTTCTCAAAAGGGTCAGAAAAATTACCTGTAACCTTAACTCCATCTTCACTAAAGAATACAAGGGGCAAAAAAACTACTGAAGAATGTAACATACTAAACGTCTCCAGACCCAGAGAAGCAAATTTAGACCATCACCTATAAAAATAAGTATGCTTCTAAGACTTTGTCATATTTTTAATGTAAGCAAAACTAGCACAGAATTAAATATTCAAAGATAAAATCCATGTCACTAAAATTACCTGATCATTAACACCATCTGCCCCTACCAAAAATCTCATCTGGGACTCAATGACACGTTATAATCCGTCCACAACATGAAAAAGTGATCAGTTAAGTGTTTATATCTCTGTGATAGTGAACATTAACATGGAGTTGGTAGGCTAGTCTACTTTAAATTCTATCCCTGTCTAGGAATTTAAGAGCTTTCCATTTGTCAGGTAACAGTCCCAAGCTAAAACAAATGGGACAAATCCAAAACATTCAAACATAGGGAATGCTTCCACATGTATAGGAAAAATCTTTTTATGGAAACATCAGGAGCAATACCAGACTTGTGAATTGTCAATCAGCTGTAAGGAAAGCTGAAAGAATTCAAGACAGTAAAAAGAGGGCCAAGCTGGGTTTAAGGGCATTATTTGGTTTTCTGAATCCTAAAAGTCTATCTTGTAATACTTTCAATATATAGATCTGCTCATTCATCCACTAGCACTTAGATAGTAATATATTTGCATAGATGAAAACAAAACAAAAAAAATTAAATAAAACTGCTTTTATATGTGAACACTATACAGAAGTAAAATATAATCAGGTTATTTTGGTAAAATGATATCATTAATGAATTCATTTTTCTTAACCCACTAGCTAGATTGAAAATGCTATTGTGAAGTCAACAAAACCTTCAGGCATTTCTAATTCATAGGATATCTTTAAAAATATTTTCTCTGTAAACAAAATACTGAAAAAAGTGTCAAAGCCTTTCCAGTCAACTCTGTACTTACTAATTACTAAAAAATTAGAACAAACAGGTTAAAAAAGGGAGGGGGGCACAGGAAGCTACATCTGTCAAAGTGATAAAATTGACTAAAATCAGGGCAACAACAGGCACATGGTCCATAAAGACATCAGACATTATTACTCTGAGGACAAGAATGACAGTTTAAATTAGATCAGATAAGAAGTATGCCCAGCCCTGGCCAGGTGGCTCAGTTGGTTGGAGAGTCCTCCCCTACACCAAAAGGCTGTGGGGGTTCCATCCAGAGTTGGCAACTGATCATTGTCTCGTCCTCTCTAAAAATCAATAAAAACATATACTCAGGTGAGGATTAAAAAAAAAAAAAAAGTATGCCCAGGTTAGAATAATCTCAGAAATAAGCAGAGAAATAGTTGATTTGCCCCCCACCCCTATCCTGACATTCTTCTTAAGACCTCCCAATTACCACCCCTCTTTTATTTCACTAATCTCACATCCCACTGCTATATGGATCACTCTGTCAACCTCCAAAACAGACCTTCTTTTGGCCCTTAGACTGTTCCTTGCTCATCCCTGTATCAGTGTTTGCACTTGCTGCTCTCTTAAACTGGAACACTCTTTTCCTAGAGGTTTCAATCAGGTTTCTACTCAATGTTATCCCCATCAGAAAAATCTCCCACGACTCTTAGTCGTCTTCAAGTTTCTTTATAGCATTTTACACCACCTAAAATTCAATATATGTCTGTTTACTTGTTTAGTATGTATCTCTCCAATGGAATGTAAGCACTAAAAGGGCTAAGACTTAAATTCACCACTGTATTCTCAGCACCTAGAAATGTCCAAACATAGTGGGTGCTGGATAAATACTGGGCGGAAAAGTTGAATGAACAATGACATCTGATAGTGCTTAATACTATATCCAATATATGTAAAGAACATATTATTTGAGATAAACGTTTGTCTCATCTCTGACCTTTCTTTGTCAAGGTGATGGAATTTAAAGCTTCACTTTATAGTACTTTCTTTAGCATAGGCTGCTTTAGTAAGTTCACTGTTCATTAGAGAGCTAACAAAACTATATGAATAGTTAATTCACTCTGCCCTAACACCATCATGTACCTATTAATTAAATTCTTGTTGCTGCACTTCTGAGTGATCAGACTTTTAGGCTGCCTCGCTTGTTCCCTGCCAGAGATCTTATCTAGCTGATTCACTGCTGCATACTTGGTGTCTAAGAACATACCAGGCATAGAATGTGTTCAAAAAAGATTTGTTGAATGAAAAAAAGGATGAAGCTTATTATAGTTTTTACCTGTGTTCCTATATGTGCCAAAAACAACCTGCATTTACTTGTGGTCCTTCTCTACTCATCAATCTGATTTGTGTGTTTTTTAAATTTAATGTTAGATTAACAATACAAAAATTTGCTTTTGTCAAGGGGAAATGCAAGTTATTTTAATACACGCAATAAAGAAAAAATTGCAAAAGAAAAAAGTCCAGAATTTCAGCGTTTTAGATAACTTTCTCTACATTAAGAGAAAGCAACAATTAGGAGCTTAATAATATATTCCAGTTTATTGATATCCTTGATTTTAAGTATGCAATACATTCTAATGTCATCAGCTAAGCAAGAAATAGATAAAAAATTTCCAATCTCAAGTCTTTCCCTATATTTAGACTTAATGGGTAATGTCAGAAAAAGGATGCCTATAATTTGACAGCTGGCAACTTATTTTTTCACTTTCACACTTTGATAAATCAGTATGTACTTAATTCGTGTCTATCTTGGGAACAGATACTATGGACACTACAATGCCCTCCCTCAAAAGACAATCACTATCTAAACAGGATTTTCACCTTTATAAGGAAGAGTTCTGGACACTTCCTCAATCTTCGTAATAACATTAAAAGCAAAGCCAAAAAACCCTTTATGATATTGTTTCTACTTTGAAACACAACACATTAAACTTTTGAAAGGAGCAATAAAATTTAAATATTAAAAAGCTCCTAATAATTTAACGCCTATGCCAGATAAAACAAAATTGAAGTATCTTCCCCAACAAAATGACTGGTCTAACGTCACTCTAACGTCCCAGGTGAATCCTACATGTATTTCTAATTGCATTCCCACTTCTCAATGTAATGCAACATTAGGAAGCATAGTAAGACAGAGGGAATCTATACGCGACAGGGGCAGTAAAGTTCACCTTGGCCAGTCCTCTGTGCTGGGGCGAATACTCCCAGTCACAGACAATGGTCCATTAGGCGTCGAAACTTGGATCTGGGGCTCTTAGGTCACCATTCTTGGCTCCATCTCTTTACAAACGCTCACATTCACAAGACTGACTTTGTTAATTAAAACCACATCATCTAAGGTGCGGCGAGTACCAAGCTCTAGGAATGCCATACGGGAAAAGGAAAGCTAAGGTCCGCGTCGCAGCGGCAGCGGCGGCGGCAGCGGCAGCGGCGGGGCCTGGACAGCAGCGCCCACACCTCGCAACACTCGCCCAAACCGCCAAGACTAACACGAAGGAAAGAACAGCAGAGACAAAAGAGGCGGGGAGCGGCCGGTGCGATGCGCGAGCAGAAGGCGGGGGGAGAGCGGAGCCAAGATGAAGGCAGCGAGGCAAGTGACGGGAGGATGCAGCGGCGGCGGACACCGAGGGGCAGCAGGGCGGCTGCAGCTCCGGGCTTGCGCTCGGGCATGCACGCGACCGAGGCCGACGCCACCACCCGGCAGCGCCCGCCCGCGGGACGCCAGAAGCGGCGGACCGTGATCACCAGGGTCCGCGCACTCACCACAGGAAGCTCCGTAATGGCGGCGGCAGTGGCGAAGAACCCGGGAGGCGGGCCCGCCGCAGCCAGTCACGGCCACCGGCATCTTTCGAACCGGCTATGAAAACCGCTGAGGGAGTGGGGAGTGAGGGGGGAGGGCGGGACCTGTGCACCAGGCCCCGCGCGGCCTCAGAGCAAGCGCAAACGCCTCGGCCAATAGGAGCGCGGTGGGCGGGCAATGGCGCAGGCGCGCTGGGACGCAAGGCCCCAGACCAGGGAAGCACTCTCCCCTCCTCCACCCCCCTCACCCTGGTACAAACAAAACAAGGGCGGGAGCGCGCGCGCCAGAGGGCCCCCGAGGAAGCGTCAACGAGAGGGGCAGGGGGCTTGGACGCCGGGGGGAGTGGAAGTAGGGGCGGAGCGGCCGCGGAAGGCAGACAAAAGGCGCCACCTCCGGGGACCCGAGCGCCCCGCCCCCTTTTCTCGGCAAGCGGCGTCGGCACCCCGGGCAAGCGGCCTGCGCCACTCGCCTTCGGGGTCTAGCGAGCCTATGCCCACTCACCACCCGCCCGTCCCGTCCCCTGTTACCTCTGCGCTTTCCCCTTCCTGGTGCCCGCGTCCCGCACGGCCTCTCGGTGCCACTCCCGCTGCCACTCGTCGCCTCCGCCGCTGCTGTCCTCCAGGCCCAGCCGCCGAGCTCTGCCGCCCCGCCCCCCTGCCCGCGGCCCCGCGCGCGCGCGCTCCCGCGCCGGCCCCGCCCCCTGCGCGCCAGCGGCCACGGCCCCAGCCCGCGGGAGTGGAGGGAGCGAAGAGACGTTCCTCCCCGGTTGGGCGCGCGTGGGCGCGAGAGGGCGCTCCGGGATCCAAGGCTGCGCGCACGGGGGCTGAGCGTCCGCCCACCTTTCACGGGCACTGCCCTGGTGGCGCCAGTTAGCTTCGGAGGCGGGTGTCGTTTGCTCAGAAGGGCACTTTTCACTCCTTACCCGTTCTCTGCTCTAGTTGGGCCCCTACTCCTAACCGGGTTAGGCGATCCGGCCCTCTAGAGGGGTAGGCGTTGCCCGCTTCTCTGTTCAGGCTCAGCACAAGACCAAACAGCAACCCAACTTGGAAGACCGTGGAAGAATTGGAAAACCAGATAGCGGAGAATTCAGTACCTCACATTCGTTCCCGTAGTGTGCAGACAGTACATGGCAGAGTAGTGGCTCAGGAAAGAACTGGCAAAGTTTTTCTAATCTATGAAGCGGTCTTCCTTGACTCCCTAATTAGCATACACAAGGAGAGGTCTCAAAAAGGAAACCCTGGGATTAGAAGAGAAAAGCAGGAATTTACTTGGAATTGTCATATTACGTTGGTATCTGCGTACACAGGCGATGTACACACGGTCGAAAATGTAGTTTTTCAAAGCCGATTTGGAAAAATCCGATGTATTTCAAGTAGCAGATGGGTTTTTTTGGGGGGGTAGTTAGAGGGAGTGTGACCAATACTCAAATGCATGTGCAAAATCACTGTAAAGATTTTGAAAACCTTTAAACACTTTCTGGCCCACTGCTCAGTCTCTGCGTTAACATTTGCACATCACAAGCTTTCCCAGCCATACCTATCCAAAACCACCACCACCAAAAATTCCTTATGAGTTCAGCATTATCATAAATGTTTTGATGGCATTACCGGTTCACAAAAGATTTTGGTCATTTTTGGCCATTTCATCATCCTACTCACATCATTGTACTTTATCAACATTTCTATCCTTTGTCTCCCATTTTAAAGACCCATTTTCATTTGTATGTATTCAAATGCTTAAAATTTTCAACCTTTCTTTTTCCTTAAAATGGCTTTAGTCCCATCTCATTCAAGAAATGACCCAAACAGCTGTTGCAGTGTGTTTCAGCTGGTTAGGTGTCATCTGGGGCACCAAAAGGTTGCTGGTTTGATTCCTGGTCAGGGCACATGCCTGGGGTTGGGGCTTGATCCCCTGTGGGGTGTGCAGGAGGCAGCAGATAGATGTTTCCCTCTTACTTCAATGTTTCCCTCTCTCCTTGCCCTTCCTCTCTCTAAAATCAATTTAAAAATATATAAAAAAGAGAAAGCACCCAACTAGATTTTGCTTTCTCTGCAGATTTTTGCTTAAACACACAATTTATTTTCTTGTTCATAACATATACACCCAAGAAGAAAAAACCCTGAAACAAAATTCTCTCTTGAAGAGTTTGATATGCGCGCGCGCGCGCGCGCGCGCGCGCGCACACACACACACACACACACCCCCATGCACTAAGGCTACCACTTGCTGAAGTCTGAAGCTGTAAGTTTCTACTTCTAAAGGGGTCTGAAATTTTTATTGTACATGTATATGGACTGAGGCATTTCACCTCTGCTAAATACAATGACCAATTTTGTTTTTCATAAATAGCTGCATAGGAGTTAAGACTCCATGAGGGTATGGTTTTATGACTTAATCTCATTTGGCTTTCTTTGAGCTATACTAATTAAAATATTCAATTGTTTGATAAACAATTACATGGTAATTTTTGTATCCTTTATACTTAAACTGTTAGGTTGTTTGACTTTCTGCACTGGAGAGGACATGCACTTTGACAACTTTAGCATCTGCTCAGCTCTTATCCAGTGTATGGGGTCACCATCAGAGACCTCTCACACTGACACCGAAGTTCCTGAAGCTCCACCCTTCAGCGATTCATTCCTTTGGTTTAAACTTTACTCTCTTCTAAAGCAGTTTTAAAGTGCTAATACCAAGGAGAGTTAACACACAGGCCTCAAACTGAGCATTGAGAATGCATTGTTTTCACCTTGAGATTTGAAAATCTAAAGTTTTCCATTCTACAGTCAGGGATCAGAATAAGAATTCTGGGTTCAGACTAGAGGAGCTCCGAGGAGAGAGAAAAGGAGTACATGTCTTCACAATTCTGCCCCAGAGCCCCAGCTTACAGGACTGACTTGGGAGTCCCAGAATCATGAGGAAATGTGGGTTTGTGAGTTAGAAAAAGTGTTAATCAGTCCCCATAAAGCAACTGCATCATCTCTAGTTTTTAACAAAAATACCCTTTTTCAGAAGTCAAGTCCCTGTTGAAGCTTTAGTATACAGCAAGCTTTGCAGACTTCATGGCCTGCTGTCAATGCAATAGATTGTTTTTTTTTTGGTGTTTTTTTTTGTGTTTTGTTTTTGTTTTTTGCTATTCCTCAGACTTAAAACTAAGTGACAAGTCTACTAGGCTAAAAGGTCTTGTTTTGTATAGAAAAGCAAAATATGTAACTTTAGAATTTTAGGCTTAAGGATAGAGGGAGTTGAAGCAATTGCAAGTTCCAAGAGTGTTCCAGACCAAAGCTACGACACTGCAGTCGCTGGGTTGAGCACTGACAGATTTACCTACTTATATCCCATCTCGTGTTAAAAGGGAGAGGTTTGAAGAATAATTCTTGATTGCCTGGTGAGAAGGTTTCTGTTGCTAGGAAGGCTTAAATTAACATTATTCTTCCCATGAATCCAGGCTTTGGGATTGTGATTTCACGCAGAAGGAACCCAAAGTCAGGCCAGGGCCTGGATCCCTTAAGAATGTATATCACTTGACTTTTCTGGTTTCCAGCCAGAAAAGATGGGCTCTCAAAGTAGCTGTATCTTGGAAAGGGATGGCAAGAAAATGAACAATTTAGCCCTGGCCGGTTTGGCTCAGTGGATAGAGCATCCGCCTGTGGACTGAAGGGTCCCAGGTTCAAGTATGGTCAAGGGCACATGCCCGGGTTGCGGGCTCGGTCCCCAGTGAGGGGAGTGCAGGAGGCAGCTAATCAATGATTCTCTATCATCATTGATGTTTCTATCTCCCTTCCTCTCTGAAATCAATAAAAATATATATTTTTAAAAACGAACAATTTAGACTATTAGGCAGCCCAATTGTCATGGTTCAGTGGTTGAGCTTCGATCTATGAACCAGGAGGTCACAGTTTAATTCCCAGTCAGGGCACATGCCTGGGTTGTGGGCTCAGTCCCCAGTATGGCCGCAAGCAGGAGGTAGCTGTTCAATGATTCTCTCATCATTGATGTTTCTACCTCTCCCTCTCCTTCCCTCTCTGAAATCAATAAAAATATATTTTTAAAAAACTATCAGGCAAAAAATGGAGGCTGATAAAAAAAATATTACTTTTTCACCACCACCCCCATAATGGTTTTCTCCCTTTTTGTTACCAAGACCCTGGTTTTGAGATAAGCAACATCCCTGGATTCTCCTCTGCCAATGTTGCACTTTCCTCTGCTCACAGACGGCGGTAATTTCATTTCATTAAGCTTAGCAGTCATGGAACTACAAAACTTTTCCATAAATTCTGAAAAATCCTGAATCTGAAACATGTCTGGTCCCAGTGGTTTTGGATAAAGGATTGTGGGCAGGTATATAAAAGCCCAATACTTTTTATAAAATAACACTTACCCTCATTTGTTCTACTCTAGTTATGTATATATTTTTAATGCTAGTTGCAGTCCATTAATTTTGCCATTTGAGAACCTCTGTCCTTGATGTCATAAGCCCTTTGGTGTCCCACTGGAGCCAACATTCTATAGCTACCTGAGGGGGTTTGAAAAATGTTAGTGCCAACAGTTTACTACCATTTTGAAGACAGTAAAGGACAACAGTTGTCCTTTAGTTGAAAGCATCTGATATATTGGATGGAGTTATAATTCAGCCCCTCAAGAGAACATGAACATTTGGGAATGTTATTACAGGTGTCTTTCAGTGGGAATAGAATTTAGAACAAGGTAACTAAGCGCTTAGTCCTGCCATCTCTAGGGAAAACAACAGGATTTGCTGTCAAGCCTGTTTTCATACTAGGTTCTGGGAACTGTATGTGTTGAACCATCTTTTCCCTTTTTAAACACCAGAGGCAAGACAACTGCATTTTACTTTTTTATAAACTAGACAGTTTATTCTGCATTTTTCCGATCTCACCCAGACCTAATATATTGAATTAAAATCTCAGGGGTTGGGGTCCAGGAATCTAAATTTTTAATAAGCTTCACAAAAGGTTCTGCACTCTGAATTATGATAAACAGAACCAAGGAATAATTTTAACAACACTCACAAGGATGGAGAAGACTTGAAGACAACTGCATTTTAGATAGACTTGACATTATTTGAATTACTAAAATGCAAAACATGTCCAGTTTTGTTTTGACTGTGTAAGTTGAAGAAAATCTGTCAACAGGACTGTTCTCCCTCCACTCCTACTTTGTGGCTTTGAGGGCAAATCTTATTTCAGGAAGATCCTTCAGGGCAACCAGGCCTGTGATGGTGGCCAGAGATGAGTGAAGGTCAGGTCAATGACACCTCAGGTGACCAACTGTCCTCGTTTACTTAATGCAGGGAGGCTGAGAGTTAGTGGGAGATAGGACTTGCAATTTTTAATTCAGGAAAGTCCCAGCAAAATGAGTTGATCACTATAAGACAGCTTTTCTTTGTGGTTATGGGGAAGTATTAAAAAAGTTCTTTTTAAATATATATATATTCTTATTGATTTCAGAGAGGGAGAGGGAGATAGAAACATCAATGATGAGAATCATTGATTGACTGCGTCCTGCACGCCCCCCACTGGGGATCGAGCCCACAACCCTGGCATGTGCCCCTGAGTGGAACTGAACCCAGGACCCTTCAGTCGCAGGCTGACACTCTATCCACTGAGCCAAACCAGCTTGGGCGGCTTTAAGTATTCTTAAACTACTTGCAGCAAGGTTGTAAAAGTTTCAACCCAAAGTCTGGAAAAAGTAGCATAGTTCTTGAGAACTATATGTTTCAAGATGCAAGATGGTTAGTTCAACTTTTACAATTCACATTTTATTAATGATGCCCCTGCTCTTTCCAACAGATCAAACATTTTTACTAAAAAGGCCCTACAAATCTAAAATTTAACATAGTATTTGTGTCTGTGCTTTACATTCTAGTTGGTTGAGCCTATCTTAAGAAAAAACTGAAATTTAGTTTAACCATCCAATAAGCTTGTTGACATCAAAGTAATTAGCATCTCCTACATTAGGAACAGGGCCAGAGCTGGATGTGGCAGAATGTGCTTTTTTTAGTACCTGGCATTTTTAGGAATTCATTATGGTTTTGTTGCAAAACTAGTGAAAATTTTCTTTCTTCCTAGGTGGGGCAGTACTTATAAAGGACCCTATCCATTAGTCCTTGTGCAAAAAAAGGTTTTGCAATGTCTTATTGAATCCTGGGAAAAGTGGGAGCTAGAAGTTTCTACTTTTCAGGTTTGTTATCAAAGGATAAGTCTGAGACTCCAGTGTATGCTAGGGGGAAAAAAAAAAATTCTAAGCCCAGCTGGTGTGACTCAGTGGTTGAGCATTGACCTATATGAACCAGGAGATAATGGTTAGATTCCTGGTCAGGGCACATGCCCAGGTTGAGGGCTTGATCCCCAGTAATGGGTGTGCAGGAGGCAGTGGGTCAATGATTCTCTCTCATTGATATTTCTATCTCTCCCCCTCTCCCTTCTTTTCTGAAATCAATAAAAATACTTTTTAAAATCTGAACTATATAAAGAATATTAAAGAAATGTGGACAGGCAAACCATGATTTCCCATAGTTCTGAAGATAGTGTAGTTTAATTGTATGTGGTCAAGTATGACTAAGGTCGCAGAAATGGGTAGAAAAAGAACATTGGACATAGACAGGCCCAACTCCAAGTATTCTAGGCAGAATGCTGGATGCTTTATCTGATCTCCTTTAATTAATTCTCACAACAACCCTATGAGGTGGACGGTGTTATCCTTACTTTATAGATGAAGAGACTGAGGTGTAAATAACCCAAGCAGGGTTACAGTAAAGCCCTTATTTTTCCAATTCCAATGCCCCAAAGTATATCCACTATAGTGAGAAAGAATATTGTTTGGAAATCACTGTCTTCTGGAAAACAAGTGCCAGTCTCACCTCTGATACTTGCTAGTACATAACTTCTGTGCCATAAGTTCCCTACCTGTGGAAAGGAAGCAGTACTGCCCGGCCAGTGTCGCTAAATGGTTAGGTCTCAACCTATGAACCAGGAGGTCACAGTTCGATTCCAGGTCAGGGCACATGCCTGGGTTGCGGGCTCCATCCCCAGTGTGGGGCGTGCAGGAGCAGCCGATCAGTGAGTCTCCCTCATCACTGATGTTTCTCTCTCTCCATCTCCCTTCCTCTCTGAAATCAATCAAAAAAAAAAAAAAAAAAAAAAAAAAGGAAGCAGTACTCTCTTATATATCACATGGCTGGTATGAAGACTGAGTTAGATGACAGCCTGCAATGCTTGGCAGATTACAGCTTACAACGTGTTTTATATTATGCCATTTATAATGGGATGAAGGAAGAGTTTTTTGTGTTAAAGGATGAAACAAAACCCTAAATGTTTTAAAAACAGTACTTGTTTTTAGTTAGCTTTTGGTGAAGAGCACTATAAATGGAGGTGGGAATGTTAAGTACTCCTAGGCAGTACTCCTGGGGTGGGGAAGGGGTAGGGGTAGGCTGGAGGGGGGCCACTGGGGAGAAAAGGGGACATCTGTAATGCTTTCCACAATAAAGATTTAAAAAATAAAATTCTCTTGCTGAAGAAAGCATTTTTAAAAAATATATATTTTATTGCTTTTTTACAGAGAGGAAGGGAGAGGGATAGTTAGAAACATAGATGAGAGAGAAACACCGATCAGCTGCCTCCTGCACACCTCCTACTGGGGATGTGCCCGCAACCAAGGTACATGCCCTTGACCGGAATCGAACCTGGGACCCTTCAGTCCGCAGGCTGACGCTCTATCCACTGAGCCAAACTGGTTAGGGCCACTTCTTAACCTCCTAGTTCAGTGGTCGGCAAACTGCGGCTCGCGAGCCACATGTGGCTCTTTGGCCCCTTGAGTGTGGCTCTTCCACAAAATACCACATGTGGGTGCACACATACAGTGCGACTGAAACTTCGTGGCCCATGCGCAGAAGTTGGTTTCCGGCTCTCAAAAGAAATTTCAATCGTTGTACTGTTGATATTTGGCTCTGTTGACTAATGAGTTTGCCGACCACTGTCCTAGTTTACAGTGTCCTCTCATAGCATAATCTTTTTAAAACATGTGCCATATTTGTGCGTCCAACACCTATTGCAGTTACAAATATCTGAAAATAGAAATTGTTTGGTAAACTGTTAGGTAAATCAGGTTATTGTCACTATTCCAGAGGTCTCAACCCTGGGTCATATTACGATCACCTAGAGAACTTAAAAAAATAAATAAATTAGGGGGGCGGGAGAGGAGCAGGCCTAATCCCATGATTATGAAATAACTGGTCTGGGGCGGGGTCCAGGTTTATATTTTTAAAAACTGTCAGGTGACTCTAACACGAGCAATGCTGAGCACTATTATTCTGTCCTAAAAAGCAGTTAAGGTAGAACAGTTATTTGAGCTCAGGCAAAGACTGTTTCCTAGGACTCCAGGCCAGAAGACACATATTTATGAACAAAACGTAAATGTCAGAAGAGTCAGAAAGGAATCACAGGTAACACAAGTTCAACTGCAGGGTGGTTGGTTTGAAAATCTCTGAAAATATTGATATTCTTACTTCTTTAATATCCCATTATCACCAAGACTTACTCCTTGGGTAAGCTTGGTAAGCAGTATTTAAAGTGGTTCTGGAGGTACTCATATGGTCGGCACGAGCCAACTCTTTTTAGAGAGGACAGGAAGGTCCACACAAGTGAGAATGGTCAAATGACCAGTAAGCAGTAGCACCAGCATTGGAACACGAATCTCCCAACTCCAGTCAAGACCTCTTTTCCAGAGACATCAACCAAAGGACTATATGCATGCATATAAGCCTAATCAATGGACACAGACAACAGAGGGGTGGGGGCATGAATGGGAGGTGGGGATTAATGGGGGAATAAGGACACATATGTAATATCTTAATCAATAAAGAAATTAAAAAAAAAACAACACCTCTTTTCCACTACAGCATACTTTGTCCTGAATGAACTTTGATATCCACTCAGATAATGATTTTCCCCACTTGGCTCCTCCAATGGCCCATTTACCTCAAAGCACTACTTTAGCTGGTTTTGACATGCAGTACTCCATGGTTAGTTAACTTCTGGTACCTTCGTAGACTCTATGTTGGCTACAGGAAAATGAAAACAAATTGTACTAATGAGAGAGAGGGACTAGGTTCCAATCTTTTCTTCTTAATAGGATGAACAAAAGCATGATTGGAACATCTTTAGGGTTGTGTTTTGGGTATCAGAGTTATAATAAACTAGAGGCCCAGTGCACGAATTCGTGCATGGGTGGGGTCCCTCGGCCTGGCCAGCAATTGGGCCTGTCTTGCCCAGTCCGGGGCGGGAGGGACTGTGGGAGGTTAGCCGACCAAGGGAGGTTGGCTGTGGGAGCACACTGACCTCCAGGGTGCAGCTCCTGTGTTGGGCATCTGCCCCCTGGTGGTCAGTGCGCATCATATCGACCGGTTGACCAGTCGTTCTATCGACTGGTCGTAACGGTCACTTAGGCTTTTATATATATAGATGAAGCATAAATCCCTTGGCAGTGGGCAAGGAGACACCTGATTGGTAGTGTTGCTCTTATAGCTGTCAGGGGCTAAGCAGACATACAGTCCTTAGTTCATCTTAGCTTGATGTCTGTGTTTGTGGTCAGAGCTGATTCATGCTTGGGGCACATTAAAAAAAAAGGCATATTTTCTAAAAGTTATGGTGTTCCTGTGAAAGTGGATTACTCACCTGGCAAGATCTCACCTTCAGTTAAAAATCAGAGTTTAAAATGCTGGAAGACCAAGAAGCAGACGCCAGCAAGTGAATTCACTTAGTGCTCAGATCTTGTTTTCTAAACAGAAAGGCTGATTCTAGGGCAGGGAAAGTACAAGACATGCCTGTGACATCTTGTAATATCACAAATGATATAAAATGAAAAGGATGCAGGAAAAGTCAAAGGGACATTTGAGATAACTTGAAAGAGCTCCTGAAGCAAAAGCTAGAACAATCTGAGCAACAAAATAATGTGGTATTGATTTATAACTCAAAGTATAAATAAACATGCAAGTCTGTGATTATATGTAAACTCTAATTTTATATACATATATACATACAGACATGTATGACTGGTAAGGAAACAAACAGAAGAGACAAATCTTCCTTGCAAGGTAATTCCAAATAACTTAAAAACAGTAGACCACCCTCTTATCTGTGGTTTCAGTTACCCACAGTTAACTGTGGTCCAAAAATATTAAATGGAAAATTCCAAAAATAAACAATTCATATTTTAAATTGCACGCTGTTCTGAGTAGCGTGATAAATCTCTCACTGTCCCACTCCATCCCGCCAGGATGTGATTCATCCCTTTGTCCAGCATCTCCATGCTGTCCACGCTACCCAATCATTAGTCACTTAGTAGCTGTCTCTGTTATCAGATCGACTGCATGGTATTGCAGTGTTTGTGCTCAAGTAGCCCTTATTTTATTTAATAATGACCCCAAAGCGCAACAATAGTGATGCTGGCAATTCAGATATATGCCAAAGAGAAACCTTTGTAAAGTGCTTCCTCAAGTGAAAAGGTCAACGTTCTAGAAAATAAGAGAAAATCATATGCTGAGGTTGCTAAGATTTACAATAAGAACAAATCTGTGAAATTGTGCAGAGGGAAAAAGAAATTCATGATAGTTTTGCTGTTGCACCTCTAACTGCAAAGGTTACAGCCACAAGGCATGGTAAGAGCTCACATAAGATGCAAAAGGCATGACATTTGTGGGTGGAAGACATGAACAAAAAACGTGTTCTGATTGACAGCAACGTGTTGGATCAGAAAGCATTAAGTCTATAAGACTTCAGCAAGGGGTCTCCTGAAACAAGTGACCACATTTACATAACTTTTATTACACATATTGTTACAACTCTATTTTATTGTTACTGATGTTAATCTCTTACTGTGCCTAATTTATAAATTAAAGTTTATCATAGGTATGTATGTACAGGAAAAAAATCGTATATATATAAATCAGCAGTACCCTTGGTTTCAGGCACCCATTGGGGATCTTGGAATATATCCCCACAGATAATGGGATACTACTATACATTGTCCCACTCCAGGAAGAAAGTGGAGCTTAATTCTCCTCTACTCCTACCTTCCTAATAGAGTAAGAAAGAGGGGAAAGTAACTTTAGAGTGGAGACCAGCTTAAGGTTAAACATCACCAATGATGTCATGGATGCACCATGGACTTCCTGATATAATGAGATGGAAAGGGCTCTTCACTTATATGGTATTTCTTTCTTTTTTATTGATTTTAGAGAGAGGAAGGGAGAAGGAAAGAGAGATAGAAACACTGATGAGAGAGAAACTCTGATGGGCTGCCGCCTGCACACCCCCTTCCTGGGGTTTGAGCCTGAAACCAGGCATGTGCCCTGATCGGGAAGCGAACTGGTGACCTCCTGGTGCACAGGATGACATCCAACTGAGCCACACTGGCTAAGGCACTTATAGGGTTTTTCTACCCCAAAACCATAATCCTACTTTAATCATGAGAAAACAAACCAAATTAAAAGACATTATACAAAATACCTAATCAGGACTCCTCAAAACTGTCAATGTCATGACAAACAAGAAAGATTAAAAAAATAGTCAAAGGCTAAGGACACTAAGGATACATGATGACTAAATGCATCATGGTATCCTGGATTGCATCCAGGACTAGAAGGAGGACATTTGTGAATCCCAAATAAAGTCTAGAGATAACAGCAATGTAGCAACGCTGGTTTCTTAGTTTTGACAAATGTCCGATGGTAATGTAAGATGCTAATAATAGGGGAAAGTAGAAGAGGGGCATATGGAACTCCATACTTTTCTCTGAAAAATTTCTACAAGTCTAAAATTATTTCAAAATGAAACACTTATTTAAAAACATTTGGCATATGATCCTCTTTAGCTTGTTTCTTTGATGTGTAAATCATTTCAGGATTTGGCAATACAATGTCTTTTTTTGGTAATTCCAACAATAATAGATTATCATTTTCCCCTCTGGGGGGCACATGTGATACTTGAAGCCAGTACCTAAGAATCTATTTCCCTAAACTATTGAAAGATATGGAGATCTATAGCTCAAGCTTCTTGAATAGGAAAAGTGATCTTTGTAAGACTAGTGAACTGGGACTAACCAGTGGTAGAGGTTCTGTCTCAAGGCATTTTTATTCTTTTTTTTTTTAATTTTTTATTGGGCATTATATTCTTTACTGAGCAATTTTACTCTCATGACAAGTAGGCAGCCTCAAGCTATACAATAAATACCATGTCCAAAAGTGCCTCAATGAAAAGGACATATACCTCAGATTCCAAGTCAAACAACATCTGAACTTTTCTAGGGTACACTCTAGTGGCCTAAGTAACGCAGGAATTCTATTCCCAAGGAAGACTACTCAGGTAGCAATAAATGAGAGGTCAAAATGACCATACCCTAGATACCAGTGCTAGGATGTCAGACACCCCAGGTCATATGCATCAAGTCCACAAGGTGACAAATAAAAAAAAACACGAATTCTGAGGAATGTGTTCAGAATTAGTTGATGGTTGTAAACATATTGCCATTATATCAAAAGAAGTTACATTTGAAGTACAAAAATTAAATTAAAGACAGAAAATCAGGGTCTACCCCAGCTATCAGGTCCTTGATGTTGTGAATATGTGGGGTTTGATCATTTGTTAAATACACTGAGTGGCCAGATTATTATGATCTCTGAATGCATAATAATCTGGCCGCTCAGTGTACTTATGTGTAAGGGAAAGCTTGCAAATCTTGATATGTCAAGGGACCAGGAGATAGTGGCCCCCAGCCTCTGGCTAGTAAGTCCTCTGCTTCTTTCTAACTACCCACAATGCAGTTCTCACACATGGAGGGAAAACCTTATTTTAAAATCCCGACTCTGGTCACTCTACACTGAGTGGCCAGATTATTATGCGTTCAGAGATCATCATAATCTGGCCACTCAGTGTAGTGGAGGTCAAAACAAAAAGCAATGCCATGTATTATTTCATTTACACAGACCCATGGAAACAATAAGCAGATTAGTGGTTCCCAGGAGGCTGAGGAGAAGTAGAGAATGCTAAGAGACTGCTAAAGGGTATGGGCTTTCTTTTTGGCATGATAAAAATGTTCTGAAATCAGAGAGTGGTGATAGCTCACAATGGCGAATATCCTAAAACTCACTCTACAAGGCTGAATTGGCTGGTATGTGAATTTTATCCCAATAAGGAAAAAGCAAGCAAACAGAGAAAAGCCATGCAAAATGTTCCTCTCTACAAATGGGGACCTCAGGAGCACGTAAGTGGCAATGGCATGGTCAAAATGGAAAACGTGGATCCCTATACTTTTTTTTTTTAAGACCAAAACTTGAGTAATAAAAACACAGAATCAGGTCCAAAAGTCAAGGACTAATTTTTTCTACCTTAGAATCCTTTTGATTTGAATGGAGCCGTTTGAAACAAAAAATATGTATTAAAACCCCCAGAATGATAACCTGTTTGGAGAGATTTAATTGCGGCAAATAATCTAGAATGCATTTTGAAATATAAAAATAAAACAGAAAACAGATAAAGTATCTATTGTAGAAACAAGGGGCACACAGTTAGTGGGACAGGATGCTGAGGCAGTCTGTGAACCTCTGGTTGTTTTTCGCATGAAGAATCTGAGTTTTGAAAGCAGAGATGGTTTGTTAGTTATATTCCCTGCATTTAGTACAGACTAGATGCTCAGGAAATATTTAATGAATAAACCAAGTTCATGATGCAGCTGCGAACTGGCTTATTAGTCTATGCAAGTATCTCAAATGAGTTTATTTAAAAAACTGGCATCATGTTCTTTTGCTAGAAAAGGAAAAACTCTCATATAATTTACTGAATAGCTGTAAGTTAACTGGTTTGAATACAGGCATAAAGCAAAGCATCTGAATTAATGGACTAAACCTTAATTAATGAACCTGTTCTCAAAGTTCCAATGGGTGAAAGCTTTTGTGATAGCTTGAAGTACAGGCATGCCAATGCTGGCCATGTCACCTATTACTTTAAACCAAAACCACCCAAACCCTGTTTTCTACCCCAAAGCCATAACCCAAGATGACTGTGAAGAGGGTAAGAACCATGACAATGTTCTGCAGTTCAGTTGATATTAGTAGTTGATAATGTAATTTTATCATTCCATATATGAGGCAAAAAGATAGCCAACAGTAAGTTTGTAGTGTCATTACACTTCATGCAATAGCTGATATTTTAAACATTATTTCTGTTATTGTACTATAGGTATTTATTTCTGAAGCTTTTTTCAACCCTGGGATCTTTTTTTAAAAAATATTTCTTTTCTCCTCCATTCCTTACGCATGTCTGCATCTAAAATACTGATGAAGCCTGGCCGGTGTGGCTCATGGTTGAGCGTTGTGAATCAGTTCGATTCCCAGTGAGGGCAATGCCTGGGTTGTGGGATCGATTCCCAGTGTGGGGCATGCAGGAGGCAACTGATCAATGATTCTCTCTCATCATTGATGTTTCTATCTCTTTTTTCCTCTCTGAAGTAAAAATATATTTAAAAAAAATACTGATGAATAAGCAATCACTACCACCTGAAAGTCTTTCCTGGCCAGTCCCCTGCAAACAATAGCCACTGATTTCCAAGAGACAGTCACCTCCCTGCTTTCCCCGGCTTAATCACAAGGAACAATAACAGCCTGTAATTATTGGAATCGAGAGTCTAGGTCAGTGGTCGGCAAACTCATTAGTCAACAGAGCGGCAAACCGTGGCTCGTGAGCCGCAGTTTGCTGACCACTGCCCCAAACTCCCTATCCTTCACCTCTTGTGAGTGCTGCCAACACTTAAAAACCTACATCACTTGCCCTAACCAGTATGGCTCAGTGGATAGAGTGTTGGCCTGCAGACTGAAGGGTCCCAGGTTGGATTCCGGTCAAGGGCATGTATCTTGGTTGCAGGCACATCCCCAGTAGGGGGTGTTGCAGGAGGGAGCTGATGGATGTTTCCCTCTCAACGATGTTTCTAACTCTCTATCCCTCTCCCTTCCTCTCTGTAAAAAAAATCAATAAAATATATTTAAAAAACCCAAAAAAACTACATCACTTAAGAGATTCCTGGATTGGAACCCTGTGCACTTGGAATCTGGCAGCTGTTACAACTCAGCACATCAGAGAATCAGGTTGCTTTTTCCAACTGAGGAATCCCGGGAAGAGCCCGCAGCCAGATCCCCAAATGGCTTTTCAGGACCCATGTTTCATGACAGATGCTGCCACAAGACTTTCCGTGCTTGGTTCTTTGAGAACAGCTTTCTGTGACTGAGGAATGGGCTCTGTGGGCTCATGCAGTGGGAATCCTGTATTGTGTTCAACTATACTCTGAAGAAAACGTGTTATTGCTATGGAAAATTTTGTTCTTATGCTTCACAAATCTTGCCAAGTCTCTTAATGTGAGTATTTCTTCAGAGATGAAAGCCAGAAGAACTCTTTGGTTATCCAGATACAAAATACAGAGACTGTTTATTTGGGAGCAGCCTGTCTTTTTTCATAAATACATTTTGTAGAGTGATGGCCTATAAACAATGGAGATGGAAAACCATCTATGGAGACTACAGCTTCATGAAAGAAGAAAACAAACAAACAAACAAAAAGCACAGCACGCCAATATCTGCAGGAGAAAGAAGCCCAAACCACGGTTGGGTTTTATACTCACCAGAATGGCTTGAGTCAAGATGAAGTTGGGGAACAAAGTGATTTTCACACATGGGAGGTTTGTTTTTAAAACCCATGCCCACTTTTTTAAAAGTGTAATTTAGCTTTGGTTTCTTTCGTTCTTTAGAAGACATCTTTGGAGGCAATTGATGATTTAAAAATCAGTAGTGGGAGTCTCAAAGTGACCTAGTGTTCCTAGTCCCAGTTCATACAGTGGCACACTTAGTTACTTAAAAATTGCCCTTAGGTTTGCTCCCACCCAGAAGGCATTTCTAGTTGGTGTTGGAAAGAAGCTTCCCTGGACTTCCAGAGGGGCTCTCCCACAAATGCCCTCCTTACGCAAAGCAGCTTGCATTTCCCAACGTAGACACACACTCTCTCAGTTTCCCTCCCCCCGACCCCTCCTCTCCCAGGAGTGATCTGGATTAGACAACAAACAGCACCTCCCACATGGGCACACATGCAGCAGCTGTCAAAAGGAGAAGTCAGTTTACTTTCTTTTAAACTTGCAATGTTTGCCTTTATTTTGTTCTTTATATTTTGAAAGTGAAAAGAAATAGTATTGAGTCAATTTCTTTTTGTTTTTTTAAATATTTGTTCTATGTATTTACAAGCCTTATAGTTGCTCTAAAGATTTCAAAAGTATTAAGAGTACTTTTCCAAGGGTAGCACTTTTTTTTTTTTTAAACAATTCTTGGAGTTCTCTGGTCCACAGCATTTCCTTCTGTTCCAAGGTTATGTATGTTTTGATTACTATTGTGATTTTTTTTTTTTGAAGCAAGCTGAGAGGCAGGCAGAAAGATTTGATACCAAAAAATAAAATAAAATAAAAATTAAAAAAACATCTTTCTTACCTTGTTCACCCCAAACCTTCTTAAATCTGGACTAACTACTCTGCGTTAAAACAAACGTGAGGTGCGTCTGAAGGGGAGGGAAATTTATTTCTCTGCTTTTCTATTATACAAGTTGTTTACAGAAACTGCAAATTAAAAAATTACACTGGCATTTGCAGTCCTTAAAATAAATTAAAAGTTCTCAACTTTTTTTTTTTGCTAAACAGATGTGTTTTTTAAAAGTATGAGTCCTCGTTTAAAAAGAAAAGATTATAACAGAAAATATTTTCTATAAATAATACATGTATTTTGGTTTTAGTGCTCCCGCCCTCAGGTTGAAGTTTACTTTTTCCAGTACCTTTTTCCTCCATGATCACCTTTTTTCTCTTTCCCCTCTCCCACTCGTGCACACGTGGGGGTTTCTGCGAGAATTGGCCTTGCTGCACTGTGATTGGCGAAGACGTGAAACTTTTTAAAAAAATACTTAAATTGTTTCTTTTGTTTCGTGTGTATTTGAAGTTTTAGTTATCTTCCGATTCCTCTTCTGCTTCCCGGAGCCACGTGAAGAATGCTGTCACAGATTTGAGGGCCACACCCTTCCCATTTTGCTCTGCGGGGTCCTTGCTGCTTTCCCATTTGTAGAAGGCATCCTCGGAGATTACCTCTTCGTCATACAGGCAGTCAAAAAACATCCGTAGCAAATCTATAAGGAAGTGAAAATAAACCATCTGTTTTGGGCAGTTTAGTTGTGAAGGAAAGATTGTATTTCCAAGTAATGAATGAATGCACATTAATTCCCCAAGAAAAGAGCATCCATGACAATTCATTATATTCCCTCTTGATAGTATAAATAGCAGAACAAGTCTAAAGAATAGCAAAAGAAGATGTAAGCAGTCTAAATTATTTCTTATTCCTGTTGTTTTGTTCAATTTGAACTATTTTCTGATAATGCTGAGCTGTTTGCCCCACACTAGGGATGGAGCCCGCAACACAGGCATGTGCCCCTGACCAAAAAACCCAGGACCCTTCAGTCCGCAGGCCGATGCGCTATACACTGAGCCAGAGCAGCCAGAGCTGAGCTGTTTAATGTTATTTAGTTGTCAACTTAAGCACTTTAAAAATTAAATAGAAAATAATTTTTTTAGCCCTGGCTGGGTGGCTTAGTTGGTTGGAACATTGTCCTGTGCACTGAAAGGTCGCTGGTTCAATTTCCCGTCAGGGCACATAACTAGGTTGCAGGCTCGATCCCAGGTAGAAGTGGGTGTGAGAGGCAACTGATTGATGTTTCTCTCTCACATCAATGTTCTCTATCTCTCAAATATAACCTTGGGTGAGGGTTAAAATAAAAAAAATAAAAAAATTTTTTTTTAATTTTATACATTTCTCTATTATTTGAAATTTTACAATAACAATATATTATTTACAATATTTGGGAGGAAAAGGCAGGATGTACTTCCCCCCTTCTAATATTATTTTCAAAATGAAAAGTAATAATTTACATGAAAAACCTGGGTAAAAACTTTATGTTTTCAATGCTCAGATAATCTGGTCAATATTAATTCTCTGTTTTGCTCTCACAATGGCAACTTAATTTATATTATTGTTCAAAAAAGGGAGAAAGTTGGTAAGGATATAAAACCCAACAGAGGGTCTTATATATCCTTGAAAAAAAATTCCTTCCTTGCAGGCTCTTAAAATTCATTTAACGTTAGCTTGCTAATCATTCATATTAATGGAGGGATGCAGTGGAATAAGCAATAATTGCTACTAAATATTAGGCTTAGAATGAGTTACATTAAAATTTCTCTTTAGATTTATTTTGTAACTTTATTAGTCCAACTAATATTGAAGTCACTTCTTTCTCTAAATCCCAGTTGGTCTATGGGGAAATGGAAGCAAGTGGCTGATTATGTTGTTGGTAAGTCAAGAATTAAACATCTCTCCAGGGATTATTAAAGTTGGTAATCAATTTCATCTATTTATAACTATCTCTTAAAAAGTTAGTGTCCTCATCCTATAATAAGAAAAGGAAGCCATATGTTAAACAACCTTTCAAAGGTCTGGAGAGAGAGGAAACAAAGTAGATTCATTCTCTTATTCACACTTAGATGTCTCTCCAGTTATACCCTGAGAATAATTTGTTTCAATCTTCTCCTTTATCTAGAACAGTGATTTTCAATCTTTTTCATCTTATGGCACACATAAAGTAATTACTAAAAATTCTGTAGTATACACAAAAAAGTATTTTTTGCTGATCTGACCAAAAAAAAAAAAAAAAAAAAAAAAAAAAAAAAGGTATAATTTTGATTCATTCACACCAGACCGCTATTGTGTTGGCGGTTGTCATTTTTTAATTTGACAATCTAAGGGGAAGAGGTCAATGTCCCTGACTAAATAGTCAGGAATTGAATATTGTACAAAATTCTTGCATTGCCCTGGCTGGTTTTACTCAGTGATTAGAGCGCTGGCCCTCTCACCAAAGGGTCACGGGTTCGATTCCGGGTCAAGGGTGAGTAACTGGGTTGCAGGTTCAATCCCCAGCCCCAGTCAGGTCACCCTGCATGAGGAACCCATTGATCTCTCTCTCTCCCCTTCCACTCTCTCTAGCAATCAATGAAAAAAATATTGGATTAACAACAACAAAATTCTTTCTGCACACCAGTTGAAAATCTCTGTCCTAGAAGGATTCATCAGCACTACCAAAGGAAAACTTTGCAAAAGCTATAACCTAAGGAAGTGCCAAAGATCAATAGCCACATAATATCTACTTTCACAAGTTTCAACTAAATTTTCAATCTTTAATACAATTCAGTTAACTTATCAATATCACCAAGTCTTAGATGTCAGGTTACCTTACTTGTCTGATTAGCCAGAATTAATCATAACCCTTAACTGAAAACTAGTCTAAAATGCCTTAATGACTTTGCAGGATTCTGAGAATTCTGAAGAGTATCATTCTCTTTTACTATTAAGACCTGTGTCGCCCTAGCCAGCTTGGCTCAGCGGAATGAAGGGTCCCAGGTTCAATTCCGGTCAAGGGCACATGCCAGGTTGTGGGCTTGATCCCCAGTAGGGGGCATGCAGGAGGCAGCCAATCAGTGATTCTCTCTCATCATTGATGTTTCTATCTCTCTCTCCTTCTCCCTTCCTCTCTGAAATCAATAAAAATATATATATATAAAAAGATCTGTTAAAAAAAGTGAAATTTATATAATATGCATGCTAATATGGAGACGCCCTACCCCTGAATCGTCCAATAGGGTAGCCACTAACCACAGTGGCTATTTACATTTATATAAAATTTAAAATTTAAGCCCTAGCCAGTATGGCTCAATGGATAGAGCGTCAGCCTGCGGACTGAAAGGTCTGGGGTTCAATCCCAGTAGGGGGCATGCATGAGGCAGCCAGTCAATGATTCTCTCTCAACATTGATGTTTCTATCTCTTTCTCCCTCTCCCTTCCTCTCTGAAATCAATAAAAAGATATTTTTTAAAAATTTAAATTTAGTTCCTTAAGTCACAATAGCCACATTCAAGTGCTCAACTGACAAGTGGCTCATGATTGCCACAATGAAAGACACATATATTTCCATCATTGCAAAAAAATTTATTAGACTTCTCTAGAGTGAGGATTAAATATCTAATTTAAACTAGTTATTATTTTCTCACGAAAGTCAAGTACATAAAAAATGTAGGTTCATTAAAATTGTTGCTTATCTGAGTTTTGTTACCAGGAATTCCTCTATTATCTCTATTCAAACCCATCATGCCATCACTAAAGTTTGGCCTGGTTAAAGCTCACCCACTGGTTGGGTTAATTGTAGCAAGACATAAACTTACTGGCAGGTTGATCAAGTTTGACTATTGATGCTTGTAGTGCATAAAGTGCTTGCAGTTCCTTCTCTGTATCCGAGTCTAGGTACTTGAGTAAGATCGGCACTCTCTGCTTGATAACAGCAGTGTCCACTCGGAAGGTGGAACAGTCAGCTAGAGGTGATAGAAGAACTAAGCATTACATTTAAGCAATTAACACAAAGTCATTTTCAATTTCTGAGCCGTTAAGACACATATGACTCTATAAGAAAAGAGGAAGCAAGGAGGTCCAAGGCTAAAATTTTGAAATTCACAATGTTCTGAAATTCTTAATGGGACACTCTTTCCGAAATAATAAAAGAACATGGAGGGGTGATGTATTCTGAGTGCTGGGTTCCTTCAACAGTTGTGTACCCAATTCTTTATCTTTAATCACAATCAAACAGGTACAGTGGTTTTATGACTTTCCAAACTAGAAACACAACATTAGAAAGGAAATTAGATCGACAGTTCATGTAAACCTTTTCAGACGGGTAAAAGAATGAGAACCAATTTATTATTAATTACAGCAGGGTGAGGACTAACTGTGACAGTGGCAGACAACATATCTGATCTGGCCTTTCGGGGGAAGGCACACTACAAGGGCTGAGGAACGCCTCCCAGAGCCAAGAAGCATAGGTTTCATTTCCTCTGTGAGTTGGCACAAGGACACAATATTGTTTTTAAAAGCAGCTTTTATATTTTCCAACTGGTTTTATAGTGCCAGAGTCTTATTTCCATAGATAATGTAAATTACTTAAATTTTTTAAATCAAGACTTCCTATTTAGCTTGTTTATTCGTTAAAGAACTAACATTGAAAAAACATTAGTTGACAGAAAATCTTAAATTAGAATACTGAAGCTGTCTTCCAAAATGATAAAGAGAAACCTAAAATTCTGAAAAACTTTGGAGTTGAATTTTGTTTTCCTATTTCAGTGATACAAATGTGGATTTCTATCTGACGCTAAGAGGATGATCTTGTTAAACACTGTTAAATATTACAGGCAGCTTGGGATATTTAGGGTTTCTACCAATCCTTATCCTATCCATCTATGAAATTCATCAACATTCAATGAAATTGGCTTATATAAAGTAAACATAAAGCAGAAGCAGCAACTGGTATTTCTTTCCTCATATATGTAGTTATATAAAACTAGAGGCCTGATGCACGAAGATTCGTGCAAGAATGGGCTTTCCTTCCCCTGGCTGCCTGCACCGCCTTGGCTCCGGCCGGAGCTGCCTTTTTGCTCCGGCCCTGAGCTGCCTTTCTGCCTTCTCACGCTGCCCAGAGGCCCGGAGCAGCTGGGGCAGTGCGGAATGCCTGCGTCCCGCCCTGCCCACAGCCGCTCGGCACCTGCGTATGCAAATTAACCCGCCATCTTTGTTGGGTTAATTTGCATACTTGCTCCTGATTGGCATCACGAAGGTACAGTCAATTTGCATCTTACTCTTTTATTAGTGTAGATGGCTTTTCTGGTGAGATTAGTTCTTGATTGATATTAATAGGTTAAGAATATTCAACCTGGCCTGGCCAGTGTGGCTCAGTGGCTGAGCATTGACATATGAACTAGGAGGTCAGGGTTCAATTCCTGGTCAGGGCACACACCTGGGTTACAGGCTCAATCCCCAGTTGGGGCATGCAGAAGGCAGCCAATCAATGATTCTCTCTCATTACTGATGTTTCTCTCTCTCTCTCCCTTCCTCCCTAAAATCAATAAAAATATATATTAAAAAAAAATCCTCAACCCGTTCATTTTAACTCTTGAAAGGAAGAAGGAGGAGGCTTTGAGTGTTGGAAGTGAAAAGTAAATTCATAAATTTGAATGTGAATTAGAAAAGCCACATGCAACACAGTATAAAACACAGTATAAAACAACCAAAGGCATGCAGTAAGCTGCTCAGATCTGGGCTCTTTGCAGGCAGGGCAGCTAGTTGTCCCCTGCTTGAGACAGCCAGGCACTGTAGACAAAAAGGCATGCATCTGCACAGAAACTGAGCTATATAGGGCAAGTTTTAAAGACAATATAAACTCAAGCCCAAATCATCAGTATTTGACATAGTGGGGATTTCAGACGTTAAACTTTGCCTTTAGAAATGTTACTTACCTATTATAATAGCTGCTTTACAAACGGCTGTCATTAAAGCTCTAAGGAATGTAGGTGAACTCATCTGGCTTTCATCTAGATTAGCCTGATATCAAAAGTAAATGGAACAGTTTAAAGGTACCCTCACACACCAGAGAAATTATTTCCCCTAAACTAGGTCCCATCTGGCACTAAGGGCGGATGGGGTCACATTCAACCTTCTTGCAAAAATTAATCTTCTGATTCACTGGAAAATACTCAGGCTACTGCCAGTTCTGTCTGAAAATGTTCTAAGTAGCAGTATTTCGTTTTCAGGGGTGTCACTGCCTACCTTTGCTCATTCCATTATACAGTGCTGTGTACTATATACATTTGGAAGTACAATGATTTAAAAACATGTTTCTTCCTCAAAATATAACCCATATTAAGATGTTATCCAAATCTATAAATTTGAAAGAACTATACCACCACCACATTGTATTTTAAAGACTACTTTTTTCAGTAGAGTGCAACTCTTTCTAGGTGTGCTAACACTACTTTTTACCTTAATTTTAATGTTGAATTAGAAATAAATCTCAAGTATTGCCTCAAACAAATCCTTCAGGTGGTGGTGACAAAATTGTTACTCTTTTCTAAGGATGGCAAAAAATGTATTTAGAAATACGCTAAATAAATGAGCCCTCAATTTGTTTTTTAGTTTATTTCTCTTAAGATCTTATTTTTCTTAGTATCTTCTTGCTATAAAACACTGTCCTACACCAGAGGAGCAGCAAAAGAAAAATGACAAACAAAAGAAGACATCTCATAGGCAGGTATTTTCTTTCTTTTTAGAAAAGCAAGCAAGAATTTGACCACAACAAAATATACTTAGGGCAGTGAAACAAGGAAGGGCATAGAAGAAGCAACAGAAGGCTCTAGGCTGGGCTGCTCTGGCTCACTGGGAAGCCAGAGAAAAGGGGGAAAAGAGGGCCCTGGAGACAAGTTCAGGAGGTAAGCCTGGAATGAGTTGCTGTTGCCCAATGCTCCCCTGGTTGCAAGTCTCACGGGGTTCCTTAGAGTTGCAGGCGTCCTCAAACTACGGCCCGTGGGCCACATGCGGCCAGCTAAGGACATTTATCCGGCCCGCCGGTGCCGCTGCCTGTCCTGCTTAGCAGCCGACTCGTCCCGGGCCCACAATGCGCATAGGAATTTGTTCATAGTTGTTTTTTTTAAACTATAGTCCGGGCCTCCAACGGTCTGAGGGACAGTGAACATGGCCCCTGTTTAAAAAGTTTGAGGACCCCTGGTAGAGGATACGTGCCTGTGGGAAGAAGGAGAGGAGGAAGGGAATGGCATGGGCGTGTTCCCTGGAGCACAGTCTAGTATTTTCCCCTGAAAGGGTCAGGCTAAAAATGATTGGCCAGGAAAAAATTAAAGCGCTCATTATAAAACTATGAATCTTATAAAAATAGAAAAACAGCCTTATTGTTTAAAATACAAATACATGTAAGAATAAAAATAAACTTCATTAGAGTTAAAAACTCCCATGAAGGGAAAGGGTAATGTGTGAATTAAGGAGATCCCTCAGGAATCTTTCTGGCAGAGCTTTCAGGGAAGGTGACATAGTCATTATACCTCTACCCAGTCAAAGATCTGTTCATCATTTGCTTTCTCCTCAATAATGAGTTTCTCAAGTCGATTATATAGCTCTTCAGCAGAGAGTTCTTTCTTTGAAAGTGCTTCAGAGGAACAGGAACTGTCAGATTCTATAAAGTCCAACTTCTGAAACATAAAATGTTAAACACATTGATATAATTCAGTGTTATTATCACCCTGAGAGGAAAACAAAGTCATGGGGGTATCTTCTATTTTACACGGGATCAAAATGATCAGCACTATCCTTCTGAATATTTCTCCATTTTTTCCTACTGTGTATTTCTGATTCTACTTACAAACAAGCAAACAAACAAAACCCCTAGAACAATCTCTCTGGGTACACTCAACTTCCAATCATTCTGGGTTTGTCTTGCTCTTAGCGTATCTCATAGGGCTTTAGGGCTTTGTTAATTTTTTAAAATTAATTTTTCTTTCTGCTCTTCAAACTCAGCAATTTCTTCTTACAAAGCATTTTTATATGTTTAGTGAGTTAACTTTCCAATATATGTTATTATAATTTTAAAAATTTAAGTTATAGTAACATATATTGATACAGGGACTTTTTAATTTATAAAATTCAATGATATTCAGTTTCATAGAACAATACCAGATAATTCACTAGTAAAACAATTAATAAAATAATGTATCTTTTGCAAAACTTAAGTATGAATTTTTATAGGAGTAGATTAGTCTAAATCAGTGTCTCCTGACTGAGCAATTTCAATTGCCCTATTTTCAAGTTCGCTGAGCTTTTCTTCTGCCTGCTCAAATCTGCTGTTGAACCCTTTTACAGTAATGTGTTGCTTAACAACAGGGACACATTCTGAGAAATGCGTCATTAGGCAATTTCACTGTGCAATCATAGAGTGCCCTTACACAAACCTAGATGGTATAGTCTACTACAAACCTAGATTATATGGTAAAGCCAACTGCTTCTAGGCTACCAAGCTGTACAGCATGTTACTGTACTATAGGCAATTGTAACTCAGTGGTAGGTATTGGTGTATCTAAGTATATATAAACATAGAAAAGGTACAATACAGGTGTCCTTGAACAATATAGGTTTGAATTGCATAGATCCACTTATATGTACTTATCATGAATGGGGCTTGCAGGGACAAAAGTTGCTCTGGGTGAGTCAATGAGTGAATTTGAAGGTCTACAACTTACTGTACATTACTGTAAACTTTATAAACACTCTACACTTAGACTACACTAAACTTACAAAAATATCTTTCTTTCTTCAATAATAAATAAACCTTAGCTTACTGTAACATTTTTACTTTGTAAACTTTAATTTTTAAAAACTTTTTTGTCCTGACCAGGTAGCTCAGTTGGTTGGAGCATCATCCCATACTCCAAAAGGTTGTGGATTAGCATCCTGATTAGGGCACACACAAAGGCAACTGATCAATGTTTATCTCTCACATCAAAGTTTCTCTCTCCCTCACCCTCTTCCTCTCTCTCTAGGGACCAATAAAAACATACCCTCAGGTGAGCATTAAAAAACAAACAAACCATTTTGACTCTTTTATATTAACACTTAGCTTAAAATACAAACATATTGTAAAGCTGTACAAAAATATTTTCTTTATATCATTATCTTATAACCCTTTTCTACTTTTAACATTGTTTTAACTTTTTAAACTTTTCTTGTTAAAACCTAAAACACAAACACATTAGTCCAAGCTTACATTGGGTCAGGATTATCAATATCACTCTTTTTCACCTTCACATTTTGTCTCCCTGGAAGGTCTCCAAGGGCAATAACAGGGATGGATGGAGCTGTCATCACCTACGACAGCAATGCCTTCTTCTGGAATATCTCCTGAAGGAGCTGACTGAGGCTCTTCTTGAGAAGGTGTCACTCTTCAGAAATATGTCCATGGTGGTTTGCTTGGTTTCTTCTTCTTCTTATTATTTTTAATATATATACACATTTAAACATAATATTGATTTTTTACAGAGAGGGAGGGAGAGGGATAGAGTTAGAAACATCGATCAGCTGCCTCCTGCACACCCCTACTGGGGATGTGCCGCAACCAAGGTACATGCCCTTGACGGGAATTGAACCTGGGACCCTTCAGTCTGTAGGCTGACGCTCTATCCACTGAGCCAAACCAGTTAGGGCTTTAATATATTTTTTTTTTATTGATTTCAGTGAGGAAGGGAAAGGGAGAGAAAGATAGAAACATCAATGATGAGAGAATCATTGATCAGCTGCCTCCTGCACACCCCACATTGAGGATCAAGCCCGCAACCTGGGCATGTGCCCTTGACCAGAATCGAACCTGGGACCAGTCAGTCCGCAGGTCGACGCTCTATCCACTGAGTAAAACTGGCTGGGACTTTTAAAAAAAATTTTATTATAGATTTGCTTGTAAACAGATAATGCACCATGCACATTCTTCTTTATTAAATGTAAACCTTTTAGTGTTGGGGTCCATGTTGTCAAACTTTTCAAGGATCTTGTTGAGATCTGCAAATGCTTCTGCTAAAGCCTTCATGGTGAACTTTCTTGGAGGTTCTTCTTTTTCTTCTGCAATTACTTTCTATTGCCTCTTCTTCAGCTATGTGTTCCTAGTACCAACAACTCCTCGTTAGTTAATTCCTCGGGAGCCACCCCTAGGAGTGCTTCAATGTCATCCTCAACCACAGCCAGGTTAAAGTTGCTTGTCATCTCAGTCACAAACTTGTTGATTTTTGCAACTTTTGCTCTACAATGACTGCTGCAGTGTCACTAAGTAACCAGAATTTTTCAGCTCCATTATAATCTTACTAGAGGCCCGATGCACGAAATTTCATGCAAGAGCCTTGGCCCCGGCCCTGCCCACTGCGGCTGCAGCTGGGGACCTCTCCTGCCTCTGCCATGGCCCCCGCCTGCTGGCGGCTTTGTCTGGAAGGACGTCTGGAGGGACGTACAGTCTAATAAGCATATTACCCTTTCATTATTATAGATGGGACCACTATCATATATGTGGTCTGGCTTTGACCGAAATGTCATTAAGTGTTGCATCTCTGTAGTTAGTTTTTACTTCAGCTATTGTAATTTTTCAGATCCAGAATTTGTTTAGTTCTTATTTATAATTTCTACTTCTTTATCCATATTCCCAACTTGTTCCTACATCATTTTCCTTTAGTTCTTTTCCCATGGTTTTCTTCAGCAATTTGAGCATATTTAAAACAGTTAAAATCGTTGTCTAGTATGTGCAATGTTTTGGGCTTCCTCGGGGATGCTTTCTGTCAGTTTCATTTTTTATTCCTTTCCTGTTTCTCTGTATGCTTTATAATTTTTTTGTTGAGAACTAGACATTTTGAATATTATAATGTGGAAACCCTGGATATCATTCTCTCCCTTCCCCAGGGATTGCTGATGGTGCAGTCATCTGTTTAATGACTTTTAGACAAGGACTACATTCCTTCTTGTGTGTGGTCATTGATGTCTTTAATTCATTATCTCCACAGGCAGCTAGTAACTCCTATTTTGGTCTAATTTTAATGACTAGAATGTTAATGAAATTATCTTCATTTCCTTTATAAAATAGACTTACTATGGCCCTAGCTGGTTTGGCTCAGTGGACAGAGTGTTGGCCTGTGGACTAAAGGGTCCTGGGTTCAATTCTAATCAAGGGCACATGCCTGGGTTGGGGGCTTGATCCCCAGTAGGGGGCATTCAGGAGGCACTGATCAATGATTCTCTCTCATCATTGATGTTTCTCTATCTCTCTCCCTCTCCCTTCCTCTCTGAAATCAATAAAAATATATTTAAAAAATAATAATAAGATAAAATAGACTTATTATGGTTGGCCCTTGAACAACATGGGGGTGAGGGAAACCAACCACCTGTGCAGTTAAAAATCTGTGTATAGGTAAGGGCAGAAGGTGGGGTGGGAAATGGGTGGAGGGGAGCTATGGGGGAAAAAAGGAGAAATAATTGTAATAAGCTGAATAAAGATTTATTTAATAAAAAAAAAAAAAATAAAAAAATAAAAAAAAAAAAAAAAAAAAAAAAAAAAAATAAAAATCTGTGTATAAATTAAACTGGTCCTCCACATATACATATTCCATATTCCCAATTGTGGACTGAAAATATGTACTATCAAACAGGAAGGAGTAAGTCTTGTTCTTACCTGTTCCAAGAGGAAATTATGTACATCTTTCCCTTCTGGTACAAAGTCCTTCCAGCTGAGGTCAGCCTCCCTCCACAGGGCTCCCACTTTCTTATGGCTCTGAAACAGAGATAAGTCAAAATCCACTTACTTTTACATTGGCACGAGAAAAAAACAGTGCACAACTGTTAAGACTGAAAAATAAAAACTTTCCCTTGCTGATATGAAGTTAATCTCTTAGGACTCTAAGCATTGAAACTGAGATGTCTGAAAGGATGGAAATATAATGGTGAAAGACTGAAATTTAGCTGTTTAAGGTTTAATCATTTATTTTACTGGATGACTAATATGAGGATTGGCAAGCTGGTACTTGGAATTAAAAAAGTGATTAAAACACAGAGTTTACAAATTCAACACTCTCTTTCCTAGATATTGCTATAAGCATCTGCTATTAAAGCCATTCAACAATCTCACTGGTACTCCTCTTCCTAGTAGATCATGGTTATGCTGCCTAACGTGAGAAGGCTAATAAAGTTGTTGCTCTTGAACCAGGTATGAGAAGTATTTCAAGGGAAAAGCAGAAGCTGAAAGCAAGAACCAGAGAAGAGCTGTGATCAGCTAGAAAACTGATGAGGAGGTGCAAGTCCGCTGCTTGCATAAAGGCACAGCGAGAAAGGAAAATGTCAGGGTTTGAGGCTGCCCGACTGCAGAGTTTATGCGCTATGAGAATTTCATTTTGGTTTTTACAAAAAAGTCAACAAGAATTTTGAGTTTTAAATGAGGACTAAGTCAACTAGATGGGAGAGAAGAAGGGACTTTTTGAACTGCAATTAGGGTTCAATAAAAACTTTAGTGCCTGCAAGCAAAGTGTATTAATAACAAATAGATAATCAACTAGATCTAGAGTCCAGGTTATTTAGTATACCTGTCTATGAATAACTATTACACAAATGTAATACAGAAGGACTTCTCTAGATTTATAAGGAGAAATAAAACACTGAATTGTTTTTATCAATGCCTATAAAACAATAAAAACTATCATCTCAATATTTTTAGTTTTGGTTTGAGTAAGTCAGAAATCACTCCAGAATTTTCATGCCTGAGTTCTATTTTATTTTGACATCTGACTCCAGGCATTACATCACCTTTGCGGTGATACACCTCTTTCCCAAACCAAACCCATTAGACCTCTAATAGTGCACTGACACACTCTTTTGAAACTATTGGGTTTGACTCATCTGTCTCCCTCTCCAGTTTATAAATTCCTTGATGGTTTAGTATTCTTTGTGGATTGAGATCCTAACATAGACCTTTGCAGAGAATTGTGTGGTATTTATCAAATTAAAATAAATTTAACTTTAAGATAGAGATTTACAATCCTGCAGAGTCCTTTTTACCACCTATTTGTAATCAAATTACCTAGTCCATGATAAAAAAATAATAAAATCAATCATATTTTTTTAAATCATTACCCAAGGATATGTTCTCATTGGTTTTTAGAGAGAGAGGAAGGAAGAGAGAGGGAGAAACATTTATGTGAGAGGGAAACTGATCGGTTGCCTCCAGTACATGCCCCAACCAGGGATCAAACCCGCAACCTTTTGGTGTATGGGACAATGCTCCAACTAATGAGCCATATGGCCAGGGCAAAAATCAACCATTCAATGATTAATCCCATCTTTCTCTGAAAGCAGAGGAATTTTCATTCAAATAAATTAAAAAGTATAAATAATGCAGCCTTTTAAAATACTATCTAGGGAGAAACCAAGATGGCGGCATAGGTAAGCACCTAAACTGCTGCCTCGCACAACAATTTCAAAACTACAACTACAAGACAGAACGGACATCATCCAGTACCACAGGAAGGCTGGCTGAGTGAAAATTCTACAACTAGAAGGAAAGAGAAAAGCTCACGGAGAATCAGAGGAGCGGCAAAGGGCTGAGGTACAGAGACACGTGTGCAGAGAGGAAGGGCGGCTGAGTGCCTGGCTGACTTTCTCTGGCGGGAGGGGGAAGGAAGCTCCAGACTGCACTGAACCCCAGTTCCAGGCGAAACCCCGTGGACCCAGGCTCATACAGTGGGAGTGTGGACTGTCAGGTAGAGAGAAAGGCACACGGAGACTCGGGGGAGCCGCAGTGGGCAGGGGTCTGGAGGCATGCGTGCAAGTGCTCGCAGAGAAGACTGAATGCGGAGGTTGCTGCAGGCTTTCCCTAGCGGAAGGGAGTCGGAAGCTCCTGACTGCACTGAAACCCAGTTCCGACTGCACTGAACCCCAGTTCCGGGCGAGCCCCTGGGGACCCACTCTCTTACGGGGGGAATCTGGACTGTCAGGCGGAAACTCAGGGGAGCCGCGGAAGGCAGAGGTCTGGAGGTGCGCATGCAAGGGCAGGGCTGATGGGAAGCCAAGACTGTCTGCTCCACCCTGTGCAAGGGCAGGGCTGACGAGAAGCCAAGACTGTCTGCTCCGCCCTGAGACTCCACCCCATCCAAGCTGAGCACAAAGGCTTTTGCAATTTTGCAAGTCTGATCCTATAAGGCTGTCTTCAGCACCAAACTTCTCCCAGCATAGACACAGCTGATCCTCACAGCCAACTGGCCTGGAGGTCAATTCCTCCCAGTGATACCAACAACAATCAAGACTTAACTACAACAAGGCTGTACACACAGTCCACAAAGGGGTGCACCAAGAGTGTCCACCTCAGGTTAACTGGGGAGGCCGACCCACTGGGCCATATAGGGAAACCTAGCACACAAAGCTACCCTACCAACTCAGGGAAGCAACGAAAATGCAGTGACAAAGAAACAGATCACAAACGAAAGAAATGGAGGAAAACAAACGACTGGATATAGAATTCAAAACCACGGTTATAAGTTTTTTTAAGAATATCCTAGAAAAGGCTGATAAATTTAGCGAGACCCTCGAAGATATGAAAAAGGACCAACTAGAAATTAAACATACACTGACTGAAATAAAAAATATTATACAGAGACCCAACAGCAGACTAGAGGAACGCAAGAATCAAGTCAAAGGTTTGAAATACAAAGAAGCAAAAAACACCCAACCAGAAAAGCAAAAAGCAAAAAGAATCCAAAAAATTGAAGATAGTGTAAGAAGCCTCTGGGACAACTTCATGCGTACCAACATCAGAATTATGGGGGTGCCAGAAGAAGAGAGAGAGCAAGATACTGAAAACCTATTTGAAGAAATAATGACCGAAAACTTCCCCCACCTGGTGAAAGAAATAGACTTACAAGTCCAAGAAGCGCACAGAACCCCAAACAAAAGGAATCCAAAGAGGACCACACCATGACACATCATAATTAAAATGCCAAGAGCAAAAGACAAAGAGAGAATATTAAAAGCAGCAAGAGAAAAACAGTTAATTACCTACAAGGGAGGACCCATACGACTGTCAGCTGATTTCTCAACAGAAACTATGCAGGCCAGATGGGAGTGGCAAGAAATATTCAAAGTGATGAAAAGCAAGAACCTACAACCAAGATTACTCTACCCAGCAAAGTTATCATTCAGAATTGAAGGGCAGATAAAGAGCTTCATAGAAAAGAAAAAGCTAAAGGAGTTCATCACCACCAAATCAGTATTATATGAAATGCTGAAAGGTATTCTTTAAGAAGAGGAAGAAGAAGAAAAAAGTAAAGATAGAAATTATGAACAACAAATACATATCTATCAACAAGTGAACCAGAAAATCAAGTGAATTAAAAATCAGAGGTACAGAATAAACTGGTGAATAAGGGGCATAGAAAGGGACTGGACTGATAATTCTCAGGGGGAAAGGGGTATGCAGGAAGAGACTGGACAAAAATCGTACACCTATGGATGAGGACAGTGGGGGGGAGGTAAGGGCAGAGGGTGGGGTGGGAACCGGGTGGAGGGGAGGAGCTATGGGGGGAAAAAGGAGAAACAATTGTAATAATCTGAACAATAAATATTAAATTAAAAAAAAATACTATCTAATAAAAGAGTAATATGCAAATTGACCATCACACCGAGACACAAGATGGCCACCCCCATGTGGTCAAAGATGGATGCCCCTATGTGAACACAAGATGGCCGCCACAAGATGGCCTGCAGGGGAGGGCAATTGTGGGAAGTTAGGGGTGACCAGGCCAGCAGAGGAGGGCAGTTGGGGGGGACCCAGGCCTGCAGGGGAGGGCAGTTGGGGGGGACCCAGGCCTGCAGGGGAGGGCAGTTGGAGGAGACCAGGCCAGCAGGGGAGGGCAGTTGAAGGGGACAAGGCCCACAGGGAAGGGCAGTTGGGGGGCCAGGCCTGCAGGTGAGGGCAGTTGTGGGTTATCAGGCAAGCAGGGAGGGCAGTTAGGGGTAACCGGGCCAGCAGAGGAGGGCAGTTGGGGGAGACCAGGTCAACAGGGGAGGGCAATTGGGTGGGACAAGGATTGCGGGGGAGGGAATTTGGGGGGGGAGCCAGGCCTGCAGGGGAGATCAGTTGGGGGGGGCACCAGGCCTGCAGGGGAGGGCAGTTGGGGGTACCAGGCCTGCAGGGGAGGGCAGTTGTGGGCAATCAGGCCAGCAGGGAGGGCAGTTGGGGGAGACCCAGCCAGCAGGGAAGGGCAGTTGGGGAGGACCAGGCCTGCAGGGGAGGGCAGTTGGGGGGGACCAGGTCAGCAGGGCAGTTGGGAGGGACCAAGCCTGCAGGGGAGGGCATTTGGGGGGGGACCAGGCCTGCAGGGGAGGGCAGTTGGGGGGGACCAGGCCAGCAGGGGAGGGCAGTTAGGAGGGACCAAGCCTGCAGGGGAGGGCATTTGTGGGGGGCCAGGCCTGCAGGGGAGGGCAGTTGGGGGGGACCAGGCCAGCAGGGGAGGGCAGTTGGGGGGGGGACCAGGCCTGCAGGGGAGAATAGTTGGGAGCCAGCAGTCCTGGATTGTGAAAGGGATGTCTGATCGCTGAGGCTGTCGCACATTTCTCAAGGGGTCCCGGATTGGAGAGGGTGCAGGCTGAGCTGAGGGACACCCCTCCCACCCTTCGTGCATGAATTTCGTGCACCGGGCCTCTAGTATATATATTTTTATTGATTTCAGAGAGGAAGAGAGAGGAAGAGATAGAAACATCAATGATGAGAGAGAATCGTTAATCGGCTGCCTCTTGCATGCCCCTTTACCAGAATCGAACCTGTGACCCTTCAGTCCTCAGGCAGAGGGCCTATCCACTGAGTCAAACCACATAGGGCAGTGGTCACTGCGGTTTGCCGCTCTGTTGACTAATGAGTTTGCCGACCACTGTCATATACTACCCTTTACCTCTTTGCACACAATATGCCACAACTGGCTAATCCTCACAGCTTCCCGCTACACGGTGACATTTAGTCTAGTCCAGCAGTCTGCAAACTCATTAGTCAACAGAGCGGCAAACCGCGGCTCGCGAGCCTCATGTGGCTTGCGAGCCGCAGTTTGCTGACCCCTGACCTAGGGCAATAATGCAGCCATTTTGTTTCAAGAGAAGATAAATTAACTAGCCACAAATAAAACATATCTTGAAATTCTTTAGAATTTAATCAAATCTAGTTGAGATTAGGTAATTCTTTTCCAAGTTACTAGTAAACGGAAGGACAAATAAACCCCTGGAAGAAACTAGATTGAAACAGACCTCACTCTTTTTTTTTCCAAATAATAAACGGAAAATGAATTACGTGCATTATGACACCTAAGCTATTTACAAATAACCCAAGGTCAAAATCACTGCCCTTCCTAATATGCTGTTGAGTCGGACACTCAGTTTAACACTCACCATTTGTTTGCATAGAAGGTGCAATATTTCAGAAAGCAAGATTCCAGCTCTTCCAACAGGAAGTAAAGGTTTGCAAAATTCTCTGTAAAAGAAAGGAGTAGTGATTAAGTACCTCAGAACAAATTCCCTGTTCTAGAACAATGTGTGCCAAAAGAACAGGTACTGTACATCTAAATAACACTGGGCCAGCCATATCCAATACAAGACTCCGAGTAATTTTCAGCAAAAATAGTTGAGAGACTTCAGGTTCATTTTATGCTTCATGGAGAAGCTGGAAAAGGACGTTAGAATTCCTGGGTTTTGCCTTTTTCTGTAACTGCTTCAATTATAGAAGCAATTGCAAGGCTCATTCTCACTTAATAATCTATTTATTTACATAAATCCTTGCCTCAGTGGTTGTGCATCGACCTATGAACCAGGAGGTGGAGGTTCGATTCCCGGTCAGGGGACATGTCTGGGTTGTGGGCTTCATCCCCGGGTTGGGGCATGCAAGAGGCAGCTGATCAATGATTCTCTCTCATCAGTGATGTGTCTATCTCTCTATCTCTCTCCCTTCCTCTTTGAAATCCATAACAATATTTTTTAAAAAATAAACCCCACTTTAAGCTGAAAGGAGAGAAACACCTTAGGTAACAGGGACTTGTAAAACTTAGTTATTAAGTGTTTTTAAGAAAGGAAGCCTTTTAAAAAAATATATATTTTTTATTGATTTCAGAAAGGAAGGGAGAGAGATAGAGAGATAGAAACATCAATGATGAGAGAGAATCATTGATTGGCTGCCTCCTGCACGTCCCCAACTGGGGGGAAATCGAGCCCGCAACCCGGGAATGTGCCCTTGGCCGGAATTGAACCTGGGACCCTTTAGTCCGCAGGCCAACGCTCTATCCATTGAGACAAACCGGCTAGGGCAGGGAAGCCTTTTTTTTAAAGAATATAGATGAAACACAGAAACGGACCAATTTTTTCATAGTCTAAGCCAGTATTTACTAAACTGTATTCTGTATGATATCAATAGTCATTCCTTAAAAAAAAAAAAAATCTATAGTCAATTAAGTGAGGCAATGTGAATTAAACAAACCTGAATAGTTTTTACTTTTTTTTTTTTTTAACTATAGAATTCTCATAATCTTGAATGTGCTATAATAAACTTGTGAATGTCAAAGAAAAGAGACACAACAGCATATAGACTTTGACTATATGAACAATTTTTGGGGAAATACTAGCCTATACAACATGGCAATAATTTCCCACTCACGTTCAAATTTAGGAATGCCTGAGACCTCAGTTCCTTTTACAACAACCTGAGCATGCACTATGCAGGTGTCACAGTCTGATAAGCTATTATGTGGAAATACAACTTCTTACAACATCGGAGCAATGACAGACATAAGAGTTGGGTAACATTAAGTTTCCAGGAGCAATCACCCTCTTGTCAGTTACACGATTCTGGAGCCAAATCTATAATCACTGCTAACCTCACTGGACCACAAGGCTAGAACATACCCATCACTTACGCAGTACAGACCTAATATAATGTAGCATTTTTACATTAAAATTGGAAGTCTTACATAGTCACGGGCTGCATCCAAGAGTCTCCAAAGGCACTATGGCAGCAATTTTCAACTGGTGTGCCACAAGAATTTTTTTCTATTTTTTTAAAATATAGTAATCATTTTTATGTATTTATTGAATAAATGAATTTTTTCATTCATGAATTCATTAAGATTTATTGAACATTAGTTTTACAACCTAATGTTAACCAGAATGTTAAGAATAAAAAATACAACATATAAGGAAGTACGGTGAGATTATGTAGACAGGAGGGGAAGGAGCGGGGGTGTCAGTCAACAGGATAGAAGAGCAGGATAGGAAATGATGGCAGATCCTGGTACAGTTAGGGAACTCCTAGTAGATTAATATAACCAGACAGGAGTTTGTGTGTGTTGGTTGGGGAGCAAGTGGTGGTAGGTGGGAGTTGATTGGAAGAAGAAAGTTGGAGTTAGAAAATGTGAAATTGAAGATAAAAACAAAGGCCAGATTATAAAGTGTTTATTAGTCAAGCTAAGGAGTTTGATCTTAAAGACAAATAGAAAATTTAACACTGCATAACATTTTTTGGGGTAAGATAGAGTTTAATTTATTCTTCTGCATGTTGTTATCCAGTTTTCCCAACATTATTTATTGAGATTATCCTTTCCCCAGCCACAAGAACTTTTAAAGCACGTAATACCTGACTATTTAGTCAGGTCACTGACCTTTTCCTTAGATTGTCAAATAAAGAAATGACAACAGCCAACATAACAATAGCTGTTTGGTGTGAATGAGTAAAAATTATACCTATTTTTTTCAGATCAGCAAAAAATATTTTTTTTCCTTGTGCTGCAGAATTTTAGTAATTAGTGTGTGCCACGAGATGAAAAAGGTTGGAAATTGCTGTACTAAGGGAACAGCATTATGCTAGAAGGACAGCTGATGAGTTTTGCATCAGTTTAACTTGACATATAGCAAAAGAAACAAGAACAACGTACATGATAAGTTCTCGCATGGAGATTCCGCCTTCTTTTAACATGGGAGTTACCAGTTCAGCAAGGTACAACCAAATGTGGGGAATATCAATGGCCATGTCATCTGCTGTTTCCAATGTTTCTGAAAAACTAAAAAAGAACAGAAAATAATTCACATGCAAATGTAATTCAAAAGTTAAGATTAAATAAAGAGACCAAAATCAGTCAGCAAAGAAGTGCCTATTAAGCACTTGCTATGTTGGGTACTATTCTGGGCATAAAGTAACTGGTTCTAGCTCTCAAAGAGCTTATATTAGTGTGGGGGGAGGGAGAGAAAAGCATACTTGCAGATAGGGCCAATTCAATACGCTGAAGAACATGAACTATGGTACTAGGATATCCCAATATAGCTGGTGGTCAGAAATACCTCTGTATTGAGGTGACATTTGAAAGACTTAAATGATGGAAATGAGGCAGCCATGTGAGATTCTGGGGGAATAGCTATCAATTTAATCCCACACTATAAAAAGCTCATTACAGTTGAGTATCATATCTTTGGAGTCAGCCAGAAGCACTGACTAAAAATTTAGTGTAGTGCAGACCAGGCACAAAGAGAAGAAAAGGCAAAACCCGCTGTCCTTGAGGAGCTTACAATAGGGGACAAACTGGAAGGATAAAAGAATTGGACAACTTTACTAATAACATCAGCATTATAACATGTTACCAACTGTTACATCTTCAAAGAAAAGTCAATGGTTTCAGGCTTTCATGCTATGATATATTTCTCAATATGAAGTGAAATAAATGGGATTTGAATATAGTACTTAGGAAAGTCAAATACAAAACATCAGTGCAATTTTACTTAGGCTCAACAGCATAGCTATTCAGTTATAAGCATAAAAACATAACCTAAGACTTTCTTAATTAGTCCCATATATAGTATTTTAAAAAGTACAAAGCAGAAGTAAATTTAATTATAGGAGACACATACTTACTTACAAGGAAATAAACATAATCACAAGAAAAGGAAGAATGAATGAAGAGGCTGTGGGCAGGTGGTATTTGTCTTCATGTCCTTTCAGATCTCTGCATATATAAAGTGTGTGCTTTTCCAATGCAGTTCTAGTTTCTAGCAAGTATGCTACTCTTCTTTACCTACCTCAGAAGCCTACACATCATGTCATTAAAATTTTTCACTTAAACAAAAAGGTACCAATACTAGGCACAGTCACCTTTCTAAAGGTGCTATTTCAAAACAGTTTGCAGCTTCACCACATTATCCAACTCTGGGCTTCATGAATCCTTAACGCCAACCTTCTGAGTTTCCAGCTTGGAATTATTTGACATCTATTTGTGACAATAGATACTTGACTATTCTCCCATTATGTGCAGACTTTCAGCTCAGTTAATGTGCTACTAATGGACCATAATCTGGACGGACTCCAAGATTTCTGGGTTAATCACCCTATAATGCCAATTCATGTTCCATGGGCTAGTGGCATAGATTAGACTGTTTAATGAGCCCATGGGACAATAACTGCAGCCGTGCTGGTCTTTCAGCAGTATAACTACTGCTATTTTCATCTCATATTACAACTAAAAGATACCCATATTCTTGCCTTGGTATTCTACTTCTCAATTAGTCATGGGACTATCTGCAGAACACAATCACTGGTCAAATCCATACTGCTGATTAAAAAAACAAACAAAACATGTTTGGCTGAACATAGGATTTAACATAAAACAAGCCTGTTATGAGACATTTCTTTTTAGTTCCTAAATCCTTCTGTATGATTTTAAAAGAAAAAATCCGAGGTGTGTAGAAGCTCCTACACACAGTAGTCTTTGGACTACAAACTACATCCTCTGTAACAATGCCTTGCATAATACACATTTCTGCTGCCTGAATGAATGAAATAGAGCTATTCCATACCCTTGCTTCTTGGTATGTAGTGACCATCACACCCACTGGACTGCACTTGGGAAAGGGTCCATAGGTGGGACTTCAGGAGTCCTACCCCCATTTCAATGATAGAAGATCTACTTTTACTTATTTTATATACTGGGTTCCTGCCTAAAATTTAATTTAAAAAAGGAGTACATGGTTACAAGTTGGAATTTTAAAAAATTCAGTAAAGGTCTGATAAAAAATCTGCTAAAAGGGCAAAATAATCGAACACAATTTGGAAATGATATTGTCAGCAGCTCTTGCACAATTTGCATGAAGATAACTAAATTTTAAATGGAAATTTGGCTGTAGATAAATAAGGAAGAGATAGTGAATAAATCTAAAAGTCAGGTTGATCAAGTATTATTATGACTAATCAAACGAATCTAACTACAGGTAAAAGGGAGAAATAAAAGACGACGAAAAGCCTTCTACTGCAGTATCATCTGCAAAGACTATTTAAACTAGATCCTACCTAGATGACCAAATAGGGTCTTCACTGTCCACTGGCACCTCTGCAATCTTGCACTTGAACCTTAGTATGAATGTCTGTGTAAGCTCTGAACTCTAACTTCTTACAAAGGCAGAAATGCCATTGTGGCAAGAAAAGTTCCAAAAAAGTAGTTAAGGAGGAGAGAAAAATTTCCTCTCCAACAAGTATTTCTTGAAGTGAAATACTAATATATCAAGCCTCCTGAAGGACACATTATTTTGTGTTTATTGTCAACTCCAATTTTTACCATCCTTGATGTCATGTTTATTAAACTTTCAAAGTGATTCCAATTCTGTGGCTAATAGTTGAGTACACTCACCTACTCTTACTAGACACCTTTAAAAAAGAAGTCTTCTAAAGCCATGATATAAAATGACTGTATCAACAGTGCTTAAACTATACCTACCCACCTACTTTACATCATAAAGCATTTAGATTCAAGTCCTGAAAATTCTAAGAGAATGGCTGATGTTGCCTTTGTGGAGATGTTTGATATATGGCAACTGTTATGCTCAGAGTTGATATAGCACCTTGTAAGGAAAATTCCAAAGGTTCTAAGCTTTATTTATAAACAATATGACACAAAGAGCCTATTTGAAACTTCTGTCTAACCTAACTTAATATTTAGTAGCACTGCATGCCTTAAAAGGAACTGCAGGAGAGATGGCTCGCTTGGGAAACTAGACAGAAACAGCTTCAATGACTGCTCAAAAGTTAGCATCTAGGCAGTAGCAGCATACAAGGAAGCTAACCTTAGATGCTCCCCCACAATGCTGTATAAAAACAAAAATATTTGGATGTTGGGACTAAAGAGACATAAGATTAGGACATTTCCATGGCTCCAATGAACTGGCCTCTCTGGACAGTATGGACTATTTATAACTTGGACTTTAGAAATAATTGGGAAACTCTGATCTATTTGCAAGAAGCCTCTTTGTGGATAATGACATGATACTATCGGTTTGTTTCCATCTTAAAAAAAATTGCCAGGTCTCCCCATTTAGGGAGAAATAGGGGTCTTTGTAGGGGTTCTGATCTAAGGATGGCCTGGTTAGGTCTAATTTAATATTAAAAGCTAGCCCGGAGCCACTGCATTATCTCTAGCTGCAGAAGGAAGTAAAAATAGAAAAAGATGAAGTAGTTACTGAGATACAGAAGTGTTAATCTCATTTTCAGTCTAAATAAATGGTTGTGGTAGTACCATCAGCAGCAGCTGCAGTGCCAGTGAAAGTGTGGATACCATGACTGGATGACACTTTTTCCTCAAGGGACCAACAAAGGGAAATGCAAATGTCTGAGACAGCCTAGAAACCAAGCTGGCACCTCACAAATTCAAGTAAAACTGATGAAGCCAGACTACATTTCTTGGGGTCTTCCCAGATATGAATCAATTTCTGAGTATAGTTTGAAGAGAGACATGAAACGGTAAATAATAATCCAGCATTTCCCAAATTTTCTGGTGACTATAGCATAATATCTGGGTAAAAAGCAAGTTTTTTTAAATAAAATAATAGTTATTGCAAATGTAGTTTCTAGAGTGTTGAAATTATACTTTCAAGTTGGCTAGGGGCAGACCTCAATTTGTTTGTGTGGGTGTGTACACCCCTCATTGCTTTTACTATTTATACTGGCTGGTTACTAGAGTGAACAACATATTTCTCTTTTAAAACTGGAAACCATCCTGGCCTTAAATGCCAACAACCACAGCAATTTTTGCCAAAGTTTCTTACTAAATTAACTGGGTCAGATGGCCTTAATCTAGTCAGGCACTGAATTCAGAGAAATCTGACTTACTGCTGAAAGTCAACTTGAAAACAATGTTTGTACTGATTTTTTGAGAGAGAGGGAGAGGTTGAGAGAGACAGAACATTGACTGGTTACCTCCTGCACACCCCCTGCCAGGACTGAACTGAAACCCAGGCATGTGCCCTGACTGGGAACTGAATCGGTGACCTCTTGGTCCATGGGATGACGCTCAGTCCACCGAGCCACACGGACCGGCGGAAAGACAACGTTTTACTGGTCCTAGGGGCAGGTATAAATTCCCCAGAACCTTGAGAACAATGCCACCTTTCCTCACAAATCGAAAGAGTAATTTTTCTAAGTACATTCAATCTTGGCATTTAATGATTACACTATTCTAAGAGGTTGACCATAGCTGAAAGACACACAGTAGCATTTCATCACATGTGCATTTAATGCTGAGATTAAAAATTTCTTCTCCATACAACCTGAGCCCTGGCCGGAGTTGCTAAGTGGTTAATGTCGGCCCGCTGACCAAAGGATCTTGGGTTTGATTCCCAGTCAAGGGTACGTCCCTGGGTTGAAGGTTCGATCTCTAGCCCCGGTTGGGGTACATGTGGAGGGTGACCAACTGATGTGCCTCTCCCACATAGATGTTTCTCCCTCCCTCCCTTCCACTCTTTCTAAAAATCAATAGAAAAGATACCCTCAGGTGAAGATTAACAAAACAACAACAAAAAGTACATGAGCTTGGCAAAAAAAGATTTAGAAGGAGAAAAATAAGTTGAATAGTGCAGAAATTTTATTGCCATTCTGCTTAATGAGCTATCCCAAGTAAGTATGAGCTGGGGGATGTGGATCTGGTATCCAGCCCCCAGGAAGTCTTAGTTCCTGTTCCCTTAGAGAGTGAGCACGTATCAGCGATGGCTGTGATTGTAAGTTTATATTGTACAACATGGCCCCTAAAACTAAATTTTTTAACATATGCAATCTTCCTCTTAAACATTGCTTTTAGAACCTAAGCCTGGGTGAGATTCTATGGCTGTACCACAAAGAACTGATCCATCCACTTATGATGATGGTGTAGCACAAAGAAATCAGAATCTGATCAAATGAGGATCAACACCAGTGACAGCCATACTTCATCAAACTAACCATCAGCAGGAATCATAATGAACCCAACCTGGAATAGACTAAATCATTAACAACTTGGAGTTACATATCCTTCTGTAGGGCTAACATGTACAGACAAGCATTTACTGGAAAAAATAACCATGGTTTATTGAAAGGTTTAAGGCTTTCTGGGTTAAGTCAAATTTTCAAAAAATTTTTCACAAAGAAAAGTTTTTTTCCTCAAAGAATATCCAAGGGTTTACTTGGCAGGTGAGGCCTCAGGTTCCCCATGGTTAAGGGATCTCTGCTACCTTACTTATGTCATAATACTAGAGGCCCGGTGCACGAAATTCGTGCACGGTGGTGGTGGGGGTGTCCTTAGCCCAGCCTGCACCCTCTCCAATCTGGGATCCCTCTCACAATCCAGGACTGCTGGCTCCCAACCGCTCGACTGCCTGCCTGCCTGCCTGATCACCCCCTAACCACTCCCCTGACAGCCTGATTGACACCTAACTGCTCCCCTGACGGCCCGATTGCCCGTAACTGCCCTCCCTTGCTGGCCTGGTCACCCCTAACTGCCCTCCCCTGCCGGCCTGGTTGCCTCCAACTGCCCTCCCCTGCAGGCCTGGTTGCCCCAACTGACCTCCCCTGCTGGCCCATTACCGCTAATGCGCTCCCCTGCCAGCCTGGTCACCCCCAACTGCCCGCCCCTGCTGGCCTGGTCCCCCCCCCCCCCCGCAACTGCCCTCCCCTGCGGGTCTGGTCCCCCCCCAACTGCCCTCCCCTGTGGGCCTGGTCCCCCCCAACTGCCCTCCCCTGCGGGCCTGGTCCCCCCAACTGCCCTCCCCTGCAGGCCTGATCGCCCCCAACTGCCCTCCCCCGCTGGCCATCTTATGTGTTGGAGTGATGGTCAATTTGCATATCACATCTTTATTATATAGGGAAGGTTTACTTATGTCATAATATAGGTCTAACAATTAGCATAAAAAAGCAGAAGATAACCTTTATGATTTAGTACAGTCTACAAATTCCATCATACCAACTAACATATTATCAGTATTACACATCAACATGTTAGAGTGGGCACAATTTAATCTATGAAAAAAGCTAAAAACTTAAGATAGATATGTGCTATTAAAATGAACTACTCACGAGTCTAGTAAAGGAATACCACCGTTCTTGAGGAGAATACTAACCCTTTGAAAAAGTCCTGCTTGCTGAGCTTCTCTGCCTGCACCAGCTGATATAGTAACTGTCCCATGTGATCCCTGGTGATCTGGCTCCGTTCCAGGGTGGACTCAACCCCCACTCTCACAAACACGTGTAGCGGGCCTTGGGCATTCAGCTCCTCCACACATTGCATGGCTTCCTGTTCAAATAGCAAATAAAAGCTTACCCCAAATCTAGATAGCATTACCAGATGGTTAAAATAAGTTTAAAATCTTTTACTTATACAAACTCAGTAGAAAGCTTGACAAACAAGACATTTTCACATATACTTTTTAAAACATTAATAAAACTCAGTAAAATGCAGGCTGATATAGGCAATATTAATCTTATTTTCAAAACAAAGTAAGTGTGTCTTTATAAGCAAATGTGTTTAGGACAGTGGTCGGCAAACTCATTAGTCAACAGAGCCAAATATAAACAGTATAACGATTGAAATTTGCCAAAATTTTTAAACTTCAACTTCTTCTAACGCCACTTCTTCAAAATAGACTCGCCCAGGCCATGGTATTTTGTGGAAGAGCCACACTCAAGGGGCCAAAGAGCCGCATATGGCTCGCGAGCCGTAGTCTGCCGACCACGGGTTTAGGTTAACAACTTTATTCAAGATCACTCAAAGGACCAGAAACGAAGAAGTATTTTTCTACACAATGTTTGCTTATTTTGTGATCATTTTAAAAACTAAAAATGGTATATTATGAAATAAAAATTCAATGTCATGATTCAAAGGCCTTCCTTAAAATGGCAACTGAGGTAATTCTGTTTGGGTATGTTAAGTACTTGGAAAATCTTCAATGAAAAAGGTCTTCTTTGACAGTAAAGTGTATATGCATAGCTTAAGTACTAAAACCCCTTATGAAGTTCTTGAGGTTCTTACCCTGGGGTGACCTGGCTAGGTGATATATTTGGCGTGGAGGGTAAAAGCCTGGCAGCCAGGGTTGCTGAATCGCCAATATAGCAGTGTGCCACCCTGCCCTCAACTCTCAACTTTGAGTACAAAATCCTTTGGTTTCACCTCTAAAGGGAGCAGCTCTTCTGAGGGGGAAGATGCATGTGAGAAGGGCAGCCTCCTGATTGGAGGAGGTGTAAGGCCATGTAGGTGTCTCACTGATGCTTTACTGCCCCTCTGCTACTTTATTTAATACCTCCCCATGTCAACTTTCTATCTAGGAAAATTTCCAACTACAGATAAATTGAATAGTACAATGTACACCTAGATAGCTTCACTTCAATTGAGATTCATCCATTGTTAGTTTCTTTTCTCTACATCTGAGCAATTTAACATGCATATAATAGTCAATACAAATATTATCCAACATATATAATACATACTCGAATTCCCATAATTGTTCCCAAATGTCCAATATAGCTTCTTGTTGTTTTAGGATGCGATTAAAAACCTGGCATCCCATGTATGATGTCTCTTTAGACTCCTTTAATCTAGTCAGTCCTTTCTCTTTTTCACCCTTTTATGACACTGGCATTTTTGAAACATTCAGGCTAGTTGTCATTTCCAGCTCCATCTACACCTATGCACATTCATAGTCTGCTAAATAAATTGCCATCATCCTTCTAATTTCAAACTTCCAGAATATTGCTGCTATCTTTTACCTATGCCTCTTATGCTTGTGGGTTTTTGCCTCATATTCAGAGCATCATCATCATTATAATGCCTTTTAAGGAGAGAGTGGAAAGGAATGCAAGTATTCAATTCAATCTTCACTTTAACATGAAGTGATTAAGTAGGTGTCTTTCAATGGGAATTCACTGAATGTGCATAGTGGTCCAACTAACTACATCACGATACTTCTAATGTCCAGCAGTTTATAATCCTGCCCTTCTCTCTGATTTTCTCATGGTTTGATTTTTCTTATTGAGCTCTCAGCTGAAATGATATGGTCTCTGTGACTTCCCAACCATGGTCTCTTAAAATCACCTAATTTTACCGCTCCACACTGAAACATTTTATGTGGTAGCTGTTTGTTTATTTATTACCTACTAGAGGCCCGGTGCATGAAATTCGTGCATGGGGGGGCGGTTATGTGTCCCTCAGCCCAGCCTGCACCCTCTCCAATCTGGGATCCTTCTTACAATCCAGGACTGCTGGCTCCCAAATGCTCACCTGCCTACCTGCCTGATTGCCCCTAACTGCTTCTGCCTGCCAGCCTGATCACCCCCTAACCACTCCCCTGACAGCCTGATTGACGCCTAACTGCTCCCTGCCGGCCCAATTGCCCCTAACTGCTCTCCTCTGCTAGCCTGGTGGCCCCTAACTGCCCTCCCCTGCAGGCCTGGTTCCCCCAAACTGCCCTCCCCTGCAGGCCTGGGTCCCCCCCCAACTGTCCTCCCCTGCAGGCCTAGTCGCCCCAAACTGCCCTTCTCTGCTGGCCCTGTCACCCCTAACTGCCCTCCCCTGCAGGCCTGATCGCCCCCAACTGCACTCCCTTGCAGGCTTGGTCCCTCCCAACTGCCCTCCCCTGCTGGCCTGATCGCCCACAAATGCCCTCCCCTGCCAGCCATCTTGTGGTGGCCATCTTGTGTCCACATGGGGGTGGTCATCTTGTGTGTTGGAGTGAGGGTCAATTTGCATATTACTTCTTTATTATATAGGATATTTAGAGCACCTTTGTCTGCATTTCCCACTAAAAGACCCATAAAAACAGACCAGGGCTGCTCATTACATATACTACAGTGTATCCAGGCAGTATTTCCTAAAATGTGGCCAGCACATTTTAGGTACTCAATCAAGATATATCACAGAAGCTAAAAACAAGCTGTAGAGTCAGACAAATGTAGGTTTGAATCCTGGCTCTGTCACTACTGAGTGAGTTGAGGAGTGTAATTTAATCTCTCAGCCTTAACTTCCAAACAAAAGCTCAATAAATATTTTTATTACTGTTAACTAGAGGCCCGGTGCACGAATTCGTCCACCACTGTAATTCCTCGGCCTGGCCTGTGGGATCAGGCCAAAACCGGCTCTCTGACACCCCCAAAGGGTCCCAGATTGTGAGAGGGCACAGGCCAGGCCGAGGGACCCCACTGGTGCATGATAAGGGCCATGGAGGGACGCAGGAGGTTGGCCAGCTAGGGAGGGACCACGGCAGGGCTCCAGGGCATGTCCGGCCTGTCTCGCTCAGTCCCAGTTGGCTGGACCCCAGCAGCAAGCTAACCTACCAGTTGGAGCGTCTGGCCCCTGGTGGTCAGTGCACATCAAAGTGAGCGGTTGAGTGGTCTTAGCATATCATTAGCATATTACGCTTTGATTGGTTGAACAACGACCGGACACTTAATATATTAGGCTATTATTATATAGGACAATAATAGTATCTATTAAGATGTTAGGAAAAAACTCTTCCTTAGGATGAGCTCTGTAAACTTTTAGTGTGACACACTAATACCCTAAAGATAATAAGATAAAAGTATAGTTTAAGCTCTAAAGCTAGCAGCCTGGCTTTGAATACTGAGTCTGCCACTTATCAGAAACATAACTTAAAGCACGTTACTTTATCTCTTTGCATCTAAGTTTCCTTATCTATAAAAATGGCTATTATAATATTAATACCAGCAAGTTTTATGAGAGTAAATGAATACATATAATATGTGCAGAATAGCACCTATTCCATAGTAAGACCTCATTATGAGTCATATCTGATTGTCCCTTTAACACTGCAGGCCGGAGGTAGGGCTAACGATGAGTCCAAGAGTATTCTTGTTGCACGTAAGTGTTACCAAGGTCCTTTCTCCCTGTATCTTCAGCTCATCACAGGGTCATACTTTGCCTCTTTCAAAGATTTGCTGCTCACTGACTTTTCACATTCCTCCAGTTATTCCTAAAGCCAAACTCCACTGCTTTCTTCCTTACTGTCTCTGCTGTTTAGCTTTTCATCTTTCTTAGCCTTTCCTCTTTCTTGTGAGTCTCACATTTCTCTACTACCTACAAGAAAAAGCTGTGCTACCAGTTGACAAAAAAATACTTCTCTTTTTTGAGAATCTAACTAACAAATCACAGTATATGAAGTACATGCTTTGGCTCTTTTCTGTTAATGTTTATTTATTTTTGCTGGTTTTTAAGGCTTCTACAAAGTCCTCCTCTCAAAATTGCTTGTCATGAAAACTTCCTTCTTCTAAATTTTGGACAATTTCATGGCTTGAGGTTTTTAGAAGGTTGGGCTATAGCTAACCAAGCTGAATTTTTTGTATGGAAAGCAGATAATAACTAGGTTGTCAAGAGAAACTTGAAAGAATTTTTCATTATATATGCCAAAGCAAAGGACTTAATATATCTGACAAATATTTTTAACAAGCCTTTGTTTACTCCAGATCCCTAAATTAGATCTCAGTATATGATCTCTCCAAAATAGATCTACTAGCATTTATTTTAACTACAATTTACCCGTTTATGATCTGTCTCTGCAACTAGACTTTTAGGGCACATGAAGCCAGGCAGTGTATCTCTCTTATTCCCTACCATCGTAAAGTGAAGATCAAAGAGACACTCAGGGCTAACGAAGGGCAAATGCAAAGCTATGTTTGATTTAGGCTGTCTGACCCTGGCCCATTGCTTACTCCTCTGTGCCTCAGTTTTCTACTTATGAAATAAAGACGAAGTAATGTCAGCCATACTATAAAGTTAATATAAGAATGATGACAAATTGACCATAAAGATCATGAGAGGTAATAGACAGGGAGCCAGAAATGCCTCATAATAATAATGTCTAGGTTTTGGTCATTAATATCAAAGCCAATTTGGTTACCCCATAGTGGGGGATGGATTGGTACCCATTCTCTCTTCCTGCCACTTGATCTTGTGAATCACATAATTTAAAAGAGAGGACTAGGCAGAAATGTATGAAGGTTGTGCAAACTGAGCTGTGTAGGACTTGGATCACACATTCTAAGCCTTGTTAGTTCACGACAACTAAACAGAACCAAGTTACTATGTCTGTCATAGGGCTTTCTCTGTTGTTACTCTCTTGAAAAATATCTCATTTACCTTAAAATCATTAATGTGTAGAAATTCATCAATGACAGATTTGGACTTCCTCTCCATTTCCTCTTCTGACAATGAAGGCTTGTCAGGGGCTGATGTTGGAATTTCTGGTTTTGCTACTAGTGAGGTTTAAAAAAAGTGAGAAAGTGAAAATGACAAAAAGTATCATTAAAATGGTGGGATCATAGTTGATAATGTTTACATGTTGTTACATCACATTTTTCAGTAAAGGTATTAAAAATAGATACAAATTTGACAAACCAAGATACCTAAGAGCAGAATACAGAAACATCTATTTTAGAATAGATATACAGTAAGTAACTTTATGATCACAACAATTAAAAGGACAGAGGATATAATAAATGTTTATAATTAAAGCTTTTTTGTTCCTTTCAGTATTTTGATTCCTCTCCATTGCTTCAGAGACGAAATTGCACACAGAGTTACACCCACACTGGCCTTTGGCAAGTGCTTGAACATGACATGGTTCTGCCTAATACCACTTTGCTCATGTACTCCCTTGCCTGGAATGCTCTTGCTCTCAGTTCCATACCGGCCCCTTCCTACAAACCTGTTTTAAGTCCTATTGGTCCTTCCGTCCTTAGGGAAGCTTTTCATGATATCCTTCTGTCAATTCAGAATTCCTTTGTTAAGTACTCCCTTAGAATTGTGTTTCTTTCCTTCACAGCATTTTTCTCAGTTTGTACTGATAGGGAGCATTGTGTGGAACTATTTGATAAAGGTCTTCCTGACCCAGAGACTGAAGGCTGAGAGCAGGGAATGAGTGCCCAGAAGTCACTAGTTGTTCAGTGTGCACGTGGTAAATGGACAAATGATCAAGACAGTAAACATGCAAAGGGCAGCTGTGCTACATTATTTACTACATGGTATTTTCATGCCCTATTTTATTATGTTCCCAAAATACTTAACACAGATATGAAAGCTACATGTCCTTAAAGATGAAGGATCTGGAGTCTCTATCAGTTGGGGGAAGACATTTCAACTTGCTTCTGAAATCTATTTAAAGATTATAGTTAGAAGACACAATTAAAGAGTTAAACAAATTTTAAAGTTATAAACAACCAATATTACTTCAGGGTGAAGAGTTAGAAGATGCTAAAAATTATCTTTAAATTATTTTTCATCACTATCATTATCATTATCATCATCATCATGACCTCTAGTACCTTTTGAAAATTTTGTATTTATCAGGTAATGTTCTCAGTAGTTACATGTATTGACTTCTCATTTAATCTTAATAATAACCCTACACTTGTTATCCCCAGGTAGCAAATGAGGAAACTGAAACACAGATAGGTTAAACTCATGTGGCAATTTTCAGAGCGTTATCTGAGTCTTCCTCTAAGCATATACATGCTAAACGTACAAAACCCACAGAGATTACCATGGAAGAGGAAGCAACAAAAGACAATCCGATACTCTCTTTGGTTTGCCTTGCAGTGTCTCAGTGTCAGAATTCCATACATTTAAGGGGCTCTACAAAAGCATAAGCACTCTATGCACAGTGGGGTGTTATGTAGAGAACGTGTAAGAATTTCAGATTGCTTACTATACAACAAGAGGACCTCATCATCATCACATTTAACAAAGAAAGAAGAAAATTTACAAACTGCTGAACAAAGGGATACCTGAGGAATGAGAACTAGGTTACAAAACTCTGAGGATGATGCCTTTAACTTTAAAGGCCCCTGTGTGTGTGTTGTTACCATGAAATTTACCCAGACACAAAGTCTCCTTTATATTTTTCCTTCCAAATTGAAGGCCCAAACCTTCATCTCTATGTGTTCATACAGTCTCTCACCTGACTCCCTGGCTTTGCTCCGGTCAGCCTCAACGATGTTCCTTTCCACATCCATGCCTCCTGTAAGCTGTTTCACAGTCTCGAGCATCTCTCTCCGTTGCTCTTCTTGGGACTGATTGTCTAACAGGTCTTTACTGCTGCTGCCCCTTATGAAAGTGTTCGGACGAGCAGCTGCAGGTGGAACAGGTTTGTCATTCTTCTCCCTGCCCGTGCTTCCACGACTTAAAAGCAAAACAACACTTGTCAAAAGAAAGACCCCCATCTCCTTATGTATTTAAATTATAAAGCAACTTAATTAGTTTTCCTAAAGTATGCAGAATAATTTTTGAGAAAACTTGAGATATGTGAGGTATCAATTATATTTTAAAGTGTAATTATTTATAAGAACATGTAAATCAGTGCTTTAAAGAGAATATTCATAACTGAAACCTGTAAGTTCATGTTGAGCTATGTCACCTCAATAAATTTAATTTAAAAAAGAGAGTATTAAGATAGTTTGGGAAGAGATTAACCAAAGAACTTACATGCATCTATGCATAACCCATGGAAACAGACAATAGTGTGATGAAGGTCTGGGGGAGGGGCAAGTGCAGAGTGGAGAGGGTCAATGGGGAAAAAAAGTAGACATCAGTATACTTTCAACAATAAAGATAAATTAAAAAAAAAGATAGCTTTAATTTTTCTCTTAAGGGATACTAACTTAAAATTTTAAAATGACAATAGAAATTCCTTGTTTTACTTTTAAAAAATCTTTTAAGAATAAAGAAGACAGTGGTGAATATATGAACTAAATGAGTGAAAGGAAAACAGAATACTGAAAGAACATGGTATCACTATCTTAGAAATTATACAATACTTTATTCAGAAACGTCAACTATATGAAAAATATCTGAGAACCAAGCAGTAGAAGTAATTTTTGAATAGCCAATATCACACACTTTAATTTTAAGAATCTTCCTGTTTCCCTATATAGTTTTCTTTTAGATAATTCTAACCAGCAAGACAAGCAGTTTCTCATCCATGGAAAATCAGAAGCTGAAAATTAATTAAAAGGGAGAGAAGAGGTAGAAGTGAGACAAGTCTAAGCACTGTAAAAAAAGCTATACACACTCAAAAAGCACAGCCATCGGGGGAAATTTATAGCAGAGCAAAGAGCCACAAAGACTTCAATAGCACAGTTGGTGCTCAATAACAATCCAAGTCATCATTAGAAAGTTGACTGTGTCCTAGTTGGTGTTGCTCAGCTGGTTGAGCGTTGTCCTATGCACTGAGAGGTTGCTGGTTCAATTCCAGGTCAGGGCACATGCCCAGGTTGTGGGCTCAATCCCCAGTAGGGGGTGTGCTGGAGGCAGCCGATCGATGTTTCTCTGTCTCATGGACATTTCTACCTTCCTTCCTCTCTTTCAAAATTCAATAAAAACATATTTTTTAAAAAAGTTGACTTATGCTAAGCATATTTCGTCTCAGGTGTCAAGGAAATAGTAACATAGTTTAGGAAGTCTAACTAGCCAAGCATTACATTAGTAAAAAATAAAAGTTTGAGCGCATAAAGAAACTTCAGCTCTACTTATATCAAAAATTTTGTGTTCACCCTGGTCAGGTGGCTCAGTTGGAAAGAGCATCGTCTCATACACCAAAAGTTGGTGGGCTTGATTTCCGATCAGGGCACATACCTAGGTTGTGGGTTCGATCCTGCTCAGGGCAAGTACTGGAGGCAACTGATGGATATTTCTCTCTCATGTTAATGGTTCTATCTCTCCCTTCTTCTTCTCTCTCTAAAAACCAATAAAAACATATCCTCGAGTGAGGATTAAAAAAAATTCTTGTTCTCTGTCACTATACTACAGGTCCTCATCAATTCTCAGGAGATTAGCCAAAAGAACTCTTGACTGTATGAATCCTATAAACACAAAAGTCAGAAGATAATAGAATACACAGTAGTGAAACAAACAAACAAACAAAAAGAACCACCTCAAATATGACTAGAAGAATAGTGTGACAGAGAGGTGTGTGTGGGGGCTGTCAGACCTCCTTTTCATCTCCATGCTTGCTAAATTACCCTAGAGTATCCTGTGGCATTAGCTTGGAGAGCCCCACACAGCCCCCAGGACCTTTTGAATCAGCCTGGCTTTCTTAAGGAGCAAACCATTAGATATTTGCCAGATTAACGTACCCTTTCTTTCCATCCCATCCTAAATCTACCACCCAATTTTGTTCTTATTTGGAAATTATAGAATGTGAAGATTAAAGAAGGAAAAGCAAAAGGAAATCAACCTCAGGGATGATAGAAATCCATCCATAAGGATTAATTTGTGTGGGCACGTGTGTGTGTGTGTGTGTGTGTGTGTGTGTGAGAGAGAGAGAGAGAGATAGAGAGAGAGAGAGAGAGAGACAGAGAGAGAGACAGAGAGACACATAGTGACAAGCAGGTGAGTCTTGAGCTAATATGGAGAGCTGACGTCTTCTTACCTGGTTAAGGTCCGCCGGGAATCAAACTCTAAAGGTGTGGATGATGTAGACCCTGAGGGTGCTGGAGGTTGTAAAGCAGAGAATCTGTTTAAGCTGGAAGCACTTGACCGTAAGGGATCTATAGGTGTTGAGGATTGAGAAAAAAATACAAATCCCATGACTAAAATGCAGCTTCTAATTCATCTGCCTCCCTGGGGTGGAGCTTGAGACTAGACACTTCTAACAAGTCTAACAAGGTGATGCCAATCTCCTGGTCCACAGACCATATTCTGAGAAGCAGACTGTTAGAATTTGTGTAAAAAAATTAAAAATCTGTGCTCATTACCACAATTTGTTCTTGCTTCTTTAAAAACATAATTAAATTATCCTTTGGGGATGGGAGTGATAAACAGAAAGGATGGAGGCAAGCAAAAACAAAACAAAATATAGTTGATCCTTGAACAACACAAATTTGAACTGTGTAGGTCCACTTAAATATGGATTTTAAAATAAATACCTGTACTGCTTTTGATCCACAGCTGGGAGTCTGCAGATGCTGAGGGCTGACTGTATGCATTGACCTGCACCATTCTATACAAGGAACTTGAGCATCCAGGAGTTTGGTATCTGCAGGGGGGCCCTGGAACCAATACCCCATGGATACCAAGGCACAACTTATGTTTTTGGGGAATCAAAATTATACATGGATTTTTGACTGCATGGGGTGGAGGCAAGAAAAAAAAGTAGAAGTAATTTTTAAATAGCCAATATCACACACTTTATTCATTTTAAGAGAGAATCTTCCTATTTCCCTATTTAGTCTTCTTTTAGACAATTCTAACCAGCAGGACAAGCAGTTTCTCACCCATGGCAAATCAGGAGCAGAAAATTAATTAAAAGGGAGAGAAGATGTAGAAGTGTGACAAATTCCTTTCATGGTTAGACCAGCTGAATTTTCTCATCAATTGTGGGCTGTAACATAAGAGATATCCTTAACCCCAAATTGCTGAAGGATCAACTATATTTCACTTAAAAAAGGTAAGTAATAGAAATATTATGATCTCATTTATGTAAAATTATGTGTGTACGTTTAAATGAATAATAATTTTTTTTATTTAAAGAAAAAACGGTCAAAATTACTTAGTAAAAGGGAAATACAGAAAGAAGGTTAACAATAAAGTTTTTATTTTTCCACAGGGTTTCTTCAGCTTTTAAGATGTGTTTGTAAAGGTCACATCCCAAGGTGAAATTTTTCAAAATATGACTTTTGGTAAAAGATTTTGAAAACAATTTCAATCTAATTATTTTTACAACAAGCTAAAATTAAATGCTCTGGCTATTAACATTCTTTTTCTCAGCAAAAATGAATTTGACTTTTAAATTACTGGAGTCCCAGTAATTTCTGTAATTATGTTGAACTAGGGGCCTGGTGCACGAATTCATGCACAGGTGGGGCCCCTTGGCCTGGCTGGTGATCAGGGCCGTGGGAGGTTGGCCGTGGGAGCACACTGATCACCAGGGGGCAGCTCCTGCATTGAGCGTCTGCCCCCTAGTGGTCAGTGCGTGTCATAGTGACTGGTTGACCAGTTGTTCGGTCGCTTAGGCTTTTATATAGATTTGTGAATAACAAAGGAATCTAAGAGATTAAAGTCTTAAAATAGCCGATTTAAAAAAAAATACCTAAGGAACACTTTTGAAGAGGAAGTCATGTTAGCCCGGGTCACCAGTGAGTTTGCGCAGGATTTGTTTATAGATCCTTTCCTAAAGTCTTCATTAAATGATGTGGGGATGTGCTGTAAGGCGAATGCTAAAGGACCACAGGCTCCTGAGAAGGGGCTCTCTGTGCTTACCAGTCTCGCTTGCCTTTGCTCCACCGCTGCTGCCTTTTCCCCAACTGCCCAGTTGTGCTTTAGGTACCAGCTGAATTTTCTCATCAATTGTGGGCTGTAACATAAGTGAGAAGAGTCAATTCTAGAAGAACGCTTTTTCTTTTAATTTTCAGTGCAGTAAAACCAATTTTAGCAACAAAATTTTGCTTGGAATGCTGATTTAAGAAACATAAATTGGAGCTGTTCACATTAAAGTGGGATTCCTGTGGCCACTGAAGCACTTCCTTGGAATCCAGCTTCCAGAAAACACAATTTGAAACCACTGGTCTGTCTGGAGAAAGTATTCAAGTCCTCTAAGATGGTGTGCCAGTTTGCTAAATGTAAGCAGTTTCTAATGGTTCCTCTTATATAACAACACCCATTGATTTAAAAAATAAAAAAGGAATACACAAATACCACTAAATTAACTCATTAATCTCTTCATGATTGTGAGAAAACAGGTCAAAAGACAAAACAATTTCACATTTTAGCACAGCCTAATATAGCCTGGGGCTAAGGATGGAGAGGTGGAATGGAGTATTCATAAAGGGGGCTAGAGAAACAAGAACAGAATGTTAGATAGGGAGTTAAGGTCTCTTATCTTCCAGGTTTAACCCTCCATGCACATTTTTAGTGCAAGTGAATAGAACTACAATGTAACACAAAGACTGTAATGCAGCTCTTTTTAGTAAAGGTATTACTATGTTCTGACAGTGCTATCTTGCTATATGACATGCTTTCACATAAATCCCTCCTAGTTAACAATGAATTTGTTTAATGGTTTTGACTTTTTCCTAGGATATACTCAAATAGAGTATATTATGACTATCTGAATATACACAAAATTGGTTAAAAAGCAATTGATATATTTTTCAAAATATTAAGGAAATAATGTTGTAGGTTTAATATTAGCGCTATTCTTTTTTAGAGTGTCCATTCACAGAAACAACAGTTAAAAACAGACAAATACTGATAACATTTACAAAGATACTTGGGCTAATGTTGGGAAAATTCTTTAAACATAAGATCTTGGTTAATACCCTCTCTTGCTGGAAATGAAAGTGGATGGGAATCAAGTTGTATTCAGCAATGGAATTCCTGATCTAAGACATAAACAACTAGAAGAAGTACCAGAATCTTTGAGAATAGGATCCTAGCTAATTAACATCAAGAGAGATCCAGAGAGGTAATGTTCTATCCTGAAGCAATGATTTGACAAAACCATAAAGGTGCAAAGACATATTCCATCTTCTTCCAATTTTACCAAAGTCTATGTTCTTTTTGTCAGTTATCTTCTTTCATTTGATGTTTTCACATTAACTTTAGATTGTCTTTAGCATCCTACTGGCAGGCTGCCAATTTTCAGAACAAGGAGTATATTATAACTAAGGATCAAACTAGACTTGCAAATAATTTGCCAAGCCCACTGAGCTGTAGAAGTTTCCACTTTTACAAAATGTAATTCTGCTTTCTCTATGTTCTTCACCCTACTTACAGTGATCAACTTCTGCTGAAAACATCTGCTAGGAGAAAATTGCCTCTCACTGCCCATGGAGTCTCAAGAGAGAGGAAGTTAAATTGAGTATATTAAACATTTATCACAGAATGATTTCTAGTAGGTCCTCTGTTATTTCTTTTAGGCCTTGAATATAGCAAACCATTAAGTCCTCTTATGATTAGACTTAAACAGCTATTTTTTCCCCTGAGCTAAGGATACACTGTAGTAAACCCTCATAGAAATAAAAAGATGCTAGGACAAGTATGTAAGAATACAATGAGCAATACTGACTTCAGAAAAAAAAATCTCATAAAATCTGCATTATGGCTATTTTATATGAGCAAGAAGTAATCTACCCTTGCCTCTCAATCATATTTTGAAGCTGTTGTTGTATTTTATTGTTATTTTTAAATATATGTTTTTATTGACTTTTTAGAGAGGAAGGGAGGAGGATACAGAGATGGAAACATCGATGAGAGAGAATCGTTGATCAGTTACCTCCTGCACACCCCCCACTGGGGATCAAGCCCACAACCAGGCATGTGCCCTAACCAGGAATCCAACCTGGGACCTCTTGGTTCATGGGTCGATGCTCAACCACTGAGCCACATCGGCCAGGCTACTGCTGTTGTGTTTTAAATGTAACACTCACCTTAGTGATTTTCAGGAATTTTGAGGGGTCCAGTACTCGACTATTCTTGGCCCCTTGTACAGTGTTCCACCCGCCTTCATCCACTCTCTGGACACCTGCCGGGAGAAGAGTGAGCCAATCTCTCATCTGTCTTAAGTCGGTTTGACAGTGAAAGAGTGAGCAATAGTGTCAACTCAGCAGCTCCAATCAAAACCATGCAAAACAACAAAAGAAATGGTTAAAGCATTGCTGACAGTCTCTATAACTGCCACACAATATGAAAATATCAAGCAGAAGCACTCTGCTTATATTGGATCTTCGATGAAACATTAATGACCGTGAAATCATGTGATACAAATGAGTAGAGATTAAGTGCCAAGCTAGCCAAGGGAGGGACAAAGCTAGCTTTTACAGAGTTAATGATTGTGTTGATAGAGTTTATGATTAGTACACTTTGGGAGAAATCAGATGGAAATTATTTATTCCAAAGTTTATTTCATTTTAAGGTGTCAAATGACAGTATGCTTCAATCATCCTTCGAAACCTGCTTCTTCAACCTTTCAACTTCTCAGCAGAAAGCCTTGACACCTCTTTCTCACACTTTGTATCCATTTGTTAGCAAATCTTGTTAGTTTAACCATTGCAATATATTCAGCACCTAGCCCCTTCTAACCACTACCAATACTACCAATTTGATTTAAGCCACAAATATTTCCTCAATTAGTACAAAATCTCTTCAATAGCTCCCCTGCTTCTTTACCTGTTTCATCCTGGCAATCAGTGTGACCCTTGTAAAGGACAAACCAGGTCCTGTGGCACTTTTCTGCTCAAGAGACTTCTGCTATCTATCCATTTCACTCAGAGAAAGAAGATTTCTTACAAGTGGCCTACGAGCTCTAAATAATCTGGCCCTCTGACGCTCAGACCCCATCTTCTGCCACTCTACCCCCGATGCCACTTGATCCAGCCCCATTGGCCACCTTGCTGTTCCTTAAAAATGCTGTTTCAGGGCGTTTGTGCTTACTATATTCCCCTTAGCCTAAGACCCTCTTTCCCCATACATAGGATGTTCCAAAAAATGTATACATGCTTTAACAGCCAATAGCTCAATTCTGAAAATAAAATGTATTTTAATAAACACTGCCTTTATACACTGAGTGGCCAGATTATTATGATCTCTGAACGCGTAATAATCTGGCCACTCAGTGTACTTATGTGTAAGGGAAAGCTTGCAAATCTTGATATGTCAAGGGACCAGGAGATAGTGGCCCCCAGCCTCTGGCTAGTAAGTCCTCTGCTTCTTTCTAACTACCCACAATGCAGTTCTCACACATGGAGGGAAAACCTTATTTTAAAATCCCAACTCTGTGTTCAGTCTACACTGAGTGGCCATATTATTATGCATTCAGAGATCATAATAATATGGCCACTCAGTGTATTATTCAGTGTGTGTATACATTTTTGGGGGGACAACCTAGATATACATGACTTAGCTTCCTCACTTGCTCAAAAAATAGCAACTTTAATAGGTTTCCCAACTTCCCTGTTGAAAATTGCAACCTCTACTCACAAAGCCGTGTATTTCTCACTCCCTCTCTCAGCTTAATTTTTTTCTATAGAACAAATTTATCTGACAAATATTTACACTTAAGTATTTGTTTATTGTCTTCCTCCTCCCACCCCCATTAAGGTGTAAACTGCATGAGGGATTGACTTTCTCCTGTTAAGTGAAAGGCACTCAATAAATATTTGTTAAATGAAATAAATGACTGAAAGACCACCAATCTATTAAAAAAACATTTCTCATCCTCATATACTTCTTGGTTTTCTTTGTGCTGTCTGATATTACTGATCATGAGCAGACTTGCTTCTTCCTTGTGGCTATGACACTTATAAACTAGTAGATACTCCTTCTTCTCCACTTGTTTTATCTGTCACTTTTCCAAGAGTTCTTTCCTTCCTTCAGTCACCTATGGATATCCTCCTGGATTAGGCTTTCACCTTTTCCCTCTCAATCTGTTTTGATAATAAGTAAAAGTCATTACCTAAAAGGCATTAGGTTAGGTACTAGGGTAGGAAGGTAAGTGTGGTGTCCCATGAAACTTAAAAGTACTCTTTCTTCCCTGGAGGATTAATCTATCATAACTTCATGATGAGATCTACTGTGTCTGCGATAAATAACCGCTAATGGTTATTGAGTATTCACTAGTGCCAGTTGCTACGCTGAACATGTTAATATGCTACCTCATTTCATCCTCACACAAATTCCTCAGTACTACTAATATTAGATCCATTTTACAAATTAAGTGACGTGTGCTAGGTCACACAGCTAGGATGTTGGATAGCTGAAATTCAAACTAAACAGTTTGGCTCCAGAGTCTATGCTCTCTCCCACTGTATTATCTGACCCAATCACTGGCCTGCTCACTTAACTCACAGTGGACAAATGAGATTCCCATTTGGATGCCCTCTTGTCATCTAAAATTAAGCAGGTTCAAAGAAATATGATAATTTTCCTCTAAAAATGGTTTCCTCTTCCTATGTTCCTCAACTTAGTCCATGGACTTTCTATTTTCCCTTTTATTTCATCTTTCATTTATTTTCCTTTTTATTCCTATTGCTATTAAGTCTCAACTCCTCCCACATAGGATTTCAACAACAGCAAGATTTCTGAGTTCAGTGTACCCCTCTGATTCATCATGTGAAAAGCAAAAAACTAATTTTATTTATATACCTCCAACATGACATTACTCCTTTGCTCAAAAACTTACCATAGCTCCTTAATGTTTATCAAATCAACTCAAAAATTCGTAATCTGGTTCCAGACATTTTTTCATTCGTTCTGAACACTTAAGTTTTTCCCAATCAGGTTTTATTCCTCTTTAAAATATATGTTTAATTTCATAACTAAAATTCTTCCTTCTCTTCCAAATATCTACCATCCTCAAGTAGTGTCCCTTCCTCAGATAAAGATTTCTTCCAGTTTTCTATCTCTCCTCTTCTTTGAACTTTTATGACCTTAATGGAGAATAAATCTCATAATTGGTAATATTTTCCATTTGCTTAACAAATGTTCCCTTTATTAGGTTTGCCTTCCCAGGTAAACTTTAAGTTTTTAGAGGGAAGGAACTATGTCTTCCACACCTTTTATATCTCTCAATACTGAGTATATAGAGGATGCTCAATAAAGTCTTGTTGATTATTGACTTTGAAATAGTCAAAGAAATCATGTTTAGTTCTTGTATTCTCTGCTTTAACTCAATACCCTATCTCCAGATGAAACTTCACTTATCAATTACCACTCTATTCTTTGGGTTATTCTGTCTGATTTCATTTAACATCTAAATATAGAATTCTTAATATTTGTCCCTCAAACTCCTAAGTCCTCTAACGCCCAGTGGACTCTACCCCTCACCTGGTCTTCTCTTCTCTTTGGTCATGAGCTGTTGGACCTTCCTTTGCTCTTCTTGTTCTTCTATTTTAGCCTCTTTGTGAATCTGTTCAATAGTTTTAGGCCCTTGATCTGCTCTTCGAGATACCCAATTACACTATAAAAGGAGAAAATAAGGTTATCAGCCAGATTAACTAAAAAGAAAATTTAAAAAATTCTGAAAATCTATTTTATACTTTTTCACTGCTAGAAAAGTATAAAATACTTATAAAATCTGTTACTTCAGTTTTTCATCTGAATTACAGATAGTACTATGTGCAATTTGGGGATTAGAGCTAAAGAATTAAATTCTTTGCAATCAACTCTGAACTACTGTATACTGAGCCTTCCAATAGCCAATGGATAAAAAGAAAGTGAAAGACTAGCCCAAATGTATTTTTTTTTATTATTTTGTACATTTGCAAAGAGGAGAGAGAAGAGGAATCAAGAAAGGTCAGGATTCTTTCGCCTTGCCTTAATCTGGGATACTGCGACCCAGTTCATATCACACTCCATGGGGGTTCTAAATCGAGGATGACTAGCATTTTTCTTTCATATCATGGTCTGGTAACCTACACAAAGTGCCACACCACTCTGTCCTTTGGTTATCCTGTGAAGGACAAAACAAGCTGTCTCCTTATAATTATACTTCTCTCTTTCCCAGCTGCAATCCCAACATCCTATATAATAAAAGCCCAATATGCAAACTGTCCCCTTGGGTGGTCGTTAAACCGGGAGACCAGGAGTTCGACTGCTCGCTATGACATGCACTGACCACCAGGGGGCGGCGTGGAACATGGTGGGTGTCAGTGACACACAGCTGGCAGTGGGCGGCAGTGGAGGCACTGCTGGCCCTAATGGGCCCCAACGAGAGCAGGACTGTGGCAGGATGGTGGAGCAGGTGAGCGGGCAGCACCAGGCCAAGACGGGTGCGAGTGGGGGCCCAGGTGCTGCCCAGGGCCGCCTAGAGGTCAGCCAGACCCACCCTTTCATGCCAGAAGCTCATGCTTTGATCGTCAGCCAGGCCTATGGACTGCACCCATGCCCGAATTTCGTGCACCGGGCCTCTAGTTTAATATAAGTACAAGTTGTTAAAGGATTGAGTAGAGAAGTTTTTCATATTTACATTTTTATATAGGCTAGAGCAGTGGTCGGCAAACTCATTAGTCAACAGAGCCAAATATCCACAGTACAACGATTGAAATTTCTTTTGAGAGCCACATTTTTTAAACTTAAACTTCTTCTAACGCCACTTCTTCAAAATAGACTCGCCCAGGCCGTGGTATTTTGTGGAAGAGCCACACTCAAGGGGCCAAAGAGCCGCAGTGGTTCGCGAGCCGCAGTTTGCCGACCACAGGGCTAGAGGAAAGGATGGTTTAAATCAGCATTCAAATTCTGATAAACTGGCAGTGGCTTTAGTAATAAGGATTCCGGGCTTAACAAGATAAAGAACCATAACCAATGCTATCTGATTTGGCGGCAGAGCAGGGCAGGAGTAGGACCTATATTCACTTCTGTACTTTATGGTCAGCTGCAGTATCTTCCTTGCAGGAGTTAAAATATGAAGAGACAAAAGGGGTGGTAGTGGTAAAAACTGTTTCTGGTATGAGAAATGAAGAAAATGAAAGCAGCACAACAGGAGGCTATACAGGAAAAACAACAGAGGTGAAAACAACATCTGCTCTGAGCTAGACACCTCACTGAATCTTTACAATACATCTGCACGGGAGGCACAACTCCATGTTAGAGACTTAAAACATAAGGCTTGGGGAAGTTAAATGTACTCATTTTGACGATGAGGCTTCCTCATTATTTAGCATCCTGAGACTAAATTTAATTGACCACAGTTTGAATTCAGAATGGCAGATTTCAAAACTGCAATGTGGTTTGATAATCAGAGTAAAGAGAAGAAAACACATAACAGGCAGGTATATGTGCCTTCAGTCCTTTCACACAGTTCTCCATGAAACTTTGTCAATTCAATTTCTGACTCCAAGAGCAAAAGTATTTAAGTTTTTACACGTGTAAATACGAGGACGCACTCTCCAACCCAACTCCTTAAGAGAGACTGGAGTGGTAGGCTCATTATTTTCTACTTACCAGCCGTAGGTCTATCACATCCTGCAGCATGAATCGAATCCTAGATGAGGTTTTTCTTTCTTTCACAATTTTCTCCATCTGATTAAAATACTGGTCCATACGTGGCTATAAGAGACAAAACCATTAGTATTCTTGTCTGAGGAATTCAAATGTAATTTTACCATGCAGAATTTTTAAATGGCCTAGGAATACAAGTAGAGCCAAAAGGTAATGTGGTAGAATTTTTTTAAATAATTACATATTTTTGGACTTGTAGAATTTTATTTTATTTTTTTAACCATATGGGTTTTATCTTATTTTTTAATATATTTTATTGATTTTTTTACAGAGAGAGGAAGGGAGAGGGATAGAGAGTCAGAAACATCCATGAGAGAGAAACATCAATCAGCCGCCTCCTGCACACACCCCCCATTGGGGATGTGCTCGCAACCAAGGTACATGTCCTTGAACGGAATCAAACCTGGGACCCTTCAGTCCGCAGGCCGATGGTCTATCTACTGAGCCAAAACGGTCAGGGCTGTGGTAGAATTTTTAATTGAGCATATGACACCCAAAATAAAAGCTAAAAATTTCAGGCAGCTGGGCGTGGTCAAACGACTAATTATAGGCCAACCAAACATAAATGGAAATGTCATATTGCAGCTCCCTGGAACCTTAAGAGAGAGGTGGCTATGTCCTTTGCCCCTTCCCCACTGTTTCTGCTGAGAACATAAGGACAAGGGCTACATCTTAGGAATAAACAGACTATTAAGCTGGAGAAACTTGCTGTTCTGATCATCAGCATTTTGAGTTTAAAGAACTCTCCAAAAATCCAAGACCACACTCAGATTTCACTTATTAATTTTACTTGTACATATGAGAAATAAACCTCAATCTTGTATAAACTACTAACATTTGGGGTTTTCTGTCACATCAAGACATAATCCTACCTATGAAATATTTCCGACATTTCTTTGAAGCATTTCTAATTTCCCAACTCCTTATTTGTAGAGCACCATGTTATGTTTTGAATTTCAGTATTTTTACTTATTTCTTATATTATGGTTAGATAGCTGTATCATTAAGTAGATCATGGACTTAAGAAAGCTACTGGGTTTTCTTCATTTCTTTATCACCCTCAATCCTGACCATTAGTAGCTTTTTCCCCTTTATTTCTGCTCATAATTTGCATACACAAGTGACCTGTGAAATAATAATGCAGAAAAAGGACAAGGCACAAATATTCTGAACAACTCATGAATTGACTTTTACATAATTTGGGAGCTCTTCACTTCTGACGTTAATGGAAATGAGGTAAGGGCATGATGGTCAAACACTAACAATGAGAAGGCCAACAGAGAAAAATAACCAGTCTCGACAACTGGGGCACAATGGACCACTTCCTTTGACTGTCTTAGTTCTTTTGTAACAGACATACTCCCTGCTGAATGTTTCCGATTTTGGACTTTACCTTTGCTTTCTCAAAATCCAGATCTTTGCCAATGGTGGTGAGCAGGCGACACAGGCACTCTAGGGATTCTTCATCATGGTTCTTCAGCAGCTTCACCACACAGTCATGCATGATGGCTTCCGTCAGCATTTTGAGTTTAAAGAGTTCTCCAATGAACTTGATGTTACCAATGGATCTCCGCCGGGCTTTGTCCTTAGCTTCTTCTAGTTCATCATGAAGCCTTGTCCTCTCCTCTGGCTGTTGTATAAGGAATAGAATGATGATGAAAACTGTACTGCATAACTGACGCTAAGAATACACTGAAATTCATGGTCCTTACCCTTTCTGGGGTCAGGATAACCTTTGACAATCTGACTGCAACTAAAGTCCTACTCCTTAGAAAAATGAACAATACTTAAAAGTTTACATCCATTTCAGATTTCTGGTACTCGGCAATGTTTCTTAAGATGGTTCTGAATCCCTGACTTAGAAGGTTGAGTAACTCTAACATGCAGTATTAAAAGAAATAAAATTTTCTTCTATACATCAATATAGTTTCTGCACATGAAAAAAAGGCCACAGGCACCTACAGTAAGGAGATGTAGTAGCAAGCGACATAAAATTCTATTTGATAACAATCAAACTGCATAAGCACTTTCTTTCTGTGAAAAGACTTACAGCACTGGCAGCCTCGAGTTCTCTCTGCTTCTTCTCAAAGACATCATCATCTGCTTTATCTTTTTCAAACTCCTTCTGGCAACGGTTCAATAGCAGCTTCCGGAAATTCACTGTGTTCCCAGGCTTGTCTGCCATGGGTACTTTCAGCTGCATCCAGATGGGAAAATGTAAAAGCAGCAAGATTACTTAAATATGTTCAATGATTTTCTCAAAATATCAATTTTATTTATTTGCAAAATAACGCTGACGGGACCACAGGTAAGCATTCTACAAGGAGTATAAATTTAGTGTCAGGCATTTCATGTTTCAATGGTAAGATGTCTTAAATTTTATGCAGAAAAGGTGCACATTCCTTTCATATAAATGCACTCTCTCTTTTATGGCTGGTTGTGCCTTTAGCTGACTTTGAAATCCATGTGAGATGAGTACAAATGTGACCCTGTACTTATCTAGACGTTTTCAGCTCTGTAGGGCTATTACTTTTGTTTTTCTTACTATTACTGTAGGTACTAAGTTTAAAGACACAAATAGAAATGGCATGAATTTCATGGTCAAAGGGAAAAGGTTGTAGATGAGATCCTTATTCTAGGAAATAGCAGAAGGAGGAACACATTTTTGAGATGTCTTTTCCTCAGGGGAATGTCAAGATACTACAATGCTAGTACTTACTTTAACTATCAATATATGATGTTTATTGATTATTTCAATTGACTAAAATATTCTATTTTACAGATGAAATCCCCCTGAGCACCATTTTAAACAGCTATTGCATAACAGGGCAAAATGATTTTTTCTGGCATCACAAAGTGGCTCCCAAAGTTCTGAAATGCACGGTATTTGCCCCAGGTCTAGTGAAAAACAGGATGCATTGTATTTGTACTCACAACAGTTCATGTTATTAACCTGAATGGACTTAAACAGCTGCTGATGCAGGCTGAATGGCTAGAGAAACTTACTGAGACTGGAGACTATGATGCTGTAGTATATCTGTGCTAGAACTGATGGTACATTCTCTAACACAGTCCCTATGACCTATGAGAGACCACTTAACAACTGCCCAGTCTAGTCAACCAATGGACCAAGTGTTTCATTACATTTTAGACAACCACAGAAACGCTAATATGTCCGTATCTCCAAACTCAGGCATACAACTGGAAGCGGCTACAGGTCATTTCATAGTCAGGCCTACTCTATGATCACACAAGAAGGTAGGCATTTAATCAGCCTTCCAGAAAAGAAACACCATTACATGAAGGCAAAAAATTTCCAAAGCAAAAGCCAAAAGACTCTATTTTCTAACATTTTAGGACCCAGAATATACAATGAGACACCAAAGAGAACCAAGAGGCACATTCACGAGTAAGGTGGTACATAATAGAGAACCAACATGATGTTAGGTTCCAGAACAAACTAAAAAGGTTCTAAAAATCAGCAGTTATATCCAATGTGCTACTTTATTTATTTATTTATTATTTTTTAAAAATTATTTTTAATCCTCACCTGAGGATACATTTTCTATTGATTTTAGAGAGAGGGGAAGGAAGAGAGAGAGAAAGAGCAGGAGGAAAAAACATCAATTCCAGCTGTCATGTGACTTTGACCAAGTTACTTAGCTTCATAAACCTGTTACTTTATAAAAATGAGGATAACATCTATCTCTTAGGACAGTTGGAAGGATTAAATGAAATGGTCTAAGTAAAGCAAATAATAGTGGCTGGCACATGGAGTCCAATAAACAAATATATTTAAACAATTGGAGCTGTATTTGACAAAAGTTTATGATTAGAAATTAAGAGTAACCTATATTGTAATATAGATACCAAAGAAAGTATATAACAAAGCTCACAAAGCCAGTGGGGAGAGAACCACAAAAGGCAAGATAAATGAATATCTGCTATTCCCAAATAATGGTCATGGCACATTTCATATGTGTAGGACCTAAAGAGCATATAATTGTGCATAATCTTTTTAGGTATATTCATATGGAAATACTAAAACTGAACAACTGGCAGAATATGCACAGATATGAATGTCTGTATATCTCATAATGGAACACCTAGCTACACAACCCCCTAAAGACTTGTTTTGGAACATGATCTTAATGTCTTCTGGGGATGGTTAACAGTGAAATAGGGAATAGACCAGTGAGAACATATCTTCTTAGAATAGTGATGCATGATAATTTTTTTATAAATACAACAGGATGATGACACTACTAGTATTGTTAGCATGTGTTGTCCATGGGCATTGACTGGTCAGGAGACCCAATGAAACTGGTTAGAAGAGAACTTGAAGAGTGGGTGTCTTACTCTGCTAAAGCTACTTTAACAATACCACAGACTGGTGGCTTAAACAACAGATATTTATTTCTCACAGTTCTGGAGGCTGGAAGTTCAAGATCCTTTGTAGGCAGATTTGGTTCTTGGTGAGAGCCTTCTTCCTGGTTTGCAGACAGGTGCCTTCTCCAGTATCCTCATGTGATGAAAAGGAAGCTCTAGTGTCTTCCTGTTCTTATAAAGGCACTAATCCCATCATGGGGGGACTATATGAACTTTTTGGGGGGACGACACACAAACATTTAGCCTGAAACAGTGGGTAAGGTAGATGCTTGCAAATGTGCCCATGGCTAATAGAAAAAATGAAAGGTGATGTGCAATGGTTAGAAAAAGATCTCTAGACATCTTTAATTTTCATTTAACTATAGTCCATGACTAAAACTAAGATGTTTCAAATGGGTTGTTGGACAGATGGCTTCTCAGGGAGGAAGTCGGGAAATACCTGTATTTTAGTAAGGCTGCTTGGTAAGCTAGATTTGCTGGGGAGCGCCTACCTTTTCACTTTTACTCAGCAGTTACTATCAGTGTGACATTATATTACACTGTAAACTAACAGTGCATCATCTCATATTGTGTTGAGACCCATCCACATACTGGTCAGCCAGCCATCTTGAATATGAGTGTTGTCTGCAACGGGTAGTCATTTTCTTTAAGCAACAAGACCTGTGCTCCTGATATAGTGTTGAGGGATACTTCTTATCCCTAAAAGGATAACTCCCAGAGAATCATCAAGAGCTGTCAGCTGTGTGTTAATTATGGCAATCAAATAGGAGAGTAGAAAACAGAAAGCCACGCTTGGACTTGCTTAGCATGACTAAGACTTTCAGTGCTATCTCAGTACATAAAGATGCTAATGGTAACACTGGGGCTCAGTAGCATGTTCTGGTCTGAGGTAAAGTATTTGGAGTGACTAATATAATATAAACCAGTGGCATATCCATGCTAAATCTAGAATGTGATATAAACAGGAATAAATCAATTGCCCAATATAACTCATGGGTCCATGGTGACATACTATCCTCCACCAGTGGTTATGTCCTGACCTTAGCAAATCACCTGCTAAAACTGAACATAACATATTCCATATGTGCTACGAACACATATAGCAAAATATATCTCTACTAGATACCTCTGAAGTAGTATAGTGGTACATAGTACTGAGGGATGCTCACAAGATTCAAAAAGGCGTGGGCTAATTATGAAAGGCTAGGCTGTTTCTCAGCAATCTTTTCTTCAAAGCATTCTTCATTTTACATCAAGCGAGTTGCACATCCCTTCTCCTCCAGCTGACTCCAGCCACTTGCTGTTGCCCAAAGCCAGTGCTTCATGTCTGTAATTCCAGGCTTTATTTCTGATGAGATCTAATTTGTCTTCTTTGTTCTTCGTGTCTCTTGCTATGCTCAGTCTTGCCACTCTTTTCACATCTTGTGTTAAAACATGTAAAAAGTGGCAACATTATCTGGCATAATAGGACATAGAATGCTCAAAAATCTACCTTGAGTGCCATTCTTTATAGCTGAAGTATGCATGCCTGACACAGCAGAGATAAAATGTAACAAAATTATAGTCTTAGGGAATAAAATCAACTCAAACTGTTAGTTTTTCTTTCATTTGTGCATTTACCCACGCACAACATGTCTGAGGGTCTATTATGTGCCAGAAACCATTCCAGGCACTAAGAATTTAGCAGCGAGAAAAAAAAAAATTCCCTACGCCTAGGAGCTTACATTCTAATGGGTTCTGAGATGGGGATTTTAATTTAAATTACGATTAAAACAAAGCACAGCAATTTAATGTTACCAATACTCCAATTAAACTTTTATTTAAGTACAGATTTAGATACAGGACATTTTTCTTGTCCATCTTCTCCATTTGCCCCTGGATTCAGACGTCCTCCTAAGAGGAGTACTGAATTCTGATTAAATGCTTTACAATTTGTGAGGGTCTTGCAGGTCTCTTCAGTCATTCCTAGTTTGACTAGTAGAAGGAGCAGTAGTACATCCAGAGCCATGGTTTACTCTCTTATGATGCCCTGAAGCCTATGTGCCAGAGGTTTCACTTAGCGCGTGGTAGAGGCAGGTAGCTGTGTATATGTATAAATGTGTCTGTGTGCGTAACTATGGAGTTTACAGAGCAACTTGGGGAAGGGAACACTATTATACCAGTTTACTTGTAAATCTAAAGAATTCCTTTCTTAAAAGCCTACTCTTTAAGAAGTGATGGAAAACGGACACAATAGGAGTATATTCTTAAGTCCTCACCTAGATAATCACTGCAAAGTTTTAAATGGAGGTGTGTGATCCACAGGAATGATGTAGAGGCAGAAAAAAAAGGTTTAAAAACTGCTTTAAACAATGAGAACAAGCATTCTCCTAATTCTTAAAAATCTCAACATTCTAAGCCAGGGTTCCCCAACCTCGACACTACTGATATTCTGGGTTGGATGATTCATTGTCATGGGGGACTGTCACATGCACTAAGAGGATGTTTAGAAGCATCCTGGGCCTTTACCCACTAAGATGCCAGTAAGCATAACCAAAAATGTCTCTAGACATTGGCCAATGTCCCCTGGAGAACAAAACCACCCCTGGTTGAGAACCACTGATCTAGGACATTGTTTAAGCTAAGGTTCTAGTACTTAATGTTCAAAACTTCTATAAATATTAAATCCCTATTTAGGCAATTTGGTAAATTTCAGAGAAAGTTGTGAAATAGGAATAATAGAATGGTTGTAAGGATTAAATAAGTTACAAGTACTATTCCTTACTCTTACTATTACCACTGCTACTACTCATGATCATAATATATGACTAACTAGATTCCATTACTTCAAATGACCAACACTGACAGTCCATGGCAAGTGGCATAGGTCTATAAATTTTACAACTATGAATCAGGCCAAAGGCCTCGCGATGTAACCCGTGGGTTTCTCAGTACAACACATTGATAATGACAGGAAGACACTGAAATAACTTAATGAACACAATTGGTAGGAAAAGAGCACCTCTGCCAGGTAATAGCTTAATTTTTTATTCTACTATCTTCAATTTCTCTCAGTTCACTGGTAGGTATCATTTCTTAAACTAGTAATGATCTTAAAAACAAAACAAAACAGAACACCCCCCAAACAGTGCCTGTGGTCTATAGCAGAGATCGCCAACCTTTCGGATCTCGGACCACCGGTTGGCGACCGCTGCTCCAAAGGTTCCCTTAAACCAGCGGTCGCCAACCTTTCGGGCCTCACGGACCTTGGTGACCGCTGATCTATAGTAATACACATATCATCCACAGTGTTTTGTATCATATAAGACAATGCTGATTTAGGTACTGACAGATGATTTATCCTAAACAAACGACATAAACTTACGATATTGTTAAATACAGTACAGTACTGTAAATGTATTTTTGTTATGATGAACTTTTCTCTAGCTTACTTTATTGTAACAATACAGTGTATAACACAAAACATACAAACTGTTTATGTTATCGGTAAGACTTCTAATCAACAGTAGGCTATCAGTTAAGTTTTTGGGAAGTCAAAAGTTATATGTGGATTTTTGACTAAGTGGTAGCTCAGTGCCTCAATCAAATGCATTGTTCAAGGGTCAACTGTAATCCAAACTCAAGGACTGAAATGATTTGATGTTGAACTCTAGTCCCTCTGAGAAGAGGTACATTTCTGGTTCACCCTTGTTCCAAGTAAATAGTCCTTTAGGATCCCAACCTAAAGTACAGGAGGATTTGTTAGAGCCTCTTCCAACACTCATTTTGGTAGACTTTGGTCACAACTTTTTTCTCCTCAGCCCAATAAATCATGAAAAACAAGATGTTCAATACTTTTAGCTGATTCTTTTAGGGGGAAGTTTTACTAAATGTTTCACTTTTCTTTGGATTTCCACCTTTTCTAGGATCTTAGCCTTAGTAAATCGTCTTCTAGTTATCTGAAGCCTTTAAAATTTGTTTAAATATTGTGACTAGCTTTTCTAATATCCATGGAAAAGTGTTCTGAATTACCTAACTTATCAATAGCAGAAGACATAATACTCATCCCTGTGTACTTACCCTTAATCCTACTTCCATTTCTCTCTTAACTTAAATATGAATTTTAGTGTTTCAAATTTATATACTTTTATTATATATGCATGAACAATAGTTTTATTTTGCATACTATAAAACTTCATTAAATGGTGTCAGGTTATTCAGTACTATTTTTAAGTTTGATCCATGATGATACATGTAGTATTACTTCATTAATTTTAACTACTGTGTGTATAAATATATATTGCTATTTAGATTCACCAACCAAATAAATTGTGGTATGCTGCTATTGTCATACTTAGGCTTATTTCATTTCTTTCTTATTATTCCCTATTAAAACCAATATATAGACATTCTTATATATCACTGCTTGTGCACATCTGGGGAATTTCTCTGGGGTATATACCAAGAAGTGAAATTACTGGGGAAATCCTCCTATAATATAAAAGGCTAATATGCAAATCGACTGAACGGTGGAACGACGGGTCGCTATGATGCGCACTGACCATCAGGGGGCAGACCACCAGCTGCACCCTGGTGGTCAGTGCGCTCCCACAGGGGGAGCGCTGCTCAGCCAGAAGCCGGGCTCATGGCTGGCAAGCACAGTGGCGGTGGCGGAGCCTCTCCCACCTCTGTGGCAGCACTAAGGATGTCCAACTGCCAGCTAAGGCCCACTCCCTGTGGGCCTAAGCTGTCAGTCAGACATCCCCTGAGGGTTCCCGGACTGTGAGAGGGCGCAAGCTGGGCTGAGGGACTCCCCAAGTGCAAGAATTTCGTGCGCTGGGCCTCTAGTAGTATATAAACATCTTTGATATTACTGTCCAATTTACTCTCCAAAGTGACAAGTGCCTGTATTTATCTTCATCAACACTTTGGTTATTTCCTTAATAATGAATAACAATGAGTATCTTAAGTTTATCGGCCAATGGATTTTCATTTCTATGAATTGCCCATTTTTAAATTGAGCTGTTTGTTTTCTTTTCCTCCTTAATTTTTGTTACTACATGTATTCCAAATAGATAATCCCAACCTATGGCGTCACCTTTTATTTACGATATCATTTGCTATACCAAGAATTTGAATTTTAATATTCAAATTTGATATGTTTTCCCTTTATTATCTTGAATATTGCTGGAGGAATTTTTTTCCTCTCAAAGTTCATGAAGCTAGTCTTCTCAATTTCTTCCTAAAAGATTAGCTGTTGATACTTAGATTTTCATTACTCCTGTGATTGTTTTTTTTTTTTTTTTTTTTTAGTGAGTACTAGAACCCACTGCTATCCTTTTATTTCAGGCCCTCAGTATGTCAAAAGTACATTAGCTCCGCTAGTTACCTTTAAGATACGGAAGTAGGACAATAGGGACAGTAGTTCTCTTGAAGAGGGAAAGGTATAGTTCTATATTTATTGACCAGGGTGGGAGGCATATTCACTTTGCTGACATTCACTGAACTGTACACTAATGATCTGCACACTTTTCTGTATGCCTGCTATAGTGGTGTGCTACAGCTGGCTCATACTAGTGCATGAGACAAACTGTTAAATAGGAATTCTGTGATTTAATTGTCAATAGCTTAAAATCAGTCATGAAGAGAATATTTACATCATTAAATTTGACAAAAGCTACAAAGAAGACATTTTTCTTTTCCCAAGCAGCGTGTATGTCTATTAAACTTTAAAAACAAAGACTTTAAAAACATATATCCTTTGCCCAGCCAGCATGGCTCAGTGGTTGAGCATCAACTTATGAACCAGAAGGTCACGGTTGGATTCCTGGTCAGGACACACACCCAGGCTATGGGCTTGATCCCTGGTGGGGGGGGTGTCTGAGAAGGCTGAATAGTGATTCTCTCTCATCATTGATGTTTCTCTCTCTCTCTCCCCCTTCCTCTCTGAAAATAATAAAAAACATATTAAAAACAACAACCAACAACAAAAAACATATATCCTTTGGTGTATGGGGAAATTTAAACTCCAGTATATAAGATTAAATATACTTAGATGGTTATTGCAGCACTGGTTATGGTTACAAAAAAACCCCAAAACCAAACTCTAGAAACAGCATAATGGAAGGAAGGTGGAAGGTGAGAGGAGAAAACAATTGTTGGAAAATTTATGGTATATACATATTATAAAATATTATGCAACTACAAAAAAGTCTGAGTAAAATCTATCTGTCAAGACCTAGGGAGATGCCCAAAAGATATTAAGAAAGCAAACTGAAAAACAATGTATATAATTCAACTAAAACAAAATAAACCCTCTTTATACATATGTGTATGTTTTTATATGATTTTTTAAAATCCCCACTTGAGGATATGTGTTTTTAAAAACTGGTTTTAGGGGGTGGAGGAGAGAGAAACTTCAATCAACTGATGACTGGAAACTGAACCTTTTTGGTGCACAGGATGATGCTCCAACCAACTGAGGTACCCAGCAGGGCTTTATATGATTTTATAATTGTAAAGAAAACTGTGGAAGCATATATTTACATTGATCGTCTTGGAGGGAAGGGAGGCTTACCTGAGCTAGGAACTTTACATATACAATCTCATTTTAGTTTTTTCATTATATGAATTAACCTTATTTTATGGATTAAAAATGAGGCTTAAAGAAATTATGCAACAATTCTAAAGTTATAAATTAGCAAATGGCAGAGTAGAAATTAAAATTTTAAAGTTAAAATTTTAAACCTAGAACTGTGAGACTCCAAAACAGTGTTTGTAATCATTAGGTCATGCTTGCTGCCTCAAACTTGAACCTGCCTGGAATACGCTGTTCTTTCTCTATACTTGAACTACCCATCATCCCAGGCCCAAATCAAACCTACTTGCTTCATAAAAGTCTGTCACTCTCCCATCCAGATAGTGATTTCTTTTTCTCCAATTTGATCTTGCAGTCTAAATCATCGATTTTCAAGCTGTGTGCCACTAGAATTTTTAAAACATGCAATACCTGACGATTTGGTAAACCTCTTTTCCCTTAGATTGCCATATAATATAATGACAACGGCCAACACAAAAATAGCCATACAATGTGAATAAATCAAAATTATACCTATTTTTGTCAGATTGGCAAACACTATTATGCATTTTTTGGTGTGCCACGGAATTTTAGTAATTGGTTTATGTGTGCCATGAGATGAAAAAGGTTGAAAATCGCTGGTCTAAACCATCCATTTAGGCATTAATATACTGCAATATCATAGAATACCTTGCAAGTGATTTTTTTTCTTGTTAATGCTGTCTGTTTTTTCCATATGGATTTTGAGTTTCTCTAAGACAGAAAATGCAACTTTTCAAAGTACCAACAGACTTACCTACCTTTGACACAGGTACTTAAAAATACTGGTAGGATGACAGAATTTTGCACTTTCACAGCAAGGCATGATGACAATGAGTTGTGATAATTAAGAAAAAAAAAAAAAACTCGAATGTTAAAGGACAAACATTTCTGACACAAGTACCTTGGTAACAGAGAAAACACAGACGGTACATGGCAGATTTATGACCGCAGAATTGAGGACAATGAACACTAACCAGAAGCTCTTTGGTCTCCCATTTTGTCTTGCCCTAGATTTGACAGGCTGTGAAGATTAAATGGCTGTGAACAATGTAAAGAGAAAGAAATCTAATAGTTTCTGAGAGATGAAATGATCAGTTTTGAACCATTTATGACTACAGTTATCCTATCATTTTCACTGAGGCTAGAATTAGAACCAACAATTTTTTCAATTTTGAATTTAAATAAATGTGAATGAAAGCATTTGCTGTATTTCTATAAAATGATACCCCAGGAAAAATTGCTTGCTCATAACTAGAATTTCACATTACTAATTTAAACCATAATCAATCTTCCTCATATTGGATGGGACCATATGTGTCTATATCAGTCTAGTCTCCATAACCCCTCCAGAGGTGAGTATACATTTTATTAAAGATTCTTTTTATACAATTGGATATTATAGCAGTAAGTGCTAAAAATATATTCTCCCCTTTACGTTGCCCCAATAACACTTCTGGGAAGAATGTGTAGTGAGGGGAGAATATACCTCTTGAAGGTTTCTGGTTTTACTCCTTCCTCTCTTCTTACCGTTACTAGACATCGACACATGTTTGCGTAAGCCACAGAGAAGCTGGGTTCATCAATAGCCTTCTCAAAGACCAGGTCAATGACTCCTTTCAGCCGCTCCTCTGTGTCAACAGTAAGTCCTGACACCTGCTTCATCAGTTGGTTGAACATCTGTGGTGTCAATTTATTTAAGATACTTCGAACTTTTCTAAAAAGTTCCTAGAAGGATCACACACAGAAAAAGAGCATTATAGTAACTGTGACAATATGATGCTATCTGTAAGAATTAATATTGTTTATAATATATAAGTTCAACTTCCCAAATTATTGACAAGGATTGTGCAAGCATTGTAAAAATTAAATCCACCTATTTTAATAAACAGTAAAAAATTGTATAGCACATCATTTTCACTACTGATGAGAATTCTAGGAACTAATATGGTACATTCACATTTCACTGGTGTGAGTATCATCTGGTACATTTCTAGGGGCAATTTGTCAATGTGTGCTGAAAGTTTAAAAACTGTGATACAAGTAATTATACTTTTAGCAATCCATTCATTTTTAAAGATAGGTTAAAAAAAGATTTTAGCCAAAATAATTTCTGTTAATACCCTGTATAGTAAGTAAAAAATGTCCTAAAATAGGGATTTGTCTAAATTATGGTATAATATAAATTAATAGTAGCCCTGTGCACGAATCCATGCACCAGTAGCTCTCTGCAGGGCCTGGAACTCCACGCCTGCTGCCCAGAGGCTCTACGCGGCCCAGAGGTCCATCTGCTCCCCGGCCCGGCTAGAGGCCCATCCGCGGCCGGGCACAGAATGCTTGCCTCGTCACCACGGCGACAAAGCAAGCATTCCACCAGGCCACTCCCGCTGCCCACTCTCAGCGGCCGCTCCCCTGGGACTGGGGGACTCTGGCAGGGCTGAGAGGACTGAGCGCCTCCATCTTGTGGCTATGGGCGCCGCCATCTTTGTGATGAAGTGATGGTTAATTTGCATATTACCCTTTTATTAGATAGGATAGTATAGAATACTAGGGTGGAGACTTTTAAAATGATGTTGTAGAAACTCTCATCAAATTAAAAATAGAAGAGAACTTCCTTAACTAGAAAAAAGGGCATCTATAACCTTACTTAATGGTGAAAAAAATGAATGCTTTCCCACTAACATTGAGAACAAGACAAAAATGTCCATTCTCATAATTCCTATTCAAAGTCATACTGGAAGTCCTAGATGGTGCAACAAAGAAAAGAAAGAGAACTATAACCCACACAAATTGTAAAGGAAGAAGTAAAACTCTCCCTTCACAATTGGTATGATTGTCTACATAATCACAAGGAATCTATCTACAAAAAGAGATATTAGAATTAATGAGTCTAGGAAGGTTGTAGAATACAAGTCAATACATAAATATCAATTATATTTCTATATATTAGCAACAAACTAGAAATTACATTTTTAAAAAGCACCATTTATAACAGCATCAAATACCATTAAAAATTTAACTAATAATCTAACAAAATATCCATAGAAACTGTATGATGAAAACTAGAGATCGCTGATGAAAGAAACCAAAAAGGACATAAATACAGTGGAACCACAGTTCCCGAACTTAATTCATTCTGGAAGGCTGTTTGAGAAGCAATTTGTTAGAAAACTAATCTTTTCCCCCTATTACAAATAATGCAAATTGAATTAATCCTTTCCAGACCCCCAAATGATTCCTTCTTATATACAACACATATCTTATATACAACTCATATCTCATATACAGTACGTCTAATGTACTGTTTCAACACTTCTTTCTTAAATGTATTGAACTATTCCCTTCTAGCCTTAAATGAATCACTTTTAGCATTTGGTCCAGGAATGTCTTTCAGGTCAGCATGTACCATCTTTGCTTGTTCATACATCACTGTCTCAGAAATGGCTGTTACTGGCTAATTGCTTTTCGTTTATTCAAATCAAAAACCGATTTTCTATCTCTTCAATTGTCGGCGGTCATTTTTTATTTCACTCCCTTGGCCAATTTTGATGGCCTTTTTATGTTTTAAAATTTGCTAAGTGTTGATTGTTGATATTGCCAACAACAAAAGCATTCTCTCCTTTGTTGCCTGAGAGATGCTTTTTGTCATGCTGAGGTATCAGCTTGAAAGGGTAGTCTGTTTGAAAACTGAAGTTTGGTTTGACAACCAAGAGATTTTTTCTGTGAACAACTTAGTCCAGAACTGAACTGTTTGAGATAGGAGATTTCGAGAAATGAAGATTGGCTGTAATTGGAGATCTATTCATGTATATTAGATCATGTTCATGTAGATTAGAAGATTCACTATAGTTGTCAGTTTTCTCCAAAGTAACTTACAGATTTAACACAATCAGTTTGAAATTCCTAGTAGAGTTGTTCTATGTTGTTGTTTTTGTAGAAATCAAGAAGCTGATGACAATTTATATGGAAAGACAAAAATAAGGAGAATACCCTAAATAATTTGGAAAAATATAAAGTTCGAGGATTCAGACAACCTGATTTCTATACTTAGTACATAAACCTATTATGCAAAGACAGTATAGTATTGGCCAGAGCACAGACACAAAGATCACTGGAACAGAATGAAAAGTCTAGAAATAGATTGATACACATATAATGAATTGATTTAATTTTCAACAAAGGTGCAAAGGAAATTCAATGGAGAACAAATAGTCTTTTCAAAACAAATGGTACTGCAATAATATAGTGGTAGGAATGGAAGAGTTTTCTGAAAGTGGGGGCAATAATAAAACCACTGTTTTAACAAAAAAGAAACAGAATAACAATTAGCAGAGACATCAGTTTAACATGGGGTATACCTATGCCAAGAAGAAGAACAAAAATGCTACAAAAGAGAGGGAATGAAGCAAAGATGCTCCTTATTTAGAAAACTAGAGGCCCAATGCACGAAATTTGTGCATGGGTAGGGTCCCTAGGCCTGGCCGGCGATCAGTGCCTACCTGCGGGGCAACCAGTGGGGTGATGCGGGGCGGGGTGGGGGGGAGGGCACTTGCCTTGGCTGGCCTGGGGCCTGCGGGCAGCTCCTGCCTTGAGCATCTTCCCCCGGTGGTCAGTATGCGTCTTAGCGACCGTAGTTCTGCCATTCAGTTGATTTGCTTATTAGGCTTTTATTATATAGGATGTGTCAAGAAAAATAAGGCTGTATTGGCCTTAAAAAAGAAGTCTTTATTCTCTAATGAATTTACTTATTCACTAAAGAAAACTAATTAATGATAACTATGCTAATGTTTCTGAAATAAAAATTAATAATGGGGAGAACTCTGTTAACAGAGTAAAGGGAGGCAGATTACAAGTCACAACAAATGAACTATTCAGTAATCACAACACTGGGCAACACCTCTCAAAACTTCATTTTTCCTCATTTGAAAAAAAGAGACAATATATATTCCCTCCTTCATCAGTTTGAAGAATCAAATGAAGTAAGACAGTAATACGAGTGCCTTAAATACTAAAACAAGACATCTTCAATACTAAAGATCCAGCAGGAATTTTACCTATCTTTTATAAGTGATGTAGGCTCCTTATCATTAAGCATTTCACAAGGGAACTTCAGGGAGGGATGTAGAAGGTATTTAAAAAAAACTGTTGAGAAGAAATGGAGGGGAGGTTAGGTAGTTGATGTCAGTGAATCTGAAAAAGGATGCATGTACTTAAGAGACAAATGTCTGGAACAATCACTGCAGAGATGAACAGAGGCAAGAAGCCAAATAGGGATGGCTGCATGGCTTTGTGATGAATCAGTTCATCTTAGCCCTCACTTTCTCTGAACTACTTTGTTGATTAGTTTATTTGATTAACCAGTATTTACTGAGTACCTACTGCGTATGAGGTTCTCTGTTGGTGTTGAATCAAAATCACGATTTATAAGGCACATTTCTGATCCCACGAACATCATTACACTAAGTACCTAGGTGAGCTCCAGGAACTATGCTCAGTTCTCTATATTACTTCATTTAATCGTCACAACGGCCCTATCAGGGAGGCACTGTTGTTATCTCCATTTCACAAAGTGAAATTAAGACTAGCCTAACAGAACTCGCTTCTGTCTCCAAAGGGCTTTTGACTGCTATACTAGACTGCTGGTGATGAGAGGAAAGGTATATAAGGAATCAAGACACCAAAGAGTTGCTATGGGATGCCTGGATCGGGTACAAGTGTAAAGTTCAAAACTCTAGTTTTGGTACCTAGAAGTAAAAACATCCAAAGGAGATAGTAGAGGTAGCCCAGGGATAGAAACTTGCATTGTGCATCCAGCAAAAGATGGACCAGACTTTATATTATTTGACATACAAAAAAATTTGTGTGGATTACAGGAATTCTTCAATTTACTCTAAGGAGTTCTCATGACAAGATATGCACAGAAAAATACAAATAATTCAATTTTATTCCAAAAGACTTTAAAACAAGATGGGTTTCTTAATATTAACTTATTAGAAATGAAGGTCTGACAAGGAGATATAAAACAATTTATTAACAAGATAGACTCGTACAGAGTAAACACCAAGAATCTAAAAACACATTTTTAATAAAAGCAAATATTGATCTAGGCCTGAATGATAGAATCATATGATTGATGAGCCCTTGAGATATAGTGTCTGTTTTGAAAAGCACACACAAAGCAATTTCAAGAGAAAATGGTTGTATCCAAAAGGCTTTTAGAATAATGCTTACCTTATAATAGGATAAATTTATAAAAAAATCTTAAACTAAGATCTCTAAATATATTAATAGGGCAAGATGACAAGCTAAAACAATATTATTCTAATTCCAAAACCATGGTAGAATGTGCTTCTGTTCTCACCTGGGTTTTAATGTTCTCAGGATCCTCAGCTTGGCTGTCTCGTTTTTGACTGGGCTTCCAGGCGTTCTCTGCCTTTTTCAGGTGCACGTCTTCTTTCACAGGGACTGTTATGATCTTCCTGGGCTCTCTTCTCTGGCCAGGTTGAGATCTCCGTGTTCCAACATTCAATAACTAGGATAAGAATATTCTTTATTATATCTATACAGAGTACTTACAATTTACTGTCTCTGCTGTGCTGCTCAGGTCAAGCCTGCTGATCAAACCAAACACTTCTAGATGCAAAGGTGAGTATTAGGCACTCGATTTAGATGTGATCTTTTTCTTGGGGGAGTGGGGGTAGGGAGAGGAGGGCTTACAACAGCATCAATGTGATGTTCTCCACCACTACAATTTTAGATCCTGAAGTCCTAAATGAAATAAAGTGAAGTAAAATTATATTTGATAAAGCTGTTGTTCCTCACCAAAAAAGACTACCCTTAACTGAAGCTCTATTTTTTATTAGTTGTGACTTGGAACTGGTCACTTTGAATAACTAAAAAATTCACATGTAGATATAATCAGTTACAAATCTGCTTCAAAAACTGGGTTTCTAAACTTCCAGTGTGAAATGCAAATACAACCTTATCATGAAATTCTCTATAGCAAAGACACCCAACTTCACTGCATATGTTAATGGATCCCCTTTAAATTTGCTGGGCCAGAATTACTAAAGTAAGTCTTTCTTATATCATTAATAAGATCAAACTAAAATTGCTCCCTGAAAAAAATGTTTCCCTCTCTTTGTTCCTGCTAGAGTCCCACTGTACTCATTCTGTTAAAACCAATATATGCTGACATATGTAATACTTTCAACAATAAAGATTTAAAATAAATATATATATATATACATATATATGCGCATATATATATGCTGGCATGTCATACTGGTCATTAAGAATTGTTACTGCAAGATAATGAAGTAGGTTAAAAGTTGCATTCTGTGTATTAAAATATTCACAATAGTTGCTACATCAAATGCTTGGAAATAATTTTGCAACATTAAATATTTGGGTTGATAGTAACCTATGCTCCTACCAGATCTATTGTACAATGAGAGCCTTTACATTTTCTAATATAGCATTCTCTAAGTGCTGAGTAAATATTGCCATTAGATTTCAAGAGGGAAGAAAAAAAGCTTCACATAGCACGTGTAGATAAGAATCATATCTCACTTAATACCTCAATACTGCCCTTTTGAATTCATATAAAGCTTTAAGAAAGTAAGTAGGAACTTAAATGTCATGCTTTCTATAAAAAGACAGTTTCTGAGAGGCATGGTCTGAGGCCTAAACTGAGAAGCTTAAAGTCCTTTACACATTCACTCATTCTCAGAATTACTCTTATATTTCACCATAAGGGCACATGTCTGGATTGTGGGTTCGATCCCCAGTGTGGGGCATGCGGGAGGCAACCGAACAATGATTCTCTCTCATCAATGATGTTTCTATCTCTTGCTCCCTCTCTGAAAAAAAAAAAAAAAAAAAAAAAGTATCAGGATGAAAAGTTAGAATTTCTAGGCAATATACGCTAATTTGTCAAATATATCCAGCCAAGAACGCAGTACTAATGATATGATCTCAAACTATTTGGTAAACATTAAAAAAAACAAAGGTCGGATAAACCCAGAGGCAACAGGCGTGGTATAATGAAAGATAACTAAAGAAGATCTTCAGATTAAAAAAATTACCGACAGGAAACGGTTGCTAAACCAGATAGTACTACTATAACAATTATTTATTATGGGAACTTTGATCTGATAGCCCAGACAAAATAGTTCTATTAAGAAAATGCAGTAAGCCAAATAATGTATGGTTTTTATAATTTAGGTTATATTCTAGTGTTAATCCACTAGGGTTAATCTCTTTTTCAATGCTTGGATAAAGTTCAAATATACTATCACATTACAAGACATTTAATTTAATCCATGCATTTACTCATAAAAATTTGTTAAGGACAAGGTCTGCTGGGTGTAATGAAATGTTATTATATAAAAATCATGAAAGAGCATGATTTAGAGATACAATTTTAATCATGTTTAGATAAAGTCAGAAACTGTCCATTTCCAAAAAATACTGTAAGCATCAATAAATATGCCTTGGGATTTGAATCTAGAAAGTAACTTATGCCACATCTCTTTACTTGCCTCAAAACACATATGTGAATTTCAAAGGAACAGCATAGAGGTATGAGCTATATTACTAAATAGGTAACAACAATGTTTCAAAGGAAAAAAAGTTTTGAAAAGATAATAGTTATAAGCTGTTAGTCCAGGATAAAAAAAGTTAAAATTAAAACCCATGGCAAGTGCCCAAGACAAATTTTAAAATTGTGTTTCTATCTCTGGATAGAATTAATATACTGTTCACAAATATTTATCCAACTGTATTAAGCTCTTAATCAAATTTATTATACTTATAAATGCTTAACATGCTTAATTAATTACTGTCTAATTTTCTCATGTTTACACTCTGGGAATGAATTCACTGTTTGGAACATCAGTGCCTGGAAGGACTGTGGTGCAGTGGAGAAAAGCGGCAGATGAGAGATAAAAAAATCTGTGGACTCTTAAGTCTAATTTTGTCACTTATGAGTTAAGTTACTGTGAGCAAGTCTCTTAACTTTGTTGAACTTAAGCTTTCTAATGTATTAAATGCTTGTCCTATCTACAAAAGCTATTATGATAATCATGGAATGTAAAAGCACCTTAAAAACTAGGTGTCTTCATCAATATCAAAGAACAAAAAGAACTTTAAAAAAAGTGATATGTTGATTGGTGTAATTACCTTTAAACATTTCGTGTCCTGCCAGACCAGCGTGGCTCAGTAGTTGAGCACTGACCTATGAACCAGGTCAAGGTTCGATTCCTGGTCAGGCACATGCCCAGGTTCTGGGCTCAATCCCCAGTAGGGGGTGTACAGGAGGCAGCCAATCAATGATTCTCTTTCATCATTGATGTTTCTATCTCTCTCTCCCTTTCCCTTCCTCTCTGAAATCAATAAAAAATAAATAAATTTCGTGTCCTTTTAGTGTGTGTGACAATTTAATACAAATTGTCAAATGTTTAATATCCTTCAGAAGTTGCACCATATATAATGAATACTTATGAAAGGCAAACAAAATCTAGGATCCAGTGCTAAGAATTATGAAGTGTACAGAAAGAAATAAAGCCTGGTCTTCTTGCTTGAAGGACAGACAATCATGATTAACAGCTAGAAAAGGAACTTTAAGGCGTAATGTACTCAGTGTCCACAAATGTCACAACTAAAAGGAAGAGCCAAAAATTGGGGTTGATTAACTAGTAAGCCACATTTTTCTTTTCAGGTGAGTGGGAAGTTTAAATTTTTATCCACTCTGATATATATTTTAAAAATATATTAAATAAGAAATTACATCCATCTGTTTTCAAATTTAATATGTTGCTTTTATGTCATTCACAGACCATAATCTGAAATATCTCTGCTTGCCTGGATAACCAAAGAAAATAAGACCAATATTCATCCTAGCAATTTTTAAAAAGAGACAATCAACTGTTCCTTTAAGAAGAGAGGAAAGCATGATCCGAGCTCAGGAAAACATTGTCCCTAAAATTTTTATAATAGCTCAGCTAATCTCAAAGTTAGTTGAAATGTATATGAATGACAAATTACTAGTCTAGGTCTATAGACCCTTGCTCAATACATTTCTTTTGAGATACTGTGTGATATCTGCCAACAGATTACTATTAAAATACCACAACTGCCAAGTAATTTGACTTTTAAAAGCACCTGGGTGCTTTCAATTGCTATGCAGTTTACTGTCCAACAAAAGGGCTCAGTGGTTGATCTTCAACCCATGAACCAAGAGGTCACTGGTTCAATTCCCGGTCAGGGCAAATGCCCGGGTTGTGGGCTCAATCCCTGGTGGGGGGCATGCAGGAGGCAGCCGATCCACAATGTTTCTAACTATCTATCTATCCCTCTCCCTTCCTCTCTCTCTAGAAATCAATAAAAACATTTTTAAAAAGACCATTGTGTTGGAAAATTGTATGTAACTGCATCTGACTTATTAAAACAACTGCTATGCAATAAAAATATTTAGTAACAAGTCTGTTGTAGAAAATTTTATACTAAGAGTTATGGGTATTTAAACCATACTATGAAGCATACCTAGCAGATATTAAGATTTGGGATAGTAATAATTTATAATCCAATTTGGAAGCTGACAAAATGACTAGAGGTACGGAACCATAAACTATGAAGAGGAAGGCTGTTGTTTTTCCAAACAGCATTATTGATTGTTCCTTTATATATTAGATATAATAGCCTATGAAATTCCTATCTGTAACTAAGCCAATATATCAAAGGAAGCTGGACAAATTAAATGGAGAATATTTGTTAGCTATGGGAGATGTGGAACAATAATTACCTGCCTTAAAGCAAATAGATTTCTTTTGAGATACTCTGTGATATCTGCCAACAGATTACTATTAAAATACCACAACCACCAAGTAATTTGACTTTTAAAAGGATCTTGGCGCCTATCTGGCATGGCTCAGTAGTTGAGCATCACAGTTTAATTCCTGATTAGGGCACATGTCCACGATGTGGGCTCGAACCCCAGTGTGGGGCGTGCAGGAGGCAGTAGATCAGTGATTCCATCTTATCACTGATGTTTCTATCTCTCTCCCTTCCTCTTTGAAATCAATAATTTAAAAAAGCAAAAAAAAAAAAAAAAAAAAAAAAAGGCAACAGATTGCAATTTGGCTTTAAAATTAGCTTGTGCCGGATGACAGAGCTATTTAAAGAAGTGAATTAAACAATTAAAGCTGACCTTTTTGAAGACACTACAAATTCTTGATGATGGCTCATTTTCAGTCACATTACTTTGTATGCACCGAATAACTCATTTACCTGATATATGTAGGCATATAGATTAGTGGGCAAACATACATTGTGATGGTTACTTTTAAAATTCATTTTCTAATTTCAATATTTTAAAAGAGATATAGCTTATTCTCAATATTTCCTCTTTGTTATACCTAATTAGCAGACAATAGCAACTTGATAATGCAAAGTGACAGTATACACTAGAAGACATGTGGCAATACCTTTTGCAAGTAACATATAAACAAAATTGAGCAATATGACAACCACAGATGCTGTTAACCAGAGATTAATAAAAATGACATCAACATTATTTCAAATGTTTGAGAAGCAGAGATACAAATCAAAACAAAAACAAATGCTGACAGAAAAATAAATTTAAACCACCAAAAAGGAAAATAATGCTGAAAAATAAAGTATAAAATGGTTTCTAGAAAAGAAAGCTGCTTTCTAAGACTTTCTGATGAGGCAATTAAAATTCTATAAAAATTTTATCTTAGCATTTAGAGAATATACAGGTTAAATTTCAAACCTGTGTGAGAACAGAGTATTATACACACAGAGGTTTTTACATGGTGGTGCTCAATAAATAATATGCTTTAAATTAAGGAGATTTTCTGTTTTTACAAAGCCTCCATCACAGTGTATGCACTTAAATATTTTCAATCAGGCTGATGGCAAACAAATAATTCAAATACCTACAAAGTGACATTTGTTTTCAGACGGTGTAGTCTTATTTCCAAGCAGGTTTCAAAAGTTGCCATTACAGAAATAAAAAAGTGATGAGGAAATAAAAAGTGTCACTTTATAAAAATATTTTTACAAACATAAAATAGTCTTAAAACAGGGTGATCTGCAAAGGTACACCAGACCCTAAGCATCTCCAGAACTTGAAGTGCTCTCAAGCCATTCCAACTTGGGAAAAAGAGGCATTCACATCATTGGCAACTTTCCCCCATGCTTTCTGCAAGTCTACAAAGCATGGAGCAGGCTGAGCCTGCCAGACCCTGCACAGGGCAGTGCCCCAGCATAACTCCATTGGTGAGGCCACGTCCACCGCTGAAGAGCCTGCCACTAGGGGGTGTAAAGGCGATCTGCAGTGGACTAACACTGCACTCTTGTGTGTGTGTCATTTGTCCGTGTTTTCACTTCATGAGCTATAGTAGGTGAGAAATCAAAACATAAACTATTATAACATCATAAGCTATTGTTAAAAAAACCAAAACAAAAACAAGGATTCAGCGCACCCCTAGAGGCAGGCTCTTCAGGGGTGGGTGCGACATCGCCAGTGGAGTGCAAGTTGGGGCTTTGCTCTGTTCCAGAATTGGCAATCCATGCCTGCTCTGCACTTTGCAAATCTGTAGAAACAAGGACAAAGAATGATCATTAGCTGAAAGTCATCAGAGATCGCTACTATATCAGGACACCTCAGAACAAAATAGGAGCCCTAACTGGTTTGGCTCAGTGGATAGAGCGTCGGCCTGTGGACTGAAGGGTCCGAGGTTCGATTCCAGTCAAGGGCATGTGCCTTGGTTGTGGGCACGTCCCCAGTGGGGGGTGTGCAGGAGGCAGCTGATTGATGTTTCTAACTCTTATCCCTCTCCCTTCCTCTCTGTAAAAAATCAATAAAATATATATATTAAAAACAAAATAGGAATCATACTCAAGGTTAGCTCTTTTTCTTAACCCATTTGCAGGTCATTTCAACTGGGGGTGAAATATATATACACATATACATAAAACTTAAGGCCAAATTAATGTAGACCAGCTCCTTTCAAGTAAAAACAACTCAAGTGTATTCTTTATTTACTTTAATATTAGTTTGGAAAAGATAGTCTTCACCTCTTCTACTCTTCTTCCTGTTTAAAGGAATCAATGAATAAAAGCCGCTCTCTTGGCTTTAGACAAGATTCCATGAAGTCTTTGACAGTTTCTAATTGGGTTGTAGGGAACGTGCACTTACAGATACACCTCTTCCACCAGGGCTTTGCCTTCCAAAATCTGCAAAGGCCGGAGTAAAGTCTGGTCCTCGAGGCAAAACCCGAGGATCTAGAGTTCGCAATTTGGGTTGGTTGATCTGTATGAAGAAGCAAAGAAAAGCTTAACACAAGTTCCAGAGCATCTGCTACCACAAAGATAAAAACTTAGACTGAAGAGTTATGTCAGCTGAAATGGTGACCACTGGCATCCTTAGCCAGTGAAAGTCCAATCTAAACCTGGATAGCTTCTTCTGGGCTGGCCTTAGAGCCCTTCGGTCAATAGTGGTTTCTGATGCCCTGGGACTGAACAGGCCTAAAATTCCAAACGAGGCTAGACATAATCATTTAACTAGTCAAGACCAGTAGAATGACACAAGACAAACTATTTTGAGATCCTATAACTAGGGTCAAATTTTAAGGTTTTCCCCCAGCATATTCAAGACATCAGACCAATCTGCCTACGAGAATACTGCTATTGATCATTTTGATTTTGGTTTTGATGCTGCTGACTTATGACTAGAACGGCATGTATTCTGAGTGGACAATAAGTGTCAAAAGGAGATTATGTTTCACGTGTGATAACATTTAAAATCTCACTCTGTCTTGCCAATCTAAGTTACCTGGCTTTGTATAGGCATAGAATATGACTATAGACTCAGCAAAGCTAAGTAGCTCAGTGAGAAATCAACAAAAGATGGGCCAAGGTCAGAAACAGTTAAGGTAGGAAGACAGGAAGGAATATTTTCTAAGAGAATAATCTAATTCAGTGGATATAACAATTGCCCTCTGAAGTAGCCTTAAATTAGCACTGCCAATCAATCACTCAACTGTCCTCACATAAGTACCAAAGAGAAAAGACTTAGATAGCCACAGAAATAAGAAGACCTGTTACTATCAGAGTAAAGTAATACGAATAAGGTCTGGATAAACAGCTACTAGAAACCTCTGTCTTTTTAAATCTTCACCTGAGTGAAGATATTTTTTCCACTGATTTTTCAGAGTAGAAGAGAGGGTGGAGGAAGAGAAGAGAGAGAGAGAGAGAGAGAGAGAGAGAGAGAGAGAGAGAGAGAGAGAGAGACTGACTGGTTGCCTCCAGCACGCCAGGTATGTGCCCTTTACTGGGAATCGAATCACAACCTTCCCTTGTGCAGGCCGACACAGTAACCACCACTGAGCAATGCGGGCCAGGGTTAGAAATCTTAGTAAGAGGAGGATCTCAATCTATAAGATATTTACCCTCTACTTTGATTAGGGATTAATAGTTCCTCTTCAAAGCAAAAATATTTCAAGCTTCATCACCAGCACTGGTTCATCACTGATTTACAGGAATAGTTGGGCAGATAAACATCGGACTTCACTCTTTTAAATTTAATAAACATATAAAATAAACACTGACTGTACTAATTTCCTGTATGCACCATAAAGGTCAGATGTGAAGATAAAGGATGGCTATTTATATGCAGAGGATTAGACTAATCATTATAAGAATCTATTGGGGGAATTTTGAGATATACATTACTTGAATTATGTTGACTCCTATTTAAGTTTGATCTACCTTCCTAAGTTTTGACCTGCCCTCAATGCCATTCTAATTCCACACTGAAATTGCAGGACAGTGGGGAAAGAGGTTGGTATCACTTTCACTTTAGCTATATTAGCCCAACCGACAATTTTCACCACATCACTAAAAAAAAATAGCTATAATAAGCAGACAATTAAAAATTTTTAAAGCTTTATCACTCAAATATGGGTCAAACCCCATTATTATTATAATATAAGAAATCTGACAATCCATAATATTTAGGAAAACTTTAATTCTTAAACATTATACATTTTAATTGAAATACCATTTAGTCTTACAATTCCTAAAAATTGCTCATACTTCACATATTTGCACTAATAATAAAAACCCATTCCTGTCCTGGCTGGTGTGGATCAGCTGGCTGGGCGTTGACCTGTGTACAGAAAGGTTGCTGGTTCAATTCCTGGGTAAGGGCACATGCCTGTGTTTCCCGCTCGATCCCCAGCGGGGTATGTGTGGGAGGCAGCCGACTGATGTTCCCCTCTCACATCCATATTTCTCTCTCCCTCTCCCTTCCTTTCTCTCTAAAAAAAAAAAAAATCAGTAAAATATAAAAACACACACCAAGAAAAACAGTTCCCACCAAAAAGGTATCACTATCTGAGTACGCAGCTTACCTTGTCAAGAACTACATCACTGATGGGAGGCAGGCCCTCTGGTTTCTGTATGCAGGCTGGCATGAACTGGAAGTCCAACAAAAACTCCCTGTCATACTGCTTCTTGCCTTCAGTGTCAGCAGGCTTCCAGGATTCTAGAGAAAGGCATGTAGGCAGAACAAACTGTCTATGAGGTCATTATATGTATATCCAGTAAAAGTACAAATCAGATTCCAATATTTACTTTATCTCATCATAAACAAACACAAAGGAAATATTGAGCTACAGTCAGAAAATTCCATGTAAAGATTTTAAACTGTCATTTGTTCTTTTATTCCTTCTGGGTACCCCTGGATAGCAAAGTAAGCTGAAGTAAGTTGGTATAGGAACCATTCATAAACACATTAAGCAGCCTTTGGCCAGGGCCATTTAATCATCCTCATTAAATAAATTACCATGCCTATAAACAACTCAGAAATAAGGAACTTGATAGTACTCTTGGTTTCAGGGAAAAGAAGAATACTTTAGTTATTCACTTGGAAATGTTATTTTGGAGAAAAAAACACAAAACACAGTAACAAATAACTTATTTAAGATTCTGGCCCCAGTTGGTTTGGCTCAGTGGATAGAGACATCGGCCTGCGAACTAAAGGGTCCCAGGTTTGATTCTGGCCAAGGGCACATACTCGGGTTGTGAGCTCAATCCCTCCCCCCGCACCCTCACCCAGTAGAGGACTTGCAGGAGGCAGCCAATCAATGACTCTCTCTCATCAATGATGTTCCTATCTCTCTATCTCTTTTCCTTCCTTTTTGAAATAAAAAATATATATATATATATTAAAAAAATAGATTCTGAAATGTTTAAGGTGCTAGATAAAGAATTTTTATCCCTGACTACAGTTGAATCTGAAAAAAATAAAATAATGTACTTGCTGGCTGAGCCAACTAAACTGGAGATGCACGTATCTTTCTCTAAAAATCATGATACTAAACACTTCTTAGCTAATATATATTTTTTAATATATTTTATTGAATTTTTACAGAGAGGAAGGGAGAGGGATAGAGAGTTAGAAACATCGATGAGAGAGAAACATTGATCAGCTGCCTCCTGCACACCTCCTACTGGGGATGTGTCCGCAACCAAGGTACATGCCCTTGACTGGAATTGAACCTGGGACCCTTCAGTCCGCAGGCCGACGCTCTATCCACTGAGCCAAACGGGTTAGGGCTCAGCTAATATTTTTAATATTAACACTGCTTTTCTACTATTACTATTGTTAAAGCTATCATTACTTATAACCCTACTCTCATTATATAAAGTTAAAAATTTTTTAAAATTTTTATTAAATAAAAAGCAAGTCGCAATTTTTTCTTCTGTTTTTTGTTTTTTTTTTTAATATTTTTTAATTGACTTTTAGAGAAAGGAAGGGAGAAGGAGGAAGAGAGAGAAACATCAATGTGAAACCGGAACATTGATTGGCTGTCTCCTGCATGCCCCCCCCCCTGGGGAATCAAGCCTGCAACCCAGGTATGTGCTCTGACAGGGAAATGAATCATCAACCTTTCGGTGCATGGTGCAATGCCCAACCAACTGAGCCACACTGACCAGGACACAATTTTTTTCTTTTAATTAACAAAACTCTCATCAGGCATCAGCTCACTTCATGACAGCACATTAGATCCTTCTTTTATTAGTGGTTCCTAATGTGTAGGTCATAGACTTACTGACCGTCTGTGAGAATTTTACAATTTTCAACCAAATCTTTATTAGCATATTATATTCATTAAAAGGTAGTTTACTGGAAGGTTGTGTACATTACAGGAGTAAAAGGCAGTTGGGGCGTATAGTTGTGCACTTTTTCCTTGCCAAACTGAAATATAAAAATATAATCCACAGTCCTAAAAATGACAACAGTGTCTCAATTTCCTGAAGGATTGGTGGTGGCCACAAATGCATGGTGATATGATATAAACCTAGATCTTTAGAAGTAATTTCAGAGTTCTAAGGTTAAAAAAAATTATAATCGCATAAACCTACAATTTCATAAAGACCATTAGCAGCAGTAAGTGCAATATATTAAGGGAGTATCAATCAGTGACTTTCAAACATTTTTGACTACAACTCACAGCAAGAAATATAATGACTTCATGACTCAGAACAAACATAAATAAGTTTCTGAAACAATATTACCCTTACTACATGTAATGTACTGACATTTTCCCCCCTTTAATCATCACCCATGGATATGTTTTTCCAACTTTAGAGGGAAGGGAGGGAAGAGAGATATTGATTAGCTGCCTCCTGTACTGGCCCAACTAAGGATTGAATCCTCAACCTAGGGATGTGCCTGACTGGTCTTCAAACCCATAACCTTTTGGTGTACAGGATGACACTCCAACCAACTGAGCCACCTGGCCAGGGCCACACTAACATTTTCTACTCAATTTCCCTTTTAAAAAATTGTTGGTTTTAACTACTAAATTAATTTCACAACCTATTAAATGGGTTTAAATTATCAGTTTGAAATACACTGGTCTAGATTATTTCTGAAGTCTGATATCTTACATTCAAACCCTACCTCAATGCAGAAGTCACTCCAGATTTGGCATACTAAGAAAAAACTTCCCTTACCCCAAATTTTCTATCAAACGAACCACGATTCACCACCACACCAAATATCTCCACATCCTCAAAGTCAATCATGGATACATAGTATTGGGACAGAAGTTTAATATATTTGATGATGTCTAAAGCTGCAAGATTTTCTCAGATTTATCATATATTTCACAGGGCACTTCCCATCCTGCAGATGCTCAGTGATGCAATCAGACTGCCCCTGACTCATTACTGGAGTTCAAGCCTTGTGAAATGATGAGTACACTCTCAAGGGACATGGTCATATCTGAAATATCCCTTTCACAATAAAATTAAATGTGCTTTGTTGAAGTCAACCAGCCTACAGCTGACGGATTCTCTTTGCCAGCTGCACTTTCAATGCCAGTAAAAGCAGAACACTAGCATCAGATATCACTTCCATCAACCTAGAACTCTCTGGATTTGCTAATCACTAACTTTTGCATGCTGATCTGTTCTTTAAATACTACCCTACGATAAGCTTCTTCCTTCCATCCACTCTTTCACTAGAAAGAGGCAACATTTCTCTAATGCTGCAGTAGAATAAAGGGAAAAAGGAAAGATGTACACAGGAAGACAGGATACACTTACCTGGTTTAAATGGGAATGTGACCCCTTCACCAGAACTATCAGTGGAGCCTGAATTAGCATCTATTCCTTCACCCTCAGAAACACTCTCAGCACCATTACGTATAGGCTCAGCTTCTTCTCCATTTTCTTCCACAGCTTTCACTTTTTTTAGGTCTGAGGAATCTCTCTCAGGATGAAACCCTTGGCTCATTTTATCCTGCTCAGATTCAAGTACTTTGTCACCTGAAAGTTCCTCTTCAACTGTAAGCTAAAGCATAAGTGAACACAGAGGTTATATTTTTTTCACTGTGTGTAAATACACCTAAACCTCTTCAAAAGCATAGGAAAACATGTCACTTAAGATAAGGATGTCTGTGTGCAGCATATGGTACTAGAAAGGTAAGTTTACTTAAAAACACTTTTCTCATTTCATCTCCTGGGATAGTGCAGATAATTCAAATGGCTACTGCAATGCTTTAACATGACTAATGAAATCTAAATGTACCAAAGATTAGAATGGAAAGAACTGTTAATCCTTGGCCCTTGAAGGACATGAAACAGTCCAAATCAGGAATCTAAATCAAACATGCCTACCCTTACCACTACAGCTCAGCAAATATAAAAAGAAACACTACAGGGTATTTTTTGTGCTGTCCTCTGGTGGCAAAATAAAGTTCAATGAATAGTTTAAAGTAACTAAGTCCCACAAAGCTAATCATCTCTCATTTTACAAGGACACCATTTGTTAGGTAAAATCTATTTTGTTTATTGATTCTTAGAATACTCTGAGACTGTGACCTTATTCAAATCACGTATGGAAAAATGCTTGAAATGTATCCCTTAGGAAGTAATCTGGGTCCTGGTGCATCCTGACTACTTTTAAAAAGCAAAATAGGATTGAGTTACTCACCATAATAGTTTTCACTATTTCATTTTAAGTTATCAAAAAATGGATTTCTTAAGGGCCATAGGAACTATCAAAACTCCTGAGGCAAAGTTCTCCATGAACTTTAAGTCTCTTTCTTTTTCATGAAGGTAAGCACTCTGAAAATAAGCCTTTGAAAAAAGTGCTCAGAGGAAATAGGCATTCCAAGTGATAAATTTGCACGAGGAGAGCCAAAAAATAGCACTCTGAACTGCTTCAACAGAAAGTTGTGTAAAAAAATGTCATATACTCCAGAAAGTGGTTGCCCCAATTGATTTATGAAATTATGTTTATTTAAAAATTAAAGAGTTACAAATCCTACTTTTTTACAGTAATTATAGCAAGTATTATTAGTAAAATTTCTCCTACCATATATCAGAAAATGTAGAAAATATACTAAATTTAAAAATGTGATAAGCAGACAGATAATTTTTAGGTCTTGTTTCTACAATGGAATAGTTAAGTTCACACACACACACTTTCTCACTACACGAATAGGGGGAGACAGTATGGCAGCTTTCAAAAGAAAGACAAACATAAAAATTCCAAAAAAATAAAGGCTGAAATGATTTATTTTTATAAAACATAGCAGAAAATAGGCAATCTTTTCGACTTTGAGAAAAACAAGATCTACCAAGTTTGAATCATGAGTTAGCAGCCTCACTTTTTCTTATTGTATATTCTACTAGAGTCTAAATGATGTCATAATGAGCTGCAATACCACTTTAAAATTAAGAACAGGTCATCAAGAAGATCTTCAATAATGTGGCATACAAATGGTACTAAAACTTATTAAACAGCAGTATACTGTTTAAACAGCAGTATACTGTTATTCTATATACAATTATATAGAATCCTTAATTTGGATCTTGTTAAAATGTGAAAAAATTCTTTTTTAAAGAACAGCATTTTGTGTAGATGTTTGTGTAGAGGTTGTAATGGTTGAAAAAAATTCTGAGGAGTATTTTATAACATGTGAATATTATATGAAATTCAAATTTCAATGTCCATCAATAAACATCCTAAAATCAATAAACTATGATTAATCTATTGTATATTAAAGGAGAATGTATCACTTGGAAAGTTAACTTCTAAGTGGAGAAAGCAGTATAAGTTATTGCATGAATAACTAACCATAATTCAGAGAACACAGAATCTCTAAGGTATCTGAGGCACATTTTAAAAGGTATATTTTTCACCCTAGATGGTTTGGCTCAGTGGACAGAACGCTGGCCTACAGACTGAAAGGTCCTGGGTTCAATTCCAGTAAAGGACACATACCTGGGTTGTGGGCTCGATCCCCAGTACAGAGCATGCAGGAGGCAGCCAATCAATGAGTCTCTCTCATCACTGATGGTTTCTATCTGCCTCTCTCCCTCTCACTTCCTCTCTGAAATCAATAAAAATACATTTTAAAAAAAGGTATATTTTTCAAGGGAACCCACAAAAATAGTGCATTAAATATTTATAATGGTTCTTTTTCTTTCAGCAGGAAGAAGCTCTATTCAACTTATTTGTAAATGTCTAAGAGTTCTGAAATTGTTTACTCAGAAAATCAGATTGAAAAAAGAAAGCACCTTATTGGTTGGACTGTCAGAAGTGAACTTTTTATAGGAACTTGTTTAAAGAATTTAGTTGAAAAAACTGCCTGCTTAATGCATGAGTTTTTTAAAATGCTAAAAAATCAGATTGATAACAATGTATGTAACAAATGATGAAATATCCTAAAATTTTAAAACAAATTTTAAGATGCCTTGACTAGAATTTTTAAGAGGAATGATCTTTCATGCTATCATTTAAATAATTTAATAAAATATTTACAATGATGAACAACCCAATATATAATCTAAAATAGGCCAATACCTGAAAGGGCTAAAACCTTCCTAAGGAGAGCTTGCTGCTCAGTGAAAATGAAGACAATGACAGCCAGTGTGTACTAAGGTACTCTAATAAATGCTCAATTTTATGAAAGGGACTTGGATTTCTGAAAAAAGCCTATCTGCAAATGACCAAATGCCTTTTTATTATCCTTGTAAACTGTAAGGTTAAGAAAAAAGTGGTTAGTTCAAAATGAGTCAAAATAGTTCTCATGTATGAAGAATAATAATCTAAACCAGGTTTTAGCAAACTATATGGCTCATGGGCCACATCTGGCTCATCACTTGTTATTCTATAGTGTCAAGGGTAAGGGTGATTTTGATATTTATAATGGTTAAAAAATCTGAATAATATTTTATGACACATGAATATTATATGAAATTTCAGTGTTCATTAATAAAGTTTTGCTAAAATACAGTCACGCTGACTTGTTTACACACATATATGGCTGCTTTTGGGTTACAGCAGCAGAGCTGAGAAAGTGTGCCAGGGATCATGCAGTCCACAAAGCCTGAACTATTTCCTATGTGACCTATTCCCTAAAGAGGGTGAATATGAGAAGGCACAGGAATGGTGGCCTACTCATTTAATATTCAGTAATACTTAGAAATCTAGCCACAAGGCAAAGAAACATGAAGCATAATAAAAGAAAGCTAAAAAAACAACAACACAGCTGAATCTAAAGAGTAATCAGTTTGAAGGAAATATGATTGTCCTGCCTCTGGAAGGTGTTTTATTCTCTGTAAAAGCAACATTTTCTTGTTCAGCCACAAGAAGTGCAACAACTATTTGCACCACTATAAGTTACTGCCAATTCTTATCCCAGTAACCACAATAAAATCACATCTATGAAACATTTTTGTGGTTGCTATGGGACTAACTGTGACATCAACAGAGCATCATGTAAGAGCAATGACAGGACAGGGAGAATTAACAAAAAGGTACTGCGTGAGCTGCTTGAAGAGGGTAAGAATTATAACTAGACAGAAAAACCTTATGAAACAAATGTATTTAAAGTGATTTTAAAATAATTTCTGCACATAATATTATCATGTTAAAATTCAATAAAATTTTGATAGAAGCGTTCAAAAAGAAAAAAAAGAGATAGTTTATATTACTCTTTCTTTATTTTTTATTTATTATTATTACTTTTTGTTAATCCTCACCCGAGGATAATTTTCCACTGATTTTTAGAGAGTGGAAGAGAAGAGACAGAGAGATAGAAATATCGATATGAGAGAGACACATCAATTGGTTGCCCCTCAAGTGCCCCAATGTGGGACGGGAGGCTGCTGGGGATCAAGCCTGCAACCAAGGTCTGTGCCCTTGGAGGTACCTACCCTTGACCAGAATTGAACCTGAGACCCTTTAGTCTGCGGGACAATGCTGTATCCACTGAGCCAAAACCGGCTAAGGCAGTTACTCTTTATTTATGAGCTGCAGTACACTGCACTAAAAATATTGAGATTGCAGACTATGAATTGCTAGAGCACCACTTAGGACTAACATCTGCCCATGTTTCTTCCTCACATCATCTGGATCTGATGTGCTATTACAAAATCAGTGTAGCTTAGTTCAAACAAACAAACCACATGTGTAAAGTTATCTTACTGAGATGATGTTAAAAGATGACAGATTCAAAATAAATTTCCCTAAAATCTTCCTGATGATTTTTATCGTTATTATTAATGGGTATTTGAAAAAACTATCTCCATTTTTCTTCACTTAAAATATATTTTTATTGATTTCAGAGAGGAAGGGAGAGGGGGAGAGAGAGAGAGATACATCAATGATGAGAATCATTGATTGGCTGCCTCCTGCATGCCCCCAACTGGGGACTGAGCCTGCAATCCGGACATGTGCCCTTGACCGGAATCAAACCTGGGACCCTTCAGTCCACAGGCTGATGTTCTATCCACTAAGCCAAACTGGCCAGGGCTCCATTTTTATGTATTGGATTAGTCTTTCCATCTGGTTAATATAAGGAAAAATTCAATTAAAGGGACGAAAGGGTTAACCAAAAATTAATAACTTTTTTTTTGACATTTTAGAAGAGGTATTTGAAAGAGAGACATGCTACTGAAAATCTTTTCAAATTCTGTAAATATACTTTTAAAAAGTCCGACATTGAGCTTGATATATCAAGTTCTGCCTGGAAAACAGTATTAAGAAAGAGGTATAAACTTGTCTTGGGAAATGGTACCACTATTCAGAAGATAGGCTAAAGAGACTTACTGCTGCCCCTTACCTCCAATTCTGCTTCTAACACCTCTTCAGTGGTTCGGGTCCGATCTTTTGGTTTCTTCCACATCTTTGGTGCAGTTATAGCTGTCTGAGCTGAAATATAAGATCAGGCTACCATTACTTCCCACTGTGAAGTTATGTTTGGAAATATTAGGTCTAAATCAGCGGTTGCCAACCTTTTGGACCTCACAGACCACCAGTGGTCCATGAACCACCATTTGGTGACCACTGGTCTAAATGATATTTGTATTCAAATTTAGGTGAAGAAAAGAGGGCTTTCACCCATACTGAGGAGACAGACGAATGATAAAGTGAACTACTGTGTAGTTGTGGCCCAGAGGTTGCAATGGCAAATGTTTTGGGCACAAATTATTCTCATCAGCTCATGTAGCCTTCCATCCAGCAGTATAAGTTCCCCCTCCTACTTCATGGTTAGGACATACCCAGGCACATAATTCAGTAAATGGTAATCATCTATATAGGAAACTGGCCACCAGCCCATTCTAGACACGGGCCTGCTTCTATTGCTCATCAACTATGTGATCATAAGCAAGCCGTACTTCTCAGGCCCCTGCACATTCAGCTATGAAGTGTAGGAGTGAGATTAGATGATATCTAAGGTTCCTATTGAGCTGCAAAAATAGTGAACCTCAGATTCTGTTTTTTAAAGCTTTCTAGACAAAAGGATACTTTAAAATTTCATTTGATAGGCAACACTTCTACAGCATTCAGTTCTCATTTCAGATAAATATTGTTGGGTCAGCCTTTTATATTGCTGGGATGACAATTAAGAAAAAAAACTATTTTTACCAAACCATTCTATTGCATCAGAAGATCTAGATGAAAAATTAGGCTTACAAAGAATTTTTCAAAATTAATTTTTCTTACAAATTCCAAAATCATCCAACACTTGAATGTACAATTTAAACATCAGATAGCAAATAGATTACATTAAAGGAACCTACAGAAGGCAACACATGAGTTAACAGATAGAAATGAGGTATTACAGGCAGGCGGGTAGGGAGAAGAGTCAAAGAAAAGCCACTTAATAGAGACATTATCAAAAGTGACTAAACACCTAGCTGATTCTCTACAGAAATACAAGATCATTCATTTACACTACACCAACTACTTTCTCTGGGACAGCCTCAAATCTTTTTTGGAAGAACAGAATAGGAATACTCACACTGTTTTGGAGAACAACAAGAAGGAGACATTTAATACTCTTCTCAAATTTACTATACCATTAAAAAACCCCAATAACACCATAAACTCCTTTGTTACAACTCAAACCAATTTTTCTTTTTTCAAATATGTTTTTATTGATTTTCAGAGAGAGGAAGGGAAAAGGAGAGAGAGATAGAAACATCAATGATGAGAGAGAATCATCGATTGGCTGCCTCCTACATACCCCTCACTGGGATTGAACCCGCAATCCCGTCATGTACCCTGACCAAGAATCAAACCATGACCTCCTGGTTCATGGGTCGATGTTCAACCACTGAGCCACACCAGCCAAGCGCAAACCAATTTTTCTTTACCCTTCCTCTCAGGAACCGTACTGAACAAGAAAACATTATTAGACCAGCTGTTATTCTTCCTTTTTGGCCTACTGAAGGTAAACCATTTTTTCAAAGTATGAAGCTCAGATTATGGTAACTGGGTGGGTTTAAAGCTGCTATTGCCTTGCAGTCTTATATTACGTATATGTTCATGTATGTATGCATGCAGTGGTCTCTTCATTTTTTTATGGACTTTCTGATTTATAAAACCAGTCTGTTTTATGTGCATCTCTCCCAAATGCTTATGATTAATTCTGCTTCCACAGCAGAATCCTTTTTAAGAGTTTGAGGAACCTGTATATTTCATTTCAAATTTTGTTTCATATATGCATGAATTGAGCTCTAAATTCCATTCATGGAAAAGGAGAACACTTTCTGGAGGATTCTTTGGGATCAAATATAAACTTCCCTGCCTCTAAACAACAAAACCCAAGAACATATCAAATGTACTCAACCCGAAAACATAAAAACATTTCTTCCATGGGTAACGCATAACATTTAGTATGCTTAAAAAAAAAAAAAAGCTACTTACGTAGCAGGTATTGTTACTCTCTATAAGGGGCTTTAAGTTTTACTTTAAAGCAGTAATTCTCAGCTAGAAGTGAGAGAAATCACATACTTCTTTAAGAGATACTCAAGTCCCTTTAAAAACTGAACACAGACATACACACCACACCTAGTGTCTCGTGAAATTGTGATAAACATCCCCTCTTCTACCATTATTGATGGAGATGTGCAGTAAAATTTGGGTGTGTTAACAGAAGAGGTAGGAAGGGGAGAGAAGGAGGGAGGGAGGGAGAGACCCAGATACCCACTCCCTCATTTAAAAGATAATTATTTCAGAACTTGTTAGAATAAGGGAATTAAATTTAAGGCACTGTCTCAGATTTTTCTTTCCTTTCTAGTCCATTCCCAGTACCTACACCTTAGATTAGGCCCTTACTACTGCATTTATTTAACTATGAGATAGTCTCTTAACTTACTGCTCTGATTCTTTAACACATCATGTATATACTGATGTGAATGATGGCTGTTCTAAATAATTGATTTGACTGGTTATTCCTGTACTCAGAATATTTTTTAAGGCATTATCCATAGGGCCAAGTAAACTTCCTCCCACAGGGTGGGCACTCAAATCTGCTGACTGAACAAATAGCAGCACTGTGTGAAAAAGCTATTACTGATGTTCTGAAAACAAAGACAGATTCTTTCCTTCTTGTGCTGCATTAAAGCTCCACAGGACGAGTGACAATCTCTGCATGAGATTCATAATTAAGCTGAACTTAGAACTGCCTAAAGCGGCATTCCTCAGCCCCCATAAAAACTCAATTCTTATAGGCCATTTAATTTCTACTACTTTAAAATATAAAATAAGCAAATATAAACAGAAAAGCAATACAATGATTTAAAGACTTTTTTACAAATTTTTAATCATTGGCAGCAAAACCATGTTTTTCTTCAGGGCTCATTTCATGAATGACTAAGGTATAAATTCAGAAAAACACTGGGGACACAGGCAAGCTTAACCATTAGGTTTTAGGAAAATTCTTTGCCTTCTCTGTTAGATGTTTCAGAATTTATGTCAAGAATTGCATTAAGTTAGAAATGTTCCCATTTTCAACTTATACCCCATGAATGGAATATAGACTCCAGAAAATTATGCCTCATAACAAGTGTTATAACTAGCAATGATTCCATTTTAAAAGAAATCACAATGCAGTTATATTTTTCTGATATCTGTAAGATGCCTGACAAGTCACACCTGAAAGTGGAGGAGTCCCTTGTTCTCGTTTATTTTTATTTTTTAAGTATATTTTTATTGATTTTAGAGAGGAAGGGAGAAGGAAAGAGAGATAGAAATATCAACGATGAGAGTGAATCACTGACTGGCTGCCTCCTGCACGCCCCCTATTTGGGATTGAGCCCACAGCCCAACTGGAATCAAACCTGGGACCCTTCAGTCCACAGGATGAAGCTCTATCCACTGAGCCAAACCAGCTAGGGCCTCATTTACTTTAGATATAGGTTCTATTGGAGTCAAGTTGCTACTCTTGCAAATTAAGATCTAACAACTCTCTGTGTGCAACCTAGGAGATAACTACTGGACTTGAAGAAAAGAGAACAGTATATAAGATTCATAAATGTACTGGGTTTTATTAAACCCATGTAAGTTTGCAAAAATAGTCTTCCCCAATGCCTGAGCAACTGTTATATAAAACTAGAGGCCCAGTGCACGAAATTCATGCACTCAGGGGTGTCCCTCAGCCCAGCCTGTGCCCTCTCGCAGTCTGGGAGTCCTTGGGGGATGTCCGTCAGTTGGACATCCTTAGCGCTGCCACGGAGGCGGGAGAGGTTCCTGCCACCGCCACTGCGCTCGCCAGCTGTGAGCCGGCTTCTGGCTGAGTGGCGCTCCCCCTGTGGGAGTGCGCTGACCACCAGGGGGGGCAGCTCCTGCGTTGGCGCCTGCCCCCTGGTGGTCAGTGCACGTCATAGCGACTGATTGTTCCTCCATTTGGTCAATTTGCATATTACCCTTTTATTATATAGAGTGGTAGATAATATAAAAATGGAAGAATCAAGAGTAGTTATGGAATATAAGGCATCCCAAGAAACTACTCTGTAAAAACATGTTATCAAACATATACTGTTTTCCTTTTTTTTGCAGAAGTATCAGTTCTTAGAGAATCTTCAAGTAGTTAAGTCACAGTTTCTAGTCTAGAATCCTGACTCTGAGAGATATCAGAAATGTTGCACAGTAAGTACAAGAATGACAAACATCACTGCCATAATAATATTACCATATCTTGGTTATTCTTATTTCTTTTAGTCTTGTCGGTCTTTACATAAATCTGACAGGTAACCTTTTTTGTTTTGTTAATCAATGATTATTTTTTTCATTGATTTTTAGAGAGTGAAAGGAGGGTGGGGCGAGGGAGAGAAAAAATCGATGTGAGAGACAAACGTTGATTGGTTGTTTCCCACACACACTTCAGTGGGGTCTCTGCAAACTAGGCCAGTCTATTTATGCAACTGGGGATTGAACCTGCAAACCAGGTACATGCCCTTGACCAGGAATTGAACCCACGACCCTTTGATCCAAGGGCTGACGCTCTAACCACTGAGAAAACACTGGCCAGGGACTGACAGGTAACCTTTGAATCTCAAGGTATTTCACTAGCTATGCAACGTAGGACTGAAAACAACTTTTACTAAAGGCACCATGTTGGTAAACTTAAACTTGCTTCTCTTTACTATATAATTTCTTCATTACTTATTTAGTATGTACTAGTCAGGTCAGTAAGTAAATTGTAAGGTTTAAAAAAATTTCGAATTTTTCTCATGCCAAAAAGGAGAGACCTTTTCCACTCTCCCTTTTCTTAGATCTTTGCCTAGAGAAAGATTGGAATTGTAAACCCTTCCTCTATCTTTGATGTATGCGTTTTTTGTTTTTTGTTTTTTAAGCTAAAGAAGCCTCTTGTCAGCTTTACAACTCAGGAATGTTTTTTCTGAAGGGTCTGGGAGCCATCTCTCCCCCAGCCACCTGGCTCTGTAACCAACCACCTGCTTGTCATGAACATATGAAAAGAATAATTTTTCCTTTGGATAAAGACAACTAACACAGATGGACAACTACCAGGAGAATTTAGGCTAAATTAGATATAAGAGCAATGGTGCTGGTCCAGTCCTGCTACATGAGGTCCAATTTTCATCATCTTGAGAATACATATGTAAATAGATCATATCTGCCTGGCTTCACCAAAGGCTGAGCTTTCCTTCTGTCTACTATCTCATTAGTGGGTTGCCTGTGATGTTCACTGCAGTCTTAATGCTTATCCAATAATATAACTTTCTTTCTTTCCTACTTTTCTGGAGAGGATTTTCTGGGTTGGGAGGAGATTTCCATTTTTCCCCAGCACTCTGGTAATGAGATTGGGAAGGTCTGGCAGTGCCTGAAATGAGCAGACCAGATGAAGATCCTGTGGCCACATAAAACCCAGGTAAGAGACCCTGAATTATAAAATGTTTCCCTTCTAGCTTTTCATTCTTCTGGAATATAACATGAACTCTTTAGCTGTAAGACTTGAGATTAATGTATCCAGCGGCTCAGTCTCCAGACTGAAAGTGACACAAAACTAAGAGGCCACGAAGGTTTATTAGGAATACATTCATTACTACTGGTCAGGGAAGGGCCCAAAGGCATGGTCATAGTTATACATAAAGAGTAGAATGTTCCAGTAATAGAACTTTCATTGAGAGTTCCCATTCTTAACACCCAGTTCTAATCCCTTCTCTTTTCTGTCATTTTTTTTTACCACAATTTATTTTACTTTTTCTCCTGGTTTTGAATTCCTAAAAGTTGGCACTAAATCGTTCTGATTCCATCATATTCAAGAATTTCGCATGGAGTTTCTTGAGGCTGGGGAATCTATTTTATCTGTTTTTTTCTTCTATAGACCCTCATGAGAATCTGGAAAATTTGGTAATTTATCTAATAAACTGGAGCATAACAAAGAAACCCAGGTGAGAGAAGGGTAAGTTTTTACAATGGTGATGTAAATGAACTGGAAAAGTATATGATAGTGCTAAATAAAACATGTAATGATGGATCACTGAGAAATGTCAACCAATGTACATTGGAGAGTAAGTCCATCAGTGTTTTCCAGCATCTTCTCAGGGGCTGCTATTTGAAATGTAAGGAAGGCTTGGTAATTGTATTTTCCATTATTTGTTAAAAATAGGCTTTCTGTTCTATGACTGCTTCACAGAAACTTAAATAAGTACTAACTAGTCTCCCTAGGGACCACAATGGTACCAAAAACGTAGATGAGTAGTCTAGACTTAAATTCTACCAAAAACAAAATTCAAAATTGTGTTTATTATAACTTTATAATGAATTTTCTCTAATTTATGTGTTATTTTTGCAAATGACACAAAATACATAAAAGAAAACATGAGTTTTAACTAATTTGAAATTAAGGCACAGAGAAGTCTTCTTTTTTTGAATATGTCTCAAGTACTTATAAATGTGCCACTTCAAATTCCAGATTTTAAAATGGAATTCACTTGCATGAGAAGAGAGCAATTTGTGGTTCCACTTATTTATGCATTCATTGGTTGATTTTTATATGTACCCTGACCAGGGATCGAACCAGCAACCTTGGCATATCGGGACAAGCTCTAACCCCGTGGTCGGCAAACTGCACCTCGTGAGCCACATGCGGCTCTTTGGCCCCTTGAGTGTGGCTCTTCCACAAAACACCACTGCCTAGGCGAGTCTATTTTGAAGAAGTGGTGTTAGAAGAAGTTTAAAACATTTGGCTCTCAAAAGAAATTTCAATCGTTGTACCATTGATATTTGGCTCTGTTGACTAATGAGTTTGCCGACCACTGCTCCAACCAACTAAGCTACCCTGCCAGGGTCAACTGTCTTTTGTTTTTGTAGCAGGAGAGGATGTGGAGTTAAGCAAGGAAGGGTAGAGTGAAGAATGCTGTTTGTCTTTTTCTCTTACAGCATGGTTTATCAAATAATAAGAAAAATAAAATGGCAAGGTAACTCTTAAGTTGAAGGTTTGCTCTAAAAAGCTCAGCAGAGGCCAGTCTATTTATGCAACTGGGGATCAAAACAGCAACCTTAGATATGTGCCCTGACCAGGGATCAAACTCACAACATTTTAATGTACGGGATGGGACGATGCTTCAACCAACTGAGTCAGAGCTATTATGCAATTCTGTCAGCAATGACAACAAAGATGACTGCAATAAGATCAGCAGCATATTTTCTAGGCCTCTGTATTATATTTTATTGCTCTTTTTGCGTGTCTTAGACATTTTTGCATTTTAATAAATGCTTTTGTGCCACTTCTTCCTTAATCAAAATAGATCACAATTTAAGGTAAATCTAGAACAGATGAGAAAATGTCAATCACTACAGCAAGACAGATTTAATTAGAGAACAGACTTCATCACAAGTAGTTATCTTTCTGTCTCCTCAATGCTTTTCATCTCTAAATACAACAGTGCTACTGCTCATTGCCTGATCATCAGCGAGTCCACATTGCCAGTGCATTGCAAAGTGTAGAAGAGTCTACTGGAATCTTAATCTGAGGGAATCACTGTTAAGCAATAAAACCCTAACAGATGTGATCACTTACTCCCTTATCTCTTCACCTATTGACGAACATTTGGGATATTACAAATAAAGTTGCTGTGAACATCCATGTACAAATGTTTTATGACATATGTTGTCATTTCTCTTGAGTAAATACCTAAGAGTGAAATGGCTGGGTTATATATAGGTTTATGTTAAATTTTTAAAAAGCTGCAGACCATTTTCCAAGTATTTGTGCTATTTTATATCCCCACCAGCAATGTAAGAGAATTACAGGTTATACTTTTTCTGGTGTATTACCTTTGCATTTAAAAAAAAATGTTCTGTGTACTATATATACATGGGTATATTTCTGGATTCTGTTTTGTTTTGTTTTTCATTGATCTAGATGTCTCTCTTGATGCCAATATTACAATATAATGATCAATGAGGCTTATAATAATTCTTAAAATCAGGTAATATTAGCCCGGCTGGCATGGCTCAGTGGTTGAGCTTGGACCAATGAACTAGGAGGTCACGGTTTGATTCCCAGTCAGGGCACATACCTGGGTTGCAGGCTCAATCCCCAGTGTAGGGTGTGCAGGAGGCAGCTGATCGATGATTCTCTCATTGATGTTTCTATCTCTCTCTCTCTCCCTTGCTCTCTCTAAAATCAATAAAAACATATTTTTAAAAAATCTTTTAAAAAGATTTTAAGTTATAATTCATCTAAAAATAAATTCAAATTTTAAAGACTAAGAGTCTATTATTAAAATCTGAAGAAATTGTCAGCATCCACTTATATTTCAATTACAATTGCTCACATATTTGATGAATTTATTACTCAGCCTTAAATCCAAACCTGGAATTTTTAAGCACTCTACTTTTTTGAAAATTGACCTGATACAAATGGTATTAGGAACTTATACAAAAAGTAAATTTCTGAGAAATACTTCCACTCTTCCTAATTGTGTTATTAAACAATGGTAATTGATGTTAATCATAAATGAAGCATTGTAGAGTTCTGAGGAATATTAAAAATTATCAAAAACAGAATGGTAGCTACATTTTGAAAATTGACAATCCACATTTCATATATATAATTCTGCTTGATTTAGAACCAAAAAACTTAACTACAAAATCTATACTAATAAAAGGGTAATGCACTAATTAGACCAGACATCCATCCAGACGTCCTTCCGGACAAAGCCACGGTGGCGGGGGCCGAGGCAGAGACGGTTAGGGGCGATCAGGCTGGCAGGGAAGAGCAGTTAGGGGTGACCAGGCCAGAAGGAAAGGGCAGTTAGGGGCATCCAGGCCGGCAGGGGAGGGCAGTTAGGGCGACCAGGCCAGCAGGGGAGGGAAGTTAGGGGCGATCAGGCTGGCAGGGGAGGGCAGTTAGGGGAGATCAGGCCGGAAGGGGAGCAGTTAGGGGCATCAGGCAGACAGGCAGAGTAGTTAGGGACAATCAGGCAGGCAGGTGAGCGGTTAGGAGCCAGCAGTCCCAGATTGTGAGAGGGATGTCCCGGATTGGAGAGGGTGCAGGCCGGGCTGAAGGGACCTCCCCCTTCCATGCACGAATTTCATGCACCGGGCCTCTCGTTTATAATAAAACTTGTTTTGGGTTTTAACTATTAATTACAAAACTAATTCATATTCATGGGCAAAGACTATATACTAGTATATATTAAACAATGAAGTAAAAAGTCTGTTGGAAAATATTGGTGTATATGGAATCATATGTGTGTTATGTGTGTGAATGTGCATAAAACCTTTTCATTTTTTTCATACTATACAAGCTTTTTTGCATCTTGGCATGGTTTCAAAATTAGAGTAGATCCCATTTTTAACATATACAGGAAAGCCATGATTTTTAAAAGTTATAACATGATTTAATAATGTGATTTGTGCAATTTATGAAATATTTTAACATGTGCAGTATTATATGTCAAAGAGAGTATCCCCCTAAGTATACTGATTTAAATATTTCAATTATTACTCAAATGTTACTTGAATTCTTTAAAAAATTATAATAATTACTAATTTAAATTATGAGAGTTCTGGGACTTATAACTGTTCAATAAATGAAAACTATTAATAGTTGGAGGACTTTGAGATGGTGGCTCATCTGAGGCAAAAGAACTAAGTTATATACAAAGGAAATGCAGAATCATTACTTCTAGAACAGACTCCTTATGTATTTCAAACATAAACAACACCCAGCTTCCCAGCTCAGTGGGTGTTCCACATTTGTGACATCAAACAATGCCCCTAGAATGGTTACTACAGTGGTGCATTCACTACCTAGCTGAGAATACTCACTCAAACTCAGGTAACATGTAACAGTAAAATAACAAAATAGAATAAATATAAACATACATCAGACATAAAATGCCTCAAAAGACAATTTGATTTTTGGTAGCACACTAACATTTCTCTATGCCTGATATTATTGATTATGGTGCATTTGTTGAAACTTACTTCCTAAATTTCTTTTCTTTTTTTTATAAATATATATTTTTTTATTTTATTGATTTTTTTACAGAGAGGAAAGGAGAGGGATAGAGAGTTAGAAACATCGATGAGAGAGAAACATCGATCAGCTGCCTCCTGCACACCCCCTACTGGAGATGTGCCCGCAACCAAGGTACATGCCCTTGACCGAAATCGAACCTGGAACCCTTCAGTCCGCAGGCCGAGGCTCTATCCACTGAGCCAAACCGGTTAGGGCATTACTTCCTAAATTTCTAAGTTATAACCTCCCTAACCTGATTTATTTCTATCTTTAGGGTTTTTAGCATGAAATTCTTAGGCTGATGTCTCTGATAGAATGCTGGTAGCACAACCACTCACAGTCCTATTTATATTGTTTAAAAGATTTATTGAAATGTAATTCACAGACTCTACAACTCACCTTTTAAAAAATATGTGTTTATTGATTTCAGAGGGGAAAACAAAAGGGAGAGAGAAATATAAACACCAATGATGAGAGAATCATTGATTGTCTGCATCCCACACGGCCCCTCCTATGGATCGAGCCCGCAAGCCGGGCATGTGCCCCCAAAAAGGAATCAAACCGTGATCTCCTGGTTCATACGTCGATATTCAACCACTGAGCAACCTGGCTGGGCTCACCTTTTTATTTTTATTTTGGTTATTCCTTGCCCTAGGATATTTTTCCACTGACTTTTTAGAGAGAGTGGAAGGGAGGAAGGGAGGGGGAGACAGAGAGAGAGACAGAGAGAGACAGAGAGACAGGGAGGGGGAGACAGACAGAGAGACAGAGAGAGAGAGAGAGAGCGAGAGAGATATCGATTGGTTGCACTGACTGGGACCAGAGATCAAACCTGCAACCCAGGTATGTGCCCTTGAGCGGGAATCAAACCTGCGACCCTTTGGTGCTAGGTTGGTGCTCTAACCACTGAGAAACACTGGCCAGGACTAAAATTCACCTTTTTAAAGTATATAATTTAATGGTTTATTTTTTTTTTTTTATTTTTTTTTTTTTTTTAAATATATTTTATTGATTTTTTACAGAGAGGAAGGAAGAGGGATAGAGAGTTAGAAACATCGATGAGAGAGAAACATCGATCAGCTGCCTCTTGCACACCCCCTACTGGGGATGTGCCCGCAGCCAAGTTACGTGCCCTTGACCGGAATCGAACCTGGGACCTTTCAGTCCACAGGCTGACGCTCTATCCACTGAGCCAAACCGGTTTTGGCATATAATTTAATGGTTTATATCAAATGCACAGAGTTATGCAACCCTTACCACTATCTCACTTAAAACATTTTCATCACCCCCAAAAGAAACCCCACAGCCATTAGCACTCCCTCCCCACTCTGTTCTCCCCCCAACTCCTAGTAACTACTAATCTATTTTCTATCACTAAGAATTTGCCTAGTTGGAACATTTCATATAAATGGAATCATACTATATGTGGTCTTTTGTGACTTTTTTACTTGACAGAATGTTTTCAAGGCTCATTCATGAACCCTGTAGTTGTAGCATGTATCAGTACTTCATTCATTTTTATGGCTTAATCATATAGTCCATATTTTATATATACACACACACATCCTATACACTTATATCCATTTTAAGTGTATTGGCTATCCTTTTCATTCTCCCTAACCCCCCATTCCTTTTAATTTTCTTCCTAATTTCCTATTCCTGACCTAACAGGAAATGAATGTTATTTCTATCCTCTATTTTAATGAATGCCTTGAAATTTTCAATGGTACAGACTCTCCTTAGAATTCACTGTTCTAAGCAGAACTTCTCCCTTCCAAATGAAAGCAGAGGTTACCTCGAGATGTGTCTTATCATTGTGAAGATTAAGTAACACAATGAGGACTCAAGTTTAATCAAAGTTATACATGCATAGGGACTACTCTAAGGGATTTTCTACCATCTCACAAGGAATTTATTAAGGATTTAATTAAGAACTTTTCAGATGGTATCATATTCGTGAGCTTCTCTTCTTTGGACTATGAATTCCTAAGGGCAGAGATCATGACACCCATTTATTCTGTGTAATATTAATAGAGTTCAAAGGAAACATTTGAGGCCTTAATGCTAGTTGAAAATAGAAGTATTAATATTTAACATTTATTGAGTGGTTAGTATGTGTCAGACATTGTGTTAAGTGCTCATCTTAACTCCAGCTTTATGAAATCAATACTCTTTATTTTCTGGACGATAAAACACACTCAGAGAGGTGAAGAAACTTGCCAGAGATCACAGAAAGACAAAGGGAAAGGCTAAGACTAAAAAACATCAGACTGTCGCCGTAATACTGACCACTACAGTTTACTGCTAGTGTTTAGGTTAACCAAGTAAATCAAAAGTTACATTAATGTCCTATGCATATATACTCAGAAAACTGCTGCTATTACTAAATACAAGATTTTGTAATAAAAGTGAGAAGCTGACAATTTATCTTTTTAAAAATATATTTTTTTATTGATTTCAGAGAAGGGAGAGAGATAGAAACATTAATGATGAGAGAGAATCATGGATCGGCTGCCTCTGGCACACCCCCTACTGGGGACCAAGCCTACAACCCAGGCATGTGCCCTGACCGGGAATCGAACTGTGACCTCCTGGTTCTTAGGTCTATGCTCAACCACTGAGCCACGCCAGCCAGGCGACAGTTTACCTTAAAGATGAATGTCCCCCCTGCCACCTATTACCCTGAAGGGTTTAAGCAGATACATGAAAGAGGTGTGGTAAGGCCAGACGTGTATTTTAAAGAGATGACTGCTTGGTAGAGAATGAACTTGTAGACTGGAGCCAGGCAAATAAGGGGCATCCACGTAGAAGTGCAGATCTAGTGCAGTGGTAGGAGGGAAAAAACAGGAAGGGACAAATTTAATAAGAGGTTAAAACAGAGAACCCTGTCAGGTGACTGTATATGAGAGAAAAACAACTCAAGGGAGAAGTCCATCAAAAGCAGATTCAGGATTTTGGCTTAATTAGAACCAGCACCACTAACTGAGATAAAGGAACAGGTTTAGAGAAACAGTGATTAGTTTGGTATTGGACATATTGAGTCTGAGATGATGTGGGTTTTTCAAGTGGAGATAATCGGCAGGCACTTGGTAATATAAGATAAGCTCAGAAGAGAAATTCAGATGGGAGATAAAAATTTAGAAGTCATCAGTAAATATCATTGGAAGCCACCTACCATTAGAGTAGATGAAATCATGCAGGAGGAATATTTTGAATAATAACAGAATTATAACATGACCCAAATATGAGGGAATATATTTTGGGCAATGGAACTGTTCTATATTTTGACTGTGGTGGTGATTATATGACTCTGAGTCTGTCAAAATTCACAGATGCAAATGCTAAAAAGCATGAATTTTACTGTATATAAATTATACTCAACAATTCTAACTATAAAAGAAAAAAAGAGCAATCAATAGTGTTAAATGCAATAAAAAGACCAATAAGCTAAAACGTATGTCTACTGCAATCCTGCTGAGGAAGTTCAACTAGCATGTGGGGAGCATAAATCAGATTATATTAGTTGAACAGTACACAGAGTAGAAGCAGGAATGGTAGATTCTTTTTGAAAAGTCTGCATGAGATGAGGAAGTGAGTTTAGAGTATTCATACTGAGAAGTATACAGTGGGGCAGTACACACACACCAGACTACCAGGGACAGCTAATAGACACAAAAGAAGTTTGGATAAAGACGGGTTTATAGCTTGGGCAGAAGGTTGAAAAAGGTATTCTCAGAACACTCAATTTTCTCAACAAGGAAAGATAAAATGCGATTTTCTGAGGGAAAGGAGGGTTGAGTACATGATTTCATAACAAGAAGGTCATAAAAAAATAGCTGGGGGTGAATGTGAATTTGTAGAGGCACTTGCACACACAGTGGTATGATCTTGTCCGGGAGTGCTCAGCATACTGTAACTGAAGAATAGAGAAGATGGGGAATAGCACTATTTCTCAAAAGGAAAAACATGAGAAAAATCACAGATTTTGGTAAAGGAGTGGCATAAACATCCTCCTCCATCTCTAGTCAAGTCTCATCTTCCATGGGGCCTACACCTCTGATCATGTTATTTAAGTACAACCTGCTGCCCCTCCCAGCATTCCTTCCCCTGCTTGATTACTTTTACGGCACTTAAAACTTTCTAAGATACAACTAGAGCAGGGATTTTTGGATTCTTCATTGATGAATCTTAAGTGCCCAGAACAATAACATCGCCCAGTCACTCATTACTATTTGTGGTTGAAACAGGTGGCTTTCACATCTCCCTCTGAACCAGCGTCACAAGCAAAAACGTATAATCCCTAAATCCTGAAACTGTGAAAAGAACTTTATAGCCATGTGGAAAGCATGTCAGAAAGAATAATATAAATGTGAGGTAAAGGAAGGCTTGGGTTGTAACTCTTCCTGTGACCCTGAGAAACCCAAATTATTACTCCATGGCTTATGTTTGTTATCAGCAAATTAGGAATAATTATATCCCGGAATAATTGCTTAAATCATAAAATTCATACTTGAGATGTCTGAGAAAAAGCTTTGTAAACAAAATAAGGGGACTTTATTATGATTGTAACTAATTACTAAGTACTATCAAGACAGCAAAAGAAAATGGAAAAAAGATATATATCTAAGGAAATGAATTTAAGAGATTTTTCTGCATTAGCAGGGAAAATTACTTAGTCAAAGGTGTTGAAAACAGTCCTCAAGACTGTGTGCAAGGTCAAGATGGATATTGGAGAAAGGGAAAGCTTTTATTTTATTTTTATCATTAATCCTCACCCAAGAATATTTTTCCATTGATTTTTAGAGAGAATGGGAGTGGGGGGGGGGTGGAGAGAGACATCGATGTAAGAGACACATGGACTGGCTGCCTCCCCCATCTGCCCTGACTGGGGCTAGGGATGGAAACTGCAACCCAGATATATGCCTTTGACCAGGAATTGAACCCACAACCCTTTGGGGCACGGGCCGACACTCTAACCACTGAGACACAGCAGTCAGGGCAAGGGAAAGCTTTTAGCAAGGCTAGGTTTTCCTGAAAATAGTTTCCTTTTCCCTGAAAGAATGGCATTCCCCTAAATCCGTGGTCTGCAAACTACGGATCGCGAGACACATGCGGCATTTTGGCCCCTTGAGTGTGGGTCTTCCACAAAATACCACGGCCTGGGCGAGTCTATTTTGAAGAAGTGGCATTAGAAGAAGTTTAAGTTTAAAACATTTGGCTCTCAAAAGAAATTTCAATCGTGTACTGTTGATATTTGGCTCGGTTGACTAATGAGTTTGCCGACCACTGCCCTAAACTGTCTGGATTACCCTGTCTGGAAGCAGGTAAATACAATGGTTTCTTTTTACATAGATTCATTACTAAGTCTGAGAAAAAGAAGAGAAAATTCTGAACAAAGAATCTATGTCTATTCATGGAGATATGCATGGCTAAGTTAATTAACATCCAATGAATGAAACTTTGGGGCTCATGTTGCAAAGAAATGAACTACTGTAAATAGTGGGTACGTGTATATCTAATGAAGAGGCAAGAAGGAACAGTGCAAGGTGCTTGCCAGAAGGCTTGGCACCTGAGCCTGTTAGTAAGCTCAACCATGAGGTGTTTGGGCTCATTTTGCAGCATCTGAAAAGGTAGAATTTGACCCAGCACCAGTATTCTCCAGAGAAAGCTTAAGATTTCATTGTGGAAGGCAACTGAAAATAGGAATGACAGAGCAGAAATGTACTTTTAAAAACATATACGTATTTTTTAATTGATTTCAGAGAGAAAGGGAGAGGGATATAGAAACATAAATAATGAGAATCATTCATCAGTTGCCTCCTGCATGACCCATACTGGGGATGAAGCCTGCAATCTAGGCATGTGCCCTGACTGGGAATTGAACTGTGACCTCCTGGTTCATAGGTCAACGCTCAACCACTGAGCCATGCTGGCCAGGCCAGAAATTTACTCTTTTTTGGTGTGTGTGTGTGTGTGTTGTTGTTTTTTTTAATATATTTTATTGATTTTTTACAGAGAGGAAGGGAGAGGGATAGAGAGTTAGAAACATGGATGAGAGAGAAACATCCATCAGCTGCCTCCTGCACACCCCCTACTGGAGATGTGCCCGCAACCAAGGTACATGCCCCTGACTGGAATCGAACCTGGGATCCTTCAGTCCACAGGCCGGTGCTCTACCCACTGAGCCAAACCAGCTAGGGTCAGAAATTTACTTTTAAGGCAGCTTTGTTAAAAAATTTTTTTTTGCAAATAAGGCAGGGAAGGCCTGGCTGCATTGATGCTCCCCCTACCCCCGACTCTAAAAATCAATGGGAAAAATATCCTCATGTGAGGATTAACAAAACACACACACACACACACACACACACACACACCACACACGCACACTTAAGGCAGGGAATATCAATAATTTTAATTTACTTATCCCCAAGGATAACTCAGACTCAAACCTCTGAAAGGGGAATTGAAGTTTCTGCTGGTTTTGATAGATGATGTGGGACCAGGAATATATTGAGGAAGTCCTGTTCCAAAGGTTCCAGAACATATTTCTCTAGATCAGAGGTGGGGAACATCTGGCCCAAGGTCCGTATAAGGCCCAAGAAATCATTTGGTCTGGTCCTGCCAAGGCACTAGGGGTGAGTTAATTAAATGTTTGAACAAATATAGCAGGCTAATTTTTAAGTTGATAATTTTGTATGGCCCTCAAATGATGCCATAAATATCCAAATGGCCTTGACAGAAAAAAGGTTCCCCATTCCTGCTCTAGATGAATATGAGAAGTTAAATTATAAGGTTGTACATTAGGAGAGGGATTGTGCTTGTGGGACACTTTTGGTGATCTATTTTTGGCCCCAGCAACTTAATCTTCCAGGGATATTTCAAATAGTTCTCAGAAGTTAAGTGAAGGCAAAAATAAATGTGAAATTCCCTATTCCTGTTACTAATAGGTCATGGTTTTAAAAACAAGTCTTTTTCAGGTTAATCTACTGAAACTGAAAGACTTTTATTCCTCTGGTTTTATGCTCACTTATATGTTATTCCTTTTAAAGTACTTTCAATATTCTTACTGGAGAGAATAAATCAAGAGTTATTATCAAAGCATTTTTTCCTGAGTTAAATTATATTCCTTTTATATTAAGGTAAGATGAAACCAAAAGAACATCAATTTGATGGGCTATATGGTTCAATATTTTATTAATATTACTCAAAACATAAAATCCTATCTCCATTTGAGAAATCTCTCATCTTGCAACCTACAGAATCTGGAAACCATCCCTCAATCTTAGCTGAGTTTACAACACTATAAAGAAAACTCCTGGAAGCCACATAAACAAGATCAGTTGATACTATTGCTTCAGCTACTACATAAACTCCTGGGGACGTGGGATACTGTGTCAGTCCCTATAACCAAGTTTACATTTTAATATCCATGTGGGAGATTTGAGATCTTTAATCCCTGCAAAGTGAAGATTTGGAATTGAGATTCTCACAAAAAGCTCTGAGATTCCTAAGACAGTGATAGCCTCAGTGAAAATGTAGATAAAACAAAATAAACTAGTAAGCAAACACAGAGTAATGACAAGGAAGAACGTTTGGTGTCAGCCAGGTGGAGAGGGACTGTACCATCCTGAAAAATAGTATCCACACAGAATGTCTTCTCACTTTGTGGGTACAAAAGGAGATCTAGGCCCTAGCGAATGTGGCTCAGTTGGTAGAGTGTTGTCCCATGCACTAAAAGGTTGTTGGATCAATTCCTAGTCAGGGCACATGCCCAGGTTGTGGGTTCGGTCCCTGGTTGGGGTACATATGAGAAGCACGCCAATGTTTCTGCCTCTTCCTCCTCCTTCTTTCTCTACCCCTTCCTCTCTCACTAAAATCAATAATAAAAATTACAACAATTACATTTATTAAAAAAAAGAGAAAGAGGAAAAAAAGATTTAAGACATTAAATTCAGATTAAGTTCCAAGATATGTGGTAAATAAAGTAAACACAAACCTGCTTTGAGAGGATTTGCCCTCAATCTATATCCAGGAAAATTTACTAATGATGAGTTAATAAAACAAATTTATAAAATATAGAAACAATGTACTGTGAGCAAGAGCCAGAAGATAAAATGGAAAGATTACAAATCTCTCTCTGACAAAAGAATTTCAAAAAATAGTTTTATATCAGATAATAAAAAATAAATTACCATTTAAAAAGTGTAAAAGTTCATGTTACACTATATACATTCAGGAAATTGTATAAAATAAATTCCTAGCAGACAACCAAGATGGCGGCATAGGTAAACACCTGTACTTGCCGCCTCTCACAACCTCATCAAAACTACAACTAAAAGACAAAACAAATATCATCCAGAACCACGGGAGAGCTGGCTGAGTGGAAGTTCTACAACTAGAAGGAAAGAAAAAAGCGCATTGAGACTGGTAGGAGGTGCGGAGGCGCACGCGAAACCGGCTGGCATCTGGGTGCACTGTTGTTTTTTTCAATCAGGAGGGAGATACAAGCTCCCGATTGCTCTGAACTTAAGTTCCGGGCGAGACTCTGGGGACCCAGACTCATATGGGGAGAAACTGGACTGTCTGGCATCGGGCCAGAACGCGAGGGCTGCTTTCTCTCAGAGGTGCTCACAGTGATCATTGTTCCTGCACGGGGCCACAGGACACAGAGACCCGGGGACCTTTCCGGTGCAGGGCTGACTGGCAGCCATTGCAATTTGCACCATCGTGGTGATTCCTTGAGACCCTGCCCCACCCAATTTACAACCCCACCCAAGCTGTGCTCAGCAGCTTTTGCATATGAATTGCCTGACCTTTTGCAGCCTAAAACCTAACAAACTGCAGCTGGGTCAGAGAGCTCCAAAGCTTCCAAAAGAAAGCCTAAGGCCCTGCAGCAGCAGCCTGCCTTGCTTCACAGCTGGGCCTCATCTGGACACTTCCAAACCCCAAACAAAGTGGAGGAATCTGCTGATCTCTCTGTAGCTCCTGTTGGGTGGTCTCAGGCAGTGGCTGATTTGCACCTCCTTGGAGATCCAAGAGCCAGTGTACCCAGTCGTCAGTGTGAGACCACACCAGATTACAACTCTTCACATCCATAAGCGACACACTCAAGGGGCAGACTCAGTGAGCACCAAAGCCCCAATGAAGAGAGTCCTGTCCCATAAGGGTGTCTCCAGCACAGCAGTTCTTCCATGTAGACACAGCTGGTCCTCACAGCCAATTGGCCTGGAGGTCAATTCCTCCCAGTGATATCAACGGCAATCAAGGCTTAACTACAACAAGACTGTGCACACAGCCCACAAAGGGGTGCACCAAGAGTGTCCACCTCAGGTAACTGGGGAGGCTGAGCCACTGGGCCTTTTAGGACACCTAGCACACAAGGCCACTCTATCAACACAGGGAAGCAGCCAAAATGCAGAGACAAAGAAACAGGTCACAAATGAAAGAAATGGAGGAAAGCAAACTACTGGATATAGAGTTCAAAACCACGGTTATAAGGTTACTCAAGAATTTTTCTAGAAACCTCCTATAAATTTAGTGAGACCCTCGAGGATATGAAAAAGGACCAACTAAAAATTAAGCATACACTGACTGAAATAAAAAATAATATACAGAGATCCAACAGCAGACTGGAGGATCCCAAGAATCAAGTCAAAGATTTGAAATACAAAGAAGCAAAAAACACACAACCAGAAAAGAAAAAAAAATCCAAAAATATGAAGATATTATAAGGAGCTTCTGGGACAACTTCAAGCGTACCAACATCTGAATTACGAGGGTGCCAGAAGAAGAGAGAGCAAGATATGGAAAACCTATTTGAAGAAATAATGACAGAAAACTTCCCCTATCTGGTGAAAAAAATAGACTTACAAGTCCAGAAAGCACAGAGAACCCCAAACGAGGAATCCAAAGAGGACCACACCAAGACACATCATAATTAAAATGCTAAGGGCAAAAGACAAAGAATATTAAAAGCAGCAAAAGAAAAAGTTAGTTACCTACAAGGGAGTAACCATACAACTGTCAGCTGATTTCTCAACAGAAACTATGCAGGCCAGATGGCAGTGGCAAGAAATATTCAAAGTGATGAATAGCAAGAACCTACAACCAAGATTACTCTACCAAGCAAAGCTATCATTTAGAAAGGAAGGTCAGATAAAGAGCTTCACAGATAAGAAAAAGCTAAAGGAGTTCATCACCGCTAAACCAGTATTATATGAAATGCTAAAGGGTATTCTTTAAGAAGAGGAAGAAGAAGAAAAAGGTAAAGATTAAAATTATGAACAACAAATACATATCTATCAACAAGTGAATCTAAAAATCAAGTGAATAAATAATCTGATGAACAGAATAAACTGGTGAATATAATAGAATCAGGGGCATAGAAAGGGAGTGGACTGACAATTCTCAGGGGGAAGGGAGTGTGGGGGGTGCGGGAAGAGATTGGACAAAAATCTTACACCTATGCAATGCGATACGATCTCACACCTGTCAAAATGGCTATCATCAAGAAATCAACAAACGACAAGTGTTGGCGAGGATGTGGAAAAAAAGGAACCCTCATGCACTGCTGGTGGGAATGCAGACTGGTGCAGCCACTGTGGAGAACAGTATGGAGTTTACTCAAAAACTGAAAATGGAACTCCCTTTTGACCCAGTAATCCCACTCCTAGGAATATATCCTAAGAAACTAGAAACACCTATCAGAAAGGATATATGTACCCCTATGTTCATAGCAGCACAATTTACAATAGCTAAGATTTGGAAACAGCCTAAGTGCCCGTCAACAGATGACTGGATCAGAAAACTATGGTACATCTACACAATGGAATACTACGCTGCCATAAAAAAGAAGGAATTACTACCATTTGTAGGCACCTGGATGGAATTAGAGAACATTATGCTAAGTGAAATAAGCCAGTCAATGAAAGAAAAATACCACATGATCTCACTCATTTGGGGATAATGAAAAACATTATAAACTGATGAACAAAAAGATAGATACAGAGGCAGTAAAGCATCAAACAGACTGTCAAATTACAGTGGTAAGGTTAGGGAGAGGTGGGGGAAATAAGAGATCAACTGAAGGACTTATATGCATGTATATAAGAGTAACCAACGGATGCAAAACATTGGGGGGTGAGGGCATGTATAGGAGTGGGGTAATATATGTACACATATAATACCTTAATAAAAAAATGTAAAAAAAAATATTACACCTATGGACGAGGACAGTGGGGGCGGTAAGGGCATGGGGTGGGGTGGGAATAGGGTGGAGGGGAGCTATGGGGGGAAAAAAGAGGAACAACTGTAATAATCTGAACAATAAAGATTTATTTAAAATAAATAAATTCCTGGATGATGAGTGGGGATGTTTTCCCCACAAGTTCTGAAACTCTCCTTCCTTCCTCACCAAATATACACAGAAATCATAATACAACTTCCTAAGACTTTAAGAAATCATCCAATTAATATAGATTTTGGCACATTTAATTATTGCAGTGATATGTAAATCAAGTAATCAAAAGTCTGGCTTATTTCTGAATGTGCTGGCGTTTCAGAATACACTGAAGATAAATACCCACGATTCTCATTTTATGGGGCTTACTCTTCAACACCAACGCATCCAGAATTGCATTTAGCTCCAGTCAGAAATATAATCAAGACTAGTTCTAAGAAAGTGTTTTCCAGCGAAGAGGAGGGACCACACCCATAATGTCTAACTTTAATTACTGCTTTAAATAAGTATCAACTAGCCCTGGCTGGTTTGGCTCAGTGGATAAAGTGTTGGCCTGTGGACTCAAGCATCCTGGGTTCGATTCCAGTCAAGGGCACATGCCCAGGTTGCGGGCTCGATCCCCAGTAGGGGGTTGGCAGGAGGCAGCCGATCAGTGATTCTCTTTCATCGTTGATGTTTCTCTCTCTCCCTCTCCTTTCCTCTCTGATATCAATAAAAATATATTTAAAAAATTTAAATAAATAAATATCAACTACTGTGTATTTTTATGCATCACACCTGTGAAAAGCAAATGATTTCTGAAGTCAGCTTTAAAGTGTTTCATCCTCAGGTGAAGCAATCAGAACTACTCTCAAAATCAACAACAAAAGACTGTATTTACACCAAATAACTTCTCAAAGTAAATAAGGTACAGTAAATGAGTAAGTGCAAATAAGATTGGAGTCATTAAGAATAAGACAACTGGATGCTCACTTTCACCACTCCTTTTTGATATAGTACTGGAAGTGCTTGCCACAGCGATCAGACAAGAGGAAGAAATAAAAGGCATCCAAATTGGAAAAGAAGAAAATTGTCCTTATATGCAGGTTCCATGATACTGTACATAGAAAACCCCAAAGACTCCATCAAAAAATTGCTAGACTTAGTAAATGAATTCGGCAATGTAGCAGGATACAAAATTAACACCCAGAAATCTATGGCTTTTTTATACACCAACTAGAGGCCCGGTGCACAAAATTCATGCATGGGGGGGGGGGCCCCTCAGCCCAGTCTTCACCCTCTCCAATCTAGGACCCCTTGAGTGATGTCTGACTGTCCGTTTAAATGGTCAGACATCCCTCTCACAACCCAGGACTGCTGGCTCCCAACTGCCCTCCCCTGCAGTCCTGGTCCCCCCCAACTGCCCTTCCCTGCAGGCCTGGGTCCCCCCCAACTGCCCTCCCCTGCAGGCCTGGGTCCCCCCCAACTGTCCTCCACTGCAGGCCCGGTCACCCACAACTTCCCACAACTGCCCTTTGCCCATTTTTGGCCATCTTGTGTCCACATGGGGGCAGGCCATCTTTGACCACATGGGGGTGGCCATCTTGTGTCTTGGTGTGATGGTCAATTTGCATATTACTCTTTTATTAGATAGGATAATGAAGTCACAGAAAGAGAAACTAAAAATAAAATCCCATTTACCATTGTACCAAAAAAATTAAGATACCTAAGAATAAATTTAACTAAGGAGGTAAAAGACCTGTACTCTGAAAACTATAGGACATTGAAAAAAGCGATAGAGGAAGACATAAACAAATGGAAGAACATACCGTGTTCATGGATTGGTAGAATCAACATCATTAATATTACTAGACTTAATAAATGAATTCGGCTCATACTACTCAAAGCAATTTATAGATTCAATGCAATCCCCATTAAAATACCAATAGCAGCCGAAACCGGTTTGGCTCAGTGGATAGAGCATCGGCCTGCGGACTGAAAGGTCCCGGGTTCGATTCCGGTCAAGGGCATGTACCTTGGTTGCGGGCACATCCTCAGTGGGAGGTGTGCAGGAGGCAGCTGATCGATGTTTCTCTCTCATTGATGTTTCTGGCTCTCTATCCCTCTCCCTTCCTCTCTGTGAAATATCAATAAAATATATTTTAAAAAATAAATAAATAAAATAAAATAAAATACCAATAGCATATTTCACAAACCCAGAACAAACTCTCCAAAAATTCATCTGGAATAAAAAAAGACCCCCAGTAGCCACAGCAATCCTGAGAAAGAAGAACAAAGTTGGAGGGATCAGAATACCAGATATCAAGCTATATTACAAAGCTATGGTTCTCAAAACTGCCTGGTACTGGCACAAGAACAGACATATAGACTGATGGAATAGAACAGAGAACCCAGAAATAGACCCAAGCCATTATGCTCAATTAATATTTGACAAAGGAGGCAAGAGCATACAATGGAGTCAAGACAGTCTCTTCAATAAATGGTGCTGGGAAATTTGATCAGATACATGCAAAAAAATAAAACTAGATCACCAACTTACACCATACGCAAAAACAAACTCAAAATGGTTAAAGTACTTAAATGTAAAATGGGAAACCATAAAAATATTAAAAGATTCCATAGGCAGCAAAATATCAGACATATGTCGTAGCAATAATCTTTACCGATACAGCTCCTAGGGCAATGGAAACTAAGGAGCTAATGCACAGCTAAAGAAACCATCAACAAAACAACAAGAAAGCCCACTGCATGGGAGAACGTATTTGCCAATGTTATCTCTGATAAGGATTTAATCTCCAAAATTTATAGGGAACTCATACAACTTAACAAAAGGAAGATAATCCAATAAAAAATGGGCAAAGGACCTAAATAGACACTTTTCAAAAGAGGCCATACTGAAGGCCGAGAGACACATGAAAACATGTGAAAAATCACTAATCATCCAAGAGATGCAAATCAAAACGACAATGAGGCACCATTTCACACCTGTCAGAATGGCTATTGTTGGAGAGTGGGAATTTTTGCCCATTCCAGAGAGACCTGGACTATGCCCCAGATAGAGTTGTCAGTGCTGACACCAGGCCAGGCCTTGAGATACGGTCTCATGGCCCCTTCCCAGCACGTAGGCCTTCTTTCATAGATCACTGTCAGCTTTCTGAAGAACAGGATGACCCTGTAAATAACATGGTCATCAATGGCATGATCCTGATGTTGCTTAGGAAAAACTGTTTTGTCTTGGGTTACTTGTTCTGCAAAAACAGGATGTGGTTAATGTGCTTAAAAGTGGTCCCGCACAAAGGATCGGGGCTGCTCTCTGGACTCCCTGTGTGGAGAGAGAGCAGTCACCAGCCGGCTATTAAAGGCTCCCTAAATTTTAATTTGGTCTGTACTCCAATGGTCGTTCATTCACATTTGCTCCACATTTGGAGGTCCCCGCGAGATAACCAGCCTTTGACTGGTCCTGTGACGGGAGCCCACCAGGGTCCCCGGACTCTCCGACCTAGGGGAGATCTCTGAGAGACGTTCCTCAGCCCCGGGACTGGTAGAGGTCGGAGACCATGCCTGCTAAATTTCCTGATTGACTCTGATTGGAGCCGCCTGGACCTGGTTCTTACCGGTAAGAAACTTGTTTCTGGTTCTGTGGGTGCCCATCTAGGGTCTCTGGAAGGCTGGACGCAGCACTACTTCCTAGACCAGATCCCGGTGCACGACGGTGCCCGGCGATCCTCAGTTGGTTGTCATTGTCTTTTGTTATTCTGTGTTATTGTGGTCTAATTGTCTCTATCATTAGAATGGGTCAGTCTGCTTCATGTTCTTCTGTCTGTACTCCCTTGCATTGTTTTTTGAAAAATTTTCAGGAATTCAAGCGGCGAGCGGATGATTACGGAGCCTCCATTAATGCTTTTGATTTACAAAAATTTTGTGAGCGGGAATGGCCAACTTTCCCATATCCCAGTGAGTGGAAGGGAGAGCTTGATCACCTCCCCAGAAGTAAAAAAACTCAGACTGTCTGGTGTATAAATGTAAGTGTGAGAGTCTGTGTGAAGTGAAACCTTCATTGTGCTGTCTGGCTATACACATCAGAGTATTTGTTATCTCTTTCTATTGTTTAATTTGTTTAAAGATAGGGCGGATCTGCTATGATGGAATGCAAAAGTCTTTAGCAGCTGCTGAGACGCCTTTTTCTCAGAGTCTTTTGCTCTCCGTCAGAGAGGGAATCAGCCCACTTAGCTAATAAAAATTTCTGTCTATGTTTGTATAAGTAAGGGTTTCAGTTTGCTCTGATTTGTGAATTTGCTGTATTAAATTGAAATTTTAAAGTCCTAGGGTTAATTTGAAGGTATAAATTTGTGACATTTCAAAGAGCAAAGAACTTTTATTTATGGCTTTCTTATCTCTTTTGGGTGGTTGGAGAAATCAAGAGTAGTAAGGAGGAGGATTTAAGATCCTCTAGGAGTCTAGGGGCTTAGAGTAATAATCTATGAGGGAAAACAAAGATTACAGAAAGAAAAAAGTATCCTTAAATGTAATAAGCCTGGTTATACAGGATCTCAGACAGCTTGCCTTATTTCCCCTGCTAAGGACAGAGTAAATGGTTAATGCAGAAAAGCAGGGGCGGGGGGGGGGGGGCACGTCAGTGGGGAGATCAGGGAGAGATAGGTTACAACCTGCTCTGCTGGCATCCTTGGTCTCTTTCTTATCTGAACTATGCTAGACTCAAGGTTTTTTGCAAAACACAGTGGATCTTCCTCTGCCCCGTTTTATTACTTCTTGGTCGGTGGTGGAATATTCAGCAAAGGAACTTTAAGATATAATATATTTAAGGCTGACAAATAGTTTAAGTTTTAAAAAATCTCTGTCTCTCAAAAAGAAATATTTTTACCTACTCTTGGTTTTATCACTGAAGGTCTAGTTATATTTTCTTGAAAAAGTACATTTTAAATGTGTTCATAAAAATTAATCTAAAAATGCTAACTGTTCACTTTTAATAATCATTAAAGGGTTGAGGTTTCTAAGAAAAAAAAACAACTAGGCTCCCAGAAGCCAAGCAGAGGAAAAATGGAGAAGAAGTCTGCAGGCACCCTGGTGATTTAAAACTGGGTGCTAGCCAGTCTCAAACTCCAAGAGCCAGGTAAAAGAAGGGGGTGAGGGAGGCTGGATGCCCGAGCTGCCTGCAGTGGCCCTGGAAGAAGCCGCAGCAGTGAGAAAAGCGGGGGACAGCAGACATTTCCCTGACACTAGAGCTACCCCACTGCTGCCCAGTGAGTAATGAGTGTTTTACAACAAGCAATACAAGACTTAGGCCTTTGGCTTGCTGGCTGCAGCAGTTACACCAGAAGCCAGTGACTGCTACTAGCCTTCCTGCAGCCCCAGGAATAGAGCAGCAGGACCGGGATCTGTGAAAGCAGCAGGTAGAGCTAGTGAAAGCTCCCTGTTTGCAAATGTACTGAAAGGGTTCAGTACCTGTTGCTGCTGGAAGAGGAGGGGCTGAGATCCCCTTCCAGTGCACTCCCTTGGGAGAGGCCTGGTCGCTGCTCTGCCACAAAGGGGACTGGCAGGAAGACAAGGGGCCTAATACCCAAGCCACTGCCACAGAAGTGCTTTGCAATATGCAAAGCTGTTTCTAACTGCAACTCTGGCTGTTTTGGACTGGCAGCTTAAAGTCAAAGAGCAAAGGAAAGGCACTCTGCCTGGACCGGGGAGCCTTCAGGACTTTGAGATTCTCCAAGAGAGGAGGAGTCTGACTGAGGGATGGCAGAGACCCTGTTGGGTTGGAAGGACCTAAGTCCACATGTTAAACTTATAAATTACAGCTTTCTAGGCAGATGTCCAAGCCCAGTTATGTAGGGGTTAAGCTGCCTATTTACAGCAAAACAACTTTCTGCCATGCCAGAATAAATTTTAGGGAAATTAGACAGGCTGTGTTTGTGGCTAGAAAGAACTGGCCACCATGCACAGCCCTGACAGTGGCCTGCAGAAAACTGTATAATAGACTCAGATGATGTCTGCGTCTTCATGGACATGACTCCAGAAAGACAAGGACAATTTTGCTTTGTGTGGGAAGGTCAAAAATAGACCTTAGTCACCTCCCTAAGATATTTGTATAGCCCTACCATGTGTTATATATGGTAGCAGAAGATTTGGCTACCTAAGGTGGCCACAGTGCCAATTTTGTACTTCACTGTGTTAATAATATTGCATTAACCTTACAAATTTGAATGTAGTTGCCAAAAGGGCAGGTGCCCAAATAGGCAAGGAAAATACCCATCTGGTTTTGGTCTCTATTAAAAGACAGTTGGCAGCCTGTATACTGTCTTGCAGGCCTGTGTGACCATGCCCATGTCAGGTATGGCACAAACCTCAACTTTAGGAAACCAGGGAAGGCCTGTTTGGAACAGAGGGAAGTGGTGAGTACCAGCCCTTTGTTACAGGAATTACAGACCCCGTGAGGTCCTGTGACATGTGAGACCCTGTAAAGCAATAAAGCTCCCTTAGTCCTTTCTCAGAGGGCATGTCACCTCTTCCAGAGACCATATGAAATTTTAAGGACAAGTCAAGTAGGGGGAACCCTACTACAAGGACAGCTATAATTGTCTACTTGAATATAGACACATTTTGAATTTCTCCTTGTCATTTGAAGACAGTTATATTACTCTGAAGAATCCATAGAAAGGACTGACAAGGAAAATCAGAAGATCTTAAAGCAGGTCAGTATATTTTTCTCCTTATACAATTCCTCCGAAATTTGGCAATACTTAATAAATCATGGCAATACATTTCTTAGCATAAATTCAATAAGACCGGTTTCCAATAGTGGTTTTATTAACCAGAAACTTTGACTGGAGTATCATGTTTTAAAGAGCCCTGCCTGAACTCTGAAGACTTGAAGCCAATAAGAGTGCCATGGAGAAAGGTTGGTATCCTGCTTGGTAGCCCTGAAAATAGCTGGTGCTGGAGCGTCAGGCCCATGCCCTACCATTATTGGTGGTTGGTCAGAGTAGAAGAGGAGCAATAAGGACGCCTCTGCGTCCCTGCAGAACCCCCACGCACTCTAGGTAGTGACAAGTAGGAGGGCTACTGAGATGGGCCTTAAAACCTAGGGCATGGGCCCGGGTAGAGCCACTACAGGTGAGGATTCACCTAACTCAGCAGATACTACAGGCAGGCCTGACGGCAGCTGGATGGCTTGGCTTCTTGGCCCTACGGGGCATATTAAGATTCAATCATGAAATTCTGGCAAAGGTAGTCAGTTACCATTCTTGTTATGTTTATGCAAACTATCAGGCCAAATTAAATACAATAGATAAATTAGTCTTGATTTGGCTCTTTTGATAAACATGGGGGTAATTTTGAGGAGAAAAGTTCCATTTCAATATAAGTTATTAAAACTGAAAGGTTTTCTTTCCCTTCCACCAGACCATTTATTACAGTTTGTCTCCACCAGGTCACAAGCCCACCTCCTTCTGTGCCCAGGCCTCATTGTCCCTCGGACAGACAGCAAGGATCTCTTGGCTCTGAGAGAAAACTCCGCCCCTCCTCAGCACAAAGCAGCTACAGAAGAAATTCAACGTCCATTTTCCCTAAAAGAATTCAGTGCCAGGATCCTTGAAGTAATATATTAGGCAGTTAGACAGATATGAGCAGAGCAAGGACGATGGGCCAACTAGCACTACAGGATGTAACTAAGTCTTTCCATATCTAACTACTGAGATAAGGGGACTCCCCAGAAGCAAGAGGGAACGAGGCTGCAGATGAAGCAGCCCGCGAGGCTGCCCTAAAACCAGTGGGGCCTCTACAGATTCTAGTGACTCTTCCAAACCCTGACCTACCCACCTCACCAGCTTACATAGAAACCCAATCTAGAAAAGCTGAAATCCATAACCAGTCTTTACTCAAGTTCTTACAGGCTTTACAGTCCACCCAGAAAGCAGTCCAGAAGCATGTAAACCAACTTCTGATCCGGTCCATCCTTCCACCCTGGTGACTCTGTTTGGGTAAAGAAATTTGCCACACAAGGACTGACTCCTACCTGGAAAGGACCACCCCCACAGCAGTCAAGGTCGACGGGATCCCGACGTGGCTTCATCACACCTGGCTTAAGACAGCCCAGGCAAAATAGAGTCCAGGACTTTTCGGACCCTCTAAAGATTAGTCCTGGCCCTCATTCCGGGCCCTTATCTTATAAACAGGCCCACTGACTTTATTCAGCAGAGAATTAATTGTATCAAGCTTATAATTCTCATAGGTCAATATAACTCCCTCGCCAACAATGACCCAAAAGAGTCAATGATTTGACTCATGTACATAAAACCACTGGGGAATGTTGGAGAGTGGGAATTTTTGCCCATTCCAGAGAGACCGTGGACTATGCCCCAGATAGAGTTGTCAGTGCTGACACCAGGCCAGGCCTTGAGATACGGTCTCATGGCCCCTTCCCAGCACGTAGGCCTTCTTTCATAGATCACTGTCAGCTTTCTGAAGAACAGGCTGACCCTGTAAATAACATGGTCGTCAATGGCATGATCCTGACGTTGCTTAGGAAAAATTGTTTTGTCTTGGGTTACTTGTTCTGCAAAAACAGGATGTGGTTAATGTGCTTAAAAGTGGTCCCGCACAAAGGGTCGGGGCTGCTCTCTGGACTCCCTGCATGGAGAGAGCAGTCGCCGGCCAGCTATTAAAAGCTCCCTAAATTTTAATTTGGTCTGGACTCCAGTGGTCGTTCACTCGCGTTCGGTCCACAACAGCTATCATCAACAAATCAACAAATGACAAGTGCTAGCAAGAATGTGGAGAAAAAGGAACCTTCGTGCACTGCTGGTGGGAATGCAGACTGGTGCAGCCACTGTGGAAGACAGTATGCAGTTTCCTCAAAAAGTTAAAAATGGAACTCCCATTTGACCCAGTAATTCCACTTCTAAGACTATATCCCAAGAATCCAGAAACAGCAATCAGAAAGGATATATGCACCCCTATGTTCATAGCAGCACAATTTACAATAGCTAAGATTTGGAAACAGCCTAAGTGCCCATCAGCAGATGAGTAGATTAGAAAACTGTGGTACATCTATACAATGGAATACTATGCTGCTATACAGAAGGAACTTTTACCATTTGCAACAGCATGGATGGACCTGGAGAGCATTATACTAAGCAAAATAAGCCAGTTGGAGAAAGATAAATATCACATGATTTCACTCATATGTGGGCTATAATGATCAACATAAACTGATAAACAAAAACAGATCCAGAGACAAGGGGCAGGGGAGGGGGGTGGTTAGGGAGCAACCAAAGGACTTGTATGCATGTATATTAGCATAACCAATGGACACAGACACTGGGCCTGTGGGGTTTGCCCTCAGGGGTGGGCATGGAGGGGGGTGTCAATTGGGGGCAAAAGGAGACATATATAATACTTTCAATAATAAAAAAAAGAATATGACAATTTCAGGTGGACATATCTAAAAGAATAATTTAAAATTTTCATTGTTAACTTTTGTGGCATAACATTAAAAATATTTGTACAGAAATGTGAGGGTCAGAAATGTTTCTGGTAGCTTCATAATTTAAAAAAAATGCTAGAGTTACATGGGTTCTTAAGATTCATTTACTTGGGGTTTTGAGCAGCATAAGATATAAAGGGAAATTACAGAATTTCCAGTTCTTTTAAAATACATTTATAGGTCAAAAAATCATGAAAATAGAAAAATGCCAAGACATGTTACTTTCTGACATCACTAACCTCTACCTCATCCCTAATCAAGCAAAAGACAAATTCTTCTTTTCTAGCTATACTCTGGTTTATAATGAAGAATCTATATATCCTCTCACTAAGGTACTGGTAACTTACATTACTAATTCTAAGAGTATTGGCATTTCAAAAAAATGTACCATAGTATGAATTTTACTTGACCCAAAAATCTGTTTGTCCATTTATCCATGAGCATTGCCTTGCAACATCAGGCCATTTAACGGACAAACTGGTTATAAGAAGAATGACTGTCTGGAAGTATGACTTTGGTACAGTCTTGCTTTACACTTAGTTCAGTTCTGAAGTATGGCTTGTATCTTTAACTTGAATTCCATGTGATTGCTTTGTTTTTCTTTGTTATGTTCATTTAAAATTTGTTCTTACTAGCCTCTCCTATTTGTGGAACTACCACATCAGTAGTTACTGAATGACAACTCACAGGTAGGTGTATGAAAACAATGAAGGGTCAAACAAATCAGTTGTCCAACAAACGAGTGATCTTTGGGGGACCATTCACCTATAACCATACCAAAACCAAGACTGTTTTTTCAAAGAGTGACTGACAAAAAAATCACCCTACTAAGGAAAAAAGTTCCTGAGATAGTGATGGCAGTATGAATAGCGATGCCAATGGAAGCCAGTCTGTTGAGGAAACAGGTGATTTACAAACATTTATGTTTCTCCCTGTCCTAACTGCCTTGCATTGTTTACTTTTCTGCTCTGGTTTACTGTGTTCAACTAGATGTTCTACTGTTCCAAGAAACCAGAAACCTTCCACAGACATTCATAAGGAAATGGCCTCAAAAAATTGAGCTGGATGGGAATGCTACATCTTAAAGGTAGGGATCAGGTTTTTGACTTGTCAAGCTTCCCTATCAGAGAGCGCAAAACAGACAATACTGGGGATGTTGGTGACTAAAACCTCCCTAGTGCATATCTAGATCAAGCGCTGGGGAGCACTCATTGTCAAATTGTATAACTTAATTTGACAAGTTATAGAGAAAGCAAATTATACAGTGTAGAGCAACGTTGCAGAACATGGGCCATGCTGACTTGTTAACAGCCATATTCCATGTGCTCATAACTTGAGTAGTTGATGAGTCTCAGATAACTTTTGATTAAAATTATAAAAACCCAATGATTAGTTCCTAAGATCCTAGGTGATGGTCTATTAAAAAGAAATAATTTTGAATTGGGAAGAACACAATACATTGATAATATTAATGACAAAATAATAATGATAATCACAAGAGAAAATAAAACTTTTAAAAGAAAATATGGAAGAGCATTAAACTTACCTGCAAGTCAATCAAAGAGAGCATTTTTATTTTTTAGAACTAGTCATAAACCTTTAAAGTTCTGGTAGCTATTTTCCTAAATCCAGGATTAAAGAGGTCTTGCATAAAGGAGTTCCTTTAAGTTTAGGATGGACTAGGTTTTAAAATTCTGAGGAGACAGGATTAGGGACTACAGGCCATGCACGTTTTAATTGGATTCCAGCCCCAAAGCAACAAAATTAACCACTGAGGAACTGATTCATATGAACAAGGCAAAAAAATAAAAACAAGAAACACATGTACGATGAGTGACATATACCTTGGAGGCATTTTGTATATTTGAAATTTCATTTGCATTTTTATACAATGGAGCAAGCAACTCTTGTGCAGGCTGCACTAAAACATAAATACACCATTGAAGAAATCAGACTAGGAATTTCAGCATTCATTTGATGTTTCTGGAAGTCAAGGAAAGTAGCCAATTAAAAAATAACTCAAATACTGCTTCTTTTTTATGTTCAGCAAGCATATAATTAATGGCAGAATAGCTTACCTGGGGCAGGGCTCTTTCTTGAACTTAAGTTCTGAGACTCCACAATCTCTTCCGTTTGCCCATCTGCTTCTACCTCTGTTTTGTTCTGAATCTCTTGTACATCTTCACTAAAACAAGTTCTTACGCTCTCATCCTCTTCTAAGACTCTGTGGACTGCAGTGGGAGCACCAGCAGCACTAACCTCAGTGGCAGCAGCAGGAACAATGACTGGTGTGGGAGGAGGAGAAGCAGGAGGAGTTGGAGGAGATGGAGAAAAGGAAGGAATTGTAGAAGGGGTGATGGGAGCTGAAACACATTCCACTTTCATTTCTTCTGGGGGATTTTCCAGAATCTCCAATTCCAGAGTCAATGGCAACACCTCCTGTTTTACTAATTCCACAATGCTCTCCATGGCTGGTAATTTTTCACTAACTCCATTCATTTCATTAATTAGGTTAGTACTAGAAATCAGTGGAATATCATTGGGAGCTACACTACAAGACTTCTTGCATATGTCATCATCAATTACATCAGTCTGTGAAGGGCCTGATGTTTCTGTGCAAGATGTGGGGTTGGGTACAGGAACTGTGTCTTCTTTTGAGGAGGAGAGGTCGCATCTGTCATCTAGAGTAGTGGTGAATATTGGCTGGCTACTAAGAGCAGCAGAAGTAGGGGAAGCAATTGAACTTCGAGCAATTGGAGAAACAGCAGTTGGTGATGGAGGCAGAGGAAGCTCTGGTACGGACACTGCTGCAGTAGTCTCACACAGCTGGCCCAGCTGTTCTTTCTTTTCCCCACTAAGGACTAGCCTAAGCACTGGGGAAGGAGACTTTAACACTGGATCTGGTTTTGGCTTCTCCTCTGGGAAAGAAACAAAAAACAGTTTTAAGAATAATTCTTGGATCAGAGATTATATTGCATTATTTTGGGCCAATTCTTTTCATTTCTTACCCAGATCATGGGTAGCAGAAGAAAGACCAAAGTATTAGACATCTATCACTTCAAAAACATTGTCTTTTTTTCCCTAGTTACATCTACTATTACATATAGAGTTTATTTTGGAGAAGGAGAAAGAATCAATTCATCAAATGATTATGTCAAGATTACAAAGAAAAAGCTCATCAAAATTGAAGCTAAATCATTCTTGGAATGGGAGTGGGTCTTTTCCTTAAGGTAGCGATACCTTCCATCGCCACTATATCTTGCTCCCTGTAGAAATTCTATCAAGGATACACTATAGTGGCAGGATAGTTCAAGGGCAAATAGAGATTAAATTATTATAGACTGACTAGAGGCCAGTGCACAGATTCATGCACCGGTGGGGTCCTTTGACCTAGCCTGCAGGGATCAGGCTGAAACCGGCTCTCCAACATCCCCCAAGGGGTCCCAGATTGCGAGAGGGCGGTTTTCCGGTGACACACCCCAGAACCGGGCTCCCTCCTCTCTGGTTCCGGGTGTGTCACCTGAGAACCACTGCTGCCAAGTGACCGCAGCTTGGCAGCTCCTGCGTGAGCATCTGCCCTCTGGTGGTCAGTGCACATCAAAGCTTAGGCTTTTATAAATAGATATTTTTATTCTATATATTTCTACACTTTGAGGAATTTTTATAAAGAAAAATTGTTTATTTATTATCAATGAAATTTATTATCTATCAGCAAAATAAAGTTCCTGAACATAAAAATTCATTTATAAATTAATTTCACTTTCACTTTTCAAAAGTTAAAGGCATAAAATTGAAAATTTATCTCGTGCCTTCATTGTAAAAATAAATTCTTTAAGGAGAAAACAGAGTTAATATTCAGATAATCAAGTCTAATAAAAAAGAACACTTAACATATATGTCTGAAACATTTTAGTATAATATGTAAAATGCATGTCCCTGTACAGACACAGAAAGAATAGCAAGAGCAAGAGAGAAATAAATTAATAACTATAATAAAAGTACCAGAAAATGTAAGAAACTCTAATTCATGAGAATTTCCATATTTTAAAATTCTAGATAAGCTGATATGATTCATCCTTACGGGAATGAAACCCAAAGGAGATGCAGATTTTTTTCTAACCTTGTGCTTCCTTAGCACAATAAACAGGCTCCAGTGGAAAAGCAGATATTCATGAGTATGTTTATCAAATGCAAACAAAAATTTTAAGCTCTATAAAAAACAATCTACACTGAAAAGGACTTTACTTTCTCTGTCAGAAATCTTTAGGCATCAATGAAAATGAGTCTTTACAATAAATTGTGGTGAACCAAGTCTGTCAAAGAAAACACACTCTGTTACTCAGATAAACAGACAGTAAATATTACCAGTGGGTTGTTAAAGGCTAATTTGTTCACTGGAACTACTTTTACTGGACTTAAAATTCACTTTAATTTTGGGCATAAAGGTCAGTGCTTCTTAAATTGAACTCTGCCTGTTTATTGTAATGGAGAAAAGATCAACAGGTTCTCACTACCAATCCCTCAGATTAAATTGCCAGGGAAAGAGACAAAAATATTTCAAAAAGTATGTGCCACATATATAACAAATAAACGTTTATTAAAAGATCTCTGAAGAAAATAATTTCCAATTCAATGGAGTAATTGCTAATGAATGGGTCAAACATCCAGATTACAGGATAACATTGTGAAAGCACATCACAATAACACTCTTTATACTTAGATGCAGTAAATTAAACAGTGGAAAATAATCATTCTCACATTAACAACATAACAAGAGTATGTCAATTCAATTACTAATTTTAGGAAATAAAATGTGTGACACTAAAAATAATCAAACAAAAGAGACCTAGGACTGAAACTTCTATATACCCCTGAGAAAAATCTGGCATTAATGAAACAAATTAGAAACAAAAAGTTATTTTGAGAGCTCCTTATTCTGAAATAAAAAGTCCTTTCATTCATTCATTAAAGCCCTGGTGGGGCTCAGCTGATTAGAGCATCTTCCCAATATGCCAAAGTTGTGAGTTCGATCCCAGGTCAGGGCACATACAAGGGTCAACCAATGAATGCATAAGTAAGTGCAACAATGAATCAATGTTTCTCTCTCTCCCTCTCTCTCTCTCTTCTCTTTCCTCTCTCTTTCTCAAGTCAATCGGTAAATTTAAAAAAAAAAAAAAAAACACCACAAAACGGCCTTTAATATAGAAAGCTGAAAAGTATAATACAGTAGATCTATATAAAAGAACATATATTTTATTATTAAGATAATGCTTTGCAGAGCCAAGATTACTTGAAATCTAATATACTGCATTGGAAATGTTTATAACATTTGCCCATCTTTAGAAACTTGTGGGAATTCCATTCTTAAGAATTTTTCGAAAAAATGATCATGTAAGAGTGAAAAGAGGCAGAGATTTGGAATATTTAAGGCAACAGTATAAGAGCAAGAAGAAAAGAAATAGACTAAATGTGTAACAATGAGGGATTTATAAAGAAATGATGGTCTGGGCATATCATGGTATATTATGTAATGAATTAAAATAGGCTTTTTAAAAAGCATTTAATAATATGGTAAGTTTGTAACAAAAGATTTGTTTTTTTAAAAAGCCTGGCACAAAACTGTATGTAGAGCCTAAGTCTAATTTGGTAACATAAGTCTAATTTGGTAACAAAAAATATATGCCCTGGCTGGCGTTTTCCAGTGGTTAGAGCACCGGCCCTAGCGCTGAAGGGTCGCAGGTTTGATTCCTGGTCAAGGGCATGTACATGGGTTGTAGGTTTGAGTGGAAGGGGGTGCATGCAGGAGGCAATCCATCAATGAGTCTCTCCCATTCATGTTTCTATCTCTCTTTTGCCCTCCCTCTTTCCCCACCTTCCACTCTCTCAAAAAAAAAAAAAAAAAAATCAATGAAAAGAATATCCTCAAGTGAGGATTAACAAAAACAAAAATAAATAAATAAATAAATAAATAAATAAAAAATATGTAATAATGCCCTGGCTGGGTGGCTCAGATGGTTGGAGCATCATCCTGTGCACCAAAAGGTTGTGGGTTAGATTCCCAGCCAGGTCACATACCTAAGGTTGCAGGTTGGAACCCTGGTTGGGGAATATACGGGAAGCAACTGATAGATGTTTTCCTCTGTCCCCCCTCCTCTCTCTATAAAATCAATAAAACATCTTTGGATGAGGATAAAAAAAAAACAACAAATAAAAAATATATAATAGTAACATATATGCATATGTGAAAGTCTGGGACATTTATTAACAATGGCTCTGATAATGAGATAAGATACTTTTTCTTTCTCATTATATGTAGTAAATATAATGAATGTCATATAGGAAAGACAGAAAATACTACTCCCTTTTATTCTCATATTGTGGTGGAACCAATGCCTAGATGAGTGCCTTTTGGTTGTCATGAGCCTTATGTGACTGAGAGGGTGCTACTCTCATCTAATGAGCAGAGACCAAAAATACTAAGCATCCTGTCATTTGAAGGACAGTCTCACTAAAGAGAATAGTCCTGTCCTTATGCCAGAACAACCTCAATTGAGCTGCATTGCTTTACAAGTGATTGAATTATAACAAAATGCCATTTACTAAATACCTACCCAACACCAAATGCTTTCAAAAAGCACTAAGACCAAGGCACAAAAACTTTTATTTGTATTTAATTATCCTCAATACACTGGGCTGAATGTACTTTCCCCCAAACAGCAAACAACAATCATTTAAACCAGCAGTTGCCAACCTTTTGGACCTCACGGACCACCAGTGGTCCATGGACCACTGGTTGGCAACCACTGATTTTAAACTGTCTACACAATCAACACTAGCTGAAATTTTAATTCATTCGATAGTCTTTCTCTCTACAAACGAAGCTGAGGTCTTTTCCTGGGTCTTTAGATCTTCATGTAACCACTCTAGCTGTTCATGTCAAAAACTCTGAAAACCAGAAACTTAATAGCAGCCAACATTTATCAAATAAGCACTTATTATGTACCAGGAACTGGGTCAAATACCATAAATACACAGTGTTCTTAAATTCTTACAACTGACACTGGGGTAAAAATGATTGTTCCTATTTTACAGATGGGGAAACTGGAGGATTTAGAAATTAAGTCATAGGTTCAAGGTCATATAGTTAGCAAGTGCTAAAATAATATCCTTTCAGTTTAGAAAACAAAATGGTTTCTGAAAAAAGAGGTATTTAAGTGACTCAAAATGGTTGGAGACTTCAGAGCTAACATGGTAGATTTTATCCAGGGCAAACCCTCAGAAATGATATTTCCATTGGATAGAAAAACCAATCTGATGGCAGAATACATAATCTATTGATTCTTGGAGCTAATATACCAATCTTTGAAAATAGTATATTTAATATCTTACTTTAATTTAAAAGGACATTTTTAAATTTAAAACATATTTTCTGAAGCCCGAGCTAGGGGCTCAGTTACTTAGAGCATTACCCCATGCAACGCTGTGGGTCCGTTTCCCGGTCAGGGCACACCTATGTTGCAGGTTCAGTCCCAGTCGGGGTACATCTGAGAGGCAACTCTTTCACATTGATGTTTCTCTCTCTAAAATCTACAAAACATATCATCATGTGTTAAAAATATATATTTTTTCAGAAAAAGAATGAGCCCTTTCTAATGTTATCCGAATTACATAAATTTAGTTTTTTTAAAAAACAACTCCTCGCCTAGCCAATTTTGCTCAGAGGATAAAGCGTCGGCCTGTGGACTGAAGGGTCCCAGGTTCGATTCCAGTCAAGGGGACATGCCCGGGTTAGAGGCTTGATCCCCAGTAGGGGACATGCAGGAGGCAACCGATCAATGATTCTCATCATTAATGTTTCTATCTCTCTCTCCCTTTCTCTCTGAAATAAATAAAAATATATATTTTTTAAATACTCCTTCAACTCTGACCAGTGTGACACAGTTGGTAGGGCATTGTCCCATGTACTGAAAGGTTTCCCATTAGATTCCCAGTAGGGGATGTGATAGGAGGCAGCTGATGGATGTTTCCCTCTCACATGGATGTTTCTCTCTCTCTCTCTCTCTCTCTCTCTCTCTCTCTCTTTTTCTCTCTCTCTCTCCTTTCTCCTTCCTCTCTCTATCAAAAATCAATTAAAATATTAAAAATAAATAAATAAGTAATAAAAATACTCCTTCAAAAACTATTCTATATATTGGCAAGCTATTGGTAAAATTTCAAATAGAAAATTATTACTACTGAGTTTTCTGAAAGATAGTTGACACTAAGAGGAAGACAGTAGTAGTCCCAAAGAATTATTATCAGCTCTATGAAATGTACTTGAAATGAAAGTGTTTCTTTCATCAAGGTAACCTGAAATATTTTCCAATTCACCCATATCTATATTATATGTCAATTTAAAATGTTGATTTTTATTATTCAAATTTCCACAAAGCATAAAAAACAGAGGAAACCAAGAATTCTGCATTCTTTCTTCTGAAAACCAAGGGCTATCTGAGATAAAACGCAAGTGTCTAACAACTAAAAATCTTAGCAGGTCAGAGCTATCATCATCAAGGAATATTATGAACTCTTTAGCATGGCCCAGCTATGTAGAGAGTCTGCATAGAGGATATATTTTAAGGCTTTTTTGCATAGTAAGTATTCAGTATGTTTAGAATAATTTTAACTAGCAAAAGGATTATAACTGCAAAAGTAAAGAAGTAGTTTGTAAGGGAATAACCTTTAAATTATTCTCCACTCAGATTGAAAGCATTCTAAATTTTGACTGAAAACTGCATTATCACTGGGAGTAGGAAGTGGTTTTCCTCAATACCTATGAATCACATTCCTGCACGGTGAATAACTTTAATATTTAAAAATTTAGCTTTAAGTATGCAGGAGTTTCTAATCGGAACAATGCTCAAAGAAGTATCTGACAGTGCAACTTTTAGAAGCATGCCAGGTTATCTATCTTTTGGGCTAAAACGATCATATAAAACAAATATAACACAGAACTTATTTTAGCTAAAGTCAACCTAAATCCAATGAGGCATCAAAGAGAGACTGTAATATCCCACTTTCTGGAGTGAGATTTCCCTTAATGTTTTCTATTATAAATCCAAAAGGATTTATTTATTTCAGCCAACATTTGGCACTCCACGTTCAAAGTCAATAGGAATAGAGACCTTAGTATGATTCCTGCATCAGTAGTTGTGGCTGTAATTTAAGCACATTTCAAATGCTAGGCTTATCCCCACAACAACCCTGTGAGGTAGGTCTTTATTCCATTCTGTAGGTGAAGGAACTAAGACACAATGCGTAATGACCAATGAAACCAAATAGCTAGTGCATGATGGGGTCAGTGTTTGAACTCAGTACTATTGCCAACTAAGTCCATAAAAGCCAAACTCATAAGAAGAAACATTTTGTTTTTAGAATGGCAGCACACACAGGAATATGTTGAATACATAAATAAAACTGTGTTCTTCTTGTAAAGCAATACATGCTTGATTTATTCTTCCAACCTTGTTGCAGAAAAAGTTTAAGGCAGTTAAGCTTTTATAAAAATATACGGACATTGAGGCATTAAGAAATGTAGAAAAAATTTTACTAATGACCCCTACTTTACTTTCTTAGATGTTGAACACTGTGATTTTCAAACTCAAAGCTTTGTTTATAAGTGGGTATCTAAATAATCCTTAAATGTTTTACTCTCACTCTTAAATGCTAAGGGCAGTGTATTAATATAAAAAGAGACTAAAGATAAGAGGGAGGAAAACAGTCATACACAAACCTTGCTTCTGGTCGCTAGCTGCAGTGACAGGGGTGCTGGCAGCAAGATGAGCGCTCTCCACAGTCCCATAAACCACAGGGCTGTGCTCAGGGACCTGGCTGGGCAGCTGCTGGGATTTGAAGTACAAAAAAGGGTGATAATGAGCGTGCGAACATAAAAACTAGCAATATGGAACCCAAGCCAAGTGGGGAAGACAAAGTGGGACAGGAGACCACAAAATTAAAAAAAAAAAAAAAAGCAAGGAAAAAATATATAGGCCAGTTTAATAAATTCAAAAAGTATATGGGAAGATGGGGAAGGAAAGGAAAGAGGCAGCAGGAAAGGGGAAGGAAAAGAGATGATTACTATTAACCACAGCAAGAGAAGACAGCACAACAATCATTAGTACAATGCATTCCGCAGTGTTCCTTCTAAGGAGAAAGAGACTTTCAACCTAACAGTAGAGGTCACGACATCTGAGAGGGAATGTAACAGCCTCCCAGTCAAAGACCAAAGGGGTTTTGGTCAACCTCACTTATAAACTACCTAGCACAGTAGTTCATCTGCCAAAAGCAGGCAAAGCACGATGGGTTTTAAAACCAGTTACTGGTTCAAGAAAACAATACTGGGGGGTGATCCCTGTCATTTGTCCATATTATCACACAGATAAAATGACACCTGCAAAGTCTCTAAAGGCACTTTCACCTTAAAAATATCTTTAGCTTCTGAGTCAAGGATGATATCTTTTCACAGTCAGAAATCTGACTAAAAATAGCGGATATTTTTATTTTCACTCAACCAGTATATTGAAATAAAAAGTGCCTATCAAAATCCTAGCAGAGTAGGTTGAAAAAATTGTAGCCATTGTTCAACTTAGAGGGAACAAGAATTAAACAAGAAAGGACACGGACAGTCATTCTACATCACATTCCAGGCAGGTATTTATTCTGGATTTGAAGTTTACAAAAGCCACAAAACAAAGCAGTGTCTCTCCTCGGAGATCTAAGGTCAAGTTTTTGATAGACACAGCCTCCGACATTGAATTCCATCAGTTCTATCAGAGCAGAGCTCCCTGCATAATTCTGACTTGCTTTTTGTTTTGTTTTGGATTTTTGGGTAGGTGGGATATAGGTATAGATGATTTGGGGTGGATAGGGACACTTAAAAGTGAGAGTTAATAAAAACATTTTCAAGTGAGTTAAGTCTCATGTACCAGTGGGAATATAAAATAAAATATTTCAGTTTAGACGTATCATTTATTTTATATTACAGATAGTAATAGGGAAAATACTATTTCACCTATTCATGAGATTATGAAACTGCTTATATTCACAATTACTTCTAAATGGACTGCTAAAATCACATTTCCACGTATAAAAAATGAAGTTACTATTTCACTTTGAATCATGGCCAAATAAATGAACAGTAGAGCCATGATTAATTTTCTTTGACTCTTTAGTTCCAATGGGGGAGGGGGACTGTATAACTTAAATTCAAAAATTAGAAAGGCTTCATGAAAATACAAACTCAGTTCAATTCTATGGCTGAAAATAGTTCCAGAACGGAAAGATTCTCTTACTTAGCATTTATTAAACAGTTATCCACATCCCAAGAAAGAAAGAACTGTAAAATGTGTCATTTACCTGAAAGGAAGATAGTATTAACAACTCCAATTGCCTAGGAAATTAATATCCCCCCGAAAAAAAGGATAATTGCTAAAAGTAGGTCACCAAAATAACATCCATAGATAAAGTCAGATGCTTAAGACAATAAAAGGATCATGATACCTATACATATAGATTGGAGAGTTTTTCAATCTAAGATTATAAAGACCTTCAATCATATTAAAGAGGCAACTGCACAGACATTTTTAAATTAACAAAGTCTTGGGAAGATCTTATGCATAGAGCATTTATAAGGAAGGAATGAGATAACATGGTTAAATCACAGTTCCAAATTCAGGCATCTAGTACATAGTTATATAGCCGAAAAATGCTAGAAAAGTACTTCAGTTTCCTTAACTGTAAAATGAAAAGGAACTAAAAATCATTTGAACTTTTAACATTTTCTAAGCCTCTGAGAATACCAACAAAACGTAACATATTAACATGACATATAATTCAATACTTTAATCTTGTTTTAGTCTTTTTATATGATAATCTCAAACTTTATCTTAACCTCTAATTTCAATTCTTCTCTCCTAATAACTATAGTCTGTTACAAAGGAGTTCCTCATCTTTCCAAAGCACCAATAATCATGACTTATTTTAACTAACTGATAAATCAGAAAACACACTGGATATTGTGACTCAAAACATCACATAAAAAAAAAATCACATTTAATGCTGTATGAATTTTTATCCCTATGAGGAAATGAAGCTTTTGGGTAGCAAGAACTTGGATATATGATCTACACTGCTGAGAATATTTTAAGGAATTTCAAAATCACTACACTTCAGTCACTTTCATTATCGGTGGATATGAAAATTGATAAAAATGATTCTGGAAGGGCAATTGGTATCAAAATATAAAGTCAATAAAGATGATCAGCAAGTCAGAGTTAAAAGGTCTGATTGGCAGAAAAATAAAAAACGAATTCTCGCCCTAGCCGGTTTGGCTCAGTGGATAGAGCGTCGGCCTGAGGACTGAAGGGTCCCAGGTTCGATTCCGGTCAAGGGCATGTACCTTGGTTGCAGGCACATCCCTGGTGGGGGGTGTGCAGGAGGCAGCTGATCGACGTTTCTCTCTCATCGATGTTTCTAACTCTCTATCCCTCTCCCTTCCTCTCTGTAAAAAATCAATAAAATATATTTAAAAAACAAAACAAAACAAAACACGAATTCTCATTTTGATAAAGGAACTTAAAAGTATGCCAAGATATTAGATATCTGATAATATCCAAGAAATGAATTTCCTTTATGAATTCTACTTGAGAATCTATTCTGTTAAAGGTTTATATATTTAAATTTGAAATACTGGCCTTAAGGGATAATGTAGATTTGGGCTCAAATACTGCAGGAATTAACATTTTAAACAGAATGTTTACCAACAGGTGAAACAGTCAACAAAATCTACTCAGAGGCCAACTTCTTTACTATCTACTCTAATGTTGTATATGAGAGGATGCGTAAATAGAGAGGTAACTACAGATAGGGAGTCACCAAACCATGGTCCAGGGAACACGTAGCTGCTTTTGAACTGCCCGTGAAACAAGAACATTTTACATTTTTAAATAGTTGGTGGGAAAAAAAATCAAAAGAACAGTATTAATTGACACATGAAAATTACAGGAAACTTAAATTATAGTGCCCATAAATAAAGTTTTATTGAAACAGCCATTCATTTACATATTGTATACGGCCTCTTTCATGCTACAATGACAGCGATGAAAGAAACAATGGCTGCAAAGCCAAAAATATTTACTATCTTGTCTTTTACAGAGAATGTTTGCTAACTCCTATAATTTAATGAAAGAAAGCCAGAGACTCTAAATAGTATACAAATATTAACAAGACTCTGATATAATTTATTGTTATCTTAAGAAGCTATTTGAATATTTCACATTTCATTATTTTAGGTATATAGCTGACACTTGGTATCGCTGGGGATTGGTTCCAGGAGCTCCATGAATACCAAAATCTGGGGATGCTCAAATGCGTTATATAAAATGATGTAGTATTTGCATAAAACCTACATACATCCACCTGCATATTTTACAACATCTCTAGATTACTTATAATAGTACTGCAATGTAAATGCTATTCAAACAGTTGTTACACTGTATTGTTTACAGAATAATGACAAGAAAAAAGTGTACATGTTCAGTTCAGACACAACCATCATAGGCCTAAAAACATAGTACATGTCAGCAACAACTGTAACTTTTTTTTGTAAATATTTTCAAACTAAAGTTTGTTGCCTCTGCCCATGCATACAATGAGCTGACTCTAATTGATTTTTCAAAGTTCCATTCAATGACTTTAAAATAATCCTTGAACAAATACCTCTTGTTTAACATATAAATCCTGGGAACAACCAAGCACAGCACCTACTGAGAAACACTATGAGGGTTCAGAAGTAAAATAACAATAAATGACTCCAGAAAAAAGGACCAAAACATGCTTCTTTACTAAGTGGGGGAGAATTCCCCCAGTTCATTCATTAGAAAGGTGTGCATGTGTTTCCCCCTGCTGTTTACCAGGTACAAAACATTGAGAACCCACTGGTAACTGAAACAGACAAAAATCCTTGGCTTCATGGAGCTTATATTCTATCAAGGAAAACATATTAAAGGGTAAACCATATACATATAATATTGCTCAGTCATAAAAAGAATGAATCTTGCCATTTGTGACAACACGGATGAACCTAAAGGGCATTACACTGACTAAATAAGTCAAACAAAGATTGTATGGTCTCACTTATATGAGGAATCTTAAAAACAAACAAACAAACAAACAAAACTAAGCTCATAGTCAAGAATAGATTGATGGCTGCCAAAGGCAGGTTGGTGAAATGGGTAAAAAAAGTTTAAAGGCACAAACTTCCAGTTATAAAATAAACAGGTCATGGGGATGTAATATACAGTATGACTATCCTATATAATAAAAGGCTAATATACAAAACGACCGAATGGCGGAATGACCAGTCGCTATGATGCGCACTGACCACCAAGGGGCAGAAGCTGCCCCCTGGTGGTCAGTGCGCTCCCACAGGAGGAATGCCACTCAGCCAGAAGCTGGGCTCACGGTTGGTGAGTGCAGTGGTAGTGGTGGAAGACTCTCCCACCTCCACAGCAGCGTAAAGATGTCCAACTGACGGCTTAGGCCAGGGGTGGGCAAACTTTTTGACTCGAGGGCCACAATGGGTTCTTAAACTGGACTGGAGGGCCGGAACAAAAGCATGGATGGAGTGTTTGTGTGAACTAATATAAATTCAAAGTAAAAAAGCGGAGGGGAGAGCAAGAGAACCCTCCACTCTTTCGGCTCCACGGGCCGGATAGAACAGCCGAACGGGCCGGATCCGACCCATGGGCCGTAGTTTGCCCACGGCTGGCTTAGGCCCAAGTCGGACATCTCCCAAGGGCTCCTGGACTGCTAGAAGGCACAGGCTGGGCTGACGGACACCCCCCGCCAGTGCACGAATTTTGTGCACCAGGCCTCTAGTAGTTAATAATAGTATTATATTGCATATTTGAAAGTAGCTAAGAGAGTAGATATAAAAAGAAAAGACATTTTTAAAAGAGACTTTTTGTAACTGTGTATGGTTAATGGATATTAACTAGACTTATTCTGGTGATCATTCTGCAATATACATAAGTCTATCAAATCATTTTGTATGCATGAAACTAAAATAATGTTATATGTCAATTACACTGCAATAAAATTTTTTTTAAAAAAAAGAATAGACAGAGGAGAGGCAAGACAGAAACAAGGAGATGATTAAGGGAAGTTACTGTTGTCCAGGGGAGAGATCAAAGTGGCTTAGAGTACAATAGCAGTGAAGGTGGTAAAGAATGAGTTGGATAGGACTTGCAGATATAATGGTTATAGAATGTAATATAGAGGATTTAAAAATGACTTCTCACACAAAGCCACTCTATCAACTCAGGGAAGCAGCCAAAATGCGGAGACAAAGAAACAGGTCACAAATGAAAGAAATGGAGGAAAGCAAACACCTGGATATAGAGTTCAAAACCACGGTTATAAGGTTACTCAAGAATCTTCTAGAAAAGGCCGATAAATTTAGCGAGAACCTCGAAGATATGAAAAAGGACCAACTAGAAATTAAGCATACACTGACTGAAATAAAAAATAATATACAGAGATCCAACAGCAGACTAGAGGATCCCAAGAATCAAGTCAAAGATTTGAAATACAAAGAAGCAAAAAACACCCAACCAGAAAAGCAAGAAAATAAAAGAATCCAAAAATATGAAGATAGTGTAAGGAGCCTCTGGGACTACTTCAAGCGTACCAACATCCGAATTATGGGGGTGCCAGAAGAGAGAGAGCAAGATACTGAAAACCTATTTGAAGAAATAATGACCGAAAACTTCCCTGACCTGGTGAAAGAAATAGACTTACAAGTCCAGAAAGCACAGAGAACCCCAAACAAAAGGAATCCAAAGAGGACCACACCAAGACACATCATAATTAAAATGCCAAGAGCAAAAGACAAAGAGAGAGAATATTAAAAACAGCAAGAGAAAAACAGTTAGTTACCTACAAGGGAGCACCCATACGACTGTCAGCTGATTTCTCAATAGAAACTATACAGGCCAGATGGGAGTGGCAAGAAATATTCAAAGTGATGAATAGCAAGAACCTACAACCAAGATTACTCTACCCAGCAAAACTATCATTCAGAATGGAAGGGCAGATAAAGAGCTTCACAGATAAGACAAAGCTAAAGGAGTTCATCACCGCCAAACCAGTATTATATGAAATGCTGAAAGGTATTCTTTAAGAAGAGGAAGAAGAAAAAAGTAAAGATAAAAATTATGAACAACAAATACATATCTATCAACAAGTGAATCTAAAAATCAAGTGAATAAAAAATCTGATGAACAGAATAAACTGGTGAATATAATAGAATCAGGGGCATAGAAAGGGAGTGGACTGACAATTCTCGGGGGGAAAGGGGTATGGGAGTGCAGGAAGAGACCGGAAAAAAATCGTACACCTATGGATGAGGACAGGGGGTGGGAGGGGCAGGTAAGGGCAGAGGGTGGGGTGGGAACTGGGTGGAGGGGAGCTATTGGGGAAAAAAGAGGAACAATTGTAATAATCTGAACAATAAAGATTTATTAAAAAATATAAAAATAAAAATGACTTCTCATCTTATGATCTGAGCAACTGGTATGTCAAAGAGATTTCTTTAACATACTTATAAATGCAAAGAATGCCTATAAATCAGAAAATAATCAACTCAGAAAAAAATAGTCTCCCCAAAAGAGATGTGTACAAAAGACATGAATAAATAACTCATACATATACACAAATAACCAGTACACATCAAAATTCTTAACTCCACAAATCAATAAATAAAAATTAAATGGGATTTTACAAATATCTATCAAATAAGCAATATGTAAGGAAAGGGGTATTTTTGTTTACTGCTGGTGGTAGATTAACTGGTACATTTCTGGAGGTAAGTTACACCACCATAACCCAAAAATAGGTAAAGCTGTTTGTCACAGTATTGTTTATATTAATGATAAATAGGAAAGAAAAGTAATACCCATCAATTAAATAGAGTACTTCCCAAACAAAGGCATATCATGTAGTCTTAAAAATTATAATACCTATAGTCAAACATGAACATTTCTGCATGATCATAGAAAAAAGAAAGGTGGTTATACTAGTAAAATGGCATAAATCCAAATACATTAAATTCTAGGTGTGGATATTTATATATGTATATATGTACTAAAAAATGTCTGAGGGTTAGTCACCAACTAGTAAACAATGATTAACTCTCCATAAGATTTAGGATTATAATTTCTTTCTTTACTACCCTTATTTTCCAATGAAGATTTACGATTTTTACACATATAAAACTCATTTCATTTAATTCTGAAAATACATTTTCAACAATAGACAAAAGACTGAATATGATAGTTTCTTGAGATCTCTTACAATACTTGTGATCCCCTACAACTATAATCATGGTTGCAAGATGATTACAAGCTGCAGTGTTCAGTGTATGACTGATAGTAAGTGATAAGAGAGGAATTTTGCTGTCCATGCAAAAATTTGAGTCACACTTTCTTTATAATTAGGATTCAGGCTTAGAGTATCTAAGGTAAAATAATACCACTATCTATAGTAATAATAGAGGAATATGCAAATTGTACAGGATGCTGTCACAGTAACAGTAACGACCAAACAGCAGGCTGCGTGGGGCAACAAGGTCAGCAGGATGGTTAGTGAGGGACGACCAAACGACTGAACAGCAGGCTGCGTGAGGCAATCAGGCCGGCAGGAGGGGGCAGTTGGGGGTGACCAGGCTGGCAGGGGGGACAGTAAGGGGGAACCAGGCCAGTAGGGTTGGCAGTAAGGGGCAACCAGGCTGGCAGGGTTGGCAGTAAGGGGCGACCAGGCTGGTGGGGGGGCAGTTGGGGGTGACCAGGTCGGCAGGGGGGGCAGTTGGGGACGACCAGGCCGGCAGGGGGGTAAGTTAGGGGCAATCAGGCAGGCAGGCAGGTGAGCAGTTAGGAGCCAGTGGTCCCGGATTGTGAGAGGGATGTCTGACTGCCGGTTTAGGCCCAATTCCCCTGATCGGGCCTAAACCGGCAGTCAGACATCCCCCGAGGGGTCCCAGATTGGAGAGGGTACAGGCTGAGCTGAGGGGACCCCCCCCCCCCGCATGAATTTCATGCACCGGGCCTCTAGTATTTAATAATAGTACTTTATTGCGTAACAGCAAAGGCTTTCACAAAATTTGTTGAAGATTTATTAAAACATGTAGTTCAAGTAAAAACAAAGAATCATTTAAAATACAATAAAATTTAATGTTATTAATTCTCATAAGTGGATCATTATTGGGATGCCAAAACAACTTAAAACATACTCGCTCCCCTGGCTTCCAAAAGGAGAAACAGTATCTCAAAAGCAACCTTAAGTCAAATTTTGTTTTCTTGTTTAAGGAAATTTCTATAAGTAATAATGCTGAAGAACGTTGTTTTTATTAAAAATTCAAGACAATACCCTGTTGGAGACAGACCTGATGAAATCAACAACCCTACTCTATAATTCTTTCAGGTTTCCAGGTATCAAATTTATAAGAATCTCTTCAAAAATCTGAGTAACCTGCTGACTTTGAATTTTCCCAAATGACAGGAGAAGCTGTGTCTTTCCTAAGATGTGCCAGCAATCAAGAGTTTCCAACCTTTTCTCTGCCCCTACACCCTATGGCATAGGACATTCTCCCAAGTTATAACTGTGTTTCACTATAAGAGTAATTCTTAACAGAAAGTAATCTTAACAGAAAAGAAAAAAGAACAAAAGGGAGTAGGAAAGGAAGAAAGATAGGTAGTTCATTAAAAAAACTAAGTGATTTTATATACAAGGCCATCCCTTTAGAAGCCTTGGCATCATGTACTTATTTTTACCCTACAGGGTTCCATAACAACTTTCAGGCAGCTAGCACATTTGTTAACATAGAAATATTCTTTGTGCCTAATTGCTAACAACAGATATATAACTGAGAGATTTTTATGTTGATGAAAAGTAAACAAAAATTTCCCCTTCTTTCTCACTTTAATATTTGAGCTAAAAGGGAACTCTGAGATTACATAGTACAATCACATTATACAAATGAAAAAAATAGGGGTTTAAAGAGTTTGATGTTCTGGCCCAAGGTTATAAATCTCAGTGACAGAGTGGAGACCAGCAGGAAGTGTTCTAGAACTCTATGATGTCCATCCAGGCATCAACCACTGTCTGTGATCATCTTTATGGGCACATGTATACATATATAGTATGTATATTTTTAATATATTTGAGATATAAAATCTCCAGGAGTTATTCTATAGCTCATTTTAAAACCTAGGAAACAAGACAATTTCAAAATCTTTAGGGCAAAGCAGCAGCAGAGCAGCAAAAATCTGTTTCCTCACATACACCCAATGCAGTTTCCCTCAATTAACTCTTCTTAGCTTGCATGCTTGCCAAAATCAAATTCATTATCCACTTCTTCAAATATCCTCATGTATACTCCCTGCTGTGTGTTACTCTATAAATCTAGGCACCTAAGCTTGAAGAGTTATCTCCGACCCCTCCCTCTCTCTTACATCTAGGGGAACTATGCATCCCTGTTTACCTGGACAGTACAGCTTTATGTCTGTTATCCCAGCAAAATGATTACTAGCATTCCCATTCATTTCTAAAATAGTCCCAATTTAGATGATAAATTATATGGTCACCCTTTTCATAATCCCTACTTAGTAACCAATTGCTGAGTATTTCTCTAATTGGCTTCCTCTCTTTCAACTGACTTTCTAATTATCACCTGAAATGACAACAGTTTCCTTTCATCCGATTTCCCATCTCCATGTGCTTTTGCATATGATGCCCCTCTGCCTAACCACCCTCTCTCTGTCCGTGTGGTGAATACCGATCTGGAAACTCAGATCAAATGGCATCTCTGCTATGAAGCTCCCAGACTCTTCCAGTCATTCTCTGTGCCTCCTAAAATAACAATAATTGCAATACTGATAACAGGTAGTATTTACTGAGTGTTCATTATGCCCTTAGCTTAAGCAATTTTAAGTATTTGATCTCATTTAATCCTTATAATAACTGTATATGACAGCTTTTATTTTCCTCATTTTTTAAAATGTGGAAGCTAAGACTCTGCAATACTAAGTAACTTGGCTAAAGTTACAAAATTAAGTAGTAGGACTGGGACCTGAAACGAAGTATGTCTGATTCTAAGCCAAAGCTTTTAACCTCTCCCCTGTGCTATCTCACCTATACTACCATTACTGTTTCTGTAATCCAACATATTTGAGTCTGTGCTGCAACTCTGTCCCATTAGTCAACTTGGTGCTTTAATAATTCTCTGTATACTTCATAGGAGGACCAGTTATATACTACTAAGTGTCTTCTGTCTTCTTTAACGAGACTGGAACAACCTCAATGACAGGGAAAGGCTTTGTTATTCACAGTATATGTATTATGGCTCAAAGCAGGTTATCCATAAGGCCAAAAGCAATACAGTATTTACTATTCAAATTCTGATGCAGAGGGTTGTCTCTTCTGCAGTCTTACTATTTATAATTAGGCCAAAATTGGTAAACTAGCAGCTATTAAGTTAAACTCAATTGGTTTTGGGTTTAAACCCTTTGGCTTACACAGTGCTATTTGTTAGTAGAATTGGTAGCCAACATTTAAAATTGTAGATTTTTTACATAGAGATTTCTAGCATCTTTTGAAAGACTGAGTCAACATTTTTACAAATATAATAATCAGGCAGTAATGACTGCCTCTCTCAGTAACCAGGGATTGTCCTCTTACTCTACATATACCATTCTCGATGAATTTCTGGATATATTTCTAGTGTTTATGTGTCTGTTGAAAAGCTATTCGTTCATTTTATGAATTTCATGCATTTGGAAAGACAAGAGATTGGTAGTTGGATTAAATTGCAAGTTAACTAATAAAATAAATGGATGCTTCATGACAACATCACACCTCAAAAACTACTACCAACATTGTAATTATTGACTGATGGCCTTTACCAAATAAAATATACATTTACTGTGCTTTATGATTACACAAACACATATACTTGTATTCAGGCCTGTGGTCACTGGGGAAAGATAAAGAGCAAACGGATTTCTGTGGCTAAGGGACAGAAAGATAACAGAAAAACACACCAACCCCACAGGGAATTAAAATGCAAGATATACTAACACATGTTCAAACTGAAAATTTAAATAGAAATCAATAAAAGGTTGTCAACTATAAGGCTTGACAGTAATAATATTTTAATAAATGTAGAAAAATACAGATCAAAATTTAACTGCCCTGAATAACCAATGCTAAATTTTTGCTATAGTATGCCCCTACCTAACAGAACATAAGTAGATAATTCAAATGTGTAAATGCTACTTGTCCCATGTTTACTTCCAGAGACAACCTTAAATATAAGGCCGCCTTGATCACTCCAGACTTGAAATATCCCTGGAGAAATAATGGGAAATGGTTAAAAGTCCTATTAACAAACATTAATATGACCTTACAATTCACATATCTAGATGGTTATATATTACACTTACTTAGATGATGGAAAACTAAGACAAATGTCAGCCAGAGACTACCATCATTTACAAGCAAAACATATCATCACACAAAGGCCCAAGTGTTAGACTTACTAAAAATTCACAGATTTTCAAGGATCTTTAAACATGGACAGGTATTTGTCCTCCCTGCATTGCCCTCCCCCCGTAAAGATGGCATTTTATTTATTCTTTTTTATGGAAATTACTGGGGTGACACTGGATAATAAAATTATATAGGTTTCAGATATACAATTCTATTAATACATCCTCTGTATATTGTATTGGGTGTTCACCACCCCAAATCAGGTCTCCTTCCATCACTATATATCCCCCCTCTAAACACCAACTTTTCCTTTGGTAATCATATTTTTGTCTGGGTCTATGAGGTGGTTTTTTGTTTTTTTGCTTAATTCCATGTATTCATGAATTTAATTATTAAGAACGTTTTAAAGAACTTTTAAAACCTATGCTACTAAAGTTAATAGTCTATCATTCTTAATACATTACATTTGTTTATCCATATCACTTGTTAGTAAACTGGGCTCTGAGGAATACCTCACCTCACTATCCAACCACAAGATAGGCAAGCAAGCAGCCTCTCACTCCTAATAACTTTGGTTTTATGTTTTTACATGCTGGGCTTTCACTTTAGATATTCTGAACATCTGAAAATCACGCATGTCCTCTGAATGGTTTTAATGAAATTTATTAGTAACCCAGTGAGGAAAACAAAATCCTGTCAAAGTTGGGGGATTCCATTCTCTATTGAAGTTTACTAAACTCCAGCTCTTCCTGAGATGTCTTGATTTCTAACAGCAAGACAGTGAACTCTTAAGACCATCATAGCCACTTCTGCAACAGGAACAAAAGGTGCTTGAACTAACATAATTTACTAATAACCTCTGCAAATAATTAAAAAAGACATCCTCCACTCAAGAATCCCATTTATGTAGTACTAAAAGGTAAGAGATATGCCTATAATACATCTAACTATGCTCTGAGTAACACAGATAATCATCTCAAACAATACTGTTCAGTACAAATGTTTAAGTTCTGAACCTTACAGTCTGCATTAATGTAGTGTGCACCACTAAATTCTTAAGGCTCCATATTTAAAACAAAATACTCATTTAATGATGAAGTTTAAATGCAGCTCCTTTTTAGTATCAATAGGAAAAGTGGCAGCAGCTATGCTCTGAATGTGAAGACAATACACAGAATTATTATCAATAAAAATTTGTAGTTACTGTATAACAATTTGTAAAGAGAAACAATATGTCTGTTTAAATATCATTTAGATATTCGAGGCTATGAGACAACTGATGGAAATGGAAAGTACAGAAAGCAGCTATAGGAAAAAAAAAATTCAGTTGAGGTTAGTGAACAAATAGATACCACCATCCATCATGGCTTACTCCAACTTACCTGGGGAGGAGTAGGTGTGGATGTGGGTCTCCCGATGGGTGGAGTAGGATTTCTGCTGCCACCTCCAGACATAATCTCTTCTGTTATGTCTTTACCTCCCTGGTTTGGATCCCTAATTCTTATCTATAAGATTACAATAAGACATCATATTTACAGATGGGGTGTCTCTGTAGTAGATTTACAGGCATATAATGTATTAAAGGTGCAAAACTGAAAAACTGGTCAAATATCAAAGTTGATAATCACCATATTTGATTTTATTTCAATCACAGAAGTATATGGGGTCATTCCGAGAAATTTAGGCCATTAGCTCTGACATGAACTAATTAAATAACAAACTAAATGAGACTTAGTTAGCTGAATTTCTAGGCCAAATAAGTATTAACATTTATCTTGTAAGCAGTGCCAAATGAGTGATGTTAAAAAAGATAAGATCCATAAAATAGTTTTAAATTATGGAACTTACTCTGTACAACAAAGTTTTAAAGGCTTTAAATGGTTCTCTAACAAAATGATAAATGTACATATCCAAGGACTCAGAAATAGAAATTTATGTTATAGATAACCTTATATATTTACTGGAGGCCCAGTGCACAGATTCGTGCACCGGTGGGGTCCCTCAGCCTGGCCTGCGCCCTCTCGCAATCCGAGACCAATCCAGGACCCCTCAGAGGATGTAGTAGTGCACAAAGCGGCAGATGGTTGGGAAGGAGTCCAAGCCCGGCTCCCGCTCATCCTGACCCCGCTGCACCTGCTGCTGCCACTGCTCGGTAGTACTGCTGCAGCCACACTTGCCAGCTGTGAGCCTGGTGTCTGGTGCTCGCCGGTCAGCTGAGTGGTGCTCCCTCTGTGGGAGCGCACTGATGACCAGGGGGCAGCTCCTGCATTGAGCATCTGCTCCCTGGTGGTCAGTGCGCATCATAGCGACTGGTTGTTCAGTTGCTTAGGCTTTCATATATAGACTAGTGGCCCACTGCACGATATTCGTGCAAGAATAGGCCCCTGGCTTCACTCCCAGCCTCTAGGAAGTTGGCAAGTCCCCGCTCCCTGGCCGCCCAGGAGGGCGCCAGCACATCCCCGCTCCCCAGGAGCAGGCACGTCCCCTTTCCCGCCGGGAGCCGGCAAGACCCCGCTCCCCGGCCGCCCAGTAGCCAGCATGTCCCCGCTCCCCGGCCGCCCGGGAGCCAGCACATCCCTGCTCCCCAGCCACCTGGGGCCTGGCAGCTGGCATGTCCCCGCTCCCCAGCCGCCCGGGAGCCAGCACGTCCCCGCTCCCCAGCCACCTGGGGCCTGGCAGCCGGCATGTCCCCGCTCCCCAGCTGCCCAGAGCCGGCAAGTCCCTGTTCCCTAGCCACCTGGGGCCTGGCAGCTGGCATGTCCCCGCTCCCCAGCTGCCCGGGAGCCAGCACGTCCCCGCTCCCCAGCCACCTGGGGCCTGGCAGCCGGCATGTCCCTGCTCCCCGGCTGCCCGGAGCCGACACGTCCTCGCTTCTGTCTGGAGCAGCACTCCAGTAGCTCCCTCCGCCACCCCCCTTCCCCTCATAGCAGGCTTCACACCGCTCTGCGCCTGCATATGCAAATTAACCTCCATCTTTGTTGGGTTAATTTGCATACTCACTCTGGCTGTGGGCATAGCAGATTGATGGTTAATTTGCATGTTTCTCTTTTATTAGGTAAGATGTAAGGATTCTTACTGCAATATTTTTTGCTTTTTTTTAATTGATTTTTTACAGAGAGGAAGGGAGAGGGATAGAGAGCTAGAAACATGGACGAGGGAGAAACATCGATCAGCTGCCTCCTGCACACCCCCACTGGGGATGTGCCCACAACCAAGGTACATGCCTCTGACCGGAATCGAACCTGGGACCCTTCAATCCACAGGCCAACGTTCCATCCATTGAGCCAAACCGGTCAGGGCTGCAATATTATTTTTTGCTGCAGACATAGAAATATCTTACAGGCTGATGAACACAGTAGTTAAGAAATTATGCCATTTCCTTTCAGTTAAATACCAAATAGCCAGTTGAAAGAATGAGATTGATCTACATGTACTGATATGGAATGAACATCAAGATGTATTGGTAAGTGAAAAGAGGCAAAATGCAGAACAATGTGTATGGCCTTCTTGTTTTAATTTTTTTAAAGGCTACTTATATTATATAGATGTCAGTGGACACTGGTTCTACAATAGAGTTGGAATACCTAGGTCTAGGTCTTCCATCCTGGACATTGCTAAGACATACAGGTTTGTCATTACCTCCAGTGCTTAATGACAGTAGCCCTGGCTTATTGAAAATTTCAAAAAATTCACTAATAAAACCATCTGGATCTCAAAGCTTTTTTGGAAGTAGTTTCTTCAGTAAGATTATGAATATCAGCTATGTCTTTCAGGTTTGAAAGCTTGTTTCAAATATAGTTTTAAGTATTGCTTCTAATTCATCTGTTCTACTTTCTTCTTCAGTAACAACTACTATTCCTGTCCTCCATTTTCACTGTCTCCTTTATTAATTTTCCTGCATTCTGAAAGTGTTCTTCAAGTCCAACATCTACTATGCTGTTTCAACATTTTCAAAGCAGTTTCTCAACTTTAGTATCATGATATATGGGCATGTTCTGTTTATTTTGTTAATTTGTTTCTGATAATAAAGAACCAAAGTTTTGAACTTCACTACTCTTTATTAAATGAGAGCATTTTCAAGAATATTGCTATGATGCTATGTCCACCTATCTTAACCGTGTGAATGGGTGAGTCCTTCATAAACATCACCCATTTTGAGTGATCTGATGGATAAAAGATTGCAAGCCACTCTTCTACAAAATGTTCTGCAATGTGAATTTTTTTTCTTAAGCATACATTCACATTTTTCTTTTTTTTAATTTAAAATTTTTATTATTGACACTATTGCAGATGTTCCCCCATTCCCTACCCTTTGCCCACCTCGACCTAGCCCCCTCTCCTTGCTCATCCCACACTATTCGTCTGTGTCCATACTCTATGCATATATGTTCTTTAACTAATCCCTTCACCTTCCTTTATGCAATGTACATTTTATGACTGCACTCTAATTCTCTTGGGCCTGCCTTACTAGACAGAGGCAAAGCCCCTATAACTTACTAAAAACAATTAGAATACATTTTCTAATTTCTGCTTTCTGTTTCTTAAAATATCTTCCACAGGAAAGATTTCTTTGGTTGACCTTAATATTTTGCTCATTTTATCTTGTGCTATTTTTTCCGATCAGTTCATACTTGAATGTGGAGATGACTAGGACAACAGTTAAAGGACAATCAGGATGTGAGAACTGACCTCAAATTCCTCCCATTTAGTGAGACCTCAGCAGACTACACCCTCCCAGTTCTGAAGCTGGAGGGCATGTTGTCACTTCCCATACCTGGCTTGGTGCCTGTTGGAAACTGTTAATAAGCAAATGCTACTTGCAACTTCTAGTTAAATGCCCTTCTAGTGGTGAGGATATAAAAGAAGAAAAAATGGCAGTCATTTGTGAACTAAGATGACTAGTGATTACAACTGTGAGTAAACTTATTTAACAAGCGAATGGACATTCAATTTAAAATAAGAAAAATTAATAAGGTCTCTTACTGTTTTTTTCTCTCTCTTTGCTGGAGGGGGCTGCTGCTGGGTGGCCACTATGATAGGTGCTGACTGGTACACTGGCTGACTTGGATAAAAAGGTGTTCCTAAAGAATTAGAAAAGAATAAAAGAAGATTCAGTTATTTTGTCAATCGCTGTAAGACCATTAATGGCACCGTGTCACGGTACCAACAGTTTAATAAAGTAACAAAAACAAGCACTCTTCTTATTCATCTCTTCCCACTAGCTAATGAAGTGATCAAGGAATGATTTCCAAATACGCATAAACATCTCTTCTTTAGCATCTATATGAAAACAAATAAATAACCAAACCCTGCTGACTGCCACTAGAGTTACCTTTCCAAAACACTTATCGTACTACAGCACTGCTTTAAAAACTCTATTCTGGAGGCCCATTACCCCCAACAGTGATTCTCAGCAAGGTTTGTAAGAGTGTGTTTTATATGTGGGTTTGATCAGCAACAATAGAATATATGTGACCATCTTGGGGGTTTGGAGTTGTCTAATTCTTCTCCCTACTTATGGAGAACCACTGCCACAGAAAGCCAACACTAAGGCTTGGCAAATGTCCTACTTTTTTAACTTTCAAAATGTTGACTGTTATTATAATTACTATTAAATCAGAGTGCTTAGAGTAAATGTGGTGATAAGGGGTCAGATATTTTGAAGACGGAACCTACAGATTTGCTATTGTACTATATGTGAATGTGACTGAGAAAGGGGTGTCAAAGAAAACTCTCAAGGTTTTGTCTTAGCAAATGGAAGAATGAAAGTGCTATATACTGTATGATTTATTAACTTACTAAGATGAGAAAAACTGGAGGAAGAGTAGAGGGGAGAAAAATCAAGGTTTGAATTTGGACATGTAAAGTTTGAGATTCTTATTAGACCTTCAAATGGAGTTACCAAGTAGGCAGGAAAAGATACAAGTCTGGAGTCAAAGAACAGGTATCATTTTGGAATCAGTATAACACGGACAACATTTAAACCATGAGGTCATAGGCATGAAGAAATCCCAGCAAAGGAGATGAAAAAAAAACAACAACAACAACAAACCAACGCAGTAGCTGAAATGAAGAAAATGGTTCGAGAATGGGGAAAGTGTTTAACTATGTCAGATGGTGCTGAGATAGCAACTAAGATTTAGCAAAGCAGAATTCACTGGTGAGCTTGGCAAAAGTTGTTTGGGTAAGGTTACTGGCATGCATCCTGATTAGGGTACATTCAACACTGAATTAGATAAAAGAAAATGAAAGAAGTGAGCATAGACAGCTCTTTTTCTAAAACGTTTTGCTATGATGGGAATCAGAAAAACAAGAATATGGAGCAAAAAACCCCTATATTAAAAAAAAAAAAAGATGGGAACGAACAGTGTATCTGTAGGCTGATTGGATTAATCCAGCAGAGGGGAAAAAAAATGATAATGCAGAAAAACAGAGAAGTGAACTGCTAGAGTAATAACCTTAAATGGGTACCTGATGGGATCTAATGCACAACTAGAAGATTGGCCTTTGGTGGGGGGCATGAATAGTTGGATCATGGTAACAAGAAGGAATGAACTGTATATGAAAAGTAATTGATACAGGTAAAATCCTTGGTACTTGAGCAAACAGTCAAATAATATCAGCTCTATTATCACTCTCATCACGTGACATCATCATCCCTATCCCCACCACTTTGCAGTACCATAACTCTGCACATATCAATCAAGCTTGGAGATTCAGATCGGGAAAATATATAATCAGAGGACATGACTGAGACTTCAATAAGTTCACTGTAAAATGACAAAAAAACCTTAGCCACCCTTTAGTGTTAAGTAAACTATTCCCAAAGGAGAGCTCAAATAAGCGATTTATGCTACTCTATTACATCACTAGCCCCAAAATGCAGAACACAAAATCCTAATATTGGTTTCAAATGCTGCAAGGGAAGCAATACAATCTGCTCACTTGGTCGTATTTTTTAAGCTAAGTGAAATAGGATACAGAAGGTGAACCATCTCTTAAAAAGTCAGATTCTGCTAATGAAACATTTTTGAGTCAACATGACTGAGACAGAGGCTTCCACATATTATACATGCAGTAAATACCAAATGATTAAACCTGGCAGATCAGGATAATCTCAATATAGTAGGATAAAACACAAAACAAGAGTGAGAAGATGACAAGGGAGGAGAGAATGATATGGCAGAGTGAGAAAAAGGAGTGTATATTGGTTTGAAGCAAGGGAGAATGAGACCTGCTACTACTGTAAGTTCTCTTTTGTTTTACTTTTTCAACTTCACTGCCACCACTAACCATACATAGCCCTTTGCTCCCAAACCTAATTTTTTCATCTTGGAACATCACACCCTTAGGTTGCCTGGAAATGATTTTAATCTCCAGGACGTATTTTTCTGATATAACAGGCATCAAAATATTTAAGAAACACTGATGAGAGCAAAACTGAAAAGTAACATTGAACAAATACTATTTCTGCATTATTTTTCCTCAACATTGCAGAAATACTGCAAGAATTATACTTTCTAAACAGAATTCTATAATTGTGGTTACTGAAATTCAGTGTGGGTAAAAATATTCTTTTTTTCTTTTAAATGTATTTTTATTGATTTCAGAGAGGAAGGAAGAGAGAGAGAGAAATAGAAACATCAATGATGAGAGAGAATCATTGATTGGCTGCCTCCTGCAACCTGGACATTTGCCTTGGCCAGGAATTGAACCACGAACTCCTGGTTCATAGGTAGACACTCAACCACTGATGCACATCGGTCGGGCTATAAGAATATTCTTTGAAAATCACTGTTCAATATTTAAACCGAGTAGGGAAATAAAATGTTAGTGTGCTGAGTAAACTGCAAAGCTAAGGATAAAGAATTAAGAAGCCTGGGGAAAATATTATCCAACTCACAAACCCCAGCAGTAGGGCCAAAAGGAACAAGTCTCGGATTTGTTCCTGGCAGTTCAGCCACAGGAAGGTCCCTCTGTTTTAGATGAGAGGTCTCCCTTTTCAGAATGTAGATCTAGGATCCCACCCCAAACCTACTTTTAACCGGAACCCAAGGTTAGAACAGGAAAAGTGGTAGAGGAAAGGGAGGCATCAAGATCAGAAGAACTGGAAATGGAAAGGTGAGAGTAGAAGAGATTCCAAGAAGAGAAAATAGGAAGGGGAATGTTTATGGCTTCTAGACAGCAAGACCAGAACAGTTGCCCAAGGTGGTATAGCTGAAGGACCTATAATTGATACTTCAATCAGAAAAGAACTTTTAATTTGGAAAAAAAAACATATTAACTAGCAACAAACTTTAAAATTAAAATACCTGCCAAGGAAACTAAGAAGAAAATAAACAAATGGGACTACATCAAAATTAAAAGCTTCTGCACAGCAAAAGAAACCATCAACAAAACAAGAAAGCCCACTGCATGGGAGAACAGTATTTGCCAATGTTATCTCTGATAAGGGTTTAATCTCCAAAATTTATAGGGAACTCATACAACTTAACGAAAGGAAGATAATCCAATCAAAATATAGGTAAAGGACCTAAATAGCACTTTTCAAAAGAGGCCATACAGAAGGCCGAGAGACACATGAAAACATGCTCAAAGTCACTAATCATCCAAGAGATACAAATCAAAACGACAATGAGGTACCATCTCACATCTGTCAGAATGGCTATCATCAACACATCAACAAATGACAAGTGCCTGCGAGGATGCGGAGATAAAGGAGCCCTCGTGCACTGCCGGTGGGAATGCAGACTGGTACAGCCACTGCGGAAGACAGTATGGACTTCCCTTAAAAAGTTAAAAATGGAACTCCCATTCGGCCCAGGATTGCCACTTCTAGGACTACATCCCAAGAAATCAGAAACACCAATCAGAAAGAACATATGCACCCCTATGTTCATAGCAGCACAATTTACAATAGCTAAGATTTGGAAACAGCCTAAGTGCCCATCAGCAGATGAGTGGATTAGAAAACTGTGGTACATCTACACAATGGAATACTACACTGCTATAAAAAAGAAGGAACTTTTATCATTTGCAACAGCATGGATGGACCTGGAGAGCATTATGCTAAGAGAAATAAGCCAGTTGGAGAAAGATAAATATCACATGATCTCATTTGTGGAATATGATGAACAACATAGACTGATGAACAAAAATGGATCCAGAGACAGAAGCACCGAATGAACTGTCAAACCTTAGAGGGAAGGCAGGGGAGGGGGCGGAAGGAGGGATGTAATAGAGCAGCCAAAGGACTTGTATGCTGCATATTAGCATAACCAATGGACATAGACACTAGGGTGCTGGGGGCTTGTCCTGGGGGTGGGAGTGGCCGGGGAGGGGCCAATGAGGAAAAAAGTAATACTTTTAACAATAAAAAAAGAAATTAAAAAAATACATATCTGTCAAAATATTATAACCTCAAGGCATGGGCTCTTTGCAACAGAATTACCAACTCCTGCAGAAGGTGTCATTAAAACTAAGTACACTAAGTACATTTCTACAATAATCTTTCAGTGTAAGCCATTCTCTAAGAAGTAGCTTTCAGGTCAGAACTGTTTGTAACATTTTCTCTACAAATAACTTCAGACCACTAGATCTCATTGCCTGAACTGTACTGTCAAACAACAAAATGGATTAAATACAACAAATTAGCAGAAATTGTTCAACTTTTCATACTTACCGTAAGCATTGGGGAAGTCTCCAGGTCCTGGTCCGGGATAAAAAGGACCTGGCCCCGGTGGTTGAACTGGATATTGTTGGGGGGGCCCAACATAAGGAGGGCCACTATGACGGTACTAGAAGAGAGAAATTAGACATTTATAAATAGTATGAAGGTAGCTTACTATAGAAAAAGTTTTGTGTGTGTGGTATAAGAAGATCATTTAAATGTAAAGCCACTTGATTAAACACATTCAAAATGCTTGCTTGCCATCAAGATGCGATGATAATGAAGATAAAGATATGCCTTAAGTAAAGCCATACAGCATATTGGTACACAGGCAGACATGAGCTCCTTCCTTATGAAATTAATTCAGGTTGGTAGCTTTCACTGACATTGAATAATATCACAGGAACAGCTTAATTATGGATCCTATTTTTGAGCAGCTGGTTGTTGGGAAGGGATGGGAGAAAAGCTAGGATATAAAAACAATTTCTGTATCATCTTAGAAAGTTTTAAGGAGACATAGAAATATCTTCTTGCAATATTACGGAAAACGACAAAATGGCTGGACTTCTAACCAACAAAAAAGTTTACACATCACTAAACACTAATGCTATCATCCACCTTTTCTGTGGTCTCTGATGAGAACCTCAGTTAATCCCCACTCTCCTCTGGACCACAAGGACCTGAGATACTTTACCTGTGGTATACAGTACTGAGGACCCTGGGGCACTGGGTACGGCATGGGCAGATGGTTAACCATCATGATGTGCTGGTTGGCCTGATATACTGCAGTGGGTGTCTGTGCACCAGGACGAATAGAAGGACTGCTGTTCGGGATGGTAGCTCTAGGAGGCTGTATTTGAGGCCTCTGGAAAAACTGAGGAGGGGAAAAGAAGAGATTTATTTTTTTTTTTTTTTACAAAGGGGTATAAGTAAATTTTACTATCTTAAACTTTCTTCTTGTTTCCACTAATAAAAATCTTATCAACTTGAATTAGAAATATAATATACATAAAATGAGACTAAACTGCTTATGGCTGGGTTCACAAAAAATATTCTATACTAGTCACACTAGGTTAAGTTTTGATCATGTTATCACACATTTGAAAACAGGAGGGCAGTCTCATTTTTAAAATGAAGTCTCAGCTAATTTAAACTAAAAATTCCATACATAATTAATAATTTTAAAATGTGTGATAAAATATTATAAAAGGAGTAGCTGGTATCTCTCTAAAATTTGTTTTGTTTTATAAAAGTATTGATCCTTTCATAAAGAGTAGTTGGCTTATTTAAAAATTAAACGTAGTTTAGAAGAACAAGAATCTCTCTGGACATAAACATTTTTGTCTCAGTGTATCAAGGTTAAGTTAAATTAAAACTATCTGTAGGTTGTCGCATGCTGATTGTCTCATGATGGGAAAAGCCTTCCTTTTCAAAAAAAAGTGGCCACCCCATACTAAAATGAACCCAATTTTGATTTCTCAAATACTTTGCAATAAAAATGAGGGATCTAGAGAGGCTTAAGGATGGTCTGGAAGGAGCAAAGCTCAAATCTCTCAAATGGCAACCGGTGTTTGTGGTTATTTATAGTTCTCACTGCACAATGGAAAGCCTTGAAACAATATACCAACATTAAATTCCCACTGTGAATTCAGCAGCAAACAATCAATCTCATTGTAATAATAATAATAAGGGGACAGAGTAATAAAGAGGCCATGCAGAACCAGTAGTTTGTTACCTGGATAGGTCTGAATCCTCCCTTCAATTATGAAGCAAGAAAGCAGCAGGAAACAGAAAGAAAGCCAATGGAAAAGCTTATAGATCAGTAGGAAGGGGTAGGACATAGCATGCAGCTCAACAAAAATATCTACTTAATATTAATAAGAGAAGGAAGATTAGAAAATCAGAATGACAATTCTCCACTTGAGAATTTAAGAACACATGGAATTGAAGAATCAAATCACAGTTAATTTGAAATTAACTGAAAATAAATAAATCCAGTGGCAAAAAATATTCTAATAGTAGCCACAGTTATAACAGCTTGAAAGGAGATGTCTGCTTAATGGCACAAGTACAATTGGGACTACTCATTCCTACTCTTGGCTCATGGATGGACATTACGTGATTAGTTTCTTAACTTCTCTAGGATGCACTCTCCAGCTTCAATGGAGATAAGAGCTAACAATAAAAGTGCCATTTGTCATTTTAAAGTTTGCAACATATATCAGACTTTTCACCTAACCGGGCATATAAAACGCCACTTATAGCTTTAAATAGGGAAATAGAATAACAGTCTAAATATGTGCTCTAGCTCCAAAATCTGAGTTGCTATTGGTCCAAACAGAAGCAAAAAAGCTTTGACCTTAGGGCCCACTCAGGTCTCATCCAGTGCTATTCTTAATCATTAAGCTCCCCACAGGTAGGTGGTAGAAATAGTAACATTACATCTTGTGCTGAATTGGAAGAACTGGGATCCAGTGCCTGAGGCTCATCCCCATTCAGCCTTCATACCCCAGGGCAAAACAACAACAACAAAAAACCCACCCAACAACACTAAAAGGTTAAATCACTTAAAAAATAGACAGTAAGGTATAGCAGGAGAATGGAGTGAATGAGGAAGGCCAGAGAGGAGCTGACAGAGATGAAAAGAAAATGCGAGAGGCAAAGTTGATAACACAGAAACCTGGGCTGGGCCATAGGAGAGCAATAGTCTTCTAGTTATTTCCACTGACAGAGTTTTGGTAACAGACAAGAATTTCTGTTGGATGTAACCAAGGACACTGAGCTAGTAAACTTTCCCCACTAAGCTTCACTTCTCTTAATTACATAGAAGACAGAATTTATAATTCATCAATGTACGTGAGTTGCAAGAACGTTTCGGGAATAAACAATCATTTTTATAACTTAGTTAATTTATCGTGAGCCAAAAAACTGTTAAAGGCTTCAAGGTGAGAGGAGTCATTCATCTGCTCAACTGACTGAGCATTATAAATGTTAGACACAGTAGATAAAGATTAATCCTATTAGATCCTTTTCCATCAACTCTAGAGGGCAGCCAAGACAATGAGAGTATCAAAAGGGTACAGGTGATAATCCACTGTGGCTATATTATAATCAAATTTTTCAAAGTACGTATTTCTTGAAAAAATATGGGATTATGGTGGAAGAGAGAGAGGAAACGAACCCATTTACTTATGCAGAGCAAGAAAAAGATATGGGCAAAGTCTTCCCACAATTTTAATGTGAGTACTTTTCTTACCACTATTTTCCAATGCTCTGCTAGGATTTTTAACCAACCTGTCTACAAAACTGAGGTTATATCTTATTCAAGGGGGTTTTTGAATAGTATAAGACTTTTCTTCAGTATCTTTTAAAGAGAAACACGTGTTTTAATGATACTCCTCATGTTAACATACAGCTGAGCCACTAAAACACAAGATTTTTGGTTATATGGACACATAATAATTTTTTTAATAAACTAAGATCTCAGCTTTGAAGCTAAATAGAAAAGTATATTCACATAGGCACATTAAATAACAACAGTTAAGATTTATGTAGCACTTACTAGCTATTAGGTACCATTCTAAACACTTTACATAAACTGTATACGTATTAACTTAAGCAGGTACTGTTAATACCCCCATTAAATATTAAGGGAAAGGAAGATTAAATAACTTGCTGAAGGTCTCCCCATCTGTAACTTAAATATAGTCAGGTTCTAGGTCTGCACTTTTAACTGTATATTCTACCTCTCATGAAACAAAACACTCCTCGTATTTTCAAACTATGCTCAGTCAGAAGAAATCTTTTCAAAGGCTAATGGATGTGGCAAGACTTTTATCCAACTACACTAATGGGCGGAACATCCCTCAACCACAATTGATTCCTGGTAAGAAAAATGCTACACCAGTTACTTCACAAAATTTGTTTATCATTCAAGAAAACAAATTTCTTCTACTTAAAGAACTCCAATTCTCTTTCACACTTAAATTGAAACTTATTCATATGCTTTTACATCCTTGATACATTTAACACAGAAGATTTTTACAAGGACAAGCTATCTGGAGCTTGCCCCCCCACACACACCTTTTTTAATAAGTCTCCCCCCAACCCCCCACTCCCACGCCGCTCTAATAGCTACAGGACTAGAAAAGCTGTGATGGCTGGAAGTGCGAAGAACTAAAAAGAGATGGATCCTTCTTTTTTGTACTACCTCCTAACCATTCAATTCTAAATAAAGAATTAGATTTAATAGCAGTACAGGAAATTAGGATTCCAAGGGTGGGCACAGCAGCAAACCACAGGTTACTGAAAAGAATGTGTGAATGAATATGAATGGGCTTTCCCAAAATGTTTGCAATGCTTCTGAATCCCTTTTCCTCAACACTGAGTGATGAAGAGTCATTAAAAGAATCACTCTTCTGGATGGAAGGACAGTACAGGCCATTTAGTCTTATCATATACCTAACCTTTGAATCTCTTATAATATGACATGCTCTTGGGGTTACAAAACAACAGCTCCATTTCATTGTTAAATGGAGTTCTGACACTTCAACAGTCTTTCTATCAGCTCCAAAGTTTTCTATCATCTACCTTCTAGTTCAATGCCTATACCTAAAATCATATTGATGTCTAATCCTTCTTCTCCATAAGTGACAAACCTCTAAGTTATCTGAGGACTGCCATCACTGCCAACTTTCACACCACTGTCCATTTTTTGTTCCAGACCAATCACCACTCTCTACCCTTTGTCCCTCCAACCAAGATTTTGAATTCTTTGGCCAGCTTACTCTTTTCTCTCAATCTGCTTCCTTGCACAAAGTGTTACTAAATAGAGAACTAAACACACATATCCAGGTGGAGTCTGCAAGGAATGTACCTAACCTTCATTTCATAAATATCTGTTGCTGAATGAAAGAGCAATATATATCTCTTATTCTGGTCAACTATGTTTCCATTAATAAGACTAAGAATCAGAGAAGCTCTTTTGTCAACCACATTTTACTAACTATTGGTACTGAATTACAATAACTTAAAACCCATAAATTTTCACACATAACCTGGCAATGTCGTTTTTCACTTCTGTGTATACTCCTACAGTTGTGTTTTGAAGCTCATAAGGAGTCTTGTAAATTTTGTTTCTTTGAAAATGTATCTGGTTAGAAGACTGTTGTGAGGCTAAAATTATATACTTAGTGTAAATTTAGAATGGTACCTAGTAGCTAGTAAGTGCAATATGAAATTTATAATTTCAACCCATCATTTCAAATTGTACAATTTTTTAAATTCAGAATATAGCACACAATGTCAAAATTACATGACCATAGGCAAATGTGATAGGCATGTTATTAATCAAAGCACTGAGATAAAAATGCTGAAAAGGGCTAGGTAGAGAAGAACCATGTAAAACATAAGTATCATCTCCAAATTTGATTTTAATTTGTTTTAATTATTTTATCTTTCAACTAGAGGCCCGGTGCATGAAATTCGTGCATGGGGGGGGGGGGTGGTGTCCCTCAGCCCAGATTGCACCCTCTCAAATCTGGGACCCCTCGAGGGATGTCCGACTGCCTGTTTAGGCCCGATCCAGGACTGCTGGCTCCCAACCCCTTGCCTGCCTGCTGCCTGCCTGATTGCCCCTAACTGCCTCTGCCTGCCAGCCTGATCACCCCCTAACAACTCCCCTGCCAGCCTGACTGACACCTAACTGCTCCCCTGCTGGCCCGATTGCCCCTAACTGCCCTCACCTGCAGGCCTGGTCGCCCCCAACTGCCCTCACCTGCCAGTCTGGTAGCCTCAACGGCCCTCCCCTGCTGGCCCGGTCACTCCTAACTGCCCTCCCTAGCCAGCCTGGTTGCCCCTAACTGCCCTCCCCTGCAGGCGAATTGCCCCCAATTGCCCTTCCCTGCTGGCCCGGGCACCCCTAACTGCCCTCCCCTGCAGGCCTGGTTGCCCCTAACTGTCATCCCCTGCAGGCCCAATTGCCCCCAACTGCCCTTCCCTGCCAGCCCAGTCACCCCCAGCCTGGTCGCCCCTAATTGCCCTCCCCTGCAGGCCTGGTCCCCCCCAACTGCTTCCCCTGCAGGTCTGGTCCCCCCCAACTGCCCTCCCCTGTAGGCCTGGGTCACCGCCAACTGTCCTCCTCTCCAGCCCTGGTCCCCCCCAACTGCCCTCCCCTGCAGGCCTGGTCCCCCCCAACTGTCCTCCCCGGCAGACCTGGTCCCCCCCAACTACCCTCCCCTGTAGGCCTGGGTTGCCCCCAACTGCCCTCCCCTGCCGGCTTGGTCACCCCTAACTGCCCTCCCCTGCAGGCCTGGTCACCCCTAACTGCCCTCCCCTGCAGGCCTGATTGCCCCCAACTGTCCTCCTCTGCAGGCCCGATCCCTCCCAACTGCCCTCCCCTGCAGGCCATCTTGTGTCCACATGGGAGTGGCCATCTTGTGTGTTGGAGTGACGGTCAATTTGCATATTACCTCTTTATTAGATAGGATAATCCACTATCACGCTGGGAGAATGGCAGAAGGTGACAGCCCTCATTTGAGGTGGTACTTTGGGCAGATCCAAAACAGAGGGTGAACTTAAGGTACTAATGATTGCTGACTTTCATAGAAACACTCTAAAAGCTAGAAAAGCATTACTCTTGAAAAATTGTTCTAATGATATAAGAATTATACCATGAACCAAAGTTTCTGGTCAATAACAATGATAATAAATACTTTTGGAAGATGCTGGTAATTATATCATTTCTCATGACTTGGGTCTCTAAAACTACCAAAAGAAAAAATATCTCTCAAAAACTATATAATAATAATAATTATTTAAAAACCACCTATTCATTTTCATCAACTAGAAAAATCCTATTCAATCACAATAGTTCTTCCATGTAGTAAAAACTGAGTACATATTAATTTGCAAAGCATTAAAAAAATCAAAAATATGCTTCTGAAATCTCTAGATTTTTGCAGCCTACTTGAGGGATAACAGTAAGATTACAATTAAGAGTAGTTTAGGTTAATAGTGTTAAAAAGTCTAAAGTATTATTGAGAAAAATAATAGTGCTATGATTTTCTGACAAATTACAAAGGGACAAGCAGTAAAGTGTCCACGTAATGGGATATCGCTAAGTATCAATCACATACTCTGCTGAGTTATAACTTACAATGAAGACTATTAAAGTAAATTCTTTCTGTATTGTCCTACATGTGGTCAATATCACATAATTTAGGTTTCACTGAGAATTAGGAGATATAAGCCCTATAAGCTAAGTTGCACAACATAGTAGCCACTAGCCATATTTGGTTACTTAAAATTAATACTTAATTTAAAAATCAGTTCTTTAGCTACATTGCAGATTTCAAGTGCACAATAGCCAAATGTGGCTAGTAGCTACCATAGTGAACAGCGCAAAGACAGAACATTTTTATCATCACAGAAAGTTCTGTTAGACAGTGCTGCCCTAGAGGATTACCTCAAATGGAGGAAAAAAACCCCTAAGGATTCTGTCAGGAAGAAGGTGTTCTGTCGGATCATAATGTAGAGTCTAGGAAATGGACATCCTTGTAGAACACTTCCTGTGGCAGGTAAAAATAGCTTGGGGAAAGGGGAAAAGGCAGACTATCTCACCGCTTAAAGGAAATGGACACTCACCAAGGGCTTATTATGTACCAGGCACCGTGACAGGCAGGTACTTTAATACAACACCCACAGGAAATAGATGCTGTTATTATAACACCTCAATATTATCATTTATGAGCCTATTTTATCCATTTCGCAGATAAGAAAGCTGAGGCCCAAGGTTAGTTTGTAGTAATGCTAAGACTGAATCCCAGTTATGTCAACTCCCTGTATTTTCTTTACTGTCTCTGCTGCAATCCTACACTCCTTATGACTAAGACACCAGATAAAACTGCCATCACTGGCTTATATCAAGCTCTGAAAAAATCTAAAAGTTCTGGTCATAAAACTACATAGATGCTTAATCTGATTTCCTAATAATATCCATTCAACTCTATGTGCCAGGTTGGCCCCAGAGGCAAGCCTTAATCTTCATTTACTTTCCAAACGAAAGAAAACTGCCTAGAGCAACAGAAATATTTCTCTACAAAGAACTAGGATTTCAACTGTAACAGCACAACTTTGAATACAGCAATCTTTAGGGGCTACAATGAAAAGGAAACACACACACACACACACACACACACACACACACACACACACACACACACACACACACACACACACACACACACACACCATAAACCAGCTATTTCTTTCTTTTAAAACAAATCTTGTTGCAAAAAGGAACCAAACTACAACAGGAAAACATGCATAGCTTCAATGCTTGCCACTAGGTAACATATTCCTTGAGGCCAAATATGACTAAGTTTTATGAAGCTGCTTATTTGTTTACACAAAATCCAACTGCTTTGAATATGGCATATTACTCAGCATTTATAAAGAGTATAGAAACAAATCATATATCAGCATACTGCAAAATGTTTTTGCTCTAGGAACACTTTTAATTACCAATTCCCTGGTTTTTCTCACAGTGCAAAGACTACCAGACATAGTATATACAACCAACACTTGATTTCTCTTGGGAAGCCCTAAAGTCAAATAAAGACAGGAATATAAGTAATTTTAAACCACAACTACACAGATTTCAATGACCAAAGGCATTAAATCAATAACACAAACCAGAATCTACATTATACCAAGTGACTTGTTTTTAATTCTGAGTGTACATTCTGTTCTTTCAGTTTCTAATTACCTTAGGATTTTCAAACATCCAAGTAAAAATAATTGACATAGTTCTGAAGTCAAGGGTGTTTTGCATATAAAATTACTTAGGATTTCATTTACCTTTGAAGAAAACTATTATTTTCTTCAAGTTATAAATTGCAAAAAAAAAAATTTAAAGTAAAATAGAACACACTTATATTAATCTAAAGAATCCCTGCAAAAGCCAAAAACTAATAGTACCATGAAGATGTGGCTGAAATAACCCTAAATAGAGCACGGCATTCCTGACTTGAGGAACTCAAAAGGAGCCCTATTGGCCCACAAATAAAAATATTCTAAATAAAAGTAAGAAACACATCCTATAACAGTTTCTTAGTTCTATTAAACTAAAAATGTTTTCTACCCAAAATCTTATTTGTTTCCTTTCAATTCAGATAACTTCATTTTACAAAGAAGAAAATAGGTTTTGCATTACTAAACAGGATGATGGCAATTATCTCCAAACAGTTTACCTAAATAAGTTAAAATTTTTTCTTTGAAATGTTGATAGGACTTATTATGACGCATACATAAAAAGTTTTATATTTATTATTGGACTTTAGAAACAGGTATCATAAGAAATGCCATCCAGCATCAATTATTTTGTTTAAAAAATTTTTTAAAGATCACAGCGTGAAAGGATATGTGATCAGAAAGGTAGCCACTGATGAATAAAGCAATAGAGGAGAAATGAGAAATCTTTATCACTAATTCTAACTATTCATGGCTAATTCTAATTCTAACCTTTGACTTAATTCTTCCTGGCCAAAGCAAACAATCATAGGTGAAAAAACCACTTGTGACTTCAACTTTAAATATTAAGCATGATAAACCAAAAATATATCAGCATATAGACGTGTGCCTTTTAAAAATGTATTCTCTGTATACCTCTCAATGTTTGTTTTTCACTGTATTGTTTTCATTATGTAACTCCCACATCCTGTTTTGTATTATGAGCACCTTCTCTGGGAATATCTCAGGGTTTAGTCTCTACCTGACTTTAGATCTGAGGAGAAGAGTCTCTTAAATACAGACTTCAGCATGTGATTCTCGAATGGTAAAGAGTATCTCACCTCCAAAGAGGGTTATTTGGAAATGTGTGAAGGTGTGTTTTGTTTTGTTTTTAATTGTCCCTGGGGGAATTTCTACTGGCATTTAGAGTCCAAAGGCTGCTAAATAAACTGTAATTAAGAGCAGCTTTTCATAAATGGTTATCCTACCGAAAATGCCCATACCTATTCCATAGTGAAAGAAACCAAACTGGCCCCTACCTATACAGAATAGCAAGCCTTCCCTAACAATTTACTCAATGCCATACCATGACATTGGTTCAGCTACCTCTGCTCAGCATGGGCACTTCAAGCCCATGACCCTCCCCCTCCTCTATTTCTCTAAGGTAACTATTGCTGCTGCCTGAGCCAATCCTATATAATGAAGAGCTAATATGCTAATTAGACCAAACAGCAGAAGGACCGGTTTGGACAACCTTCCAGAGCCAGGACTGCAAGGGCCAAGGCAGCTGGGGCTGTGAGGGCAGAGCCCCTTGCACGAATTTCGTGCACCGGGCCTGTAGTGTTATATTATTTCCTTTTCACTGTTCAGAAAGGAAAAAAAGCAGCCAGCCACTTGAGGTTTATATACAAAAGCAATGCTCTGGCTATCTCCTGTATCTCAAGAACCTATGTTTAAGAGCTAATGTTGGAAAGTAATTATTTTTCTTGCTAAATAATAAGTATATACACATGCACAGTGTTATTTATTAGTTGAAACATGCTATAATTTCACAAGCATCATTCTACAGCTAAATGAAAGACCAATCTGCCAATATTTTTTGAGTTATAAAATAACTCATCCTTTTCTCTCAAAGATTCCTTAAAGTTTTCTTCAGTTGTTGGAAATAAGGGAAGACAAATTGTATCACAAGCCTTTAGGCTTAGAAGAAAGTTTAAGAAACAGATTTTCCCAAAGCTGACTATTCATAAAGGCTTAAATTCAACATCCCTATTTGAGGACCACTGCTATTGAACACAGGTGATACAAAACCTAACCTTGTATTAAGGAGCTCAAAAATCTTTTTTTTTTTTTTAATCAGTAGTTTCTTTTTACTCTGCTTCTTGAGCAGATCTGCCCCAGGTTTCTCTGTCAAGAGTATCTGGCTTGACCCCTGACTAAATTTTAAGCCTTGCCTCTATAACCCTTGACCAATTTTTTTAAAATTGTTATCAATTTTTTTACCTAAGAGATTATCTTTTTATTAATTAGTAGTCATTTTGCCCCCTACATCCTTAGTATTTGCCAAATACTATGCTAATTATCTTATTTGCATTATCTCACTTACTTTTCACATCAATCCTGAGATGGTATTAATACTGTCCCCATTTTAGAGATGAAAGAAAACTGAAGCTAAAAACAGTAAATAACTTACCCAATACACATTAATAAGAAAGAGTCAAACGAGGCCTAGCTAATGCTAAAGTCCAAGCGCTTAAAGCCTATAATAATATGATCTTTCTTTTTTTAAAGGATTTTTTATTGATTGAGAGGAAAGGAGAGGGAGAGATTAACATTGATGTGAGAGCAAAGCATCGATCAGCTGCCTCTTGCACGTGCCCTTATCTGGGATCAAGCCTGCAACCCTGGCATGTGCCTTAACTAGGAATTGAACTGGCAACCTTTCAGTGCATGGGAAAACGCCCAACCAACTGAGCCACACCAGTCAGAGCAGCAATACTATCTCTTGATATTAGAATATACCCCGTTTTATTCCTTTATCAAATCCAAAGAATGGCTCTCCACTTCATACAACCATCTCTGAGTTCTCCTGCAAAGTACCTTTAACACCTAGAACAGGGGTGGGCAAACTTTTTGACTCGAGGGCCACAATGGGTTCTTAAACTGGACCGGAGGGCCGGAACAAAAGCATGGATGGAGTGTTTGTGTGAACTAATATAAATTCAAAGTAAAGGAGTGGAGGGGAGAGCAAGAGAACCGGATAGAACAGCCGGATCCGGCCCGCGGGCCGTAGTTTGCCCAAGGCTGCCTTAGAATGTGCTTGGCTTTAAATTCTCTAAATTGGAAAGACTGTATTGTGAGAAATAGTGACTTATATTAGATCTCTGTTAGACAATGAAAGACCTCAATAATATCCCTTTACTCAAGTAAAATGAATTCTAAGGTATGATACCACAGCTAAATACTGGTAAATTGCTCTCATTTTATCAAACTATACTATGTTACATAACAACATTAAAAATAGCTACCAGATATTGACTGCTTACTTTGTGTCAGATGACTTAAGTATATTATCTCTAATGTAGAAGGTATTTATCCTCATTTTACATATGAGGAAACTGAAGGTTAGAACCCAGATCTATCAGATTCCAAAGCCTAGGCTCCTTCTACTACAGAGAAGAAAATGTTTCAGAACACTCCATAAAAAGCAATTTTGGGGGAGGGGTGGGGAGAACACCATGCAAGTCTTGTTCTTTCTCTCAAACCATACCCTGTAGTATATTACTGCTAAATAAATTAGCGTTATACATTTTGAAATTTTAATTTATACGAATACTTCATTTAAAAGAACCAATAGGCTAAAAATATTAGAATTAAATAAAGTATCTATTTTCAATATATCCTAAGAATAAAGATATATTAATATATTAATTTGTTATTAGGCCGAGGTTAGTAACTGAGGTTAAGTGCTTTTAGAAATATTAATGCTATTTTATACACATCAATACAAGTTACATCAGAATGTTAACAGAAAACCCTTAGAATGGTGCCTGTTCCATTTACTTAAATTTAAACTTAACCCACAAAACTTATGAGGGTTTAGTATATCTAAAATTTTTCAAAGTTCTCTAAATCCAGAGGAATTATTTTTTGCCATAAACAGAAGCAAATGGGTTTGTTAACAAAATATTGTGAAATGAGGACAAAAAAGAACCTAATCAGACTGAAGCTACTCTTGAAGAGAGTAGTTTGGGTGGTTCCATGGAATGGCAGCATTCTAAGAGTCAGCAGCTACTAAAGCCCCCACCTATTTGTTAAGGATGATAGTCAAGGGGCAAGGGTACAGTACCTGATGATGGGCAGGTCGAGGCCCCGCTGCAAACTGAGAAAAGGAGGGAAAACAAACACAAAAGGAAAGGCACAAAGAGTCAGAAACACAACAAAAAACAAAATGTCACACAATATGCCAAAAGAAAAAAAACCCACAAGAAAAAAAAGAACACAAACAGTCAAAGCTTTACTGCAGGACAGTGACAGACAGGTACTAAGATTCAACAGGCTAACCCACTACTAGAAATAGTTTGCCATCTATCAGCTGGGAGAGAAACAGCTAAGCTGTTAGGCACAAATAGGAATATTATTTCCTTGCTTCTCTGATAGGAATATTTTTTTTAAACCTAAAATTAAAAATAATTGAAACACTAAGTGGTTATATTAAGACAACTGTATGAAAAGTCAAGTGTGCTTATGCAACTGACATAGCTGGAGGGAATGAGAAATGCTTTTACATTATAAGAAATAGCCAGGGGGTAATTATACTGTCCAACAAGAAATAAAGAATGTAATAGGACTGATGTCAAATTTTCTCAAGTTAAATGGGATATCTCACACATGAAATGGAAGCTTTACTATCTTTATTTCATGGGAGTTAAAGAATAACGTTTTATTTATATATTATATTAAATATATATTTATAACTTATAAATATATATTTAAATGTATAAGTAATTATATGTTTAAGTGCAATTAACTAGTAAAGTTTAATACCAGGCATATTAAAGCACACAGCTAGTGAAGAACATCACTCTCCAACATGATTAAAGTTGTACTATTATAAGCTCAAGAAGAAAAAGGAGTAAAAAGTCAAATCTCTCACTATTTATACACAACAGCACAACACTGTACATATGTACCCACTGCTATCTGATACTGAGAATAAATGCAAAAGAAAACAGAACTTCTCAGCCAACTCAAGAGTACTTAAAAGCAGATAATACGTGCTTCAACTCTTACTTTTCCTAGCTTAGAATGGAAGAAAAAGCTTAGTCACCCATAAAAATTTAAATACTAAATCTCTATAATAAAATAATTCTTCATCAGAGCAAAACTGAGCTTCTACAGTGATTTTTACTAAAAAGGACAGAAAAATATTTGGGTACATACTGTCATGTACTGACTAATAATATATTAACTATTGAAATATTAACCACCCTCTTTAATAGTGAAAAGAAAATACTTAGAAAGCAGTTTTGAATGCAAACCATACAGGATTTTTATTTAATACATTTAAGGAGTTAAATATATTTCGTCAGTTGTTTTATTTCCTATAGAACCTTCCTCTGTCAGCACATCATTATAGGTGAATTGGACTGAAGATTAAGAAACATTCCCTCATACCCAGAATTTAGTTATCTGCAACAGTATTTGCAAGAGATTTGGAATTATTTCCCCAACTATCACTCTTTTGTATAAAAATATTCAAAAAATTCTAGTGAAGTACATGCCACAATGTAGGAGACAGCTGAAGATAGCTCTATCAAGAATTCACCATAGAAATTAAAATGTCACCTATTGCTCAGATAATGACAAGTGCCTTAACACATTCTAAAGTTATTCAGCATAACTCGATGAGTTCTCTATGACCTATATGATTACAGTGTGTTAGGTAATCCATTATATTTACAAACCATAGTTTTTTCGAATGATGATAATGGCAGCTATAGTTCTTGCAGAACATTTTCTCTTCAAAGAAACTGAGGTCTATAATTTGCTTTCCAATGATGAAAAGAAAACAGATCATACCTATAATATGAACATAAGGTTTCAAGAATAGGCAATACCACCCATGTGGTATGAAAGTAGGGGATGGAAGTGAGATGTTTCTTAATGACACTTTTGAAGAAAACAGGAGAGAAGGACCATATTAAACGATTGACCTGAGTTCAGCAGTACCTGTCTTATCACTGTTCCACAGAAAGGTCCCATTTCTAAGACTCTAAAATAAAAGTTGAAACTTTATATAATTCAAATGTTCTAGTCAAAAGAGAACTTTCTATGAACAAGAGGAATACCTTATTAAATTATACATATATTTTTTAAAACCACAACTTAAGTTAGTGGGAAAGTACCCTAGTCTATTTTGCACTAGTCACCATTGGCTATTGAGTTTTTCATTTGAAATGACAATTGTCTTAATCCTATGGGTAACTGTAAGCAACAGAACAAACTGTAGTCGCTGCTGGCTCATATTAAAAATAGAAACTTTGGTTTCTTTTTTTCTTTTTTTAAAGAGGGGTCTTTAAGATGGTGAGGACTGTAGATATTAAGAAAAGCAGCCTTCTGTGAACCTGAATCCAATGTTAATGCCACCCACCCACCCACTCACTCACTCACACACTCTTCTGTGCACAGTTGGTAACTGGGCATAGAAAACATAACACTGATGTAACTTTGGCACAAAATGTCAAAATAACCAAAGTAACAGGTTACTGCAAAAGCCAAACTGTCCACCTCTCCCAATTAAGCATTCAATAGCTTCACTATTTTGGAGGCTATTTAAAAGTGAACTGCTGTTTAAAGAGTTCCAGTACAACCAGAAAATGGAACAGATAAGTAGCTTATCCATATTGTTTTACTTTTAAACAAGATATTCAACATCATGAATTTAACTAAGATACTAAGAAGTATCAAATAGAAATACAGGCACAAAGGTAACCTGAAGGAGGCGGGGGGCGGGGGGGGGTGGGGGGACGGGCCTTGAAGCCAGTTGGATTGCAAAGGCAGCTGTCCAGGGAAGAACAGAAGAGCCTAAACCGTGCAATTGCCAATGGCCCATTAATGCAGAAATAGAATGGAGTAAGCTTTAGCTGCTCTGCAAAGCCACAGGGAGGGTCCCTTCTTTAGTGCAACAGCTTACCTCTCCTCACCAGTTGGGACAGCTGTGGGATGGATGAGACTAGACTATGGCAACTTGGGATGTAAAAAGAAAATGCAAACCTGCCAAATTTCATATCCCAAACTTCACCCTCCCAGCAACCAACACAAATGAAATAAAGAAAACTGGACCCAAAACAACAAGCAAGAGTAGTCTGGGGTCTGCTAGTCTTGCACTTGTTTTGGGGTATATGTAATGGGATGTTATGGGTGTGGTTTTTAGTAATGTAGGTGGTAATGGTCACTAGCAGAGCGGATGGCAAAAACTGCATAGAGGATAGTATTTGAAGAGTTTATGACCACAGAAAAATGGCTGACAACTACAGACAATTTCCCCCTTGATATTTGATCATAAAATGGAAAGAGGGAAAAAGAAGCCTTAAAATTTGTCTTTTAAAATAAAATTTATATGAAAGGGATATCCCTCTTCAAGTTTAAAATAAAGAAAAATCTAAACTCCAAATTATTCCTGTCTAATTCCCAATAGAGATGACCCACCCAATTTGTTATTCTTTTCCCCACTATGCCTGGCAGAAACTGCCATGCTAAGTTAGACTTTCGAGAGGAAGCAATCAATGTATTTCTGTTAATCAGCCAATAAATGGATGTGGTCAAAAATAATGAGTGCCAGAGGCACCACTGCCTGCAAGAAGTACAGTTTGTTATATTGCTTACAATGCAGTATTTTATCCAGCCTCTTCCAGCCAAGGACCTGTAAACGGGAGTCTGTTCCAAAACCTTCCTCCTCTTCCAGTTGTCTGTGCAATGTATTGGCACTGTTCTGCTGGGCTGTCAAAAAAACTGGTTTAGAGATGCAGCTCTTCAGTCAGGTTTTGCGCCAGTTCTAACCATGTAAATTTAAATCTTTTTCCCCCAATATCACAAAAGGGGGTTAGAAGTAAAGAGGGCCATGGAATTCTTTGCAATAAGAGCTTACCATAACGTTCCATGTTTAATGATTAGAACCCAGGTCTATCTAAATTAATTTGGTGAGATCTCAGGCCCACTCCAAGTAGTCAAGTGTCCACATTCCCAAAGCACTTTCAGAACAAAACTTGCATCAGACATCTTATTGACCATTTCAGCAAATAAAAAAATAAAAATAAAAAAATAGATAAATAAATAAATAAATAGACAAGCAAACAGGCAACTAGGACCAAAGTCCCACCTCTTTAGAATGGTTCCTCCACCCCCTGGGGAGAACCAGGATCTAAGAATGGGTATTGGAGAAGAGGGCAATAGGGAAAAGGAAAATAGGAAGAGAGTAAGAAAGAGATTACATTTTGGTCAGTCTATGCTCCCCTAGTTCTCTGAGCAATTCTTTCATACATTTCAGCAATTCTTTCATACATGTCAGCATTAAATGCATGCATAAACTAAATGAATAGAAGCTAATGCAATGATATATTCCTGTACTACAAGCAAAAAAGCAGGGGTGGGGAACAAAAGAGGATCCCTATATCTGGAGAAAAACACAGAGCAGAGGTACAAGTAGGGATGTGAGATACAGAGTGAGATGTTACAAAAGCACCTTCTAGCAAAAGCTAATCATGCAGGGCAGGAAACGACGTTCTAAGGAATGGACAGCTGAAACTACTGTATTCTCTTGTGAAGCAAAGGATGAACCCTGAGTAAATCCACAATCTTTGCAAAACTTATTGCAATCCATGTAAAGGATGAGCAAGGAGGATGACAGCATTTACATTTGTACAATTTATTTACCATTTAAAAAAAAAATGAATACACCATTGGTGATGTCATGCATATGTCCACACTGTCAAATGGTTTGAACTGATCTAGTAACACCAATTCAGAAGCCCTTCCAAAACAAATGGAATTTGGGCCTAATTAATGAAATTTATTTTACTTTTAAAATATGATGCTTTACTCTTCTCCTGAATAGTACAGCTAACAAATTAAAAACAGAAATAAACTTGAATGCAACTGAAATTTTTTTAAAAAATCATGCCACTGAAAAGTAAAAGAAGATAAAAAGTTCCATTCTTTCTTTTTCTTAATAAATTGAAATTATTCACATAGCTAAGAGTCTGAAAAATGTAATGCTAACCAATATAATAAAAATAACAACAACAACAACAATAATAAAGTTTCTTTGGGACAAATTTCCCAAAGTAAGTAAAAATATCAGCCCAAGGAACCCAAGCTACTGCAAACACAAACTTAGGTGGAGAATTATTTCCTACAACAAGCTTCTGCTTACTTACCGGAGAACGGGTTTGAGGTTGCGAATTCATTGTCTGAGGGGCTTGAGGGTATACCAACGTGGTTGGACCTGCATTCTGTCCAGAGGGATAAGGGGTCTGTCAAAGAATGGCAAGAATAATATCATATTTTGAATAAATATGGCAAATTCAGTGTTAAAAATATTTATAGAACTATTTAATAATGTGGTTTTACAAATTTACTTTTTAAACTTATCTTTATCATAATATCCAGAAATCCAGAACCAATGCAGCTTTTAGGGATTACCTTAAACCTCCTGATATGTAGGTGCAATTATTTGATACCAAGAGTATAGATAGCACTCACTCTCAATTTATCTCTTTCTGAAATAGCCCATCCACAAACAAAATGAAACATGGCTGAGGGAACTTGTTACTTCTGTGGTGAGCTTTCCAAAGTACCTATAAGCAAAAGTAGCCATTGAGGAAAACATCCTAGAGCCAAATTAGCCATTCACTCAGTTTTAACCTCTATAGTATTGCTATTCTCTTCCACTGCTTACACCGTAACTCTTTTATATAACCCCATAAAAACTACAATCATTAAGAACTTTAGACAAAAGCCTGAAATAAGTGGTAATATAACACATACTAACTACAAGTTTTCTGAAAATAAGAACGTAAGTTTTTCATTATGAATCCATGTTAAATGCTACAGACTAAAATACTATGCACTAGCGATTTCAGGAAAAAAGAGTACTTGTAACACGTTTAAAATGAAATACTAGCAGTAGCAATGGGCACAGAATCACAGGACTTGGATTCAAATCCTAAAAACTGCCCTTTACTACTGTTTGTTAGCTTGAATTTGTCTTTCCCATGTATGAAGGAATAACGTACCTACCTCACAAGGCATTGCTAAAGACTAAATGAAGTCAATTACTGCAAAACCACCTTTAGTTAAGAGAGTTCCAATTTTACAAATGAGGAAATCCAGGATCAGAAATTTTAAGTATCTTACCCAAGATAACTAAGTAAATAATGTCTGGAAGTATTCTAACTTGGCTTTAAAAAAATTTACCCACAGCTTTAACTATGGAAGATGTTTAATAAATTCCTACTTCATTGAAATACCTAAAAAAACCCACACCATCAGCAACTAACTTTTGGTTTTGTTAACAATGCAATGAGAGTTCAGCTGGGATTACCAACTTAAAGCAAATGCTTGAAAAGATTCCTCATAACTTCCACACAATGAAAACAAGATTAATTAAAAAAATAATAGTTCTGCTCTGGCCAGTGTGCACAGTGGTTAGAGTGCTGGCCAGGGGGTTGCAGGTTTGATCCCTGGCCCAGTTGGGGCTTGTATGGGAGGTAACCAATCCATGTGTCTCTCTCACATCAATGTCTGTCTTTCTGTCTCTCTCTCCCTTTCACCCTCTAAAACTCAATGGAAAAAATACCCTCAAGTAAGGAGTAACAACAAAAAACGTTTTATATTAGACTCAGAATATTTTGCAATCTTTTAACACAGAAACCTTATAGGCATTTCTATAACTGACATTTAAGTTTCCTTTCTCATTCTAGTTCTACCAAATCTGGTCATAAACTGAAAATCATGGCAGTAAGTATCAGAATCTATCAAATTAATAACTGGATCAACTATGATCCAAAAATTATTCCAAGGTTTCTTATCAAAGATTATTTTTAGCACTGTTTTAGATACTAAGTTTATGTATCACATTCAAACTCTGGAAAATTGGAAGTTTGACTACTTCAACTTGAAAAAGAGTGGTGAATAGACTTATCAACTGAATGAATTCAAACTGGAAAAGTATTTCATCCAACTCTATTACAAAATTTGGATACAGTTGCAAAATACAGCATTAATTTCATTCTTTATTAAATTAAAGAAAGAAATCAAATGTTTAAAAAAGTCATTCTCAGTGGTGTCACTCTTTGGTCTTAGGAAATCTTGATATTTTATTTTCAACATTTAGTTGGTGCTACATTGAAGCATAAATTTCTGCCTGTCATGATATTGAACCAGCATTAAGAGGTAACAATTATAAAAACATGGAAAAATGTTACTTCTTTCTATACTTCAAAAAGTTACGGGAGACCTTGCCCTCTCAAAAAAGATGCTGAAATAATCATATTTGACCTTATTCAAAATTTCCACTAATATTTTCAACATTGAAGCCACATAAGGCAACACCCTTACAACTAATTGAAACAGCAGTATGTGGATTAGGATTCAGGCATAAGTTCTTTCATTTAGTAATAACACTATTCCTGGTCAAACATAAAGCTGGTAGACTACAGTACTGATCTCAAAATGATTATTAAAAAACAAAGAATTTATTTTTATTACTTGGAATTATTTTAAACAGACAAAAAATAATCAAGTACTTCTTACAATTTAAATTGTATGTATGCCAAGAGCTGATTCATACTCTGTATATAAGCAGTTTCATCAAAATGCAAAGCATAGTATCTGATGACACCCACACATGGAAGTGATTCCTTTTTTTATAATACACCAGAAGCCTGGTGCATGACTTCGTGCACGGGTGGGGTCCAGCTGGCCTGCCCCAATCAGGGCCAATCGGGGCTGGGCCAGCTGGGGGGAGGGGATGCGGGAGGTTGGCCACCAGCCCCGCCACAGATCAGGGCCTGATCGGAGCCAGGCCGGAGGGGGGAGGGAGGGGTTGCAGGAGGTTGGCCAGCCAACCCTGCCCCCCATCGGGGTGGGGGGGCCAATCGGGAGCAGGGCCAGTTGGAGGGAGGGGGCTGTGGGAGGTTGGCCGGCCAGCCCCGCCTCCAATCAGGCCAGTTGGCTGTCCACAGTGAGAGTCATAGCGATCGGTCATTCTGGTCACTTGGCTTTTATATATATAGATGTGATCGTTTCATTAGCAATGTAAGATTTAAAAGAGGCACTGATAAAGAATTTTGCCAATAGTTCACTCAGCTTTCTCTCGGAGCATTTTTCCATTGTGGCTAGTTTTAGAAACTTCTTAGGAATGATGTGATTTGTACTGTTGGTGCAAGCAGTGCACACCTGTGAAAGAGGCTTCTATGCTTTTCATCTCTACTCTGAATTTAATGACATGATTAACCAAATTTAGCGAATTAAGTTATTCTGGAATAACTTGCTTAATATAGTAGTATGTTTTGTTGAAAAATATTGCAAAAACTTGAATGGGAACATCCTATAAATGTGTTTCATCTCATCAAATGCATAAAGAACTATGGATAGATCAAGGGAATATCATTTCAGTACTTGTTAAACATTTTGTTTGTACTTCCCCTTTTTGGATACCTTCTAAGTTACCACATTTACTTCTCCAAGGACATACGTATGAATATTTTAAATTTACACCGCAATCCAGTTCACTGTCCACCTTTAAAAGAGTCATATAGACTTGCATTCTCATTTTCATTATTACTTTTAAGTTTCAATGAACACTCTCAACTCATTGATCGCTTTTATTAACTGGGTAGATAAAAACACAATAACAAAAACAATGAGCAAATGATGTTTACTGACAGACTGTTAACAAAATGCCAGTGAAGACAGTCCTTGTGTTATATACATAACCTTTACGTTCAGAATAACTAAATAAAAAACAGTGATTTGAACAATTAAAGATAGAAATCCAAGGGTGAATTTCATGACAAGAACAATGTAGTACCTTGTCATGTAGTACAGATGTGACAGTTTTCAAATCATGGACATGTGAAAAAAATTTACAAGGGTTTTCAATTTTCATAATATAATACAATGAACTTATGCCAACAAAAATAATTATAACAGAAACATTTATATAGCTCTTACTGTGTTTCAGCACTATTTTAAGTATTTCACATACAACTCCGAGGTGAAGGTTATTTCTCCTGTTTTAAGAATCTTCCTTCACCTTAAATAAATACTACCATAAAGACTAAGTTCAATACTAGGCATGTGTAGCATACACACACAAATCTAACTGAAATAAATTGCCACAATCTTTCAAAGAGATATTAGGTAATACTTAACAAATTTTAAATAAGCTTATCCCTTAGACTCCACAATTCCATTTCAAGGAATTTACCCTACAGATATACTTATAATGGGGTGGAGAGGGAGGAACAAAACAGGAAACATTCTAAATTTCCATTTTAAGGGAGAGGTAAAAGTATGCTATATTTAATCAATGTAAGAATATGGTATAATCTTAAAAAGGATGAGGTCAGTCTACAGACACTATCCTGGAAAGATATCTGTAACATTGAATGACATAGCAAATCACAGAACTATTAATTATAAAATCACCCTAGTTGTAAAATGTTTTGATATATGCATACAGTATACTCATAAAGATAAAATGTCTTAGGAAGGTATATGGCAAATTTAATGCTGACTACTTCAGAGAAATGGAAATTGGAAGGGGAGAGTATAGAACACAACTTGTAGGTCTTATTTTGTACACTTTTGAATTGTGTATTTTTTCCCTTTTCATGGACCTAAAAATTGATTATTTTATAATAAAAATATAGTGAAGATAAAATGTCTTTCAGCTTTCCCTTCAAGTATTATAAAATGGCAAAGCAAACAAGAAAATATAGTAGGAGGTCTGTATTTTGCAAAGCTCTAAATATTTGTGAAACAAATGAAATGTCATCTCATAAATCACAATGAAAATTAAGTCAACAATATTTTTTGAACTCTAACACAAAGAAGACACCATGTGCTGTGTTCTAGGTGCACAAATGAAGCTGAAGATATGTGGTTGCTGGTTTTTTAAGCAAGAAATTCACAATGTGAGGCTTCCAGGCAAGGTGGAGGCATAAGTAAATGCAGTTGGGTACCTGCATCCTCCCACAACCACATCAAAAATAAAAATAAACTGCCCTACCCAGTTTGGCTCAGTGGATAGTGTGTTGACCTGCAGACTAAAGGGTCCCAGGTTTGATTCCGTTCAAGGGCACATGCCCGGGTTGTGGGCTCAATCCCCAGTGGGGGGAGTGCAGGAGGTAGCCAATCAATTATTCTCTCTCATCATTGATGTTTCTATCTCTCTCCTTCTTCCTTCCTCTCTGAAATGAGTAGAAATATATTTAAAATAAATAAAAATAACTGCCTGAAATCTAGCTGAACAGAGTCCTAAAACTAAGGATAAAAAGAAGAAGTCACATCAAGACTGGAAGGAAGGGCAGAGACAAGGGTGTTACCATACCCATGTGTGTCAAATAAAAATCTGGAGGGCAGAGCCATTGTTCCTTTTCCGAGCCCTTCCCCTACAGAGGCAGGCAGGTGCCATATCTGAGCCTCCATCAACCTGGCTATCACTGTTCACCTGCCCTGGTGATTGGCCCAGCTTGGTTCACAGTTCAGACTTTACTAAAATCTCTCAAACAAGCAACATCTGGCTTTGGCATGCCCGGTACCTCTAAGTAGCCCCAGGCCCACCTCACAGCAGCTGGCCTTGGTTTGCAGCCTGGCCTCTCTTGGGCAACTCCAAATCCAGCACAAGTAGCAGCCATCTGTAGATCACTTTGTAGCTCATGCCAGGTGGTCCCAGACAGAACACAGTGGTGGCTGACCTTGGCCTGTGTCTCCTGGGAGGCCGTAGAGCCAGTGCACAGAGTGGACAGCTTCAGACCATGATGAAGTACTGCCCAACCACCTCCACAAGTGACACTCAAGGGGCAGACTCAGTGGGCACCAGAGCCCTGCTGAAGTCAGTCCTGCTCAGAGGGGTGGGCCTCTGCATAGCTGAGCCTCCATCTTGGTTGCGGCCAGTCCTAAGGGACAACTGGCCAAGTCCCCAAATACTGGAAGATGTGGCTATTTTTTCAAATGTTAAATTTTCAACAGAAGATTACAAGGCATACAAAGAGACTGGTTGAAGGCCCATTTAAAGGAACAAAATAAATCTCTAGAAATCAACTTCAAAGATACAGAAACTGTAAACAAAAAAAAAGAAAAACACAATCACTAAATTTTAAAATTTCACTGGAGGTGTTTAACAGCAGACTTTAATGGGCAAAAGAAAGATTCAGTGACCTTGGAGAGAGAACTCCTTAATTATCAAGTCTGAGAAGCAAAAAAAAAAAAAAATTAAGGGAAAAGAAGTGAACAGAGCATAAGAAACACAAGGAATTATGCATTATGGAAGAAGAGAGAGAAAATGGGACAGAGAGCTTATTTGAAAAAATAATGACTAAAATTATCCAAGGACATCCAAATACAAGAAACTCAATAAACTCCAAGTGAGAAACATTACAAACTTTTCAAAGAAAAAACAACTGTCAAATGAGAATTTGATATTTCACAAAATATTCTTCAAAAACGAGGGAGAAATTTCCAGATAAATAAAATCTCAGGGAGTTCCTTACCACAAGACTTGCCCTACAATAATGTCCTTAAAGTGGAAATAAAAGCACACCAGACAATAACTGGAAGCCATATAAAAATAAAAAGCTCTCCAGTAAAGGTAAATACATAAGCAAATATAAAAACCTGTATTATTTTAATTTGGGGTTATAACTCATTTTTATTATTTTATACAATTTAATAGACAAAACATAAAAATAACTATAAATCTATGTTGGTGGATACACAGTATATAAAGATGAAATGTGACACCAATAACAAAGTGGGTGGAGGCAAAGATAAAAAGAAGAAGAATATTTGTAAGCAATTGAAGTGAACTTGTTATCAGTTTAAAATGGAGTGTTATAACTTCAGGACGTTACACATAATCCCCATAGTAACCAAACAAAAAAATCTCTAGAATATTTACAAAAGGAAATAAGAAAGGAATCAAAACATGTCACTACAAAAACTCAACTAAATACAAAGGAAGGCAGTAAGAGAGAAGACATATTTTTTAAAGGAGCGCTATTTATACAAAAAATAAATATCAAAATGACAACATTGAGTCCTTCCCAATCACTAATTACCTTAAATATAAATGGATTTAACTCTTCAATCAAAAGATAGGTTGGCATGATGAATTTTTAAAAATAGGATCCATGCCCGGCCAGTGTGGCTCAGTGTTGAGCATCAACCCATGAACCAAGAGGTCACTGGCTCGATTCCCAGTCAGGGCACATGGTCAGGGTTGTGGGCTGGATCCTCAGTGGGGGGCTTGCAGGAGGCAGCTGATTGATGATGTTTCTCTCTCTTCAATGTTCCTATCTATCCCTCTCCCTTCCTCTCTCTCTAAAAATCAATAAAAACATATTTTTTAAAAAGGATCCAATGATATGCTCTCTATAAAAGATTCACTCTAGACCTAGGAGGACACACACAGGTTGAAAGTAAAAGAAGAAAAATATTCCATACAAATAGTAACCAAAAAGAACGCAGAGGTGGCTGTACTGATATCAGACAAAATATACTTTAAGTCCAAAATTATTAGAAGAGACAAAGAAGGACACTATAATATATCACTGACAGAATTAAAGAGCAAAATAGTTCTACAATAATCATCGGAGACTTCAATGCCCCATTTTCAATAACGGATATAACCAGACAGATGTATAAGGAAGCAGTGGAATTAAATATATTATAGACCAATTGGACCTAAAACACAGACAAAACATACTATCCAACAACAGAATATGTTTTTTAATTCTCACCTGAGGATATGTCTTTACTGATTTTTTTTTGAGAGAGCAAGGGGGGGTGAGAGAGAGAGAAACATCAATGTGAGAACACAGATCAGTTGCCTTCCATAAGAGCCCTGAATGGGGATTGAACCTGCAACCTAGGTATGTGCCCTGACTGGGAATCAAACCCACAACACTTTGATGCACTCTCTAACTAACTGAGCCATCCAGCCAGGGCTTTATGTTCTTCTTAAGTACACCTAGAACATTCTCCAAGAAGGACCATATGTTTGACCACAAAATAAGTCACAATGAATCTTAAAAATGATCTTTTCCGATCACAATGGAATAAAATCAATAGCAGGTAGAACATACACAAAGATATGAAAATTAAACAGCACACTCTTAAATAACCAAAGACTGGGTCAAAGAAGAAATCACTTTCATGAAAATGAAAAGACAATATACCAAAACCTATAAAATGCAAAAACTAACAACAATCATCATTTAGCAGCCTGCATCAAATACAATGTCTTTTATGTATTTCAGCAAAGAGGAAAACCTAGTTACCTTTTATTTCCAAAAAAGGAGAGTACCAAGCAGAATAAGATCCAGGCAGAATACCTCACAGCGCAAGAGGTGTTATTAGAAAACAAAACCAATGTCTCCCCACCACCACCCTATCATCAAGAAACACTATAAATGACTAGAGGAAATAGAAACAATCCCTCTACTACAGAGGAAAATACTGTTTTTGCATGTCAATTAAAGTTCAGTGGGATATTTGATCCAGCTGCCAATCTGCCAAGAACTGGAGAACTACTCTTTCTTTCCCCAAATCTGAATTCATCTCCTGGGGAAGAGCTGAGTTCACATGAAATCCTTTTCTCCTTTGTTCTTTGGAACACACCCAAGCATCATGGCTGAACTTCAGGTTTTCAGGTGCAGACAATTTTAACACTTAGAAATGCTCAACTTGTTATTTATCTACTAGAGGCTCGATGCACGAAATTCGTGCATGGGGGTGGGGAGTGTCCCTCAGCGCAGCCTGCACCCTTTCCAATCTGGGACCCCTCAAGGGATGTCCGACTGCCCAATCCTGCATCCCTCTCACAATCTGGGACCGCTGATTCCTAACTGCTCGCCTGCCTGCCTGCCTGATTGCCCCTAACCACTTCTGCCTGCCAGCCTGATTGCCCCCTAACCACTCTCCTGCCGGCCTGATTGACACCTAACTGCTCCCCTGCTGGCCTGATCGCCCACAACTGCCCTCCCCTGCCTCGACCTGCCTCCTCCGCTGGGCCCCACCTCTGCTGTGCACACGGCCATCATGTGACAATGTTAGGGCGTGATGCGTGAGGGTGTGATGACCACCTAGGCTATTATTAGTGTAGATTAGGATAAGGGCAGGTATGAGATCGCATACAACTAGTACAATTGGAATCACTTTCAAATGGTGTTCAAGCCAGGTCCCATTTATGCAGTGAGTTACAAGGTATGCACTTTAATATACCGTTCCAGATTTATTAAATTCATAATGACTGCACCAACTAAAAAGATGCCAAAAAAAGAAACCCCAGAAAATATTCTAACAGTGTAATATTAAAAATAAAAACTTAAATCCTCTCAGATTAACTTAATTTTTGAAACAGAATGGAACAAATTAATACAGTGCAATAACTGTTTAATGCATGTCACTTTTTCACCAACCAGAAAAAGGTATATATTTCCCAATTTATATTTAGCATCCAACACTGTAAGTAATATAATTCTACAGACTTGGAATAATCAAATATTGCCACTTCATTAAACATTATTGTAAATAGAATTCTGGCATTTACTTCTTAATAAATGCAGTTTTCCATTCCCTTTCAAAACAATCTCAGACAAGTCCATTTGCTGCATATGTTGCACCTCAAAGAGCAAGAACACTTAAATGTCAAAAAGAATAAATCACAGTGATTCAATGCCTCCCAGACAAATGAGCAGATTATGACTATTAGATATACTCAGGCTTCTAAGTACTTTCTCTTTCAGAGAAAAGAATATAAATAGGTACACAAGGGAATAATAATCACATTTTAACATGCTGAAAGACTCAATTACAGGACACAGTGGTACAAACCTTGAGTACAAAGTGAGTAAAACAAGAAAATAGGGGTAGGAAACCAAGATGGCGGCATAGGTAAACACCTAAACTGCTGCCTCGCACAACAATTTCAAAACTACAACTAAAAGACAGAAAGGACACCATCCAGAACCACAGGAAAGCTGGCTGAGTGGAAATTCTACAACTAGAAGTAAAGAGAAAAGCACACTGAGACTCGGAGGAGCTGCAGGAGGCAGAGGTTCAGAGATGCACACACGAAGAGGACTGGCAGCTGAGTGCGCGGCTGGCTTTCTCAAGCGGGAGGTAGACAAAAGCTCCCGACTGCGCTGAACTCCAGTTCCAGGCAAGACTCTGGGGACCCAGTCTCATTTGGGGAGAAACTGGACTGTCTGGCAGCGGAGGGAACTCGAGGGCGGCTTTCTCTCAGAGGTGCTTGCAGCGATTACCACGGGACAGTGAGACACAGGGGCCTCATGGGGCAGGGCTGACGGGAAACCAATGCTGTCTGCTCCGCCCCGAGACTCCGCCCCATCCAAGCTGAGCACAGAGGCTTTTGCAAGTCTAGTCTCATAAGGGTGTCTCCAGCACAGAAGTTCTCCCAGAGTAGACACAGCTGATCTTCATAGCCAATTGGCCTGGAGGTCAATTCCTCCCAGTGATACCAACAACAATCAAGGCTTAACTACAACAAGTCTGTGCACACAGCCCACAAAGGGGTGCAGCAAGAGTGTCCACCTCAGGTAACTGGGGAGGCTGAGCCACTGGGCCCTATAGGACACCTAGCACACAAAGCCACTCTACCAACTCAGGGAAGCAGCCAAAATGCGGAGACAAAGAAACAGGTCACAAATGAAAGAAATGGAGGAAAGCAAACAACTGGATATAGAGTTCAAAACCACGGTTATAAGGTTTTTCAAGAATTTTCTAGAAAAGATGGATAAATTTAGCAAGACCCTCGAGGATATGAAAAAGGACCAACTAGAAATTAAGCATACACTGACTGAAATAAAGACTAATATACAGAGATCCAACAGCAGACTAGAGGATCCCAAGAATCAAGTCATAGATTTGAAATACAAAGAAGCAAAAAACACCCAACCAGAAAAGAAAAAAGAAAAAAGAAAAAAGAATCCAAAAATATGAAGATAGTGTAAGGAGCCTCTGGGACAACTTCAAGCATACCAACATCCGAATTATGGGGGTGCCAGAAAAAGAGAGAGAGCAAGATACTGAAAACCTATTTGAAGAAATATTGACAGAAAACTTCCCCCACCTGGTGAAAGAAATAGATTTACAAGTCCAGGAAGCACAGAGAACCCCAAACAAAAGGAATCCAAAGAGGACCCCACCAAGACACATCATAATTAAAATGCCAAGAGCAAAAGACAAAGAGAGAATATTAAAAGCAGCAAGAGAAAAACAGTTAATTACCTACAAGGGAGCACCCATATGACTGTCAGCTGATTTCTCAACAGAAACTATGCAGGTCAGGCGGGAGTGGCAAGAAATATTCAAAGTGATGAATAGCAAGAACCTACAACTAAGATTACTCTACCCAGCAAAGCTATCATTCAGAATTGAAGGGCAGATAAAGAGCTTCACAGATAAGAAAAAGCTAAAGGAGTTCATCACTGCCAAACCAGTATTATAAGAAATGCTGAAAGGAATTCTTTAAGAAGAGGAAGAAGAAAAAGGTAAAGATAAAAATTATGAACAACAAATACATGTCTATCAACAAGTGAATCTAAAAATCAAAGTGAATAAAAAATATGATGAACAGAATAAACTGGTGAATATAATAGAATCAGGGGCATAGAAAGGGAGTGGACTGACAATTCTCGGGGGGAAAGGGGTGTAGGAGGTGCAGGAAGAAACTGGACAAAAATTGTACACCTATGGATGAGGACAGTGGGGGGGGGATAAGGGCAGAGGGTGGGGTGGGAACTGGGTGGAGGGGAGCTATGGGGGAAAAAAGAGGAACAATAGTAATAATCTGAACAATAAAGATTTATTAAATTTTTTAAAAAAGAAAATCAGGGTAAAACTATTACTATGATAATTTAGTAACATAAAATCCAACAAATATTTAGTATTAACATTTCCATTTCAAAGAGCATTTGCTATAACCTCACAAAAAGGAAAAAATGTTCCTGTGTAAAATTTTAGTACATAAAATACCTCAATGAAGGTCCTGATGCATCCAAAATGTATATCTGTCCAGAATACAAGCTAAAATGTAATGGTGCAGAATTATTTTCTGTATAATTTAAAGGCTATCTTCTTTACCTAACCTTTTATTTAAATACCAAAGCTTTTTTTATATTGAAGGAAATGAAATAGTATTGGCCAACTATATATTCAAAGTTATCTATAAGGGAAAACCCTTGTCAATAGGTCTTCATTATGATTTTTCTATCTATCTTATGATGCTAAATGAAGTAAGAAAACAAAAATCCCCTACAAACTATTTTTAGATCATCAGTGAGCTGGTTAAATAAATATTATGCTTGCTATGTAATGTGACTCCCCTAGTACTTACTCTGCTGAGAATAAACAGACATCATACACACTCAATCACATGAGACAGGTTTAGAAAACAGCTGAGTCACCCACCAATAGTCTTTCTGCTCATAGTCACTCTGGAAATTTCTGCCTCACCACAACACTTGGCTTCTTCTCCAGTTCCTACTAATGAGTTACAGTTCCCTGAAACCTTTCCCTCAATAACACCAACCAATTTTATGATAAAGTTCATTTAGGCATCACATGGTTTTCCCATGACCCCAACCAACACACCAAGTGTTCATGATAATAAAAAAATGACGACAAGCAAAAACAGGAGGCTGATTCTGCTGGCAAACTTCCTCTCAATAGGCCAAGTCTACTTTGGAGAAAAACACATCTCTCCAAATGATCTAAAGTGAAGGCAGTTATCCATACAACTTATGCTTTTACTGGACATGACAAATACATCCCCTCCCCCCGCAAATCAACTAGGAATGAACGACAGGGTCTATGTTCCTGACTTCTACACAAATAACAAGGCCTCAAAGAAAACTGATTTAGATTGTCTTTCCTTTGAGGATGTTAATTAGTAGTATCTTCAATGGAAAACATTAGGAACACAAAAACTTTTCACTCAAACTAGAATGAAATAAACCCTCAAACGATTCATTATTTAAAATGCAGCAATTAAATAATCCTATCTTTTCAGCACTGACTAGAAGTGCTGGAAATAAAGTTGAAAAAGACACAGTTCTTATGCTCAGAGATTTACAATTTACCTAACTCAACTTGAATAGACTATAGAAAATGCTATAAGGAGTGTGAATAAAATGTCAAGAAGCAAAGCAAAATTTAATTATTCCTGGGAGAAGATATCCAGAGAGCCTCCAGAGGAAACAGTTCAACAAGAGACAGATGGGTGAGCTGGCAGTCAGTCGGACACATGAGGAGAGGGACACTATATATGTGCAAAACAAAGAGTAAAACAGAAGCACAAAGACCTAGAAAAGTGGGGCATGTCTGTTTGAACCCTGAACAGGTCAATAATGCCATAGCATAGGGATGGGTGAGGCAGAGTAAGGTCACAGAATTAGATTAGGGCCAGACTAACAAGATGTGTCAAGATAATTAAACGACTGTACACTGAAAGGACCCTTGTGAAATACTGAACCAAGGAAGCGATATCATTAGATTTGTTTAATAAAAAGAACTATTACAATAATATCAAGTCCTGGAGAAGAGACCTGTGTCAAAATACCAGTTAGGGAGCTACTGATAGTGTAGGTACATGATGATAAGGGTCTGGTCTACCTGCGACAATGAGTCTAGAGACAATGGAGGAAGATTTGAGTTTGTATATTGAAATAGCAGTAGGTTCTGAGCAATTAGATATCAGGGATAAGGGCCAAAAATGACTGGGCTCAGGCCACCTCATGTATTATTTTACAGCTACCATGGCCTTACCTACTTCCCTCAAATATACCAATTTTATTTTCTCATAATGTTTTTGTATTAGCTGTTTACTCTGCTTTAAATTAAAAAGTGATAAATTCAATTGTATTATGTCAAGTTTTAACTGTCAAAGAAAACCCCAAGTACAAAAGTGGAGAGTACAGTTGATCCTTGAACGACATGGGTTTGAATGAACAGATCCTTTATACGTGAATTTTTTAAATATTTTTAAATTGATTTCAGAAAGGAAGGGAGAGGGAGACAGAGACAGAAACATTAATGATGAGAGAGAATCACCTATCAGCTGAACTCCACATGCCGAATTTATTTTTTCAATAAATTCTTTAACTGCACTATCTTTTTCTTATGATTTTTTTTTATTCTTTGTTGATTAAGGTATTACATATGTCTCCTTTTCCCCCCATTGGCTCCCCTCCCAACATATGCCCTCACCCCCCTATAATGTCTGTATCCATTGGTTATGCTTATATGCATGCATAAGTCCTTTGGCTCATCTTATGATTTTCTTAATAATATTTTTTTTCTCCTGTGGACTGAAGGGTCCCAGGTTCGATTCCGGCCAAGGGCACATGCCTGGGTTTCGGGCTCGATCCCCAGTAGGGGGTGTGCAGGAGGCAGCCGATCAATGATTCTCTCTCATCATTGATGTTTCTATCTCTCTCTCCTTCTCCCTCTCTGAAATCAATAAAGAAATATTTTTTAAAAAGTTAAAAAAGAATACAGTATATAATACATATACAAAATATGTGTTAATCCACTGTTTATGACTTTGAATAGTTATAAAGGCAGTGTTTGTTAACATACTTTCATTTTTAAAAGGGAGCTATCAACTGTTAAAGTGTGTGCACATTTTTTGGGACACTCTGTATATAGGGTCTATACTATCCATGGTTTCAGGCATCCATTTGGGGGTCTTGGAACGTATCCCCAGTGGATAAGGGGGCCTACTGCAGTCTCGCAAACTGAACTATGCTTTTTTATAAGATTATATATTTCCTAATAATTTTTAAAACAGTAGGGGCTTCAAAAAAAGTAAGGAGCCCAGCTGGTATGGCTCATTGCCAGGAGGTCACAGTTCAATTCCTGATCATGGCACATGCCTGGGTTGTGGGCTCAATCCCCAGTACGGGGCATGCAGGAGGTAGCCCATCGATGACTCTCTCTCAAGACTGATGTTTCTCTCTCTCTCTCTCCCTCTCCTTTCCTCTCTCTGAAATCAATAAAAACAACAACAAAAAAATAAGCAGAAAGATTAGAAATGCATTTGAAATGTGGTAGCAGGGCTACCACGATGCATGTAACTTCAGGAGCTGTATGTGCTGATACAGTGTATATAGCCTGCAGGGCTGTTGGTGGCCAACTTGTTGCAGGTGAAAACACAATGTAGGATATAACTGGAAGTTGGTTCAAGATGATTAATAGAATTACAATTAGCTAAGCTACAGCTTAGTATAGCTTAGTTTAGCTGTACTAAGAAATCATAAAATGTTTATAGAGCCCATCAACACAGGTATTTGAATTTCTACAGCAGAACCCTTCATCCTGGGAGCCAGAATAGAGGAAAACATCTTCTAGCTTAGACTGGTTCAGGGATGGGAATTGGCAAAATACAGAAATCCTATCTAATAAAGAGGTAATATGCAAATTGACTGTCACTCCAACTCACAAGATGGCTGCCCCCATGTGGTCAAAGATGGCCACCCCCACGTGGACACAAGATGGCTGCCAGATGGCCAGCAGGGGAGGGCTGTTGGGAAGGACCATGCCTGCAAGGGAGGGCAGTTGTGGGCAATCAGGCCAGCAGGGGAGGGCTATTGGGAGGGACCAGACCTGCAAGGGAGGGCAGTTAGGGGTGACCGGGACAGCAGGGGAGGGCAGTTAGGGGTGACCGGGACAGCAGGGGAGGGCAGTTGGGGGGAACCAGGCCTGCAGGGAAGCACAGTTGGGGGGACCCAGGCCTGCAGAGGAGGGCAGTTGGGGGGACCCAGGCCTGCAGGGGAGGGCAGTTGGAGGGGACCAGGCCTGCTGGGGAAAGCAGTTAGAGGTGATCAGGCTAGCAAAGAAGGGCAGTTAGGGGTGACCGGGCTGGCAGTGGAGGGCAGTTGGGGGTGATCAGGCCTGCAGGGGAGGGTAGTTAGGGGCAACCAGGCTGGCAGGGGAGGGCAGTTAGGGGTGACCAGGCCAGCAGGGAAGGGCAGTTAGGGGCAATCAGGCTGGCAGGGCAGCAGTTAGGCATTGATCAGTTTGGCAGGAGAGTGGTTAGGGATGATCAGGCTGGCAGGCAGAAGCAGTTAGAGGCAATCAGGCAGGCAGGCAGGCGAACAGTTGGGAGCCAACAGTCCTGGATTGTGAGAGGGATGTCTGGCTGCCCAATGGGATCAGGCCTAAACGGGCACTCAGATATCCCTTGGGGGGCCCCAGATTGGAGAGGGTGCAGGCTGGGCTGAGGGACACCCCCCTTGTGCACGAATTTCGTGCACCGGGCCTCTAGTAGAGTAAATAAAGGAAACTAGGGGTTAATAACAATTAATGATAGGATCAAAGCTAAACAAGAGGAGTATGAAGGCAGGAAGGACTTGTCATGTTGAGAATTGAAAGGGACTGCAGAATGAAAGGCTTATAGACTGCAAAACTGGTACAACAGGACTGAAATAATATCTAGGAATTCATATAGATTTGTTGTGGTAAAAGTAGAAGCAGGAAACAGTGGTCAGAGAAATTTTAGACTTCAAGATCAAAGGCAGAATAGTTTTATAGAGACTAGATCTATACAGTACTCTTCAACAAAAATATAAGTCACATAATTAATTATAAAATTGCTGGTTGCCACGTTATAAAAACTAAACAGGTAAAATTAATTTTAGTGAGGTGTTATTTAACCCAATAAACCCCAAATTTCAACTTGTAGTCAGTATAAAAACTGAGATTTCTGGTGTATTTTATACTTTATAACAAAACTCAATTTGCACTAGATGAGCTCAAAAACCACTGGTGGCTCTAGTGACTATTATATCAAACAGTGCAGATCTAGGCTGTGTTCTTATGGGTTGCTGACTGTGTGTGCTTGTCCATTAATAGTTGCCCTGAGGAAGTGAAAAAAGGGAAGAAAGGAGGGTGAATGCAGGAGCCCCCCACAGCATTGTTTGCCGGAAACCAATTTCACCATGTAATAATTACAAGAGTTTCACCAAAAGGTTGGTGAAGCTTTGGGCGGCTCAACAAGGGTGAGCCACATATGTAGTTTACTTGTTGGAACGGCTAAACGGCACTTCCCCCAAACCTGAATAGAATAATTGTCTGCTGCCAGACAGCTCGGGGCATTTTATTGCCTCCTGTTGGCCAAACACCTGAACAGCTGTAGGCTATTCCCCAAACTGACAATGCTTCTGTACCCTACCCTTTGAAGTGTATTATCTTCACCTTGCCTTAGAACAAATTGTGTTAAATAAAAGCAGGGTCCTGAGTCAAGGAGAGTAGCTTTCAGCTCCATTAGCTCTGACCCCCAATGCCTTTCAAAATTATTTTTCGTCTCCGGACTCTTTTAATCATCTATGCGCAGCCCCTTTCTCCAGAATGCTGAACCCTTTGTAAGGCTGGGACAAGTACCCCGGCAATGGTTGGATGGAGTGAAAATGAATATGCTAGAAGTCTTCCTAGTAGATAGCAGAGAGTAAAAAGGATAAATAAACTGTGGGCCAAATAACACAATCCTCAAAGAACAGGAAAATTTGCTTAGGTAAACTAGGGATGAGCTTCTTGCACATGAGTCATAGGGCAAGGACCTAGAGCAGGGGTGGGCAAACTTTTTGACTCGAGGGCCACAATGGGTTCTTAAACTGGACTGGAGGGCCGGAACAAAAGCATGGATGGAGTGTTTGTGTGAACTAATATAAATTCAAAGTAAAGGAGCTGAGGGGAGAACAGCCGGATCCGGCCCGCAGGCCGTAGTTTGCCCAAGGCTGACCTAGAGAGTATAGTGAAGAGCCAGAGCTGAGCCTGCCTCCCAAAATATAAGGAATGTTAAGAAAACTAATACTATCCACTTGAATGGCTTTCTAGTTAAGTAATGTTACCTAAATTTCCAGAGAGCGAGGAAGAAAGCAGGTGAAAGAGTTCAAGGAAGAAACCCGGTAACTGGACCTTTCTGGAAAGTCCAGCAACAGGATGTTAGCAGAGATTCTGCAAGCATTCTATTATGTAATAAAAATATATGCAGATAAGCAAATAAATAGCAGAAGGCAAGTCTCCTGATTCCAGACTAAACTTATTCTGGAGGCTGGAATATAGTCACATATACTTTAAATAATCTCTCAAAGAAATAAATGGCTTAAATATAGGGTTGGCAATTTAAAAGGAAAATAACTATTTTCCTTAAACTTTATGAGGTGGCCTTTCCAAATAAACCCATTTGTGCCTAGCACAAAGTGTGCACTATACAAATATCTGTGGGAAGAATGGACTTTTAAGAAAATCTTGCTATTTATTAAAACAGATCATCTTAACAGTAAAATCTGGTAAGTAGGAAGCATATTCAATAAAACAGCTTTAAAAATTGGTTTGAATAGAAATCTAACCACATAAATACTATTTACCACAACAAATCTATATGAACTCCTAGATATTATTTAAGTCACCTTTAACTTTTCTGTCAGCCATAACACTGGAATATAGCACAAGCATTTCCCTGAAGAACATTCAATTTCTTTTTTTTTTTTTAAATATATTTTTATTGATTTTTTACAGAGAGGAAGGAAGAGGGAGAGAGAGTTAGAAACATTGATGAGAGAGAAACATCGATCAGCTGCCTCTTGCACACCCCTACTGGGGATGTGCCCGCAACCAAGGTACATGCCCTCGACCAGAATCGAATCTGGGATCTTTCAGTCCGCAGGCTGACACTCTATCCACTGAGCCAAACCAGTCAGGGCGAACATTCAATTTCTTATCATTTTTAATTCTCAGAAATATCCAGGAAAATGGTAGATATGAAAGATAAAAAAACAATGTCTCTCCAGACAGATTCTCATTAGGTTTCTTTTATTACTAGTTAATTTTCTACAGAATTGCTCAATCCTGATGACATCACTCATCTAATAAATTAAAAATATGTCCATTATAAATCAAAGTCCATCTACTCCAAAACATGGCTTAATAGATAACGTGGCATAAATCTGAATCAAGCTTCAGCTAAAACAAAATATAATTAATCTACCCAAATACTGATAGACAGTTCATCATCTGGCCTGCACCCCTCTTCTCCCATTTGTATCTTGAAACAGAACAATTCTTGTTTTATTTGTTTTATTTAGTCAGGGAAAAATATTTTATCTGTTCAAATAAATACTTTATGATACTGATTTACAATAACACAGCACAAAAATAAATAAAACTTTGCAGAAATGCCAAGTTATCATTTCAGGTATGGTTTTCAAATGTTTTCATCTTGATTTCTATTAAAAGGGTTATTAACAAAAAGTAACACCAATGGATTAGATGCCACTTTTAATTTCTTTTGCCCTGGATTCTACAGAGCAATGAACAAATGGCAAAAAGGGAATTGAGAAGATAGTAGAAAAGAACCAGGGAGAAGACATAATATACCTCACAAAATAAAAGGCAGTATACATAAACTAGAAACTAATGACCTGTTTTAGGATTTGGATTTTTTTCCAAATATACTATAACACAATGAGGACTGCTTGCTTATCAAAGAAGCAAATAATAGATGTGCATACTAGATTGAATTTTGCCTTTTCGTGTACTAGAATGATTGCTTAACAGTCCCCAGTGCTGAATAACTTTTGGAAAACTTCAAGATGAACCTCACTGTGTCTCTAGATAAACATCAAGGTCATTACCATGGCTTTATTAGTGGTTATCTTGGGATTTCTAAAACACTCTACTTATCAACTTTGCCTAATGTGTGAGTTTTTATTTTTAAAAAATTTTACAGGGGAAATAAATCAGACATGTTAGGCAATAATGTTTAATGATATAAATGCCTATGTAGCAAGGTCTGGTTTTCAGTAATATTGAATACAGTTATAATCTGATATTAAAGAGTTTAGGAAACATAACACTGAAATGTAATGCCAGTGTTAACATAAAAAAAAGAAAAGAAAAAAGTAATGTCGCCGGCCAGCATGGCTTAGTGGAGGTCACAGTTCGATTTCCGGTCAGGGCACATGCCCATATTTCGGGCTCAATCCCCAGTGTGAAGTGTGCAGGAGGCAGCCAATCAATGATTCTCTCTCATCATTGATGTTTCTATCTCTCTCTCCCTCTGTCTTTCTTTCTGAAATCAATAAAAATCTTAAACAAAAATGCCAGAGTAGACAAGGAATTCATTCCCTAAAATTTATTCTCAGCTTAAAAAAATGTGAAGTACTCCAAAGCTATTATAACATAGGAAGTCCAACAAACATTTATTGAGCATTCACAGCACCTGCCAGGGCCTTTGCATCTGTTATTTGATTTGATCCTCACACCAACCACCCTATGATGTAGGTATTATTATTTCCATTTAATAAATGGCAAGGTTTAACTTGGAGGAAGGTTTAACTTATCCCAAACTTCATAATTCATAAGTGGTAAAACTGGGATTCACAACCAGGTCTCTACTTTAAAAAAAAACAAAAAACAATTTTACTTTCTATAACGTAGTACTATAGCAACTGAGAATTCTTTTCCATGGTTTATAGTTTGGATATAGAGTTCTTTGCTTCAGAAAAAATATGGGAAGACTGTATGATCAATCTCTTATTTTTAAGTTAGATCAATAAAGAGAAAATCTTTCTGGGATTTTATCACAGTTCAATTGTAATTGAAGTTTCTTTAAGAAGTACTCCAGTAGAGAGGTTATTCATTTTGAATGGAATTTTTTCAACACCAGAGATACGACTGCTAGAAAATTAAAGGGGTTTTATTTTAAATGTTATCTAACACAAAGACTGCTTTTACTTAATTGTGGCTTTTGGACATTTTTAGATGAATGTTTTAGGCAATTCAACCATTCATTATAAGTCATAATATGTATTTTATTTGCATTAGGACCATCCAATTACCCTTACTCTCTGTTACCTCAAAAACAGATACTTAATAAGCATCACTCTACATAAATTGAAGTGTATTTTAATATCATTCATCACCCATCTCAATAGCTGTACTTGTCATTCCACTCTTTTTATCAATCCAACTCTAGAAATATTTCCCATAATAAACAGAATTCTAGAATGAGACAAATTTGACAAGTAAACTGATTGCACATCATACTCTGTTAACTGAAATACTTCGTACAAAAAATGATGAACCTTTCTCATACTACATTTTCTATGTAAAAGCTTGATTCTATGTAAAAGCTTATTTGTGGATTATATCCTGAGAATATTCAGAACAGAAAATTAGATCACCTGTGCAGAAAAGGTAGTAAGTTCTATATTCAAATAGCACCAAACTGTTTTTAGATAACTAAATCTCTGCTATGGTATCCTGACAGAAGACTTTTCTGGCTTAGGAATCCAAACTTAATTGTTTAATCCATGACAGCTTGAACACTAAGAAAAGATTCCCAGACCCTTCCTCAAAATAAGTCTTCCTCAGAACAAGTTCTCTGAGAATGCAACAATAGAGTATTTGGCTCTTTTTTTAGTTAAGCTTGTACCTGTAAAATAAACTTTTACTAAACTGTACAAAAAAAAAATTAACAATACCAGTCAGAAAAACTCTGTTTTAGTCAAATAAAGCACTGTACAAACAGACCCAAAGTAATACTTTTGGAAAATTTCACGTAGAGCTATTTTATCCATGAGAGATTTAAGAATTTACTTATGGTTCAGGCACTGTACTAATTACATGGGGGCTGAAAGCCATTTTAAAGAATTTGAAAATCACTGTACTGTGGCTTTAAATCTAGGAACATTTAAATTGTATTAAAGGCAAAGACACCTGCAACCAACATACTCTTACTAAGCTTGTATTAGAAGGGTCAATTATAGCCCGGCTGGTGTTGCTCAGTGGGTGAGCATCGACCAAGAACCAAGAGGTCACAGTTCAATTCCCGGTCAGGGCACAGGGCGGGTTTCAGGCTCAATCCCCAGTGTGGGGTGTGCAGGAGGCAGACAATCAATGATTCTCTCTCATCATTGATGTTTCCATCTCTCTCTCCCTCTCTATTCCTCTCTGAAACCAACAAAAATATATTTTAAAATAATATTATTTCTAAATGTTTTCACAATCAGATTCTCCCACCACTGTCCCTTGCCTGCTCAAGAGCTATTATTTTTTATGAGAATTTGTCATCCTGATTCTTACAGCATTAGATCTACTTTTTGAGCATTGTTATAGCACTAGCTTAACATTGCATGTTATAGTAATAGTATGAGATTGTCTTTTTCAAAGACCTTCTAAAAATTGCCCTTCTTCAAGAAATCTGTATTCCTTAAGACTTTTTGAGTAAATAAAACAAAGCAAAACACAAAGATTTGGTGAAGGATGTCTTTTGTATGCATCCAGCTTTTTTATTGCTTTCATCTTTTCTACTGGTTACACAAAGTAATATAATCCCGTTTTCTAACACAAACCTCAACAGTGTTTTCCCCTCTTTTGGTTTTATACTTCCTAATTTCATAGCTACTGAAGTTAAAAGATAATAACTCTCAAAACCAAACAGTAATGCCTTCTAGTCCCTGATACTTACTTGCTTTGCCCGTTGCCAGGCTCCATTCCTTTTGCTACATCCTTCCCTTCTTAAATGTTGCCAAATGTTTATGTAAATAAGATCAGCTGCTCCTGAGTCATCACTTCAGTATCCAACTTCTCTAACTCCCAATGTGCACCTTGATATATACTCTTGACATGAACCCTTAACAGTCTTTGGAATTTCTCATGGACATGGTAGGTGGACTCTCAGCGATTTTTCTCACTCAGCTGGGGTTGTTATTGGCAGGTGTTGATCACATAGTTCTATCACTCCAATCAATATGGACTGACCCCTTGGTAACCCAAAACTTTTTTCTCTAACCTGCTACTGTTTTCTAAAAGGATAAAATTTCCATGTGTTTAAAATTTTAGAAGTGGAGAAGTAACACAATAGTTAGTTTATGCTGCATTTGGTATAATGAAATAACTGCTGATTTGGCGATGGTTTCTTGGATATGACACCGAAGGCGTAGGCAATGAGAGAAAAAACAGATAAATAAGACTTCATTCAAAATTAAGAACTTTTGTGCAAATGATAATATCAACAGAGTGAAAATGCAATTGAGAAGCAGAATATATAAAGAACTCCTAACTCAATAACTAAATTAATCCAATTAAAAAGTGGGCAGCCCTAACCGGTTTGGCTCAGTGGATAGAGCTTCGGCCTGCGGACTGAAGGGTCCCGGGTTCAATTCCGGTCAAGGGCATGTACCTTGGTTGCGGGCACATCCCCAGGAGGGGTTGTGCAGGAGGCAGCTGACCAATGTTTCTCTCTCATCAATGTTTCTAACTTTCTCTCCCTCTCCCTTCCTCTCTGTAAAAAAATCAATAAAATATATTAAAAAAAAAAAAGTGGGCAAAGAACTTGAACACACAAATGGCCTATCAGCACATAAAGTGATGCTCAACACAATAATCATTAGTGACATGCAAATGTTTTACACACACATGCACGCATATGCATTTTCTGACACCATCAAGTTTGCTATTATCAAAAGTAGCATTCTGTTGAAGACACAAATTGGCCAATTCTGATACAAAATGCTATTTGTCATTAATTTCTAAAGATAGCATTTTCTACTTTGATTTTATCTTTAAGTCAAGAGTTTAAGTTTCCAAATAAATAGGTTTTAGCATTCATATTTTTATTCATACATTATGTTTAAGATAATGAAAATTATGTTCAATAAAATAAATTATAAGCTTGATTAGCTTTTAAAAACAGTAATTATATTCTATAAAGTTTCAGTGTAAACATAACTGCAATTTTATTAAGTTCTAATTCTGTAGAAGTATATTCAGAAAATATAAATATGATAAGAATTTAACATTCTTCTCTGTAGTCTAACATATGATCAAGTTCTATAAATGCTCCTTGTGTACTTCAAAAAAGGGCCCACTTTTCCCATTGTTAAATGAGAAAATTACTAAAAAACAAAGTTTTAATTACTTTAAATTACCCATAGCCTTTTAAATCTTTTATCTTTGTTGAATAATAACAAGTTCTCTCTATATTTTTAAAGTATGGTAATTATGATTTTCAAATTACTAATCTCAATTATTTTTTTCATTGACTATGTACAAAATTCCTTTTTTTTTTTGATTGAGGATATTTTTCCCATTGATTCTAAAGATAGTGGAAGGGAGGAGGAGAGAGAGAGACACAGACACATCAATTGGCTGCCTCCCACATCACCATGGGCCAATCGTGGGCAGGGACCAGACCTACAACCTAGGCACGTGCCCTTGACCAGAAATTGAACTCATGATCCACAAGCATGTCGAACTCGCAGCTGGTCTGCATGTGGCCCACTGGCCGAGTTTGACATGCTTGCCTCTAAACACAGCAATGCAAGCCAGAGAAAAATTCTTTTTTCATATACATATGCTTGTGTTAATTTATATATTCATATAAAACAAGTTTACTATTATTGTCATTTATCTATATCAGGGGTTGGCAAACTGTGGCCCTTGGCATGTGTTCTTATAAGGCCAGCTAAGAAAGGATTTTACATATTAAAGGAGTTAAATAATGAAGAATATGCAAAGGATAATCTGGCCCACAAAACCCAAAATACTTGATCTTTATAGTTTGCTGATCTATGTCAGGGGTTGGCAATTTTTTGTTCTGTAAATGTCAAGATAATATTTTAGGTTTTGCAGACCATACAATCTCTAGCAACTATTCAACTCTTTGGTTGTAAAACAAAAGCAAAATTCATAAGTAAATCAATATGGCTGTATTCCAGTAAAACTTTATTTACCAAAACCAGAAGAGGGACCAGATTTGGCCCTTGGGTCATAGTTTCCCAACACTGGTCTATATGATTACTTACTGATCTATTTCTCTGAGATTCAGACTCCCACACTAGTTACCAATTTGTCAATTTCAATTTCTTTTACATTTGCTACATATATATATATATATATATATATATATATATATATATATTCTAAACCAATTATTAAGTAAATAAGAGTTTATGTTACATTTTCCAGAAATTAAATCTTTATATTGTGGAAATTACTGCTCTCCCGTACATGTTTTTGCCTTGAATTCTATGTAGACTACTAAAAGTTGCTTATACCTGCTTTCTTTTTATTAGCATTTTTCTGTTAACATTTCCATGCTCTTGTTTTCAATCTTTCTGTGTTATGTCTAAGTGCATATATCTAGATTAAGTGCATATACCCTCACCAGAGGGTATTTTTTCCATTCATTTTTTTAATGTTCTTATTGATCTCAGAGGTGAAAGGAGAGAGCAAGAGATAGAAACATCAATGATGAAAGAGAATCATTGATTGGCTGCCTCCTACACATCCCACACTGGGGTTCTAACTCACAACCCAGGCATATGCCCTGACCACTGGGAGTCAAACCGTGACCTCCTGGTTCACAGGTCAACACTCAACCACCGAGCAACACCGGCCAGGGTTCACTGATTTTTAGAGTGAAAGGGAAGGGAGAAAGAGAGGGAGAGAGAAATATAAATGTGACAGACACATCGATTGGTTGCCTCCCACACATGCCCCAACTGGGGCTGGGATCAAGCCTGCAACCAAGGTACTTGCGCTTGACGAGAAGTGAACCCACGACCCTTCAGGCCTCAAGGTGGCGCTCTAACCACTAAACAGGCCAGGGCTAGATTTTAGTTTTTGACCAATTTGAGTAATATTTAATAGGGACATTTAACTTGTTATTACATTTACCAACATATTCCACATCCCTATTATTTTATCATATTTACTTTTTATTATTCCCTGTTCTGGCTGTTAAAATCATTGGGATCCATTGATCCTATCTTATTCTTTATTTGTAAGAAAATTCTACATCCTTTTACCATTGTTTGTGCCAGTTACTTACCTACTGTCTTTCAGCTGACCCATCCTGTAAATAGCAGGAGGGTGCTTTAAGCTATCAGTATGGTTCCAGACATTATTTTCATTCGCATTCCCCAGCCTCTCAAAGCCTCTCAGAGATGCCAGCAGAAGAGAGGAATGCATGCATACTTGATATTCAAAGTGCCAGCCTCACCCTCACTTGGTTCTCTCACCTGAGTTTCTGATGTTCAAGGAACTTCCTTCTCAGAGCTCTGAACAAGAGTCCTAAAGGACCCTTCCTCCTAGCTCCTAGATTCTGGCAACACCACCATTTCTCTTTTATTCCCTACCTGCTTCCTCCCTTAGCATCCCCTTGATAATCAATCAGTTAGTATAACAAATTTATGTAGTTAATCCCCTCTACTTGAAATACTTAGTATGGTTCCTTTTTTCCTTAACAAAGCTTTAACAGCTACACTGCTAAACTAATTAGGTTGCCATGCAATCAATTGTACTAAACAGAAAGGTCAAAAATTTATAATTAAACCATAAAAGAAGATGGGTAATTTTAATGGAGATCAAGAGTAGTAATATAGTCCTGAATAATATAGTGTAGTACCTGAAAATGGAGTATCTTTGACAGGTAACTAAAAAGGAGATTTATTTTGCCTATGAAAGGTTAATAAAATATTGGCAACATAATTTATTTCTTCTAGGTAACACCTACTTAGATAGCTATGGAATAAAATAAGGCAGACAGAAAAGCCATCGTTTGAGAGAGAGAATTCAGATAGCTTGTGTTTATCATTTCTCACAGAGGAACAAAAAGGGGGGGGGGTCTATCAATGGTTGGAGAGTTTATAATCAGATATAGCTCTTCTTGTTACCTAGTTATCAGTTTGACTGGATATCTGAGAAAAAGGAACAGTAAATAAATATATTTCATTGAGAAAAAAAGATTGCATATTTGGTAAGTGTAACATTTTATTTTCATATCAGTCATTCTAATGTATCTATCTACAATATTCATTGTTTACAGATAATTGATTCTATTTTCTGTAAATGATTCTACTTGCTTTAAATTTAACTTAACCTCTCCTTCACTATTCATTGACAGAATTTATTATCACCACAAAGCTTCATGATGTCTGTATAGTCTGCTTTTCATTGAGTGTTGAGTCACTGAAATTCACAATTCTTAGTTCTATAAAGATGCTAGTTTTTGTATATTATACTTTGTAGTTAGCACAATACTTCCAAGTAAACTTTCTCATCTGACTCCTGATAAAATAGTCCTGCATTAAGCTTGCCTTCTCCCTTCTCCCACATCCCTACAAAATGAACAACCCCAACCCCACCCAATCTAAGCACATATGAATAAGCCCATATACCCCAAACCCCTCCATCAGATTAATACATGCATGTCTATGATACTTATCTCTTCTAATGACCTTTCTCCCATAGTCCTACTTGCCCACTTTCCCCACAACTTTCTGAATCACATAAATGGTACTATGGAATGAGATGTGCTCCCTCCCACCACCACCCCCGCACCTCCCAAAAATCACATGTTGAAGCCCCAATTCCCTATGTGATGGTATTTGGACATGGGGCCTTTGGCAGACAACTGGGATTAGATGAGGCCATGGGAGTGGGGCCCTCATGGTGGGATTAGTGCCTTTATAAAACACAGCAGAGAGCTTGTTTGTCTGTCTATCTCTACCATGTGAGGACACAGCAAGATGAACTTCTAAAACCAAGAAGGCCCTTGCCAGGAATTAAACCAGCTGGCACCCTGATCTTGGATTTCCCGCCATCCAGAAAAGAAAAAAATAAATGTGTGTTGTTTAAGCCACCCAGCCTATGGTATTTTGTTACAGCAGCCCAAGCAGATTAAGACAGATGAACTACATATTTTTGCAGGAAATATCACAAGCACTTTGAACAGTTGAACTGCTCCATTCCCTGATTCTCCTTAAAACTTACCTGTTTGATTTCACATCCCAAGATGTAATGATACATGCTCATTTCTGTAACTGAATTGAAGTTGCAATTTTTAGAACCATAAAAATCTAAAATATATGAATGTTACAGCTAGATAAAAAATAGACTGGTGGCCCCAAAGTGAGTTTCTCTTCTAGACCTATGGAAAAGTAGTAAAGTGTGAAATTCCAAAGAGATATAAACTTGCAAGGGAAACTCTAAGAGAGGTTTTGCACTATCAATTATAAGAAGTGAGAGTTAGTAGCCAGAGAAATCAAGAAGAGCCTCCAGGTTATGTCCAGAGGAAACAAACAACTCTATAAATGTAACAAATCCCACCCTAGCCCGATTTGGCTCAGTGGATAGAGCATCAGCCTGCAGACCAAAGGGTCCCAGATTCAATTCCGGTCAAGGGCACATGCCTGGGTTGTGGGCTCGGTCCAACCTGCAGGAGGCAGCCAATCAATGGTTCCCTCTCATCACTGATGTTCCTATCTCCCTTCCTCTCTGAAATCAATAAAAATATATTTTTTAAATGTAACAAATCCTAACCCTCCCCCCCACACACACACAGAATTCAAATGAAAATGAACATCAACAACAACAAAATGAGCCTACATCACAGACAACAAAAGAAGCATATGTGAAATCACAATCAGTTCTTAATGATCGGTTTTTACAAAAGTCTTTGGCTTTCTAAAACAGTGCTGAATAACTGATTTTTTGATTTTTAAAACTTTCACTCTTTATACTTAGGTATTTCAAACTATGGGTTCTAGTTTGTAGATTTGCCAAATGGAATCTAAAACTTGGGGTATATGGTGAGGAAAGTCTGAATAATAATTGTACTTAAATTACTTTTGCAGTAACACTTCAAATCTAACCCCAGAAATTTTGAAAAAAATTCACTGTGATTTTTTTTCTAGCTACATGTAACACAAAGAAAAGCATAATCAAACAAGCATATAGAAATTACTTAAGGAATATTTCATGGTAAGTCATAAAATAAAAAAGAAAGTCACCTAATAGGAAACATTTGGTGAAGTCTTACTTTATAAACATGGTTGCAACTGTTTTTGTTAATAAAAACAAAACAATGACAAAAGAGCTCAAATTCTCCAATCAAATATGACCACATTAAAATAAATCTCAATAGTTAGAGAAAAGAGCTTACAGGACTGTTTAGCATATAGCAGTTAAAACCACAGACATAAATGATCTGAATATTTTTTAGGCCTTTGTAACTTAGTACTTTCATACTAATGACATTTGTAATGGCATGTTAATTTGTAAAATGTTTAATGGCAATATTTGTTGAAGAAATTTTCAACAAGGTGTAAATTTTTAAGTAAATAGGCATACGATCAACTAAAAAATAAAACAAAACAAAAGTGAGTAAGATTTAGCTCCAACAGTGCCAACACAATGCAGTCAATCTGCAGGTTTACGGGCCAACATCAAATCCTCATGTGCTATGACTACAGCTTCCAAACACCACTCCGCTCACAGACTACCTGAGGCAGCCACAATGTGTTCCATAGGGATTAGGGGAGCATAAAAATTGTCAACTGTACTTGGCTTTCTTTTGTGAAGGAAAGTAAATACTCATCAATTTCAAAAGTGAAATGTGAAAAAAACTTCCTCTACTTGATCCTAATTATTAGCAAGGCTGATTGTCAAGAGTTGTCAAAATCAGAATTTATTTTCTTTAGGAAAGACAAAATATGTTTTTAAATCACACAAAAAGTATAAAAATTGTAGTGTTAAAATAAATAGCATAATCAATCACTATTCCTCAGTGAAAAAGTCCTTTTCTTGGCCTTTCCACAGACAATAAAGAATCTAACCCATGGATCATTACCATCTCAGCCCACTATATAACACAGAGTTAATCTCTAAGAAAAAAGGACTAAATGAAATTTCCAGGAACAGTAGGCAGAAAACATGTATCACTGCACTTTGGCATTATTCTGAGCATGTCTTCTCACTGATTACTTGTGAACACAGCTTAGGAGTCTTGACAGTGACACCAAGAAAAAATAGAAAAGTGCCAACAATTGAGCAATAAGTAGGAAATACTTTTGTCTTTCTTAATTTAAGTGATTTAAGATAATTCAAATAACAAACTTCTGGTATTTTTTTAAAAGATACAAAATGAAAAAGAATGCAAAGTTTGCCTAGTTTTAAATCTAAAGTTGTTTCTAAAACCCATGGAGATCTTGAAGGAACTTTAGATCTCATACAATCCTGTTATTTACAAAAGGGAAACTGATCGCTAATAAGAATTCCCACTAGGTCAAACTCTGAAAAAGTATTGCCCTATCCAGTAAGGTCTACTAAATCTCAGTGGGCAGGTGGGGGGGGGGGGGGGGTCCTCTTACCTAACACTAACTACTACCATGAAAAAAGGAGGAAAGAGGTTTGGTTTTTTGAGTTTTGGAGACAACATACTAGGTGTACCAGTTAATAATGCGAATTTTTTTCTATAGATGGAGTTACACATATGTTGATATATATGCGATTTGATATGTATACTATTTTGTTGTATTGACAGCAAGCTTCAAAACTTCATATGTCAAATTTGCTGAAGGTGTTAACATCATAGATATTTTTACACTTAAAAATGTCCAATTTCGTGCCAAAAAAAAGAGCATTTGCGGGAAGTTATAATTCATTACTTTATTTTGAAGAAAAGTGCTGCTGAAAATTATCATATACTTCGGGAAGCTTATGGTGAACATGCTCCAACTCAAGATACTTGTGAATGCTGGTTTAAATGCTTTAAAAGTGATGATTTTGATGTGAAAGACAAAGAATGTCCAGGTCAACAGAAAAAGTTTGAAGACCAACAATTACAAGCATTATTGGGTGAAGATGCGTGTAAAACTCAAAAACAACTTGCAGAAAGATTAAACGTTGCTCAGCAAACAATTTACAATCATTTACAAGCAATGGGAAAGATTTTAAAGGAAGAAAAATGGGTGCCACATCAACTGAACAAAAGACAAATGGAAAAACGAAAAGTCATCCGTAAAATGTTGTTTCAATGGCACGAAAGGAAGTCTTTTTTGCATCGAATTGTGACTGGCGATGAAAAGTGAATTTATTTTGAGAATCCCCAAATGAACAAAATCATAGGTTGATCCAGGTCAACCATCAACATCGACTGCAAGGCCAAACAGCTTCGAAAAGAAGACAATGCTCTGCGTTTGGTGGGATCAGGAAGGTGTGATGTATTATGAGCTTCTAAAACCAGGTGAAACCATTAATATTGGTCGCTACCGACAACAAATAATCAATTTGAACCACACTTTGATCGTGAAAAGACCAGAATGGGCCAGAAGACACGGCAAAGTAATTTTACTTCATGATAACGCACTATCACACATTTCAAAACCAGTTAAAGACACGTTAAAAGATCTTGCCTAGGAAGTATTAACCCACCCGCCGTATTCACCAGACCTTGCTCCTTCAGATTACCACTTGTTCCTATCGGTGGCACACGCACTTTCTGAGCAGCACTTCAAAACATACGAAGAAGTGGAAAATTGGGTCTTTGAATGGTTTACCTCAAAACAAGAAAAGTTCTATTGGGACGGTATCCACAAATTACCTGAAAGATGGGGGAAATGTGTAGCTAGCGATGGACATTACTTTGAATAAAGCACTTTTGATGTTTCTCTTGAAATTATTGTGTTTTCTTTTATTACAAAATCTGCCATTATTAACCGGTACACCTAGTACACTACATTTAAGTGGCTATACCGTGACTTACCTACAGAGTCACCTGGGTGGTTTCCACCTTTGAGTGATGACCTGAACAAGAGAAGACTATGGAGCAAGTTTGGGTTCCAATGCAAGCTGCTTATCACGTGGGACCTATGATCCAACTGATCAGAGGTAATCTGAAGTGTCTGTGCCAAACAGATGCAGTAAGAAACCTCAGTCACTGTGCACTGAACAGCTCTTTGTTAAAGGACACTGATACTAAAGAAGCCAGCCTTGCCCAGGACTCCATAGGGCAATTTCCAGTAAGTTCCACAGGAAGGGTTTCTAGCATGTTCCACTGGAATGGTGCTATAGTGAATTCTCTACTATAAGGTGAGCCACAGCTGTGTACTCTCCACTACCAGCCATGGAGAAGGCTCTTCCATAGGTATTCTATCAGCCCCAGGACAGGCAGCTGATCCTTATGTTTGCTAGTGTTATACAGTGCATTCTCGGTTCTTAAACTTAATTTGTTCTGGCAGGCTGTTTGAGAAGTGATCTGTTCAAAAACCAAATCATTTTTTCCCATTAATATCATGTAAGTTGAATTAATCCATTCCAGACCCCCCCAATGATTCCCTATTTTGACCTTTCTTATATACAGTACATGCCTAATATACTGTTTAATCCGTAAATAAACACTCCTTTTCTTAAATGTATCGAACCACCCCCCACTAGCCTTAAAGAAAACACTATCAGCACTTGATCCAGGGATGTCAGCATGTAGCATCTTTGCTGGTTCATACAGCACTGCCTCCTACATGTCTGTCACTGGTTAATTGCTTTTCCTTTATCCAAATCACCCAGAGTTTTTCTATCTCTTCAATTGCCTATGATCATTATTTCTTTCACACCCTTAGCAACATTAGCACTCTTGATGGCCTCTTTATGTTTTAAAATTGTGCTAATTATTGATTTCCCCAGCAACAAAAGCATTCTCTCCTTGCCAGAGAGATGCTTTTTGTCATGCTGAGGTATCCAGCTTGAAAGGGTTGCCATTTTGGAAAACTATGAAGTTTGGTTCAACAACAGAGACATTTTTTTCTGTGAACAACTTGGTCGAGAACCAAATTGTTCAAGATGGGAGATAGTCAAGAAATGAATTATGACTGTATTCTTTAGAGTTCTCTTTTTACATTATTGACACTTCATTACGCCAATTCCCTGTTATATTTAATGAACCTTTAAAATAAACTAGAGGCCCAGTCCCTAGGCCTGGCCGGCGATCAGGGCCCATCAGGGCCTTCCGGCTGCCGGCTAGGACCTTCCTTCGTTCTGCACCGCCCCCTGGTGGTCAGCGCACATCATAGTGAGCAATCGAACTCATGGTATCCCGGTTGAACTCCTGAGGGGACACTTTGCATATTAGCCATATATATATATGATTTTCCCTATTTAAAACAGTACATAGCCCTGACTGGTTTGGCTCAGTGGATAGAGGGTCGGCCTGTGGACTGAAGGGTCCCAGGTTCAATTCCGGTCAAGGTCATGTACCTTGGTTGCGGGCACATCCCCAGTAGGGTGTGTGCAGGAGGCGGCTGATTGATGTTTCTCTCTCACTGATATTTCTGGCTCTCTATCCCTTTCCCTTCCTCTCTGTAAAAAAATCAATGAAATATATTTAAAAAATTAAAATTAAACAGTATTTAGTTTTTCTCTCTTGATTAGAGATAGGCCAATATATCTTATTAATAGCGTGGGTGGTTCTCTTCAGTGACATGAAGACCTACCTACACAAGAACCTCATTTTAAACAAGAGTTCATTTTGACATGTTTTACTTTTAAAATTCAAAATTAAATAGGAATGATTTAGACTGAGTTTAAGCATAGTACTAAGTCCAAATTAATTTATATATTTCTTAATAGGGCTATTTCAATAATGGTTTGGCAAGCTGCACATTGCTTCTTCAAACATTCTATAATCTAAACTAGCATTAATCAGTCCCAGTCCGTAACTTATAATCACCAGCTTTCAGCATTATTTTTAATAAGTAATTGTTTATTTCTTATTATTCAAGCTTTACAAGGCCTAAAATATGGAAGGCAAAATTAAAGATAATGTTATAAAATTAATTTTCATTACTAAAAGGAGCAGTTCTTAAGCATAAATAACACTGTCAAATAACATGGGTCAAGGTTATTGGCTTGACTTTCTACACATTCATTCCAGTACGAGAATTTATAACTCTGGCCAGCTCTTAACCACAAGGAAGCCCAAATAAGCATGCGATGGTGGGTTGGTGCAAGCAAAACAGTATCTTGGGAAATAGCTTAAAAAGCAGGAAACCCACAGTGTTATCTTTTTAAAACAGTGTTTTAATGTCTGCTGTGCCTTTTAACTGGAAATACATTTAAGGAGTTCATTATTTTTTAACAATTTAACAAAATTTTAAGCTTAACAAATGTCAATAATCTATTTACAAAATAAAAAACCAAAACAAACAAAAAAGCCACCAAAGTTACTCAAGAAGGAAAGATACACCACTTTTTACAAAACTAGAAGATAACCACCAACATTCCACCAAAAAAGAGAGAAGAGTGGAGACTACAGATTACGCACTGAAAAGCAAACAAGTGTTTTGTGGTTTTAACAAATTTCAAAATACATTCTAACTTCTAAAACAATAAAAAGAAGAACTAAGAATCACTGTTCATTTTGAATGCCTCCATAAATGAAATGTATCAAATCGTTAGTAACCACCATTAAATACAAAAGACAAGATAGAAATTACTTTTTAAGTAATGTAAATTATTGCTTAAAATTTGCTTTAGAAAACCGGAAATGCTTTTACATGGCAATTTATTATTTTTTAAATATAGTTTTTCTTACTTGAGAGAGGCCAGGGGACGATGCATGTCCCGGGGGCGTTGCCGCAAGATTTGGATGCCCCTTGTTTATTTCATGTGCTGCATAAGGGGAAGGGGTCGGGGGTCCTGGCTGTCTTGCTACCTGTGAGGAAATCAACATTTATTATATTAGTAAGAGTATTATAATAGTAACATAATCTTAATAAACATAACTAAACTGGCAAACTTTTTAAAACTGAATTTTCTGCCTCACAATTTATACTAAAGTAAATGCCAAACTGACAAAAGGCTTAAATTTTCAATACTGAAGCACTGAAATTCTTAGGAAAATTATAAACATGAATATTTCCATTAATTTGATAGAAGGTTCTTGAAGCATAATCTAAAACCAAAACCCTAAAAGGAAAAAATATGCTAAATAATAGAAGCCAGACTTGAAACTGCATAATGTACAATGATTACATTTTGAAAAAGGATTTACAAGAGATAAATGATTGCAAGGGAATGAGGATAACTACAAAAAGACAAAGAGATTTGGGGGAGTGATACAACTTCTATATCTTGATTATAGTGGGAATTACATGTCTCTATGTTTGTCAAAACTCACATAACGATAAACTAAAAAAAGTGAATTTCACTTCATGTAAATTACATTTCAATAAACCTGAACCCAAAAAAGGAAAAGCTACTTATAGAGTATAATCTCAATTCTGTTTTTAAAAAGAACATGTACAGCCCTAGCCAAGTAGGTCAGTTGGTTGGAGCATCATCCCAATGTGCCAGGGGTATAGGTTCAGTCCCCGGACAGGGCAATTACAAGAATCAACCAATGAATGCATAAATAACTGAGCAAAATATCAATGTTTTTCTCTCTCTTACTCTCCATCTTCCTCTCTCTCTAAAATCAATAAATTTTAAAAAGTAAATGTACATGTGTATATGTTTCTGTATGTATAACTTTCTATATACATGTTTACACGTATACACATACATATAGGGTGTTCCATGGTATATATACTTTGAGTAATGATTAATTCCAATGGATTAAATCTGAAAAGAAAGCAACAGCCATCAGATGTTAAGTGTGTATACATTTTTTGGGACACCCTGTATATACATACACATACTCCAAGTATATATGTCATATTAAAAAGAGTTGTAAGGAGATAAATAGAGAGGTGTTTTCTTTTGTTCCTCATTTTTATTTTCTAATACTAGAGGCCTGATGCACGAAATTCGTACAAGGGGCTCGGCCCTCGCAGCCCCTCGCAGCCTCAGCCTGCCCTCGCAGCCCCGACTTCATCCGGAAGGTCGTCTGGACGGTCGTTCTGCTGTTTGGTCTAATTAGTATATTAGTTTTTATTATATAGGATAGTTCAATGGCCATAAACTTGTAAAACAGAAGAATAACTAGCATTCTATGTAAACAAAATTACATTTCTCCACTTTTTGCTGGCAATAAACTGCCCATCAGCCTGTGATTGATTTGAGACCACTTCACTCAGGCCCCTTTCTAGAGTCAAGCAATCAATCTAACCAGCTCCTCTCTATCTAGTCTAAACCACTCTAGCACTGCATTCCACCAGTGGAGGGCAATTCTCCAGTCATTTAATATTAAAGAATCCATTCTCCATAGGGTGGAGTTCTTTAATTTCAGTGGGCCTTTTATAATCTAGTGGAAACTATAGACCTCTTCCTAGAATCATATTTTTTATGTCTAAAATACATAGAATTATGATAAAAACCAACCACTGTATATTGAAATTTGCAAAGTAAAATGAAGTGAAGGCCATAAAATTATATAAAGCTATATAAAATCAAATTCATCCTGATAAAACAAGATTAAACTTACCTAGGACAATAAATGATAGTATTGAAAAATGTAAAAGAAAAGAAAGCTATTTGTTAAGAATAATAGATATTAAAATATATTGTGCCCTTGCCAGTGTGGCTCAGTTGGTTAAAATGTAGACTGGTGCACAAAACGGTCGCAGGTTCAAATTCTGGTTAGGGCACATACCCAGGTTATGGTTTTTATCTCCGGTCCAGGTGCGTACAGAAGGCAACCAATCAATGTTTCTCTCTCACATTGATGTGCTTTCTCTCCCTTCTTCTCTCTCTAAAACCAATAAAACATATCCTCAGGTGAGGCTTAGAATGAATGAATGAATATTTGAAAAATAAATATATTGCTACATGCATGTCAATAACAAAAGTAAAATTTTAATAACCTCACCCCTTATTGACAGGGATCTAAAAACACAGGACACAAATAAGATACTGTGAATGAGTTTACCATGTTCCCAGAACTACAGAGCATACGTCACAACTGCCTTAAAACCTTAACTCAACAATGATTCTACCTTGGCCAGTGTGGTTCTATGGTTAGAGCATTGGCCCACTCACCAAAAAGTCATGGGTTCGATTCCCAGTCAAGGAACCGAACCTGGATTGCAGGCACATGTGGGAGGCAACTAATTGTTTCTCTCTCTCCCTCCCTTTCTCTCTCCTTTCCACTCTCTCTAAAAATCAATGGAAAAATATCCTCAGGTGAAGATTAACAGCAACCAAAAAACAGATTCCATTTTAGGATACATACCCCTAAAAAAATATATTGCCTCAAAAATTAGGAACTTATATATCCAGCAGCACCACACGTGATAGCAAGAAAGGTAGAAATAACAAATAACAGGAAAATAAAGTAACATAATTTGGACTAAAGGCAAAAAATATATATGTGGCCCTAGCCGGTTTGGCTCAGTGGATAGAGCATCGGCCTGTGGACTGAAGGGTCCCAGGTTCAATTCCGATCAAGGGCACATGCCCAGGTTGTGGGCTCGATCCCCAGTAGGGGGCGTGCAGGAGGCAGCCAATCAATGATTCTCTCTCATCATTGATATTTCTCTCTCTTCCTCTTCCTTCCTCTCTGAAATCAATAAAAATATGTATTTTTAAATATATATATGAACCACTATCAATATAAATACGTAAAATAAGGAATTTTTAAAAAGCAAAAATACAGTCTTCAGAAATGCAGAGATTCTATATAATGACAAAGACCAAAAGAACTACTTCTATTATTTCAGATAGACATTCCTTTTTTTTTTTCCTGAAAATTGCTTGAGTGCATTTTTTAAGAGTAGTATCGTATCACCCCATAAAAACAAATGTTTCAGAGAAAGAGAAAAGGCATCTTGCCAAAGCCAAAAGAACTATGCTGTTGCTACATTAACATTATCCTAGCCAGGTAGCAGCTCAGTTGGTTAGAGCATCGTCCAAATATGCCAAGGTTGTGGGTTCAACCCTGGTCAGGGTACATACAAGAAACAATGAATACATAAATAAGTGGCACAACATATTGATGTTTCTCTCTCTGTCTCTTTCAAATCAAGTTAAAAAATTTTTAAATATTTTTCTAAAAGCAAGCACCAGTGAAAAAGAATATTTACAGGCAAATATCACAGAGGTGTACATCCAAGGCTGTTGCTAACAACTATGCCAAACTGCAGGAATCCTTTAGTATTATATATTCTGGTAGGGCACTCGCAACTAAATTTGGGGATCTCTACTAATAAAAGCAAGCCAAAGAAAATGATCTGTATCAAAATAAGAGAACTAGAATCATGCTATTCTTTTAAAAATTCTCCCTAGAAACAAACTTCTACATACAATAAATCTCTGACCTTCATTATGCTCATATTAAATCAAAGAGACCCCTATTACAAGTGTCACACTGCATTACAGAATATATTTTCTTTTAGTGTAATATAGAGCTTAATATCATTGCCAGGGAAAAAGGTACACCTACTTCAATTAGGAATTACACAGGATGTAAGCAGTTAACACAATCCTATCCCAAGGAAATGGCACAAGGGCTAATGAAGTTAAAGGGGACAAAAATCAAAGTCACACAAAACTTTGAATACTTCTTTCAAAATATACTGAAATTAATGAGCACTAAATCTTCTAATCTCTGACTAAAGTTTCCCCTCTCTGGCTAAGTTATTTTACTTCAGATCATACTGCTGTAATCCATGTCCTTTGAAGTTAATGATAAGTTTCCAAATAAAGAAAAAAACATGTTTGACCATTATTTCAAAGATTACTACCATCTCAATTACAGAGGCAGGGAGCAGAGGTATAAAATATATTTTTTTAATTTATTTTATTGATTTCAGAGAGAGGTAGGAAGAGGGAGAGAGATAGAAATATCCAAGATAAGAATCATGGATTAGCTGCCTGCTGCACGCACCCTACTGGGGATCGAGCCCGCAACCCGGGCATGTGCCCTGATCAGGAATCCAACCGTTGATAGATCGACGCTCAACCACTGAGCCACGCCGGCCAGGCAGTTATAAAATATCCTATTATGGCAACTCCTTAACCATCTCCAAAGCTAAAATGATTTTTATCTTTTATATAGTATTAATCCTAAGCAAAATTAATCAACTATCCTTGGAGTACTCTGTATGTATGTATGTGTGTGTGTGTGCACGCACACACATGTACATGTTGAATTTAAGTGCGAAAGAAAATACGCTCATAAAACTTTTTATTTTTTATAAATTATTATATTTTTGCACTGGCAATAATGTGTAACTCCCAGAATTCTCACTCATTTCCTATGGCAAATGTAAACTGGTATAACCACTTTGGGAAAGAATTTGGCTAAGTTAGTAACCTTAAAACAGGCATACCCTATGACCCAGCTCTTCCACATCTAGGTATAAATCTGTGAAAAACACAAAAATGTTCATAGTTGTATTGTTCTTAGTAACCACAAAAGGGAAATGACTCATTTTCTATTAACAGGAAAATAGATCGATAACATTTCCCTACACAAGAAATCAAATGAAAAACTAAAAAAACACACCACAACCTGGATGGCTCTCATAAACAATATTAACTGAAAGAAAACATAGAAGAATAAATAGTATGATTCAAAAGAAAAGATCCAAAACAGGCAAAACTTGACTGTATTAGTTCAGAAATACATAAATGCACCAATGACATATGCAGTAAGGGGTTAATATCCAAAATATATTTAAAAACTCATTCAACATAGACACCAATAAAAAAAATCAGAGCAATTTGATTTAAAATGGGCAGAGGACCTGAACTGACATTATTCTAAAGAGGATATACAGATGGCCAATAGACATATGAAAAGATTCTCAACATCACTAATCATTAGGGAAATACAAATTAAAACCACAATGAGATATCACCTCATATGTGTCAAAATGGCTATCATCAATAAATCATATAACAAGTATTGGTGCAGCTACTACAGAAAATAGTATGGAGGTTCATCAAAAATTAAAAATAGAACTACTTTATGACCCAGCAATTCCACTTCTGGATATTTATCCAAAGAAATCCAAAACACTAATTCGAAAAGATATATACACCCCTATGTTCATTAAAGCATTATTTACAATAGCCAAGAAATAGAAACAATCTAAGTGTCTGTTCATCAACAGGCAAATAGATAAAGAAGATGTGGTACATATATAATGGAATATTACTCAGCCACGAAAAGGGATGAAACCCGGCTAATTGTGACAGCATGGATGGGTAATACACTAAGTGAAAAAAAGGCAGAGAAAGACAAATATCACATGATTTCACTTATGTAAAGAATCCAGAAAACAAAATAAATGAACAAAACAAAACAGAAACAAACTCATAGATACAGAGAACAAACTGATGGCTACCATGAGGGGGGTTGGTTGAAAAAGGTGAAAGGGATTAAGAAATACAATTTGCTTTTCGAAAGAGGTCATACAGAAGGCTGAGCGACATATGAAAACAAGCTCAAAGTCACTAATCATCCAAGAGATGCAAATCAATACAACAATGAGATACCATCTCACACCTGTCAGAATGGCTTTCATCAACATATCAACAAATGACAAGTGCTGGCAAGGATGTGGAGAAAAAGGAACCCTCCTGCACTGCTGGTGGGAATGCAGACTGGTGCAGCCACTGTGGAAGACAGTATGGAGTTTCCTCAAAAAGTTAAAAATGGAACTCCCATTTGACCCAGTAATCCCACTTCTAGGACTATATCCCAAGAAACCAGAAACACCGATCAGAAAGGATATATGCACCCCTATGTTCATAGCAGCACAATTTACAATAGCTAAGATTTGGAAACAGCCTAAGTGCCCATCAGCAGATGAGTGGATTAGAAAACTGTGGTACATCTACACAATGGAATACTACGCTGCTATAAAAAAGAAGGAACTGCCCTAAGTGGTTTGGCTCAGTGGATAGAGCGCCGGCCTGTGGACTCAAGGGTCCCAGGTTCAATTCCAGTCAAGGGCATGTACCTTGGTTGCAGGCACATCCCCAGTAGGGGGTGTGCAGGAAGCAGCTGATTGATGTTTCTCCCTCATCGATGTTTCTAACTCTCTCTCCCTCTCCCTTCCTCTCTGTAAAAAAATCAATAAAATATATTTTAAAAATAAATAAATAAATAAAAAGAAGGAACTTTTACCATTTGCAACAGCATGGATGGAACTGGAGAGCATTATGCTAAGCGAAATAAGCCAGCTGGAGAAAGATAAATAACACATGATCTCACTCATATGTGGGATATAATGATCAACATAATTTAATGAACAAGAATAGATCCAGAGACAAATGGCAGGGCAGGGGGGTGGGTTAGTGAGCAACCAAAGGACTTATATGCATGCAGATTAGCATAACCAATGGACACAGACACTGGGGCGGTGAGGGATTGCCTGGGTGGGAATGGCTAGCAGGGAGGGGGCCAACTGGGGAAAAAGGAGACATATGTAAAACTTAAGACAATAAATAATTTTTTTTAAAAAAAAGAAAATAAACGACCAATAAAAAAAAATACAATTTGCCAGTTATAAAAATAGTCACCTGGATGTAAAGCATAAGGAATATAGTCAATAATACTGTAATAACTATGCTTGGAGTCAGATGGGTACTGGACTTATTGGGGTCATCACTTTGTAAGGTATATAAATGTCTAATCACTATGTTGAACACCTGAAAATAATATTATATTGTGTGTCAACTGTAATTTAAAAATAATATTTTAAGAAAAAGAAGAAATGCATAAGTAGATGGCAAGATAAAAGCAGGAAACTTTTTTTAAAAGGCAGATAGACATACTACTTTGGGAAGAGAGGCAGTTGTGTACAGGAAAGGTTACATAATGTTTTGTTTTTGTTTTAACCTGGAAGGCGATATAGAGATATTGCTTTAAAATAATTTGTTAAACTCTACTTTTATGTTTTATGTACTTTTATGCATGTATGTTATAATCTTTCACTCCCTAAAAAAAGATTAGAGACAAAAACAAGCAAACTGCTGAAACCGGTTTGGCTCAGTGGATAGAGCGCCGGCCTGCGGACTGAAGGGTCCCGGGTTCGATTCCGGTCAAGGGCATATACCTTGGTTGTGGGCACATCCCCAGTAGGAAGTGTGCAGGAGGCAGCTGATCGATGTTTCTCTCTCATCGATGTTTCTAGCTCTCTATCCCTCTCCCTTCCTCTCTGTAAAATATCAATAAAATATATTAAAAAAAAAAACAAGCAAACTACTAAACACCTAGGGTAAAATATTAGTTACATTGATATTAGTTATATTGTCGTTGTTGTTCTCAAGAGTAAAAAAGTATGAAAATACTGCTGCAAAAGAAAAACCTCTAAAACTTTGACTTAGTGAAAACTTCAGCTAGCTAGTGAATTTTCATTCAAAATTTCTACATAAATAATGTCCTATAAAATAAGTAATTTTGGTGATTGCTGACCAATATAAAGATCTTTTGAAAGTATAAAGGAAAACCATAAAGATCATGCAAACTAAGATTAGTCAATAGGTATCAAGTTTATTTATTTAGCACTAAATTACTTGATTCAATATATCCTGGCCAATTAAGAGCTATTGTACATAAACTACACTTTTCAAATAATAATAAAATGTAAAAAACATAAAAGTTTCCTCAACATAATCATTCTTTCATGACTGGAATCTGGACAAATTGGCATTGACTAAACAGAGATATACTGTTAAATATTATATACAACATATAAAGCTTTATATTTTATTTATTGCATATATGTAGAAAATGCATGAAAAAACACATAGTAATTAAATCTTTACTAAAAATATTACAAAGGAAAACTCCAGGATTCCTATAAAGTAATATTTATGTTTTCAGCAACAAATGACTAATATAAAGGTAAAAAGGGCATATGGTTTGTGTCTTGAGAGCCATCCCTTACTTTTGTATCCCAAGATAAAGTGTATTTAGTGAATCATCTAAAAACATTTCAACAGCCCTAACCGGTTTGGCTCAGCGTCGGCCTGCGGACTTCCGGTCAAGGGCATGTACCTTGGTTGCGGGCACATCCCCAGTAGGGGGCATGCAGGAGGCAGCTGATCAATGTTTCTCTCTCACCGATGTTTCTAACTCTCTATCCCTCTCCCTTCCTCTCTGTAAAAAAATCAATAAAATATATGTTTAAAAAAACAAACATTCCAACAGCTGCAGCTCCCATGGAAATGACCAAGTTCAATTTGGATAATTTGGAAAGATTCCAAAGCTTTCCTTACATGGCTAATTTCAATACTCTATGATTTGCTAGCAGCTGAATGGGTAAGTAAAGATTTCCTCTTGATTAGTTTTTCTTTTTTTTTCTTTCTTTTTTTTAAAATATATTTTATTGATTTTTTACAGAGAGGAAGGGAGAGGGATAGAGTTAGAAACATTGATCAGCTGCCTCCTGCACACCCCCTACTGGGGATGTGCCCGCAGCCAAGGTACATGCCCTTGACCAGAATCGAACCTGGGACCCTTCAGTCCGCAGGCCGACGCTCTATCCACTGAGCCAAACCAGTCAGGGCTTGATTAGTTTTTCTATCATCCTAGTTCTTCCTTCAGATCACTTCTTTCCCAATATTTACAGATACTACAGAGAGTAGGAAACAAGCTGGCCTGTCAACAAAAAAGGAGCATGACAGTGGACACTAAAAAGTTTTACTTGGTAGCATGACATTTTTCAAGTTCTCTCTGAATTATCCCTGCCAATCCCCACCCACCACCAAAAAAAAAGAGAAAGTAAATGCATTTCCTCTTTGCTCTACTCTTAGCTACATTTATTAGGTTGAGCCATATGAAACCCTATATGTTCAAGTGTTTTTAACATTTTTAAAAAGGCAATTTCCTATTATTCAAGTAATGCTTAAATACTCAAGCAACACATGTTATCATGAACAGTTCTACCCTGGACTTCATTATGACAGGGTTCAATTTTGAGGACTATTTTTTTTTCATATTTGGTAACTGGCAATGGGAACAAAAGAAAGATTAGCTGTTTTTCAATGATTAACGTCTGAGTGCCTACCACCAATCAGTAACAATGCTACCAACATGAAATAAAACTAAAAACGCCTGCCCTCCAGATATGTCTAGGTATAAAAGTTAACACAGAGTATGCCATATACTGTACTATGAATGCAATCACAAGAGAAGAGTCAGGGCTAGAGAGAATAAATTTAGAGGTAGGTGATTATCAAAGTTCCAGGCAGTCTCTAAGTGAATTATAAAAACTAGCAAATACCCTAGCCCAGTGGTCGGCAAACTCATTAGCCAACAGAGCCAAATATCAACAGTACAACGATTGAAATTTCTTTTGAGAGCCAAATTTTTTAAACGTAAACTTCTTCTAACACCACTTCTTCAAAATAGACTCGCCCAGGCCGTGGTATTTTGTGGAAGAGCCACACTCAAGGGGCCAAAGAGCCGCATGTGGCTCACAAGCCGCGGTTTGCCGACCACTGGCCTAGGGCTTTGGAGTTGGGAAGTGATGGGCTAATAAGGAACACAGGGTTTCTCTTTAAGGTAATGAAAATGTCCTAAGATTGACTGTGGTGATGGCTGTACAACTCTGAATATGCTAAAATCCACTGAATTGTACATTTTAAATGAGTGAATTAGGTATGGTTTAACTTTATCTCAAATAGAGAGACAGACACAGAAGCCAACGCTGAGGAAGCAAGCTGCCTAGTAATGAGAAAGAAGATGATTTTCATATGAGAATTAATTTAAAAGAACCAACTTGATTAAATAACTTTAATCAAGGGCTTCAGAGATGATTTACGGTTTCTACCTAAAGGCATCAACAGGAAACCTATGAAGATTCACTTCTGGCTGCAAGAAAAGGCATGGCAGACTTAGAAGTGTGTTATCCTACTCACCTAACCTGAACTTCATTCAGATCATTGGCTTTGCTGACACAACAGCAAATAATATTTCTATCTTAGTTAACTATTCACTTTAATTTTTCTATTCTTCTTCCATATGTTGGAAGGTCAGTTACTGAAAATACAATAGGAGAGAACATGACCATACCTAATTTCAGCTATATCATTTAACAGCAGTGTTACTATGGGGAAATAACTCACGATTTTTCACTTTCCTGACTTATAAAATAAAATCTTAGAGGGATATAATGAAGATTAGAAATCAGTTTTGGATTTCTATCCACAAATTAAACTTTAGGTTCATGAAGACCATTATAAGAACATACAAATTATTTTTAAAATTAATTTGGTATCTAGAACATCTTTAACCACAGATTATATGAATTCATACCATGTATGTGCAAGATCAATGACTATTTTTAGAATATAAAATATTAAATTAAGAAGAAATGAGTTTTCGATCAGTTTAGGTTAAAACATCAAAGGATTTTACCGGCTGAGGGATATGCATGAGGTAACAAAGCTCTTTAATTCATTAATATCTGCCTTGTTACTATGCCCACAAAAACAAGTTAGAAAATGAAATAAAATAAAAACTTAACACTGAATCATTGGCTATTGAAAAAGGACAAATTCACTGACTCTGTAGTAAAATAAATTCCTATATGTTTTGAAAAAGATTCTTTAAGGAAATGATCACTGGTTCCAAAAGGTATGCCCATACTCTTTAGAACAATATTTTTCTGTACAAACATACTTCATTTTATTGCCCTCACAAATCATGTGGTGGGTTTTTTGTTTGTTTTTTACAAATTAAAGGTTTGTGGCAACCTTGCATCCATCAAGTTTATCAGCGCCATTTTTCTAACAGCATTTGCTCAACTTGTGTCTCTGTCATTTTGGTAATTTTCATACTATCTCAAACTTTTTCATTATGTTATGGTGATTTGTGAACAATGATCTTTCATGTCACTATTACAATGGTTTTTACAGCATCATGAATATGCCCATATGAAATGGTGAACTTAATCGAAAAATTTGTGTGTTTTGATTGCTCCACCAATTGCCTGTTTATTTCTCTACCTCTCCTCAGGCCTCACTATTGCAAGACACAACAATGCTGAAATGAGGCCAATTAATAACCCTACAATGGCCTCAAAGAGTTTAAGTGAAAGGAAAGAGTCAAATGTTTCTCCTTAAATCAATAAAAAATATATATTTAAAAGAATTATGAATAAAAATATATATTTAAAAAAATTATGCTAAATAAACTCTGCCTGTCTTCCATAAATGGAACAACGAAGTCTGGATGATAGCACATCGGTTTATAACATGCTTTACTGAGTATTTTAATCCCACTGTTGAGACCTACTGCTTAGGGAAAAAAAAATATTTTTTTTCTTTTCTTTTTTTTTTTTTTTTTTTTTCAAAATATTACTGCTCATTAACAATGCAGCTGGTCACTAAAGAGTTCTGGTGAAGATATATAAGATTAATGTTTTCTTCCTGCTAACTGCCATTCTGCAGTTCACTGATCAAAGAGTAATTCTGACTTTTAAGTATTATTTTAGAAATGCATTTCACAAGGCTACAGCTGCCATAGACAGAGATTCCTCTGATGGATCTGGACAAAGTAAAAAAAACCTTCTGAAAAGAATTCACCATTCTAGCCGAAACCGGTTTGGCTCAGTGGATAGAGCGTCGGCCTGCGGACTGAAGGGTCCCAGGTTCGATTCCGGTCAAGGGCACGTACCTTGGTTGCGGGCACATCCCCAGTGGGAGGTGTGCAGGAGGCAGCTGATCGATGTTTCTCTCTCATTGATGTTTCTAACTCTCTATCCCTCTCTCTTCCTCTCTGTAAAAAATCAATAAAATATATTTAAAAAAAAAAAAAGAATTCACCATTCTAGATGCCATTAAGAACATTCATGATTCATGAGAAGAGGTCAAAATATCAACATTAAAAGGAGTTTGAAAGATGCTGATTCCAAGTTTCAGGGATGATTTTGAGAGTTCAAGACTTCAGTGGAGGAATAACTGCAGATGTGGTTGAAATAGCAAGAAAACTAAAATTAGGAGCAGAGCCTGAAGATGTAACTGATTTGCTGCAATCTCATGGTAACCACAAACCAAAAACCTGTAACAGGTACACACAAAAAATAAAGAGAAAGGAACCCAAACAAATCACTAAAAAAAGTCATCAGCCCTAGCTCTTTTGGCATAGCCTGCAGACTGAAGGGTCCCGCATTTGTTCTGGTCAAGGGCACATGCCCAGGTTGAGGGCTCAATCCCTAGTAGGGAGGTGTGCAGGAGGCAGCCAATTAATGATTCTTATCATTGATGTTTCTCTCTCTCCCTCCCTCTCCCTTCTTCTCTAAAATCAATAAAAAAAATATTTTTAAAAAGTCACCAATGTTATGAGCAAGAGAAGGAAATGTGAAAAAGTATAAAAACAACCAGAAAACAATTAATAAAATGACAATATATTACTATCAATAATTACATTAAATGGAAATGGGCTAAATGTTCCAATCAAAAGATATATGGTGGCTGAATGGATACAAACACAAGACCCACTTCAGATCAAAAGGCACACACAGAATGAAAAATGAAGGGATGGGAAAAGATATTTCATGCAAATTGAAAAAAAAAAAAAGAAAGAAAGCTGGGGTAGCAGTACTTAGAACAGACAAGATAGACTTAAAAACACATGGGAGGTACTGAGAGTCTCACAAGAAAGATTCATGGAGATTATCATTCTCCTTCAGTATAAGAGTTGACAATATAAATTTTCTTACAGGTGAAACCAGGAAAAAAAGAATCAGACAAAAAAGAATAAGAGGTCAAAAAACAAGAGTTAAGAAGGAAATGGGTTTTAGAAAAAACAAACTGTTTCATTTTAAAATATTATTTTCATCAAAAGTCCAAATTATAAGTTCTTTAAAAGTTTTCTTAGTTAATTGTTAGGGGACCAAGAACAGTGACCTCATTAAATTGAGAGGAAATAGAGAAAAGAAAGAAGGATTGTAAGAGAACTGAAACACCATCCATCAAAGCAAAGATTTAATGGATAATGACAAATCTAACAATGGTAGGAAAACCGTATTATTTAGAGATACAGAGCTAATGCCACAGGAACTAAAATAAAATATAGTTAAAAGGAGCTCCTCTGGACAAGAATGGAGGGTGAAGAGTAGGCAAGGATGGTTTCTTTTCATTATAAACCCTTATAAATTATTTGTTTTTTAAAACCATAGATAGTATTCCATTGCTCTGTTTTCATTAAATAGGTGGATAAATTTTAACCAGCTATTTAAGAATCATCATAAAGAAATTACCAAGATAAAGATCAATGCGCAAGGGTGTTCAACGCAGTATTATTTATAAAACCAGACCCAAAGGCCCATAAGAGATGACTAGTTATATAAATCACACGTTAAAGGTAAACTGTTCTTTATAAACATCTCCACCCCTAAAAACACTTTCTTCTTTCTTCCCAATATAACAAAAAAATCCAATGATAATGTAGTTCTGTATTTAATGACACAAGTCACGATTCACTAAAATGATGTATAATTGTATACTAACATTAAATATGCTTAATATACTAAGAAAAAAATCCAACTACAGAAAGTACATATAAGTATGAATAAATATTTGTTTGTTTTTTAAAGTTATATGTATACCCTGGCCAGGTAGCTCAGTTGGTTTGAGTGTTGTCCCAATACGCCAAGGCTGTGGGTTCCATCCCTGTGGTTAGATCACATACAAGAATCAACCAACAAATGTATAAATAAGTGGAACAACAAATTAATGTTTCTCTCTCTCTTTAAAAAAAATTATCAATAAAATTATTTATAAAGTTATATATATAACTTTTAAAGTTATATGTATGCATTTTAAATGTCTATAAAAATATAAAGCAGCTGGAAGAATTTTCTACATATATGTGTTTCTCTAGAAAACATTATAATGGCTGCTTTTCATTCACTTCACGATGTTATTTCCCGATATTTTTGTTAACTGGTATTATTTAGTCAGAAAAAATTACAACTATGAGTCAGTTGTTTGAATATATTTACTATAACAAAAAAATTATATATACCCCTTTGGGAATAGGTAACTACAACCTTAAGATATCACGTTAGAAAGACTTTTTAATGAGAAGTTGCTTATAATTTTAAGAAAGAGGGATATGAAATTGCAATACACTAATTTCATTTTTTTAAGTGCATAACAAAAAAATTGTAAGAAACATATCAAAATGGAGGCATGACCCTTTAGTAGCAAGATCATGGATCTTTTTTTTTTCTGTTATGCTTTTCTCTGAGTTTCTTTTTTTTTTTCTTTCTAGCAGGCACATTTTTTTATAGTAAACAAAATCTGCTACTTGAAACTTGGTAGTTAGGTTTCCACACTGGCCTATAAATTCCTATTTAAGCCAATGATATAGCTGAAAAAGCAAGGTTCACATTACCCTCTCTGTTCCTGAGGCCACACAGAGCAATCATCACTGTGATTCTCATCTGCTCAAGTCCTTGCAGCCCTTATGGACAGGGGCAGGACGTAAGGAATACTTACGACAGGACTTACAGACAAATGGCCTCTCAGACAGTTATGCATAAACATTTTATTATATCATTAATTTTACCAAGTCTCACCATTTATAATATGGTTATCTGGTAGTTTAGAATTTAGAATATCAACTCAAAATACCAGGAACAGCTCAGGTGGCCAGGGCTGCCTTACAGTATTTAAGGGAGCAGGCCAAGATGGTAAAGATTTTTAATAGCATGCTGTTTAGTCTCCATGTGTTTGATTTTTTTGGATTGTTTTTATTGTAGATGATTTCCAGTTTTATGCCACTGTGATCTGAGAAGATGCTTGATATGTGGTAAAGAATATCTATTACACTAAGTCCAATCATTTTAGTAAAACTAACTTTACACATATACATGAGCATAAGAAATTAATGCCTTATTTTTCAAGGAATACATATTTTGTAGGCCATTTGCTGTCCCAGTTGTCAGTAGATGAACAATTGACAACGGACCTGAAGGTGATAGCTTCTAATGGAGATATTCACATTCTTTTTATATGTTCAAAAGCCTCACTATCAAAGCTCTTAGCTTTCCACCATGGACAAAATTGTACGTTAGTCGGGAGATTATTGGTATAAGTTGAACAACTACAATGGTATTAGTCCTTTTCCAATTTATAATTTAATTTCTGCAAACTTATGGTTTGCTTTTTTTCTGCTGATCTTCCTTCAGTTGCTAATGAACCATTTATCAAACTAATCAAGGTAAGTGAATTGTTTCATATTCCAAAGTATTAGAACTGTGAATTTAGTACTCAACTATAAATAAGCATAAATTTTTGTTATCAAAGTCACAATATTAAGTTGCTCTGACACAGGTCCAAGTCATGTGAGACATGTGATATATGCTCCCATACTAAGGATGAGTCACTGGTCATCACTCTCCAGGCAAAAAGTCTGAAACAAGGAACAAAGGCAGAATGTGTCCTGATCCTACAAGCAGGCCCAATGACATTAATAAGAGAACATGGGTTTTTCAGAGACCTGAGTTTAAATTCTGGCTCCACTATGCAGATATTATATAAGCAAATTACTTAAATTCAGTTTCTTCTTCTGTGAAAGGAAAAAATAAAAAAATCCTGCAGTTCATTGAACACACTTAATGAGATCAAATACATCTCAATGCCTGGTATATAAAAATAATTCAAAAATGGTAGCTATTGTAATATTTAATTGTTTATAAATATTTAAATGTTTAGCTTAAGATCCTAGTATTAGGCATAATAATCCCATTAGGTAAGCCAAATAGTTCTAGGATCAAATTATTACAAATTTGATTTTCATTGTACAAATGGGGGAGGAGAATAGGCAGCAACTGCACTAATCCTAAAGCCGTGGTTCTCGAAATGTGGTCCCTGGACCAGTGGCATCAGCATCACCTAGAAACTTGTTAAAAGTGCACCTTGCAGGCCTCACCCTACTAAGTAACTTTAGGAGCCCCACCAGGTGACACTGATGCAACTAAAGTTTAACAACCACTGACTTAAATACAACAGTAACAAGTTTTTGCTACCATTCACAGCACCTGCTTTGCATGCTTGATTGTAGTACAAGTTACAACACAAATTAGAAGGTACACTACTGGACATATATACGGCTATGCCATATTATTGCTGAGTATGATGGTACAAAGAAACACTGTCATTTATAAATATCTGCATCCCTAATGTGTTTTCTTTCCTATACAAGTAAAAATCACTAACGTCATTATTTAGTTTTCCGCTTTACCCTGCATTCCCATCACACTTAATGATCGTCGTATACTAGGTTATGCTACAACCTCAGTTTCTTGGAATCTCTGGGGAGTAAATCATTCATTCTACAATGCCAGACTTTCCAGACAGCTAGAAATGAATCTCTTTAAATATTAAACAAAACTTAATTTTTTTTTTTTCTGTAACTGTTTTAGATGGAAATCTTTAGCACCACACACCACATGTAACCCAAACTTTTTCTGCTGCTGCACCGGGTGATGCCCAACCAACTAAGCCACACGGGCCAGGGCTCTAAATTTTGTTGTTGTTTTTAATCACACAAACTCATTATTGGGAACAGCAAGTTTTATACAAAAGTATACTTAAGATTTACGAAGTGTCACCCGGCCAGTGTGACTCAGTGGTTGAGTGTTGACCTATGAAACAGAAGGTCATGGTTCAATTCCCAGTCAGGGCACATGCCTGGGTTACAGGCTCAATCCCCAGTAGGGGGTATGCAGGAGGCAGCCAATCAATGATTCTCTCCCATCACTGATGTTTCTATCTCTCTCTTCTTCGCCCTTCCTCTCTGATATCAATAAAAAAAAATATTTTTAAAATAAGATTACAAAAAAAAAAAAAGATTACAGCCCTAACCGGTTTTGTCCAGTGAATAGAGTGTTGGCCTTCGGACCAAAGGGTCCCAGGTTTGATTCCGGTCAAGGGCACGTATGTAGGTTGCAGGCTCTCCCCCGCTCCTGCCCCCCACTGGGACGGGCCCCAGTTAGGGCTCGTGCTGGAGGCAATCAATTGATGTGTTTCTCTATCATTGATGTTTCTCTCTGTCTTTCCCCTCTCTCTTCCACTCTCCCTAAAAGTCAATGGAAAAATATCCTCGGGTGAGGATTAAAAAATAAATAAATAATAGAATTACAAAGTGTCAATAAGCCCTTAAACAGTCTGTACACCTTTCTGCATCTACATTTGTGGTCATGTGGTTGGTTAGCTATGACTTCTAGCTACTACCATCATTCCAGCCTGAAGCTGCAATTTTACCCTCTTGTAATTCATTCTAATAATCTTAGGTGGGCTTCAGAAATGAGTAACAAATATCCTTATACTTTTCTTTTTTTAGTCTCTAATATCCCTCCAACCACACAAACATAACCACACAAACATATATACCTTTTTTCACCTGAATAGGTAGGTTCTTCTTATCCTTAGAAACACAACCCAAATCTTACCTCTTATGAGATAAATTTCTCAACACCCTGTCTCCCTTGCTGAGTCTCACACTTGCAAGAATTGCAAGACATTCTCAGCCTATGTCTATCGGTACTTACCACAATGGACTTAAACTATCCACCAGTTTCAGCTTTCCCACTGGACTATAAGCATCCTCAGGGCAGGGAGCACTGTATCTATCGCTTGTGCTCTATGCAATGCCTGGCCAGCAGATGCTTTTAAAGAATGTGTGATGAATGAACAAGCTAAGGTTTGAAGAAGAAGAAGAAAAAAAAACAACCTTAAGAGAAAAGCACATGGGCTTTGATGGGCTGACAATCTTGGCTTTGTCAGAGTTTGAGGAGTTTGCTTTTGTTTAGTGTTACTGCTTGGTTTCAGCTTTCTTCACCTCCACTGAAATGTTAAACACTTTCTTCTCTCTAATCCTTTTAACTATTCACTAATTTTTGTTTGCAATTTGTCTTTTCAGCCAAAGTGTTAGCACAACAACGTGAACCCTCTCTCCTACTACTTTTTTCTCCCATAGAACCTAGCCCAACACATAATTACCAAAAAGGAAGAAATCTGCCCCCAAACCTGGTGTGGGTTAAATTTTTGTACAATGTTATTTATTAGCATCTCCTGAAAAGTAACTCCTAATAAAATGTTTGATCAATTTTCAGAAAGACTTTAATGAGATTAAGATCTCTTTCACAAAGCTTTCTACCCAACCTAGCTGATTACCAATAATCTTTAGTCATTTTTTCACTATTATACCTCTTTCCTCTTCTATGTCTTCAGCAAGAGAAACTCTGACTTGGCCTTGAAATAAATACTTGACACATGCTCCCAATTAATTTTTCTGAACTTTTTTTTTTTTACGAAGTTACTACATAAATGTTCATTGAGTAAAAAATTTTAAAAGGCTGCAGTTTTTACAAATCTAAAAATTAACAACATAGTCAAGCTTCTCTGGGATTTGTAACGTCTAAAGACATTAAACACCCTTCTATTGAATATTAGCATTTTAGATGACAATTAAGCAACTACAGAATGACACAATGGACAAAGATGCCAATCCTGTGACAGCCAGAATGTGCTTTGAAAAGATAAAAAGAAAATTGTATGAAACGGAAGTTGAATATTTCCATGTCTATCAAAGTTTATATGTCACCAACTTCACAACAATAATAAATCCACGTCTTGAAATAATTATGTTCTGTTTCAGTTTTCCTAAAATAATTACAACTCCACTTACTACACAATTACTTATGACAGTTCAATTTCTTAAAACTCATTTTATTTTAAAGCGAACCCTTACCAGTTGTTTTGTTTTTAAAAATGTACATATAGGGCTTTGTGAAATGGATCTGAAGGGAATATCCCAGAGTTTAAAGAAATACATTTTCAGAGTCCTCTATCATTAAATGACTTGATTACTGTTTCTACTATTTTCTTATCTGAGAAATTCAAAAGCCATTTATAGCTGACATTTAACAGAACATCCTCTATCTCTCTAAGGTTAATCCTTCTTTCAAAGGCGCAAAATCAAGTAAGCACATATTAAATAATATTTTAATTAGATATGTGATTTAACATTTAATGAGCAAATCCACATTAAATATTAACAAGAAATCCTAACTTCATAAATGTCATTACTCAGCAGATACCAAGAAATGCAGAAAACCAGACCCACAATATTTAACAAAGATTATATGCTAAAAAATATATAATCCTATATAATGAAGAGGTAATATGCAAATTAACCCTCACGCCCTCACAAGATGGCTGCCTACGACGAGGCCGGCAGGGGGGTTAGTGAGGGACGACCCAACGACTGAAGCAGGCTGCAAGGGGCGACCAGGCCGGCAGGGGTGTTAGTGAGGGACAACCAAACGACTGAACAGCAGGCCGTGAGGGGTGACCAGGCCGGCGGGGGGGGGGGGGGGGGGGGGGCACGTAGGGGCAAGCAGACTAGCAGGGAGGGGCAGTTGGGAGCGACCAGGCTGGCGGGGGGGGGGGGGGGGGGGCGACCAGGCCAGCGGGGAGGGCAGTTGGGGGTGACCAAGCCGGCAGGGGGGGGCAGGAGGCGACCAGGCCAGTGTGGGGGGGAGTTAGGGGCGACCAGGCTGGCAGGGGGGCAGTGGGGGCAATTAGGATGGCAGGGGGGGTAACTGGGAGTAACCAGCATGGGGGGGGCAGTTAGGGGTGAACAGGCTGGCAAAGGGGGGCAGTTGGGGGTGACGAGGCCGGCAGGAGTGGCAGTAAGGGGTGACCAGGCCAGCAGGGGGGGCAGTTAGGAGCATCCAGTCTGGCAGGGAGGGGGCAGTTGGGGGCAACCTAGTCGGCAGCGGGGGCAGTTAGGGCGACCAGGCAGGCAGGCAGGTGAGCGATTAGGAGCCAGTGGTCCAGGATTGTGAGAGGGGTGTCTGACTGCCAGTTTAGGCCCGATCCTGAGGATCGGGCCTAAACCGGCAGTGGGACATCCCCCAAGGGGTCCCTGATTGGAGAGGGTGCAGGCTGGGCTGAGGGGATCCCCCGCCCGTGCACAAATTTTGTGCAGCAGACCTCAAGTATATACATATACAATTAAGTGCTAAAAAATGGTACTTCAAAATGGAGAATAGGTAAAATCTTCATAAGGTATCTGTCCATTTAACACATAATATAAAGTAACAATTGGGCTATTTATACTGAAAATTAGAGAGTAGGTAAAATCTTCATAAGGTATCTGTCCATTTAACACATAACATAAAGTAACAATTGGGCTATTTATACTGAAAATTACAGAGTTCAACACAGTATACTTGCAAAGGGAAACTTGGTCTAGAGTAGAGCAAGGAATCTAACTGCACTAACAAAACATGATATGTTTCTATGTTCATTGTTCTGCAAAGTAGTTCCATAGCTTTCATCAGATGATCAAGGGTCTTAATCCCCAAATTGTTGAATATTGCTTTTGACCTTATTTGTGAGTGTTCAACAAAAAGAAAGCAGCTTCCCACACAGTAAGTGAAATGTAGTATTTCACGAGCTGTAAATCAGATAAACCTGTATCCAATTTACATAACTTCTCTAATCCTCATTTCCTTATTTGTAAATGAAGGTGTCATACGATGAAACAATATAAGGCATGTATGGCACTTAGTACAGTACCTGGGACATAATAAATCACTCAATAAATGTTAAAGATACACGTGAGTTCAAATCCAGTCTGTCTACACTTACTAGCTGGGCAAGATACTCCACCTCTGTGTCTGTTTTCCCAACTAATAAAGGGGATATAATTATACTTACACTCCATACCTTTGTTATAAGGATTAGATGAGTTTTTACAAGTGAAGTGCTTGGAATATGGCTGTTGCATATGTATATAGCAGTTATTTAAAATAGAAAATAAGAGGGAATCTTTAAGCCAAACACTAGGTTTGTAAATTTACCACGTAAATTAAGGTTCACCTCTTTAGCATGCTACTTAAACTATTAACAAATGTATATAAATGTTATGTAATAACATGAAAAATTATTTACAATACAATGTTGTATTAAAAAAGAAAACTATCGAGAGAAACCAAGATGGCGGCATAGGTAAACACCTAAACTACTGCCTCGCACAACAATTTCAAAACTACAACTAAAAGACAAAACAGACATCATCCAGAACCACAGGAAGGCTGGCTGAGTGAAAATTCTACAACTAGAAGGAAAGAGAAAAGCACACTGAGACTTACAGGAGCTGCGGAAGGCAGAGGTACGGAGGTGCGCACACGCGGAGAGGGCTGGCAACTGAGCACGCAGCTGGCTTTCTCAAGAGGGAGGGAGACAAAAGCTCCCTACTGCTCTGAACTCCAGTTCCAGGAAAAACTCTGGGGACCCAGACTCACACAGGGAGAAACTGGACTGCCTGGAAGCAGGCGAAACTCGAGGGCGGCTTTCTCTCAGAGGTTCTTACAGCGATTACCGCGGGACACTGAGAACCAGGGGCCTCTTAGGGCAGGGATGACGGGAAGCCATCACTGTTTGCTCTGCCCTGAGATCCCACCCCACGAAGGCATTGCTGATTGCTCCGCCCTGAGACTCAGCCCCATCCAAGCTGAGCGCAGAGGCTTTTGCATATGAATGGCCTGGTCCTTTGAATTTTAAACTTACATAACAAACTGCAGCTGAGTCAGTGAGACCCAGAACATCCAAAAGAAGGCCCAAAGCCCCACAGCAGCCTGCACTGCTTCACAGCTGGGCCTCATCTGGGCACCTCCAAAACCCAAACAAAGAGGAGGAATCTGCATATCTCTCTGTAGCTCCTCCTGGGTGGCCTCAGGCAGAGGCTAAATTAGTACCTCCTTGGAGATCCAAGAGCCAGTGTACCCAAGGGTCAGAGTGGGACCATCCAGATTACAACTCCTCAGATCCATAAGGGACACACTCAGGGGCAGACTCAGTGAGCACCAAAACCCCACTGAAGCAAGTCTTGCCTCATAAGGGTGTCTCCAGCACAGAAGTTCTCCCATCGTAGACGCAGCTGATCCTCACAGCCAACTGGCCTGGAGGTCAATTCCTCCCAGTGATACCAACAACAATCAAGGCTTAACTACAACAAGACTATGCACACAGCCCACAAAGGGGTGCAGCAAGAGTGTCCACCTCAGGTAACTGGGGAGGCTGAGCCACTGGGCCCTATAGGACACCTAGCACACAAAACCACTCTACCAACTCAGGGAAGCAGCCAAAATGCGGAGACAAAGAAACAGGTCACAAATGAAAGAAATGGAGGAAAGCAAACAACTGGATATAGAGTTCAAAACCACGGTTATAAGGTTTTTCAAGAATTTTCTAGAAAAGGCCGATAAATTTAGCAAGACCCTCGAGGATATGAAAAAGGACCAACTAGAAATTAAGCATACACTGACTGAAATAAAGAATAATATACAGAGATCCAACAGCAGACTAGAGGATCGCAAGAATCAAGTCAAAGATTTGCAATACGAAGAAGCAAAAAACACCCAGCCAGAAAAGAAAAAAGAAAAAAGAATCCAAAAATATGAAGACAGTGTAAGGAGCCTCTGGGACAACTTCAAGTGTACCAACATCAGAATTATGGGGGTGCCAGAAGAAGAGAGAAAGCAAGATACTGAAAACCTATTTGAAGAAATAATGACTGAAAACTTCCCACACCTGGTGAAAGAAATAGACTTACAACTCCAGGAAGCGCAGAGAACCCCAAACAAAAGGAATCCAAAGAGGACCACACCAAGACACATCATAATTAAAATGCCAAGAGCAAAAGACAGAGAATATTAAAAGCAGCAAGAGAAAAACAGTTGGTTACCTACAAGGGAGCACCCATATGACTGTCAGCTGATTTCTCAACAGAAACTATGCAGGCCAGACGGGAGTGGCAAGAAATATTCAAAGTGATGAATAGCAAGAACCTACAACCAAGATTACTCTACCCAGCAAAGCTATCATTCAGAATGGAAGGGCAGATAAAGAGCTTCACAGGTAAGAAAAAGCTAAAGGAGTTCATCATCACCAAACCAGTATTATATGAAATGCTGAAAGGTATTCTTTAAGAAGAGGAAGAAGAAGAAGAAAAAGGTAAAGATAAAAATTATGAACAACAAATACATATCTATCAACAAGTGAATCTAAAAATCAAGTGAATAAAAAATCTGATGAACAGAATAAACTGGTAATATAATAGAATCAGGGGCATAGAAAGGGAGTGGACTGACAATTCTCAGGGGGAAAGGGGTGTGGGGGGTGCAGGAAGAGACTGGACAAAAATCGTACACCTATGGATGAGGACGGAGTGGGGGATAAGGGCAGAGGGTGGGGTAGGAACCGGGTGGAGGGGAGCTATGGGGGGGAAAAGAGGAACAGTTGTAATAATCTGAACAATAAAGATTTATTTTTAAAAAATTAAAGAAAAAAGAAAACTTTCAAATTGTATAATCATTATAATTTATACTATGTTTCATGAAAACCAAACTCCATTGTTAGGGGTAAAAATAATAAATAGAGCCCTGGCCAGTGTTGCTACATGGTTAGAGTGACAGCCCGAGCACCAAAGGGTTGGATTCCTGGTCCCAGTCGGGAGGGGCAGGAAGGAGACCAATTGATGTGTCTCTCTCACATCAGTGTTTTTTTCCTCTCTCTCTCTCCTCTCCCCCTTCCTCCCTACTTTCCACTTTCTTTTATAAAAATCAATGAAAAAAATATCATTGGGTGAGGATTAACAAAAAGAAAAATTTACTTTTTCTTCTAGGAACAAACTACTGATAAACACAACAACATGAATAAATCTCTCAAAGTAAGTACCTACTGCATGATTCTGTTTCCTATTATAACTTTTATATAAAAGTCTAGACATTATAAATGCATCTGTAATGACAAAAAGCAGACCAATGGTGGGTAAAGATGGAAAAGAAAGATTACAAAGAGATATGAGGAAACTTTTTTGGAGTGATACAAATGTTAATTTTCTCGATTGCAGTGAAGGTTTTCATGGATATATACATGTTAAAATTATATACTTTAAATAGAAATTTAGAGATACTTAAGTCATAGGTACAGTATGTATTGTATATCAAATATGCCTCAATAAAGCTGTCTTTCAAAACAAAGTATAAACAAACAAATCATCAGTTCAACTGGTGTATTTATCATTGGGGGAGGGGGGATAGATTGTTATTCTCTGCTGGATTTTAGGAGAATTAAGTGGATTTACATCTAGCTGGACACCATTACCTAAGGAGTGTGGATCAACTCATGCTAAATTCTGTCTCTGTGCAGGGGTCTTCACTGACATGTTGACCTACTCAATGCTTATCAGTGACTTGGCAAAAGACATAAAGAGTGGTTTTTCTAATTAGATGACCTAAAACTATACAATGACAGAATCAAGACTTTATAAAGTATAAGCTAGCTAAAAAGGATCATGAAATGCTTACATCATTAAGGAGCAATATATTCAAATTAAATAATTTATTTATAGTAATTTTTCATAAGAAGTTAACAGGATACTTCTTACAATCTCCCAGAATATAGACTGCTGCTTCTTGTGGTCAAGTCACTGTTTCATAATAATTTTTGTTAAAAAATTTTATTAAGTTCATCTCTGCAATTACATTAAAAATACTGGTCCATAAAATGTAATTTCTCTAAATAAAATATATAAGACAAAAATATACAACATGGTAAAATTTCATAGTCCATTTTTCAGAAGCATGCCAAAAGTTACCAAGGAAAAAATTTCAAATTAGCTCATGCCTCCTTAGTTCTGCCGTTTCCTCTCTACCAAATAATATATATCTACTGCCCTTAATAGAGTTTAAGAAAATATTGGCTTTATTAATTTTTTGTTCATATGATCAATCACTCTAATACAATTATGGTTAACTAGAGGCCCAGCACATGAAATTTGTGCGCGGGTACGGTCCCTAGGCCTGGCCTGCAATCAGGGCCATCTTCCCCAGCTGCCTGCAGCCGGCTCCGCCCCCCGCCGACACCCACCCCCAGATCCCCGTTCGCCATCGGGTGAATGGAGCCTGCCAGCCGGGAGGAGAAACCAAGAGGTTGGCCATTCCACCCACTCACTGGCCCCACCACCACTGCAGGTTGCCCTCTGTGTGTGGGCAACTGGTGGGGCGGGGGCCTTGGCCTGGTGCCACCCGCGTCCTCCTCCACCCACCCCCAGTTCCCAGTTTGCCATTGGGCAATGGGAGCCTGCGGCCGGAGAAAAGGACCAACAGGTGGTCAGTAAGCCTCATAGTGACTGGTTGATCGGTCGTTCTGGTCTTTCCGCCGTTAGGGTCAATTTGCATATTACCCTTTTATTATATAGGACTAGCGGCCCAGTGCATGAAATTTGTGTACTGGGGGTGGGGGTCCCTCAGCCCAGCCTGTGCCCTCTCGCAGTCCGGGACCCCTCATGGGAGAGCCATGAGTCAGACATCCCTCTCGCAGTCCAGGGCTCTTGCAGTCTGGGACCCCTCACTCCTTACCACCCCCCTGCAATGGAGGCAGGAGAGGCTCCTGCCACTGCTGCTGCACTCGCCAGCCGTGAGCTCGGCTTCTGGCTGAGCAGCACTCCCCCTGTGTGCACTGACCACCAGGGGGCAGCTCCTGGGTTGAGCATCTGCCTCCTGGTGGTCACTGCATGTCATAGCGACCGGTCGTTCCACTGTTCGGTTGATTTGCATATTAGCTTATTATTATATAGGATGAGGGATAATAACAAAAGTATCCTACTCATCTCTGATAAATGATCCAAGGAGAAACTTATATAAACCAGGCTAAAATGAGTAAATAAATAAAAACCAGGCTAAAATAAGTAAATAAATAAAAACATGTAACACGGAGGCATTATAGAGTCCTACTTTTATACTTCTTTGAGTATCAGCAGAGAACCTACCTAAAATGGCCGACACAAGGGCATAAAGCCACAATTCAGACATAAGTAAAATCTTAATTGCATAATTTTTTTTACAACTAGCCAGGAGATGTGTTTGCCTTTCAAAGAATTTAACCAATTCAATTAGAGTAACATATGGACACCATATGCTGAGGTGGGAGGAGGTGAACTGAGGGTTAGCCTTTATTTTATGACACAGAAATGATACTAATGGACCTAGACACTAGAGGAATAATGATCTATATATATAAAAGCCTAAGCAACCAATACGATCAAATGACTGGAACGACTGGTCGCTATGACATGCACTGATCACCAGGGGGCAGATGCTCAATGCAAGAGCTGCCCCCTGGTAGTCAGTGCAGTCCCACAGCCAACCTCCCCTGGCTAGCCAACCTCCCGTGGTCCCTCCCCCAGGCCGGCAGACCCGGTTCGCCTGATCGGGGCTGGGCTCTGGGCTGGGATGGGGAACCGAGAGTGGGTGGCAGCAGACGCGGCCCCTTTCCCAGGGGGGCTGAGGGCTGGCTCCCTCTTGGGGCCGACGGCCAACTTCCTGGGGTCCCTCCCTCCTTGTCCTTCCCCCAGGCTGGCAGGCCCCGATGGGCCCAGCCCCAATCGGCCATGATCACCAGCCAGACCTAAGGACCCCACCCGTGCACGATTTTCGTACACTGGGCCTCTAGTCAATATATCATCTCGGGGTTGAGAAAAAGGGGAACTAAGAATGTCAAAGCACCTGGTCAACCACTGTCCTACATTCAGTTAAAGTGTACAACATTGTAAAGGTGCAGCAGACACTTAAATTATTAAGAATGAAAACAACTGATCAAAAAATGAAGACTATCATATTTCAGGATTTTTGTGTATTTATTAATTAATTTGAGAGAGAGAGAGCGAGAGACAATTTTTTCACTTTATAATATTAGCTTTATCTATGCTATTTGAAACATCTCTTAAATAATTGGTTGTACATTATTATTAGAATGTAATATTCATTCAACATTTGACAGATATTTCTTAAGTTTTTAATGCGTGTCAAGCATTATTCTAGGTGTTGGTAACATAGTGAGCAATCCAAACCTTCAGTCCTCATAGAGCTTACCTTTGTGTGAGCTAGAAATGATAGGAAAAAATATATATGCTATATATTAGTGGGTAGTAATAAGTGCCTTGATGAAAATGAGGCAGAATAAAGGGATGGAAAATGACTGGACATTCTACTTTAACTAGGGCTCTCTGGAACAGTAGCATTTAAGTAGAAACCTAAAAAGTGAGGAAGTGAGCCTTGCATATTTCTAGAGAAAGCATTTCCAGTATAAAGAAGAGCAGTGCAAAGTCCCAGAGATAGCAACATGCTTAATGTGGTCTTAGAACTGCAAGGAAGCCAGAGTGGCTAGAATATAGAAAGGTTAGAGACAGAAATCCAAGAAGTATGTGGAGCATTATCGACCATGGTAAAGATTCTGGATTTTAATCTAGGTGTAACAGAAAGCCATTGGAAACTTAAGAGCAGTAGATCTGAATTTCCTTTTAAAAGGAAGAAGCTACTATAGAAAGAGCAGACTATGTTTAAGGCGGGTATTTGTGGTGGTAAAGTGGAAGCAAGGAGACCAGTTAAGGAAATTATTGTCAATAATACAGGCAAAAGATAATGGCTTGCTCTACAGTGGTAGCAGTAAAAGAGATGAGTAATGGATTTGATCTATATTTTGAAAGCAGAATATGATATCTTGGGTGTGGGATGTGAGAGAACGAAGACCAAAGGATGATGTCATGGATCTTGGATTGAGCAACGGAGAGAATGTGATACTATTTATAGAAATGAATACTGGGTGAGGAATGAGATTTTGTTGAGAAAAATTAATATATGTAAACATTATTTAGGTGAGGAGTTAAGCATAGAGTTCTATCCCTTCCAGCTTAGGGTCACTTCCACAACAAAGTGACTTCTTCCTTTACCACATAAGAGCACATTCACATATCTAATCAGATTCTTAACCTGATGGATATCTGTAAAATTCTAAAATAATATTGTAAATACTGGGTACATGTTCTTTTTTGAGGAGAAAGCATTGTAACCATTTTCAAATTCTAAAAATAATTCATAACCCAAAGGGATAAGAATCATTGCTTTATCATATAACCTTAAGATTATAATTATTTATTTACTCATCTTCCTCACTACACTGTGAGTTTCTGTAGAGCACCCTGTCATATTCCTAGGAATAAATAGTATAATGAACTAAAATATTTAAAAGATATGTCTACTTCCCCAATTCTCCCCTAAATTCTCTCAGGCTCACTGTTAGCTGAAATCTGCATCTAATTTTATTACCTTCATCCTCTAACTTTTAAATCCCTTCATTTATGAATCTGAACCAATCATTTAACATAAATTAAATCTCCTTCCAATGTTCTTTTCCAAACTTTCTGTATTTTTACATGTAGAGAGGGAAAAAAGTAAAATAAAAAAGTGTAAAAAAAAAAAGTAATTTTAAGAAAAGATACCCAAAAAGAAAATTAAACCTCACAGTGTCCTAAAAGAAATCACAATACAAGGCCAAAGGCAAATATTGAAAGAAAAAAAAGAAGAGAGACGATCTATGAACCAGGAGGTCACGGCTTGATTCCCTAATAGGACATGCTGACTGGATCCCCAGTGGAAGAAGTACAGGAGGCAGCTAATCAATGATTCTCTCCCATCATTGATGTTTCTGTCTCTCTCTCTCCCTCTCCCATCCGCTCTAAAATCAATAAAAATAAATTTTTTTAACAAAGAAGACAGATGTACAAGCCAATCTATCTTAATCATTGTTGTTTAATCACTTCTTAAATTAAGACAATGGGCAAAGGCCTATTCACTGCATTAAATTATATACATCTAATTCTATTTGGGATTTTATTGAACCTTTTGCCAAAAAAATCTATCATATGCCTATCAAACAAGCATTGTCTGTAGTGTCAAAGGCTCACGTGGGGAAACAAGACACACAATATGACCAGTTGTGAATCACTCACCGCGCTGTACACCGCCGAGACTGCGGGTGCGAAGATCCGGTCCTCCAGGGGCTGCTGCCCAGGTCCTCTAGGGATTCTACAGAGCGAGTTAAGGGTAAGAGACCTCAAAAGTGGACGCGTTAGCAGCAAGAGAAAATTACCACCACCAAATGCTGTCAATGACCCAAGCTTTGTCACCCAGGGGCCATACACTTAATTCTCCACAGAAACTGGAAAACCAAGTATTTCAAATATCCTAATGTAATTAGATCAATCTCTCCGAAAGTGATTCCCATGATAAAACATTCCATGGAAACCCAAAACAAATACAATTACACAACAAGCCTCCCAACTTCAGGCCTATGATGAAAATCTACCACCTTTCCTTTCCAAAGAAAGAGACCAAGGAAATATAAGCAGGATATTCAGAAAGATAAGACTAATTCATCAACCTGGAAATTGCTGACAAAGGCCCAGTCTTTTCGCTAACTACACAGGAATAGAGAATACAATTGTTTCCTTGTTTTTCTATTTTAGCTGCTATTTTCCCTCATATCCACCCACCATTTTTAAAAAGAGGCTCTCCATCATAGTTTAGTTTAAAATGTGTCAGCATGTTGTCAAGACATTCTGTTAAAAGACAAAGACTATCATTTTATTTAGCTCTGAAATTTGAAAAATGTAATAGGTTCTTCTATCTGGTAAGGTGATTTTTTTCCCTCTTTAAGAATGACAACCAAAAGACTGGCACAAAAGATTAACAGCAATTATCTCTGGATGGTAGGATTACATAACTGTATAATGTGCTTTTTCTGCAATAAACATTATTTACATACTAATTTCAATGTATTTTTAAAAGAACGACTATGTAAATGTAGTAAACCCAAAATGAGAGAATCCTTCCTTCATTATAACTAATATTTAATACTACCCACACTAATACTTCTCACACTATGTTCCTTTCTAATTCAATGAAACAAGTCTGAAAGACAGAGTGACAGCTGCAGATAATTTTATATGAATGATCACGAGTTGCAGAAGTCTGAAAGAATCATTAAAAGTGAAATTCTTTATATCTAAATAGCAACAGTTTACTGAGGTGAGAGAAAAAACGAAATGAAATCCTATGCTTTAGTCATTCAAAATTAATAACCCTATAACAGTCTCTCGATAGTTCTTTAAACTAGCCACCTCAGACAACAATTCAATGCACTGCCAATGCACTCCCATGCATGAAGAACTGATTTAAATGCCACATTGAGAAATAACAAAGCTAAAGCAGGTCATTAATAAACTGCTTCATCCAAACTATATATATGTTTGCAATGCAGAAACATAAGTCTAACAAGTTTCAGAATACAAGTCCTTGTCAACTATTTCAGAAATAGGATTACTCTTGGCTGAAATAAAACTTCCTTTGAATTATAGTTCTGCATGGTGGTCACATGAATAACGAAAAAATATGAGGCTATTCTTTCTTCTGCAAAGCCAACTGCTATTGCTTTTTCTAGCTAAAGCTCTCCCACTATGTGAGAATAAGTTCTCAAATGAGTTATCAGTACTATGGCCCCAAAAGTTGAACCACGCCACTTAAGGGAAGGTTAGGGCTTCTGATTACTATTAGGTACTTTATTGGCAAACAATATTTAATTGTAAGATTTCTAAAGAGTCAATCATGTGTTTGGCCAATAACCCAGTTAACAAACATTCTTTTTCCTTGACAACAGATAAAGAACATTGATTTCATTTGCTTCACTCTCTGAAAATGACCAACGAATATTGTGTGGGACTGATAAATGAACTGTTTCTTGAAAGAACATTTGGATAAAAATAATTATTTTAAAACAAAAACATAGTCCTATAAAAAGAAAACTAAATATAGAAGTCAGAAGATCTGAATCTAAAGCGTACTACAACATAACCAACCAGGTTATCTATACTGACGCATTTTATAGTACTCTGGTAAAATGAGGTTCAGCAAGATGAAGTAAGTTACCCAAGTTAACAAGGCTAAGTACCAGGCCAGGGCTCCCTGTACTCTAAAGACCGTGCTCTTCTATTACATCAGTGTGTACAAGGGCAGAATACTTATACCATATGTAAAAAAAACAACAAAAACAAAAACAAAAATAAACTGATCAAAATATGGTTGCCCCTATCTATAGGACAAAACTAAATTAGTATTTCATCTCATAAAAGAGTCAATGGAGTGTGGCTCTAAAATTGAAAAATCCCAAATTCTTGGCCCAAGTTGAATCATCTTCCCAATTGCAAATGACTACTCACTATTACAGATGGGAAAGGTAATGCAAAGAAAACAAGGAAGCTTATTTTACAGAACAATTTTCTCCTTTAATCTTAGTGGTTATGGCTGCACATCTTCATAAGTATGATAAAATCACTGAATTATACAATTGAATAGTGTAAATTATATATGTGAATTATATATTAATTTTAAAATAACAGTATTTTAGTTGTTTGCAACTTGGCTGGTTATCACCGTTTCCACTTAAAAACCCCACATAAATCATATGAAATAGGCACTGCTAGGCATTTTCTCCAAAAACAGGTCAATTCAAAGAAATTACATGCATGTAGAGTTCTTAGACTACAGCATACTTCCTCCTAATTCTGCCAGCCCTTAAGCTTATTACCAGCTCTCACCAACCTCTGTATCTCAAGCATTTATCACTGGACGCTTATTTCCCTTTGAGCTGAGGGTAACAAACAAATAGCTTCTCACAGCACCACTTAGGATTCAATCAATGAGCAGTGTAATGCGCATGTACTGGGCTCCAAAACACATTTTTATTTCTAAAACCTCATGACTGAAATACAGTAGCACAACCACTGGACACTTCTGGTTCAAACTGCTGAAATACATATCATTAGGAAATATAAGGAAAATCATTAACAAGATTAGACAGATAGTATGTAATAACTGAATTAAGACTAGAAATATGAATGCAAAAAAATTCTAATTCTACACACTTTTTCTAAAAAAAATTAACAAGACAACTTTCAGAATTAAATAAAATTTGAAGTTTAAAGAGAATTAAAGTACAATAGACTTTAAATGGATTATTAAAGCACTCACTATATACTCTACACATTAAATGTCAATTAGGCTGATAAAAAAATTTCAGCAACCAAATTTCATCAGAGAAATCCAGGATCTCTGGGGAGATTACATAATGATCTGAATGTTTCCTAGTTATACCATGAAGGAAAGAGGGGACCAATTTTTTTTTTTTAAGCACAGATGTTTACTGAAATTTCATGAATGATAAACTCTCCTGAGGAGAGTTTTGGATCGATGGCAATCATAACTGACCTTGGGTTTGACTCGTAGTCAGTAACTCCTCAAAAGGTAGATTTTGACAAGTTAGAAAGCAAGTAGCTCAAGTCCAGAGTAATCTTCCTCCAACTCGCTGAAACACTTATGCTCCATTTACAACTCCCAGCTGAATGTTCCTAAACTTTGCCCCACTCCACTACAAGAAAAGCTATTATCCCAATGCTCAGCATAAGCAATATTCTTAAAGTGACAGCCTCAAGTTATCACTGCCTCAGTGAAAGGGAAAGTGAAAGTACAAACCCATTGCGCCTACTGCTTTAGAGAAGACACAGGCAACTGATTTCAGGAGATGAAAACAAATGAATGAAAAATGTATTTTTCTGCACTATGTCTTCTTTAAACTTTAGGGCAATATAGTAATGTCAGTCAATTTGTGCCTTCTCCACTTTCTCCTCCTTTCTACGTAGTTTTTGATTATGAAAAAGGAAACTATGTAACATAAAAATAAGGGCAGAATTTCAAAACTATACCCTGTTTCACAAAGATACTATACATGACTTCTCAAAAGCAACAGTATTTAAAATACAGTTGCTTTGGAAATAGCTATAATCCCTTTAATATTATCAGTTCTAACCCATTAGGGATATGTCTTATAAAAATTAACTTGAAATGGATAAAGGCCTAAAGGTAGAGGCTAAAACTGTAAATTTTTAGTAGTAAACAGGATAAATCTGCATAACCTCAAATTTGGCAAGAGTTTGTTAGATATGTCATCAAAAACAACAGCAACAACAAAAAGAGATAAAGTGTACTTCAACAGTTAAAAACTTTTGTGCATCAAAAGACACCATACCATCAAGAAAGCGAAAAAAACAACTCACAGAATGGGGGGAAATATTTGCAAATCATGTCTGGGATTTGTATACAGAATATACAAAGATTTCCTACATCTGAATAATAAAAAACACAAAAATGCAATCTGTTCCATATCTGACAAAATTCTAAAAGATCATGACTGATTTTTGCCACTTCAGTGAATTTATACACAGAATTTCTCTCTGTTATGAAACTTAATTCTGATTTAACTGTTCTCCCCAAGGTGAGCAGCTTCTCAGATTAACTTAACAGTTTTCACCTCAAAGTAGTTTACATGGAAAAGTGTCCAAAAGAGGAAACTGCTTTTCTTACTTACATCTGACCAACTAGTGCCGTTAGCTAAATAATCCACCCAACTGCCACATGCCAAAAGTCAGGTCACTAAAAATACTTGTTCCCACCATGCCAACTGCCAAGGAGACTGATGGGGAAATCAATACCTTTTTATTAGTACTACGGATCTCCAAAGCACCCCCCACCTAGTTTTTGAGTAAATCTAATTTCCCCTGAAGAATATGATCTGATGAATACCAATGGCAATATAAAATACCAACTATCACCATTTAGAAAACATAATTCTCTTCCTTCTGTAACTCATCATTCTTAATATCAAAGTACACTAGAAACATTTTTGTCATTCCATCTACTTACAAATTCACAGCCAATAAAAACTGCAAAGTATTCTGTAAGTCCATTTCACCGCTCCCCCCCACACACACACCCAGAGCCACCCATAAGAGCAGGTCCTCTAGTGATACCTAAAGAACATATTAGAGGATGAAAGTCAACTTTCCATCATGAAACAAAAGATTAGACTACATTATCTTTAGATTTTGGTTAAAATACCAACCAAAAAATGCAAACTTTTACATCATCATAATTAACTTTTTTTTCCACTTTCAGTGTTCAATAAAAATGTCCTAACCAAAAAAAAAAAAAAAAATCCTGCCCTAACTGGTTTGGCTCAGTGGATAGAGCGTCGGCCTGCAGACTGAAGGGTCCCAGGTTCGATTCTGGTCAGGGGCATGTACCTTGGTTGCAGGCACATCCCCAGTTGGGGGAGGCAGCTGATCGATGTTTCTCTCTCATCGATGTTTCTAACTCTCTATCCCTCTCCCTTCCTCTCTGTAAAAAAATCAATAAAATATATATATTTTTTAAATCCTACAAACTATCACAACTCTAAATGTAATTTCTTAGGATACAGACCCATGTTAAGTCAATGTTATTTTCTTTGTTGATTCTGAGATATGAAAATAACTACAGGCAATGTTTTCCTTTCTCCCTCTGGACACACCCAATTCGAGGAAGATGCTTTTTTTTTAAACAGCAGCGTTTCTTTTCAGCATAAAATTCTAAAAGAAAAGTATTTATAATAATAAAAGCATAATATGCTAATTAGACCAGACAGCCAAACGACCTTCCGGGCATCCTTCCAGACGAAGCTGCTGCAGCAGGGGCCAAGGCAGAGGCAGTTAGGGGCGATCAGGCAGGCAGGCAGAGTGGTTAGGGGTGATCAGGCAGGCAGGTTAGTGGTTAGGGGCGATCAGGCAGGCAGGCAGGCAAGCAGTTAGGGGCGATCAGGCAGGCAGGCAAGTGGTTAGGGGCGATCAGGCAGGCAAGCAGGTGAGCAGTTAGGAGCGATCAGGCAGGCAGGCGAGCAGTTAGGAGCCAGTGGTCCTGGATTGGAAGAGGGATGTCTGACTGCCGGTTTAGGCGTGATCCCACAGGGATCCCTGCGGGATCGGGCCTAAACCAGCAGTCGGACATCTCCCGAGGGGTCCCGGATTACGAGAAGGTGCAGGCCGGGCTATGGAACCCCCCTCCCCTGTGCACGAATTTCATGCACCAGGCCTCTAGTATTATAATAAAAACAAATAGGTAATTTTTTAGCAGATTTTATGTTCTTACATAGAATGGGCATAGCCAAAATAACTTCCTTCCATAAATTCCAAAAATACAGGCCGATGTAATCACCATGTATCCACTGTCACATGTATAAATTTAAGAGAATCTTCCAAAAATGTTTTTAAAATAATCAAATGTCATTCTTCAAAGATGGCAGGCTTATAAAGACATTTTAAAATAAACTGAAGCAGTAAGATCAGAAAGGTACAAATATATGAAAAACTTTAAAAGAACAAAAGAGCAAAGGAAAAAGTGTTTTGAAATACAATATACCAACAATCTTCTGTTCTTATTTTTCTAATTACAACCTTCTCAAGCCCAAGTAGCTCATTATGACATGCATGCTATGACTAGTGTTAAATAAATATAAATCCAAGAAGAATATCTAAATACTAACTCCTAGAACTTAACAGATTAACTTTTCCTTATCCACAAATTAATATACCTCAGCATAAAAAAAAATCAAATATTTTTATAAGAGTAACTTCTAGTTGTTTCTGGTATATTTTGGTACTTAACATTCAAGCATGAATAGGTATATAAAAATTCTACACTTGCATTATATTTCTAATCAAACAATGCCACCACATTATGAATATTTAATTCACAAAAGCTGCTCCTATTCTGCCCCACTTCTCCATCTCTCTCTCAGTATTCCTGCTATTTACATCAAGGTTCCAGACCAATACAATGCAAGTCAAGCTAAAGTAGAGCTGACTTCCCTCTAAACTTGACAAATGAGTCAAAGTCTTATAAAAATGACAATCTAGAGATGATGCTCAAGAGTTACTAGCTGTAACTAATTAAGAATGTTACACATATGGTTTCTTCATTTATTGGGAAAAAAAACAATAATGTTGCATACAATTCTAAATATATGATAGGCCTCAAAAATGTTAATTATATACCAGTAAAAGTAAAAGTTGAAATTCAGCTTGTATACAGTTCTAAAACTATAAAGCCTGAGTTATAATCTATAACCTGGTTCTCTGTTAAAATTTATTTCTACCCTGGCGGGTGACTCAGTTGCTTAAAGCATTGTCCCATACACCAAAAGGCTGTGGGTTCGATTCCCAGTCAGGCATGTTGTTGTTAATCCTCACCCAAGGATTTTTCCATAGATTTTTAGAGAGAGTTCAAAGGAGGGGGATAGACAGAGAGAGACACATCGATTGGCGGCCTTCGGCACTCACCCTGACAGGGGACTGGGGGCCAGGGATGGAGCCTGCAACCAAAGTACATGACCTTGACTAGAATCAAACCTTCAACCCTTCAGTCCTCGGGCTGACTCTCAATCTACTGAGCCAAACAAACCAGTCAGGGCTGGTGTTACTTTTTTTTTTAAAGCCACTAGTTCTGCCCAGCTGGCATGGCTCAGTGGTTGAGCACTGACCTATGAACCCAGTCAGGGCATATGCCTGGGCTGTGAGCTCGATCCCCAGTGTGGGGCGCGCAGGAGGCACCCGATCAATGATTCTCACTCATCATTAATGTTTCTATCTCTCCCTCTCTCTTACTCTCTGAAATCAATAAAAAATATATTAAATAAATAAATAAATAAAAAGCCACTAATTCTGTCAGAAACTCATACAAGTGCTTTCCATTAAAACCATTATTGAACAACTACTGAACAGAAGTGCTTTATGTGTGCCTCCCATTCCATCGCACAGAATATATAAAGATGTATACAAGGAGAAACCAAGATGGCGGCATAGGTAAACACCTAAACTGCTGCCTCGCACAACAATTTCAAAACTACAACTAAAAGACAGAACGGACACCATCCAGATCCACAGGAAAGCTGGCTGAGTGAAAATTCTACAACTAGAAGGAAAGAGAAAACCTCACAGAGAATTGGAGGTACGGCAAAGGGGATTTGTGCGCGCAGAGAGGAAGGGCGGCTGAGAGCCTAGCTGACTTTCTCTGGCGGAAGGGGGAAGGAAGCCTCCGACCGCACTGAACCCCAGTTCTGACTGCACTGAACCCCAGTTCCAGGCGAACCCCTGGGGACCCACGCTCTTACGGGGGGAGTCTGGACTCTCGGGCGGAGACTCGAGCTGGGAAAGGCAGAAGTCTGAAGGCGCACGCGGGCCAGTGCGCACAAAGGCTGCGGAGGTTGCCACAGGCTTTCCCTAGTGGAAGGGAGTCAGAGGATCCTGACTGCACTGAGCCCCAGTTCTGACTGCAGTGAACCCCAGTTCCAGGCGAGCCCCTGGGGACCCACGCTCTTGTGGGGGGAGTCTGGTCTCTCGGGCTGAGACTCGGGAGCCGGGGAAGGCGGAGGACTGCAAGTGCGCACGCGCGCGTGCCAGTGCGCACAAAGGCTGCGGAAGTTGCCACAGGCTTTCCCTAGTGGAAGGGAGTCAGAGGATTCTGACTGCACTGAGCCCCAGTTCTGACTGCAGTGAACCCCAGATCCAGGCGAGCCCCTGGGGACCCACGCTCTTGTGGGGGGAGTCTGGACTCTCGGCGGAGACTCGGGAGCCGGGGAAGGCGGAGGACTGAAAGTGCGCACGCGCGCGTGCCAGTGCGCACAAAGGCTGCGGAAGTTGCCACAGGCTTTCACAGAGGCTATTGCAATTTGGCAAGTCTAATCCTATAAGGCTGTCTCCAGCACCGAACTTCTCCCAGCATAGACACAGCTGATCCTTACAGCCAACTGGCCCGGAGGTCAATTCTTCCCAGTGATACCAACAACAATAAAGACTTAATTACAACAAGGCTGTACACACAGTCCACAAAGGGGTGCACCAAGAGTGTCCACCTCAGGTTAACTGGGGAAGCAGACCCACTGGGCCATATTGGAAACCTAGCACAAATATCTACCTTACCAACTCAGGGAATCAGTGAAAATGCGGGGTCAAAGAATCAGATCACAAACGAAAGAAATGGAGGAAAACAAACGACTGGATATAGAATTCAAAACCACGGTTATAAGACTTTTTAAGAATATCCTAGAAAAGGCCGATAAATATAACGAGACCCTTGAAGATATGAAAAAGGACCAACTAGAAATTAAACATACACTGACTGAAATAAAAAATATTATACAGAGACCCAGAAACAGAATAGAGGAACACAAGAATCAAATCAAAGAATTGAAATACAAAGAAGCAAAAAACACTCAACCGAAAAAGCAAAAAGCAAAAAAAAAAATCCAAAAAGTTGAAGATAATGTAAGAAGACTCTGGGACAACTTCAAGCGTACCAACATCAGAATTATGGGGGTGCCAGAAGAAGAGAGAGAGCAAGATACTGAAAACCTATTTGAAGAAATAATGACCGAAAACTTCCCCCACCTGGTGAAAGAAATAGACTTACAACTCCAGGAAGTGCACAGAACCCCAAACAAAAGGAATCCAAAGAGGACCACACCAAGACACATCATAATTAAAATGCCAAGAGCAAAAGACAAAGAGAGAATATTAAAAGCAGCAAGAGAAAAACAGTTAATTACCTACAAGGGAGCACCCATACGACTGTCAGCTGACTTCTCAACAGAAACTATGCAGGCCAGACGGGAGTGGCAAGAAATTTTCAATGTGATGAATAGCAAGAACCTACAACCAAGATTACTCTACCCAGCAAAGCTATCATTCAGAATTGAAGGGCAGATAAAGAGCTTCACAGATAAGAAAAAGCTGAAGGAGTTCATCACCACCAAACCAGTATTATATGAAATGCTGAAAGGTATTCTTAAAGAAGAGGAAGAAGAAAAAAGTAAAGAGAAAAATTATGAACAACAAATACATATCTATCAACAAGCAAACCTAAAAATCAAGTGAATTAAAAACCTGAGGAACAGAATAATCTGGTGAATATAATAGAATCAGGGGCATAGAAAGGGAGTGGACTGATAATTCTCAGGGGGAAAGGGGTATGGGGGGTTCATGAAGAGAATGGACAAAAATCATACACCTATGGATGAGGACAGTGGGGGGGAGGTAAGGGCAGAAGGTGGGGTGGGAAATGGGTGGAGGGGAGCTATAGGGGGAAAAAGGAGAAATAATTGTAATAATCTGAATAAAGATTTATTTAAAAAAAAAAGATGTATACAAAAGGGTCAAGTTTTAATTAAATGAGTAATTTTTACTGTTTCAAAGATATTTAAGTGAAACTGGTGCTTTTTTTTTTTTTTTTTAGGAATGCAGGTTGGTGAATAACACATTCATCACTAGTATATTTTGGTACTTGATTCATGCTAAGGTACCAGCAGTTTGACCCACCATTTATTCTGCACCATCAGTGAAAATGTCAATAAGCCTTAGCCAGTTTGGCCCAGTGAATAGAGCATTGGCCTGCAGACTGAGGAGTCCTAGGTTCGATTCTGGCCAAGGGCACATGCCTGGGTTGCGGGCTCGATCCCCAGTGGAGGGTGTGCAGGAGGCAGCCAATCAATGATTCTCTCTCATCATGGATGTTTCTATCTCTCTCTTTCCCTCTTCCTTCCTCTCTGAAATCAATGAAGAAATATATTTAAAAAAGAAAAAAAAAAAAAAGAAAATGTCAATAAAGTGAAAAAGGCATAAAATATCTTAAAACAATTATTAAAATAGTTCTGATCTCTGCCTAAATGGTATGCTACCCTAAGAAAACCATGCTCTCTCACAGGACTGCCAATATCTAGAATAATCCTAGAACAGAGCAAATCTAGGTAAACAGACCAGAAGCACAGTGCTCCAAATATGGGCACCAGAGAATCTCATAAATGTACTTATGTTAAATTAATGGGAAAAGGGTCATCAAATGAGATCATGAAAAAAATCCAAAGAGCTTTTCATTCACACTGACAGAACTACTGTGCATTTGAAAAATGACATATAATTATTCATTAATGTGCTGCCTGAAAAAAGAACAAACTAGTATGTATGATGGGTTGTAGTCCTTTAACTTATGTTTAGTAAAATTCAAAAATTAATGTAGCAAAAGCAGCCTTTTCTACTGTTTCCCCACTGTAGCCATTCCATCTGGGCCTCAACTCACAGTCATGTAATTAATTCTAGGCCCATCCAACAAGGCTCATCAGTGTAGTTAAAACCATTAGAAAAAATAAAAACTCCTTATCTACCTTTTTTCCAACCCTTTTTTCCTTTTCTTTAGTTTCAGATTTAAGCAGCTAAGCACCCACCTCATGACACGTCTGTCTGAAATGGGTACAGCAACTATGACAAACTGAGCCAGTGACACCAATACAGTCCAAGGGCTCAAGTTGAATCCAGCACCCTCCCTTTAATCTATAAACTAGAACCAATAATTCCAGCCAACACCTACATTTCAAAGAACTTGAAAATACTTCAACTTCAAGGTCAGACTTAAACTGAAACAGATCAATTTTGCACTGTTAAAGAGGCTTATTATAACAGTTCTAGAAAAGACTAAACGCCAAAGACAGTTTATTCAAATCACCAATCTAGAGTACAAATTTGATTTTAGCATTCCAGTTCTTCCACTTACTACCTGTGTAATTTCTGGGGGAGTTACATTTAACATCTCTAAGCATATGTTTCTTCACCTATAAAATAAGGACAATAATAATACCTACTTTGGAAGTTGATATACAGTTTAAAGAATTTATTTAAGGCATATAACCCAGTATTTTATGAACATTGGGATACAATAAACAACTGCTAATATTAAGACCTCTAAGTGAAATTTATCTTCCTACTATAAAGGTCAAATAAGGTACCAAAAGCAGTTGAACCAATGACAAAATAACAAAAAATTTCCCTCATATTTCAATCACATATTTATATACTAACTTATATAATAACTATGAATAAATTGTCACCATGTTGTATGTTATATTCTCTTCTTACAATATATGACAATAGAGCTATAGCATCTAAAAATTTAGTAGCCCTGGCCAGTGTGGCTCAGTTGGCTGAGCATCACCCCATGCACCTAGAAGTCGCTGGTTCAATTCCAGATCAGGCCACATGCCTGAGTTGTGGGTTTGATCCCCAGTCGGGGGAGGGGGTGCAGGAGGCAGCCAATAGGTATTTCTCTCTCATCGATGTTTCTATCTCTCTCTCCTTCTCCCTTCCCCTCTCTCTCTAAAATCAGTAAGAACATATTTTTAAATAAATAAATAAAAATTTAGTATAGTCATGTGCCACTTAATGACAGGGAAAAATGTGCCATTAGGCGATTTCATCATTATGTGAACACTTACTTAGATGGTATACAAACTTACACAAACTTAGATGGTAGAGCCTACACATCTAGGCTATGTGATATAACCTATTGCTTTTAGGCTACAAATCTGAATAGCGAGTTATTGTACTACAACCATAATACAATGGTTAAGTATCTGTGTATCTAAACATAACTACACATGGGAAAGGTACAGTAAAAATACATTTTAAAATGTTTTTTAAAATGGTATGCCTGTGTAGGGCACTTACCATGAATGGAGCTTGCAGGACTGGGAGTTGCTTTGGAGAGTCAGTGAGTAAGAGGTGAGTGTGAAGACCTAGGACATTACTGGATACTACTGCAGACTTTAAAAACTCTGTACATTTAGGGTACACTAAACTTATTTTTTAAAATATCACTTTTCAATAATAAACCTTAATTTAATGTAACATTTTTATTTCATAAGCTTTAAAAATTTTTGAAACTTTTGACTTAATAAAAATAGTTTTATTTGGTGACCATCAATTTATTCCTATAGCCTTGTAGTACAGCTTATCAGGTAGCATGTTACCTTCAACTGTGTTCTTCCTTTTTATTTTTCAAATAATTTTTATTGATTTTGAGAAAGAGAGAGGAGGGGAGAGGGGAAAGAGAGTAGAAGGGAGAGGGAGAGAGAGAAAAACATCTATGTGAGAGCAGAACATCAACCGGCTGCCTCCTGCTTCTTACACACTCCCCACTGGGAATCGAGCCCGAGACCCATGCATGTGCCCTGACTAGGAATTGAAACCAACAACCTTTTGGTGCATGGGACAACGCCCAGCCAAACCACACCAGCCAAGACTTGACTCTTTCGATAACACTTAGCTTAAAACACAAACACACTGTACAGCTATATAAAAATATTTTCTTTATATCCTTATTCTATAAGCTTTTTTCTATTTTTAAATTTTATTTTACTTTTTTGCTTTTTATTTATATTTTTAATCTTCAAATGAGGATTTTTTTTTTTTTTTTTTTAGGGAGAGTGGAAGAGAGAGGAAAAGACAGAAACATCGATGTGACAAACACATCGATTGGTTGCCTCCTGCATGCACCCCAACCAGGACCAGGGCCAGAGAGGGACCTGCAACTGAGATACATGCCCTTGACCAGAATCGAACCCGGGAACTTTCAGTCCACAAGCCAACACTCTATCCACTGAGCCAAACCGGCTAGGGCTGCTTTTTTAACTTTTAGATTTTTGCAACCTCCTCATCCTCAGAAAATCCTTTGAAGTCATGGACAAACCTCCTGAACGTATTCTGTCAGATGCCATTCAGGTACTCCTTGGTGACGTCATCCCCAAGCCCAAGCAAGGTCCTGGATGCAGTCATAGATGTTGTTTATAATCCTTCCAGAATTGCATCAGTGTCTTCCTCAGTTTCAGCAATGGCATGGGCAAAGATCCTCCTCATGTAGTAGGCCTTAAAAGCTGCTCTAACTTCTTGATCCATTGGTTTGATCAAAGAGATGGTGTCTGAAGTGTCTGAAGGGAGAAACACTACTTTGATATTGGGATGAAGATCACCAATAAAAGGATGTCCAAGAGCATTATCAATATTAAATGATGTGTTCTTCTCCCAAGTACTTCTCCACACTGCTGGCATAGCAATTCAGGAGGACATCTTGGAAGAGGAGCTGAGCCATCCATGTCTTCTTATCGCTCCTATAGTACACTAAAGAGTGTGTGCTTGTTGATATGCTTGAAGGCCCAGAGATTTTCACTGTGCCAAATCACAAAGGTTTTTAATTTGTAGCATGCAATATTGCCCCCAAGCAAGACTGTGATCCTGTCCTTAAAAGCCTTGAAACCCAGCAATGATTTGACCTCCTTATAGATGAAAGTCCCTTTAAGCATCCATTTCCAGAACAGGGAGGTTTAATTCATATCGAATATTTACTCTGACAAGTAATTTTCCTCCACGATCACCTTATCTAGAGTTTCCAAACTTCAGCTGCCTTCATTTCAGCACTCACCTCCACATTATGTAATGAATAATGATTCTTGAATCATTTAAACCATCCAGAGCTAGCAGTAAGTTCAACTTCCTGGTGTGGTCCAGCCTTTTCTTTAAACATGTAAACAAAGGGGGTGGGGGAAGATAGAAGATGGTAAAGGGGCCATAACTGGTGAAAGAAGGAGACTTGACTTTGGGTGGTGGACATACAATGCAAAATACAGATGATATATTATAGAATTATATACCTGAAATCTATATAAATGTTTTAACCAATGTCCCACAATAAATTCAATAAAAAATTTTTTTGAATGCAAACAAACTTTTTGCTTTGGCCAGCATTGTAATGGTGCTAGGAGGGAGATGCTTCTTTGTCTGGACTTCAATCCATCCCAAGTCATTTCTCCATGTCTGATATAGGGTTTTCTCAAAATTAGTCTCATTGCCTTCAATGAAGCAGATCCTTTAAAAGCTACTATCACTTCGTTCTTGTTCTTCAAGATCGTAGCTATGGTAGAATGAGACGAGCCTGACTCACCAGCAATAACCGACACTGATTTTCCACCTTTGTAGTTCTTATTCACTTTTATTTTTGTTTCCAAGTCACTCACTCAACACGGCCCCTACTGGCAACATTAGCAATGAATGGATTTTTGTACATTTAGGGGTCATGATGAACAAAACATGAGTTTAAATCAAGCACAAGAGAAAATAATGCAATCAAGAGACAGTGGACAGCCCAGCCAGTGTGTCACAGTTCGATTCTCAGTCAGGGCACACAGCGGGTTGTGGGCTTGATCCCCAGCGGGAGGGAGCATGCGGGAGGCAGCCAATTGATGATTCTCTCTCATCACTGATGTTTCTATCTCTCTCTCTCCCCTCCTCTCCCTTCCTTTCTGAAATCAATATATATAGTTTTTTAAAGAGGCGCAGTAAATAAATGTGTGTGAGGCTGCTGCTGGCATAACAAGGCATACTGTTTTACAACAAACTTCTTTTTCTAAGTAGAAAGAGTACACTCTAAAACAGGTGGGGAATCTTTTTTCTTTCAGGGGCCATTTGGATATTTACAACATCATTCGCAGACCATACAAAATTATCAACTTAAAAATTAACCTGCTATATTTGATCAAATATTTAATTAATTCACCCCTAACACCTTGGCAGGGCCAGCCCAAATGATTTTGAAGTCTTATAGAGCCCGCAGGCTGGCCATTCCCCACCCCTGCTTTAAAATAACAGTAAATAGTATTGTGTAGTAAATATATACACCAATTAACATTTATTATCATCAAATATGTACTATACATAACTGTATGTGCTATACAGCAGGTTTGTTTACACCGGCATCACCACAAACATGTGAGTAACACACTGCACTACACCCTTATGAGGACTACAATGTCACCAGGTGGTAGGAATTTTTCATCTCCATTATAATCCTCCAGGGCCACCACCATATATGTGATCTATCATTGACGGAAATTCGGCACATGATTAATACTGAGGTTATTAAATAGAACTTAAAATCACAAATACTTTCCAGGAGATTCTGTGTAGTGTCAAGGATAATGCACTGTGTGGCACAATAGGTTTGCCTTAACAAATTACTAGTCCAGGAGGAAAATTTGTAACAGATGATGGAATAAAAAACTCATAAACTTTCACAAGACACAGATAAAGACTTTTAGTATCCTCCAAATCTCTCTTAAGAATACAAATACTGCCGAAACCGGTTTGGCTCAGTGGATAGAGCGTCAGCCTGCGGACTGAAAGGTCCCGGGTTTGATTCCGGTCAAGGGCATGTACATTGGTTGCGGGCACATCCCCAGTGGGGGGTGTGCAGGAGGCAGCTGATCGATGTTTCTCTCTCATCTATGTTTCTAGCTCTCTATCCCTCTCCCTTCCTCTCTGTGAAATATCAATAAAATATGTTTAAAAAAAAAAAAAAAAGAATACAAATACAGCCAAAACCGGTTTTGCTCAGTAGTTAGAGCGTCAGCCTGCGGACTGAAGTGACCCAGGTTCGATTCTGGTCAAGGGCATGTACCTTGGTTGCGGGCACATCCCCAGTGGGGAGTGTGCAGGAGGCAGCTGATCGATGATTCTCTCTCATTGATGTTTCTAACTCTCTATCCCTCTCCCTTCCTCTCTGTAAAAAATAAATAAAATATATTTTTAAAAAAATGCATTTGTAGTCTTGAGTTGTCTCATAAGTGAGTTCTAATATAGTGCTGCATAATGTCAGTCATATGCATATATAAAATCTTAGTCATGAGGTGGGATTTTGAAATGAACATTTCCAATAAGACATATTAACTTTCTTTGTATGTGTGTGTTTGTGTGTGTGTGTGTATGTTTGTATTTCCTGAAAGGAAATGATGTCTCATGCCAACTGTATTTCCAAAGGTAATTATACAGTGAGTTATCAATCAAATTAATTAAACTATGACAACTTCTTTCACTAACTTCCCTTCAATTGGTGAAATTATGGCCGTGAGGAAAATGGTTATGATCCACACCCTGATATTTTACTGAAATGTGAGGTCTCTCTTGTGAACCTACGTTAAACATTAAACTGTTATTGCCTTCATTAGAAAAACCTCTAGGTTACTGGCTTTTTGAAAAACAGGTGAACAAAAAGTGAAATGTGTTTTTGAATGTAAACTTTGCTGATGCAAAGGGGGCGGGATTATAATTTCTGGAGTCCAAATTGGAAGCCAAAAGACTTCATTTCCTCTGTAGTTTTCTGAATGAACTAGATTGAAAGGGTCTATGTGCAATAGAAATGCAATTCTGGAATTTTGTTTAATAGTAAAATGAGTTGTAGTGTAAGCAGGGTACACGAGTCCTTTTGCTGGTCTGTGTCTAATAGACAAAACCTGGTAGCTGCATGCCTGGAAAGCTTTTCTGTGTCCTTGCCATCTTCGTCTTTAATGTAGCCAGGCAGCTGAGGAGATATCCCCTAAAGAGGCAGAACTCCCCCATCCTCTCTCTTCTCCTGTCTTTAAAAAAACAAACCTATATACTGGGACATTCAATGGCCTTGCATTGACCAGAAAGACAAAGAGTGCTTTCAGACTCAGGGTGAAGCCGCAGCCAGTGAGCTCGGCCTTTGTTAGGGCTTGCACTAGCTCTTTCTCTTTCACCACCCCCAGTCTCATTGTTCTTACTTCACAGCAGCAACAGTATCTTTTTTAGAATTTTACCTCCTTACCTAAAAACAAACAGTTGCAAAAGAACATTCCAATTTCTTTTAATGAAAAGTGCAAAGAAAAGCTTACTTTCCTCTTGTGTTTTTTGATAAAGTAAGTATGCCCTGTTACATCTATGTGCCATAGTGCAAGACCTGATCTTGTTGAAATTATTCTTTGTCATTTAAAAAGTAAAGTCAAAATGAACTTTATTTACTTCTTGTATGGCTGTATCCCATCTAACTCATTGTTGGTGATATTCATAATGAAATACAGACAAGATTCTTTTCACCAGTGTCAAATGGGTTTTAAATTACTCTGTTTTTGTGTTACTAGATGATATAAAGTGGAAAATTTAGACAGTTATGTGGATTATTCAAAGAATGCCTTTTGCCTCACTTAACAGACAAAAGTTAATAGTGTTGGCCTTTGTCCTATATTTTGCTTATATAGAAGTAAACCATCAAGCTAAATAAGCAAAAGTTATTTTTAAAAACATGCTATATTTGCATATGTAAACTATCAGGTAGAGCTGGACTGTATTTTATTTTTATTTTATTATTATTTTTTTAAAATATATTTTATTGATTTTTTACAGAGAGGAAGGAAGAGGGATAGATAGTCAGAAACATCAATGAGAGAGAAACATTGATCAGCTGCCTCCTGCACACCCCCTACTGGGGATGTGCCCGCAACCAAGTTACATGCCCTTGACCGGAATCGAACCTGGGACCCTTCAGTCCGCAGGCCGACGCTCTATCCACTGAGCCAAACCGGTTTTGGCGAGCTGGACTGTATTTTACAATTTTTTAAAAATTTCACTAAGGAGTTCTGTGTTTTTTTTTTACACAGTTGATTTATCTTGTAATGAAATATGCATATAGAAAATTATAGAGAATAATATAACAAACACTACTGCATATACCACCCATTTTTGTTGTTATTTGTATTCTTTTTTTTTAATATATATATTTTATTTATTTTTTACAGAGAGGAAGGGAGAGAGATAGAGAGTCAGAAACATCGATGAGAGAGAAACATCGACCAGCTGCCTCCTGCACACCCCCTACTGGGGATGTGCCCGCAACCAAGGTACATGCCCTTGACCGGAATCGAACCCGGGACCCCTCAGTCCGCAGGCCGACGCTCTATCCACCGAGCCAAACCGGTTTCGGCTACAAATGCATTTTATTAAAGTTTATTCCAATGGTTATATAGATATTGTTTAACAAGAAATTTGGCCTTAACGCTACTTTAAGAACTAATGAATTTCACCTTCTGAGTTGAAATGGGTATGGAATTGTAAAATAAGAGATTTGGAAAAGTTCTGGGAGATAATCTTATAAAAATGAACGCCTAACTAAATAAAGAGGAAAAAAATATTCAGAAATTAAGGAACATGCTGAAGGTCACACAGCTAAATTTCCTTTATAATGGCAGTAGAGAATAAAAAGCCAAATTCACATACAGTTTGCAACCTCACTTTTATTAGGTCATGATTTGCAAATGAATAAATCTTCTACTAGTCCCAAAGGGCCTCTAAACAATTTTCTGAAAACCATACTGATTTCTGAAATGAAATGGTATTTCAGTGACAATAAAGAAATGTAATAAAAACAAGGAACGACAGCTAAATTTATTAGGTAAATAAAAGGAAGAAGTAAATATTATTTACCTTTTTTAAAAAAATCATCACTCAAGTATATTGTTTCCATTGTTCAGACAGAGTGTGTGGGGGGGGGAGGGGCGGGTGTAAGAGGGGAGAGAAAGAGAGAAAGAGAGACATTGATTGGTTGTCTCTCCTACATGTCCCGACCCAGACTGGGGATTGAACGAGCAACCAAGGGCACAACCCTTTGGTCCATGGGCCAATGCTCTAACCACTGAACAACCAGCCAAGGCTCTATAGCAGGGGTTCTCAACCTGTGGGTCGCGACCCACAGGTTGAGAACCGCTAGCAGGGTCGCCTAAGGCCATCGGAAAATGCAGATATTTACATTACGATTCATAACAGTAGCAAAATTACAGTTAGGAAGTAGCAACGAAAATAATTTTATGGTTGAGGGTCACCACAACATGAGGAACTGTATTAAAGGGTTGCGGCATTAAAAAGATTGAGAACCACTGCTCTAAAGTTTGGCACCACCCACACACATCTGTGGTGAAAAATATATACATTTTAAAATATGCAGTCTGTGGAACCTAGACCAAGCTAATTAAGAATCATTCGCTCATAATAACACAAAATCACCATTTCGGTATTCTCTGGCTGAAAATGAAGTTAATTTAAATCTTAGTCAAGATTTTCCTCTCAGATCAAAACACCACTGAATCTACGTACTGCTCTGTACTACTTCAAAAAGTTATCCATCTTCCAGCGTCATAAAATTGTCTATTGCTTGTATTTAAAGGGAAAAATAAGACAACTTATTTTGTAGATACTGACCACAATTGTATGAGAGGAATTTTTTAAAGATGGATACCAAGATTATGTCAATAATAAACTCAAAAAAATTGCCCTTTAAAGTAATATTTCGCTTCCATAAATTATTTTTAATTACATAAGCATAGAACATTCAGAGACACTTTTAATGTGTTTTTCTAAAAAAGAAGTTTAAGAACATTTGTATTTCTATTATGCTACAAAAACTTTCAACTTTGTTTTTTTAAAGGTTCAATTAGCCCTAGCCGGTGTTGCTCAGTGGATAGAGCGTAGGCCTGCGGACCAAAGGGTCCCAGGTTCTATTCTGGTCAAGGGCATATCTTTGTTGCAGGCTCCTCCCTGGCCGGAGCCTTGGTCAGGTCAGGGCTTCTGCAAGAGGCAACCAATTGATGTGTTTCTCTCATATCGATGTTTCTCTGTCTTTCCCTCTCTCTTCCACTCTCCAAATCAATGGAAAAATAATCTCAAGTGAGGATTAAGCAAAAAAATAAGGGGATGGAGGATAGCTCAATTAATTAAAAACAACATTAAAGCAATAAAAGAATGAATGAACTAGAACTATATACAACTGGTATGAATTTCACAATCCTGAATTTAAAAAAAAGATAATTATGTGTGATTACATTCATATAAAGTTCCAAAACTGCCCTGGCCAGGTTGCTCAATGGTTAGAACCTGAAGGGTCTCAGGTTCTATGCCAGGTCAAGGGCATGTATCCTCACCCTCCTACTCTCTCTAAAAGTCATGGAAAAAATATCCTCGGGTGAGGATAAATAATAAATAAAGTTCAAAAACTGACAAAAAATAACCTATGTTGTTCAAAATAGGTCAGTGGGAACAGACACTGACTGGAAAGGACCCAAGAGGTCTTCTGAGGTTCTGGTAATAGTCTATTATATCTGGTAATATTCTATTACACCTTTGTCTCACCATCATCATATAGCTTAATATTTCATGTGAAATTTACTGTGATGTTCACTTATGATTGTTTTAGAGTATTACCAGCAACAGATAAACTTGTATCTATCCACAAATACAATTCTTCCATTGTAACAAAATTAGGCGGCAGTGGCAGCATTATGGCTCTACCACTTGGCCACCCTGATCAAATTTCTAAACCTCATGTGTAAAATGGAGTTGTGATGATTAAATGAGTTAATCCCTTAACAGTACCTGACATAGTCAGTGCTTAATAAATATTAGTTTTGGGGTGGGAGAGAAGCAGTTAACTGTTATTCCTTCAGTGTTCTGTAAATATACCATATTCTCCTCTAAACCTTTACCTCACTATCATCATCTAGCTCCTCCATACTCAACCAAATATTAACCATTCCTCGAGTCCAAGTTTAAATCCTTCTTCTCTGACAAAGTATTTTATGACTACTTTATCTTTAAGTTCCCTTTTCTAAGATCAACTGCATTTGCTCTAGCTGGTTTGGCTGAGTGGATAGAGTGTTGGCCTGCAGAGTGAAGGGTTCTGGGTTCAATTCCAGTCAAGGGCACATGCCTGGGTTGCAGGCTTGATCTCCAGTAGGGGGCATGCAGGAGGCAGCCGATCAATGTTTCTCTCTCCTCTCTCTCTCTCTCTCTCTCTCTCTCTCTCTCTCTCTCTCTCTTCCTCTCCCTTCCTCTTTAAAATCAATAAAAATAGATATTTAAAAAGAGATAAACTGCATTTATGAACAAAACAGCTAAATAATAATATAATGTACATAAGTAAGTTTTGTTTACATTAAAAGAACCATATTTCACTTCCCCCTTGTGCTCCCTAATGCATAGAGAGAAGACAATAACCGAAGCTGAATTTTCAAACTATAGTAGTCCCCCTTATCCATGGTTTCACTTTCTGTGGTTTCAGTTACCCGCAGTCAACTGCGGTCCAAAAATGGAAAATTCCAGAAATAAACACTTCGTAAGTTTTAAGTTGCACAATGTTCTGCATAGCATGGTGAAATCTCATGCCATCCCACTCCATCCAACCTGAAATGTAAATCATACCTTCCGTCCAACATATCCAACACTCTGTATACACTACCTGCCTGTTAATCATTCAGGAGCATCTCTGTTATCAGATCATAGTATCATAATGCTTGTGTTCAAGTAACCCATATTTGACTTAATAATGCCACATTAAATTAATTTTTATTAGTCTATTAATTGTTCTATTTTATTTTTTTTAAATATACTTTTTATTGATATTTTACAGATAGGAAGGGAGAGGGATAGAGAGTTAGAAACATCGATGAGAGAGAAACATCGATCAGCTGCCTCCTGCACACCTCCCACTGGGGATGTGCCCGCAACCAAGGTACATGCCCTTGACCGAAATCGAACCCGGGACCCTTCAGTCTGCAAGCCGATGCTCTATCCACTGAGCCAAACCGGTTTCGGCCTATTTTATTATTAGTTATTGTTATTCATCTGTTACTATGTCTAATATATAAATTAAACGTTATCATAGGAATGTATGTATACATAAAAACATTGTGTGTGTGGTCTGGTACTACCTGCAGTTTCAGGCATCCACTGGGGGGGGGGGGTCTTGGGGAACTACTGTATTAGGCCCAGGGATCTTCTAGATATTCCTAATACTGTACTTAAGTGATCACTGATAACTACTCCATCACTTCCAAGTCCTACTACAATACCCCAGCTAAGAATTAGGTGAGGAGAATAAAAGGGGGTGAGGGAAGAGGGGAGTTTCACATTCAAAAATTTGAAGCTCAGAAAGAACACCTATACTATAAAAACCAAAGACTCATTTCTATACCATAATATGCTCCTGGGATGCAGTGGAGTGCTCAAGGTAAGGGGAGAGAGAGGTGCAGCGCTTTGAAAAGGAGCCTCTCAGCAGTGGCAGGGTAATGAGGGAAAGATAATAAAATTAAACACAAAATAATAGCAGACACTATTGAGCACTCTATTGACGCATGCTAAGCATGTATATGTACTTATCACTTAAGATTCAAAACAAGCTCCGGCCTGATAGCTCAGCTGGTTAGAGCAGTGGTCGGCAAACTCATTAGTCAACAGAGCCAAATATCAACAGTACAATGATTGAAATTTCTTTTGAGAGCCGAAAACCGACTTCTGCGCATGGGCCACAAAGTTTCAATCGCACTGTACGTGCGCACTCGCACGTGGTATTTTGTGGAAGAGCCACACTGAAGAGGCCAAAGAGCCGCATGTGGCTCGCGAGCCGCAGTTTGCCGACCACTGGGTTAAAGCATTGTCCCAATATGCCAAGATTTCGGGATCAATCACTGGTCAGGGCATACACAAGAAGCAACCATTGAATGCATAAGTAAGTAGAACAATAAATTAATGTTTCTCTCCTACCTCCCTTCCCCCCTCTCTCTCTAAAATAAATTTTTTTAAAAAGACTCAAAACAACATATGAAATAGGTGCTATTATTAAATCCATTTTATAGATTAGGAAGCTGAGAAACAGAAAAATTAGGTGGCTTTCCTAAGATCACATAGCTAGTGAGAGAGCAGAGATTCAACCCAGGTCACCTGACCTCTATTCCAAAGAAATCTGGGGCCACCATCCTCTATTTTCCTCCTGGAATAAATGTATATATTTATAAACAATTAACTTAAGAACTGGAGAGAAGCTTAACAAAGCTATTATTTCAATTTGAAAGGATAAAGAAGTTCAGATGAGCTTTCAATATAATACCTCTTCCACTACATTATATAAAAACTCCTTTATACCAAAGAATAAATTGTAATTAATAAAAGGAAAATCATGTAAATATTTTTAAGAAGCCAAATAATTTCTATCCTCCCATATACTGAAAAACAATGACTAATTCAAAACATGTAACCTACTTTTCTGTTGATTATCAATTATGAAGTACAAGGTGAGAGAAGAAAATGTCATTTTTTGAAATGTCATAAATTAGTTAGAAAATGAATTACAAAATTAAACTTGCTACTTATTAAATAAGCATCTCATTACTTAATATGTCTTCGCATACTTGATGTTTCAATACTTTCAGCAGTTAGTACCCAGATAGAGAACAAATTTCCTGATAGATCAAACACTAGATTTTTTTCAGTTTGGGCTAATTCAAATTCAGTGGTGACTGAATTACTATAGTCCACGTCAATAATATCAAGCACTTTCATGTAGGAAAACAACACAATTTAAATGTGTGAAAAACTTTTTCCCAGGGCATTTAACACATCAGCTGGGGGCTAAGTCTGCCAGTTTACATTACACTTGTGAATGATTTGTAATTGCACTTAAACTGGTAGCAATGCTAAGTTTCCATCAACTACAAGTTCAAACTTGGGCAAGACCTATGTCATGATGATTTTGAAGGCTAGAGATTTACAAGCCAAAATCATGTATGAAGGTGAAACTGCACAGTTGGAAAGATAAATCCTATATAATAAAAGGCTAATATGCAAATCCACCGAACGGCAGAATGACAGGTCACTATGATGCTCACTGACCACCAGGGAGCAGATGCTCAATGCAAGAGCTGCCCGCTGTGGTCAGCGCGCTCCCACAGGGGGAGCGCCACTCAGCCAGAAGCCTGGCTCACGGCTGGCGAGTGCAGCGGCAGCGGCAGCGCTAAGGATATCCCCCAAGGGCTCCCAGACTGCGAGAAGGTGCAGGTCGGGCTGAGGCACCTCCCCCTCAGTGTGCACAAATTTCATGCACCAGGCCTCTAGTGTAAATATAAGAGTAATATAATCCAACCCTCTAGAAAACTGTTACTCCATTTGATGGCCAGGCTTTTATTCTTATGAGATGTCTTCATGATGTCCTCATTCTCTCTTAATGATAAATTATGAAAATATCTGAAGATTGTAAGACATTTATCTAATCTCAATATATCTGCTATAATTCTTTTTATCTGCCCCTAGTCCACAACTCTGAGACAGTGGTGGACTTAAGAAACTTGTGGCAAGGGGGGTGAGGGAGGGGAAAGAAGAGTTAATGAAAAAGAAGGAACTGATGCCTTCAGTACCTAAACTGAAGTAGATCAGAGCATTTAAGCCAACATTTTGGCTTAAAACTTACTGTCACTAAACTAAAAATAAAGGGGTGGGGGGAAAATTTGACAATTTTTTACTTTAAACAGCAGAAAAAGTTATCTGCATAAAAATTTCACTCCTAAATTATAATCAAGAAAAATTCTGCCACAAAAATGTCTGGCTGGTGTGGCTCACTGGTTAAGCATTGACCCATGAACCAGGAGGTCTCAGTTGGATTCCCGGTCAGGGCACATGCCCAGATTATGAGCTCGATCTCCTTACAGGAAGCAGCCGATCAATGATTCTCTCATCATTGATGTCTCTCTCTCTTCCTTCCTCTCTCTGAAATCAATAAAAATTTATATTTTTTAAAGTCCCATGGAAAAAAATAGAAATACTATTCAATGGTATAATTCCAGAGATGACAAATAGCATGCATTCCGTGACAATACAGTGATGAAACGCTGTGGTACAGTAGTTAGCTTTCTGATAGTCTAGAGATCAATTCAAGAATTGGAAATATACTATATTCTCTTCTTCAAATATCTCAAATATTACATATCTCTTCCTCAAATTCAAGGTATATTTCAGAGCTTTCAACAAATGTATTTCATTTGGGAAACACTCAAACTGCTATCTAAGAACCTTTAGTAAAGATGTGCTATTGCTTGCTACATGGGCACTAATGGCTTCAAACAAACTTAACTGTGTAAATTTAAAGGGTAGGCTTTATTCTGCTTCTACAGAAGGCCAAGTCACTAAAGCACGTACAGACAAGAAGGCTTGTGTGCCTACAGGAGGACAAGATTCTTGGCAGAATTTTGAAATGTTCTCAAGCTGTCACAACCAACATTAGCTGAAATCTCAGTATGTTAGCTTTTAAATTTTTCTGTACAGTCCTTCTTAAAATAAGGATAAAATGCATTCATTTTGGCCTGCTAACAAAGTATATTCCTAAAAAGGATCTTGTACCTATTGTTTTCTCTGCCACTGACACTATCCACAGGTATGCAGATTTCCCCATGAAGCAGGGTAGAAAGAAGTTAGGGAATATTCCCAACAAGTGGAATGAAGAAGTAGGAGGCGACATCCAGGCCATCAGCCACTAGGTCCTCTCACCAGAGCCACCGCTGCCAGCACCACCACCACCACAACGCATGATCAAAGGGAAACAGTTTATGGCAGGAAACCTCTAAGGTAGTTGCAGAAGTGAACAAAGACAAGCTAAAACCAGATCAACCCAAGATGCAGGAAAAACTGACCAGAGAACAACCCCCAAAGCTCATTATACCATCACTAGAGTTCCAATGCATGGATTCATGCACAGGTGGGGTCCCTTGGCCTGGCCTGCATGGATCAGGCCAAAACTGGCTCTCCGACATCCCCCGAGGGGTCCCGGATTGCGAGAGGGCAGTTCTCAGGTGACACACCCCGGAATCTCTGGTTCTGGATACATCACCCAAGAACCACCGCTGCCAAGTGACCGCAGCTCAGCAGCTCCTGTGTTGAGCGTCTTCCCCCTTGGTGGTCAGTGCATGTCATAGCTACTGGCCAGTCAGCCAGTTGCTTAGGCTTTTATATATAGAGATTATAATAAAAGCTGACAAAACAAGTAGAAAGGAGACTGAGGGGGATGAATGCAACAACACTTCTGGAACAGACCATATTAGAAACAAGACTCCCTTCCAACCAAAAGGTGGAGTGAGAATTTGGTGCCACTAAGTTCAAAAACTGAAAACACATAGTAAAATCACAAGAACTACTGACCACTGCACACAACTCAGACTGACTGGACATGTGCTTTTGCTTCCTTCACAGCAGTAAGTCCTAGCTCTCTATGTCTCTACCTGAATAAAACTTGCTTTCACTCTCACTCGGACTCATCTTTTTTTTTTTTTTTTTTTTTTTTTTTTTTTAGCGATTTCAGAGAGGAAGAGCGAGAGAGAGAACCAATGATGAGAGAGAACCATCCCCTTGAACGCTCCTCACTAAGGACTGAGCCTAAAACCCGGGCATGTGCCCCAACCCAAAATAGAACCATGACCTCCTGGTTCATAGGTCGACGCTCAACCACTGACCAACACCAGCCAGATTCGAACTCATTCTTGAAATCTTTCCTGCATGAGTCAAGAACCCGGAGGTCCCGGAAGGTGCTGGGGCAGGACCAGCCACCAGCACAGAACTGGTAAGGTGACACCCACAACTTAATGCTCCATTTTCTACATATCTCTGTTCAAATTTCCCCTTCTATAAAAAAAGAAGCCTTCCTTGCTCACACTATGTAAAGTAACCACTCTCTACAACTATGAATCCTGAATTATTTCCCCACAAAGTTATTACCATACTAGTGACCCGGTGCATGAATTCGTGCACAGGTAGTGTTCCTGGGTTGGGAGGGCAATCGGGGGCAGGACCAGCACGGGTTGGGTAGATGATCAGGGGCGGGGCCGGCCAGGGGTAGCTATTACTGTCAAAGATCTTTGCAGGGTGTATACATGTTTGCTGTTGGCTTTCAGATGAGTTGAAGCTTCAAAGGCGCTTTAGTGTCAGGAACACTTACAGCTTCCATTTCTAAGCCTCTCCCTAGACAGGTAATATGGTTTGGTTCCCTGCTGACAAACCCTCTAAAGAGAGGCTGTGGTGTGATGCAGCTGCCCTCTTTGGTAGTAAGCAGTGGAGAGAGAACACATGAAGATGGTGGTTGTGCTGGGCCCTCTCTGGGACACTTGACTGATGGTCCAGACTGTGAGCAGTTTTCCTCCTGATGACTCATCATTCAGGTTCCTGGTCTATGAAGGCTGGAGAGCGTTTACTTACTTAGAATCACTGAAGGTCACACTTCAGTGATCAGGGTTGGAAGGGTGATCAGGGGTGGGGCCAGCAGGAGGGATGGGGCCACAGGCGATTGGCTGGCTGGCCCCACCCCCAATCCATCTGGTTGGCCACTGAAGTGCACGTCATAGCCACCGGTCATTCTGGTCGTTCCGCCGTCCGGTCACTTGGCTTTTATATATAAATATATATATATAGATGACTGTACACATTTGGTACTATCTTTCTACACCTGCTACAATATAGATTTTGTAAGAACAGGGCTTATTTTTATTTACTTCTCTATCCTCACTGAGTTCTTAATACAATGCCTGGGACATAGGTGATATGCAATAAATGTCTGTTGAATAAATGAACAAATGAATGAATTTCTTAACCCCACCTATGCATAGGGCTATCCTGGCTTCCTAACAATAACATTTTAATGACTAGTTTTGAGGATGCTGAGATTCAAACAGCAACTATCTCATAAACCATTTGCATTATACCTGGCATTGCATGAAATTACCCAGCTACTCCAGCAGAGAATTTGAAAAAAGTATATATAATACACTAAAGAAAGAAATAGTACAGGTGAAAAAAGATAGGTATCTATATTAAAAATAAACATCTTACACACTAGATCTGTCAGTAAAAATAAAAAATATTCATTCTTACATTTAAAAGGCACTCATGGAAATAAATTTATATTAAGAGTTTGAGCACTGTCAATCATGTAACTTTGCTTTGGTCATGATGAAGATGCAAATCAGCAAACCATATCCAACAACTAACTGTCCAGGGTCTTTGGCATTCATTTCTAGGCAATGCTCATGTTCTACCTGTTTGTTTTATTAATCCTTATCCTTATTTTCCCTTTGCTTTGATTTTCTTATCTGTTTTTTTCACCTAGTATCATTTCAAGTATTTTTGTAAACCACTCTAAATCCTTCTTGAATGAAGTTTAGCACAGATTAATTAACTCTAGAGATTACTATTACATTTGGTTTTTGTTTTGTTTTGTTATTCCTTTTTATTTATTATGGTGACACTGGTTACCAAAATTATACAGGTTTCAGCTGTGCAATTCTACAACACATCATCTGTATACTGTATTGTGTGTTCACCACCCCATATATTTGTTTCTGCTTATGATATAAAAAGTTGCAAAGAACATGGCACCCACACTAAAGAAGAAAAGGCCAGATAATCTAAAAGACCACAACTTTTCTTGAGCCCATCAGAGATTGCTAAAGTTGCAAGGCAACCAAATAAACTAAATTCCAAAAAGTGACAAGAACCTCTGATAAAGGACAGAACACACATGGTAGACTTCAAGAGAAAGGGGTAATTATAATACAGCGAGTAAAAAAAATCTTACAAAATGAATAAATTCCTAAAACTAAGTGTGGGCTAGCATAACAATTTCCCAACTGGGCTTCCTATACACAACGGGAGTCTGCACTCACTTGCGAAGGCCTGTTTTCTACAAACCTCATAGGGAGCTCATGAGAAAGATTGGGTTCATGGATTCAAAGATCGAAGTCAGCCCCGTTCAATGGCACAAGAGTGAGGAGGCCATGGCCATTGCTGTGAACAAGCACAAACCCCAACAGATTCTCCAGATCGTTTTCTAATCTGAAGCAAAGGCCTCAGGGCACTGAGGAAGGGGTAATAAACCCTTCCTCTCCCAGAAGGCTGGCAAACATCTATGGTTGCTGAGATAAGGAGATAAGCATATCCCTTTACCCCTGTGGGAGAAGAAAACTATCTTGGGCCTCGATACACCAAGCAAAAGTGTCCTAAAGCTGAGAAGGACAGGAAATCCTTTCCAAAAACAAACACAAATACAAGGCAAACATTGGCTGACACAGTGAAGAAGAGAGGGAACAATAACAAAGCCCCATCTCAGAGGTGCAAGTGGACAGGGTCTGCATAAGACTGAGGTGGACCAGGATAACTGCCTCCACCACAATCCTAACACCAAGTTAGAAGCAATAGCATTCTACTACTGGGGGCAACATTAGTCACAACTACAAGACTTTAAAGCCTGCAGTACACTGAATATAATGATAAAAACAGTAAAAACCAAAACTAGATCAACTTACGTCTAATTTGACTCAATACTCCAACAGAATGGCCCACTTCTGCATCTAAATACTATTTACCTCAGTCTCAACTTGTTCTAGACACAATGCCCAACACTTAATCAAAAATTATGAGCCCTAGCCAGTTTGGCTCACTGGATAGAGCGTCAGCCCTAGAATCCCAGGTTCGATTCAGGTCAGTCAAGGGCACATACCTCAGTTGCAAGCTCAATCCCTAGCCCAGTCAGGGCATGTGCAGAAGGCAACCAATGGATGTGTCTCTCTCACATCAATGTTTCTCTCTCTCTGTCTCTCCCCCTCCCTTCCACTATGTCTAAAAAGCAATGGAAATATATCCTCAGGTAAGGATTAAAAAAAAAAAAATTATGAGACATGCAAATAAAACCAAACCACAACCTATAGTGAAGAAGAAAAAGCAATCAAGGTAAGTAGTCTCAGGAATGACTTAGATGCTAGAACTATCAAAAGGATTTTAAGTATTATAATTAATAAATTAAAGAACTTAGTGAAAAAGGTGGATAACATATACAAATGGATGAATAATTTCACCAAACTGAAAATATTTCTAAAAGTAAGTTGAAAATGTCTCTCTCACATAGATGCGCTCTCTCTCTCTCTCTCTCTACCCATCCCTCCTCCCTCTTTTCCATGCTCTCTAAAAATCAATGGAAAAAATACCCTCCAGTGAGGCTTAACAACAACAAAAAATAAGAGTGACCTCAAGAAAAATGATGACCAGAGTTAGAGCAGATATTACACAAATTCACTCAGAGAAGAAGAGAGAATTCCTAAGTCCCTCCATTCCCCAAGCCAAGGAGATGTATGTGGCCGAGAAGGTTCTGCAGAGATCAAGCAAAATGGAATATTTATGGATCTTGAAATCCAGAGATTTTAAGAACTGACTAGGCATTCCCTTATCTCTAGGAGAACTCAGATAAAGGTCAGTCTTAAAGAAGTTATAAAAACTGTTACTCTTACTCAATATATTTCATATGTAAAAGTCCCAAAGCCCTACAAGTTTGATCCTAAGGCTCTCCATAATATATACAACCAAGAATCACAGACCCAAGGCAGTCTCCTTTTGTTTATAACACAAACAAAATGTTCTTTAAGGGCAAGAGTGGTCTTAGAAACTGCCCTGAAATGCACCCACTTAAAAGTAACCACTTTAGTCAAACTGTAGCCTTGATAATTTACGATTCTATTGTACCTATTTTTATAAATTAAAATTAATCTAATCACAAACTAATGAAGATCTATCAATTCCATATACAAGTTCCAGAGTTAAACCACAGGTATACTAGTGCTGACTCCAAACACTTAAAAACAATGGCAAAATGGTTCCATATCCCTTGGTGGTGAGGTAACACAGCATAAATTGACTCAAGAACTGACTCAAGCTCAATACAAGGATATATTTGATGCCATACTCCTTTTGATATAAGAACACTCCCAATGAGACCCATGCTCAGACTGGATTAGGTAAGAACCGGTACCTGTGTCCTGTAGAATCTGGTGCTTTTATTTAATACAGTAACTATCACACTGTATTACATTTATCTCTTTGTCTCCCTTACCATACTGCTGGATCCTCATATCTCTGGCACCTAATAAAATGCTAGGCATATCACTGAGTGCTCAAAAAAATATTTACTGGTTGAGCCCTGACCGGTTTGGCTCAGTGGATAGAGCGTCGGCCTGCGGACTGAAGGGTCCCAGGTTCGATTCTGATCAAGGGCGTGTACCTTGGTTGAAGGCACATCCCCAGTAGGGGGTGTGCAGGAGGCAGCTGATCGATGTTTCTCTCTCATCAATGTTTCTAACTATCTATCCTCTCCCTTTCCTCTCTGTAAGAAATCAATAAAATATATTTTAAAAAAATATATTTACTGGTTGAATGGGTAATCTGGAATTATGCTGTCCAATATGGCAGCCACTAGCCACATGTAGCTATTTAAATTTAAACTGAAGTTAATTAAAATTAAATTTAAAAATTTTTAAATTAAAAAATTTGGATTCCAAAATGATGGCAGAGTAAATGGAAGCTACACTGACATTCTCCTAGGGCCAAACTTGAAATATAACAAGTGCTGGAGAGGGTGGAGAGAAAAGGGAATCCTAGTACACTATTGGTGTGAATGCAGATTGGTGCAGCCATTATGGAAAACAGTATGGAGTTTCCTCAAAAAATTAAATATGTAACTGCCATTTGAACCAGCGATCCCACTTCCAGGAATATATTCTAAGAAACCCAAAATACCAATCAGAAAGAATGTATGCACTCCTATGTTCACAACAGCACAATCTACAATAGCTAAGATCTGGAAATAGCCCAAGTGCCCATGAGTAGATGAGTGAATTAAAAAGTTGTGGTACATCTACACCATGGAATACTATGCAGCAATAAAAAAGAAGGATCTCTTACCCTTTGAGACAGCATGGAGGGACCTGGAGAGTGTTATGCTAAGCAAAATAAGCCAGAGAAAGACATGTATCACATGATCTCACACATATGTGGAACCTAATGAACAAAAATAAACTGAGGAACAAAATAGATCCAGAGACACAGAAGCATGGAACAGACTATGGAATCTCAGAGGGAAGGCAGGGGTGGGATGGGTGGGAAGAGATCAACCAAAGAACTTGCATATATGCATAACCCATGGACACAGACAATAGGGTGGTGAAGACCTGGGAGAAGGAGGAAGGTAGGCTAGAAGAAGTCAATGGGAGAAAAAGGGGGACATAAAAAATTAAATAAAATTTAACAATTCAGTTCCTCAATCTATCTCACCACATTTAAAGTGCTCACTGCTGCCTGGCCAGTGTGGCTCAGTGGTTGAGTGTCGACGCATGCACTAAGAGGTCACTGGTTCATTCCTGGTCAGGGCACATGCCTGGGATGCAGGCTTGGTCCCCTGTGAGGGGCATGCAGGAGGCAGCCAATCAATGTTGATGTTTCTCTCTCATTGATGTTTCTATCTCTCCCTCTCCCTTTGTCTCTCTAAAAAAATCAATAAAAACATAGAGAAAAATAAATAAATAAATAAATAAATAAATAAAGTGCTCATTGCATTGCATGGCAAGTGGCTGTCACATGGGACAGTGTAGAGAGAGAAAATGTTTTCATCATCACAGAAAGTTCTATTGGACACTGCTTGTCTGGAGTGTCCCTTGCTGGAAGCACATGAGTTGAGTAGTCTAATAATAATAAGATTATTATTATCCTGAGAAAGAAAAGGTTGGAAGAAAAAATGTTTTTTAAATGTACACTAATCCGAATAATAATAACGCAATACAATCAGAGGAAAGAAGTTCTTCTACAAGACTGTCTCTCATATGAATTATATTCCAAACTTATCTGATAATTCTTTATTGCTAAGGTTTTCCCCACATAATTTCCTAATGTGCCTAAAAGAAAGCTGTTAATAACAAAAAGGGCTGCTGCCTATTTCTAGAAAGATTTAAAAAATATATATATATGAGATTATGTCTGCCCTAATCATTGGCTAATAGAATAAAAAGGTCAAAAAGACTTTGGACCCAACTGGCATGGCTCAGTGGTTGAGCATCGACCTATGAACCAGGAGGTCACAGTTCGATTCCCAGTCAGGGCACATGCCTGGGTTGCAGGCTCAATCCCCCATGTGGGATGTGTAGGAGGCAGCTGATCAATGATTCTCTCTCATCACTGATACATTTATCTTTCTCTCCTTCTCCCTTCCTCTCTGAAATTAGTAAAAATATGTACTTTTTTTAAAAAAAGGACCTTGGCCCTAACCGGTTTGGCTCAGTGGATAGAGCATTGGCCTGCGGACTGAAGGGTCCCAGGTTCGATTCTGGTCAAGGGCATGTACCTTGGTTGTGGGCACATCCCCAGTAGGGGGTGTGCAGGAGGCAGCTGATCGATGTTTCTCTCTCATCGATGTTTCTAACTCTCTATCCCTCTCCCTTCCTCTCTGTAAAAAAAATCAATAAAATATATTTTTTTTAAAAAGGGACCTAGGGCCCTGATAGGACGCTCAGTGGTTAGAGCATGTGCCTGCAGACCAAAGGGTCATAGTAGGTTCAATTCCTGGTCAAAGTCAAGTACCTTCCTGGTAGGTTCCCCAGCTCCAGTAGGGGCATGTGTGGGAGGCAATCAATTGATGTGTCTCTCTCACATTGATGTTTCTCTTTATCTCTCTCTCCACTTTCCTCCCTCCCTTCCAGATGTCAGAAGCAGACCAAGCAGGTTAAAAAAAAAGGGGGGGTGCCTAGAAAGCCAGGAAAGTTTTATGTTTTTCCCAGAATTATGGCATATTATCCAACATATCAAAATAATCTACTTTTTAAAAACAGTATTTTTATTGATTTCAGAGAGGAAGGGAGAGAGAGAAACATCAATGATGAGAATCATTGATCAGCTACCTCCTGCACGCCCCTCACTGGGGATCAAGCCCACAACCCAGGCATGTGCCCTGGCTGGGAATTGAACCGTGACCTACTAGTGCATAGGTCAATGCTCAACCACTGAGCCACATCAGCCGGCAAAATAATCTACTTTTTTAAAAAACATTCATTCATTTATTCATTTATTCATTTATTCATTTATTCATTCATTCATTCATTCATTCATTCATTCATTTATTTATTTATAATCCTCATCCGAGGACATGCTCAGAAAAAGAAAGGGGAAGGGAGAGGAGAATGGGAGGGGGAGGGAGAGGAATGGGGGAGGGGAGAAGGGAGAAAATCGATTGGATGCCTTCCATACATGCCCCGACCAGGGATCATGCAACCAAAGTATATGCCCTGACCAGGAATTGAACCAGCACAGGACAACCACCAACTGAACCACTCTGGCTTGGCCAAAATAATCTACTTTTAAAAGGGAATGATAAGCACCAATAAAGGTCAAGAAACTCTAAGTTAGATACCAAAGTTTTGTCTTGTGTAGGAAACCCTTCGTTTTTCCTTACAAACCCTAATTTATTACTTAAAAACGCTTCGTTAGCAGGTAACTTTTTCTTTCCATAATATAATCACATTATTTATTCCCATAGTCTATTCTCACTAGTCAGAACAGATTTCAATTGAGCCACAAATATAGCCAACTAAAACTGAAAGCAGAAATATTTACTAATTATTTTCAATGGAAACATAATTCCAATGACAAGGTTAGAACATAAACAATGAAAGTGAAACAAAGAGAGAAATAATTTCTTCTTTAATAAAATCACTTGTCTTCCTAAAATGTTATTTGAATTAAAACTAAAGTAGTATCTACCTTGGCTGGCATGCTCAGTGGTTAGAACATTAGCCTGCCCACCTGAGGGTCATGGGTTCGATTCCTGGTCAAGGGCAGGGTACCAGGGTTGTAGGTTCGATCCCCGTCTCCCATTGGGGCCCATGTGGGAGGCAACCAATCAATGTGTCTCTCTCACATCCATGTTTACCTCTGTCACTCACCCCCTCTCCCTCCCTTCCACACTCTCTAAAAAAAGAAAAAAATCAGCCCTACCTGATTTGGCTCAGTGGAGAGAGCTTCGGCCTGCGGACTGAAGGGTCCCGGGTTCAATTCCGGTCAAGAGCACATGCCCGAGTTGTGGGCTCAATCCCCAGTGGGGGTGTGCAAGAGGCAGTCCATCAGTGATTCTCTCTCATCATCGATGTTTCTATCTCTCTCTCCCTCTTCCTTCCTCTCTGAAATAAAAATATTTTTTTTAAAAATCAATGGAAAAAATATTCTCACTCCTTGGGCAAGGATTAAAAATAAAAATAAAGTAGGAGTACAGATTTCTACTTTAATTATAAATAAAAACATATAATAAAAGAATAATTTTAAGTTCTATCATTATTACTTCACTATGAGCAAAAGCAAATACAATGTAGTAAATCCTAAGATGGTATTAAAACACAGAAAGACTGACAAATATATTGTTCTGATATAATACTTATGTAGCTTGATGTGTCCTCAAGCCTCAAATTCTTAGGTAAATACTAAATTTTGTTTTTCAAAGGGCAGAAATCTTTCCCTTGTAGGGATTTTTATTTATCTAATTTCTTATAACTAAAGATACAAGAAAGCTTTTAAGTCTGCTCCAATATGAATACAGAAAATACCAAATCTAGAGCTGAATCTTTCTTCAATATGTCAAATAATATAAGAATTTTTATAGCCCTGACCGGTTTGGCTCAGTGGATAGAGCGTCGGCCTGCAGACTGAGGGGTCCCGGGTTCGATTCCGGTCAAGGGCATGTACCTTGGTTGCGGGCACGTCCCCAGTGGGAGGTGTGCAGGAGGCAGCTGATCAATGTTTCTCTCCCATAGATGTTTCTAACTCTCTATCCTTCTCCCTTCCTCTCTGTAAAAAATCAATTAAAAAATATATTTTAAAAAAAGAATTTTTATAATACAAAGGGGAAAGAAAACAAATTAAGCACTATAGAAATATTTTATTTCTCTGTATAACATTTTTATCTTCCATCATGTTGATTTCTATATTTAGTCCAATATTCATATCTACTCAGATAGGTTAAATATTGGAAAATTATATTTTTAAAAATATTAACATAAAAATGCAAACATAACAGTTAATTTTATAGTAATGAACTTGGAGGTAAGAAACTAGGCACAGCCGAAACCGGTTTGGCTCAGTGGATAGAGCGTCGGCCTGCGGACTGAAGGGTCCCGGGTTCGATTCCGGTCAAGGGCATGTACCTTGGTTGCGGGCACATCCCCAGTGGGGGGTGTGCAGAAGGCAGCTGATCGATGTTCCTCTCTCATCGATGTTTCTAGCTCTCTATCCCTTCCCCTTCCTCTCTGTAAAATATCAATAAAATATATTTAAAAAAAAAAAAAAGAAAGAAACTAGGCACAGAGAAGTAAAGTACCCCAGAGGAAACAAGATCTGAAAATATCTTATAAAGATTTACCCTATATTAATTTCCATTATTTTCTGAGTTCATTACTAGAGATTTATACATTCTTTGACATATCTAACCAAGATTTTATTGGTGAATTACTGGGTACTTTAAAGTTGAATATAACATACTATTAAAATATAATTCTGTTATTTGGGTTATGACTCACACTGTTTAAAATTTTATTTTACATGTGGGTGTGTGGACTGCTATAAGGAGCATTTAACCCAACCTACATCTTAAGAAACCTACTTCATTCACAACCTTCCTTTTCAACAGCTAGCAAATATATCAGACTTCTTTTGTTTTAGTTTTAATGTATTTCTGTTTAACTGTCTCACTGAGTTATCTGCGTGCTCAAAAAGATTAAAGCTAATTTAGAAAGAGGCTGTTTGTCTTAACAGGAATAGCTGTCACCCTCTCTTCCTTTAAGCTCCAGGGTGGATATAGTAAAGCAAAGAACTAGGAAAAATGTACTTAAAGTTTGAATTTTAAAACATTATAAATTACCAGTGACAAAGCACCCACTATAAAGCCAGCATTCTGCTGGGCATATCCTCATAAAAATCCCATGTGCCAGAGGCTGCTAGTTGCCCCCCAATTTCTGTGTCTCCTCTCTCTCCTCAATAAAAGTTAAAGTGGCATATGAATCTTCTGCCACGTGCCCTTTAAGAGAGGAAGCATCTCTTTGTCCTCTCCCTTCCCTCTCCTGCTGACTAGCATGCAAACTTACACTGGAGCCTGAGCAGCCCTCTTGAATCACAAGGTTCACTTGACCTACAAAGGGCACGCTCAAAAGATATGTTTGATGCTCAACATCATTAATCATCAGAGAAATGCAAATGAAAACCACAATGAGCTATCACCACACACCTGTCAGAATGGCTATCATCAATAAACAAGTGTTGGTGAGAATGTGAAGAAAAGGGAACCCACGTGCACTGTTGGTAGAATCGCAAACTGGTGCATCTACTATGAAAAACAGTATGGAGATTCCTCAAAAAATTAAAAATGGAACTGGCTTATGACCCAGCTATTCCACTTCTGGTATATGTCCAAAGAAATCCAAAACACTAATTTCACAGAGTATATGCACCCCTATGTTCATTGCAGTGTTATTTACAACTAGTGGCCCAGTGCACGAAATTCGTGCGGGCGGGGGGGGGGGGGGGGGGTGTCCCTCAGCCCAGCCTGCACCCTCTCCAATCTGGGACTACTCAAAGGATGTCCTACTGCCAGTTTACAGGGATCTGGCTTAAACCAGCAATTGGACATCCCTCTCACAATCCGGGACTGCTGGCTCCTAACTGCTCACCTTCCTGCCTGCCTGATTGCTCCTAACCACTCTGCCTGCAGGCCTGCTCGCCCCCACCTGCCCTTCCCACTGGCCTGCTAGCCCCCAACTGGCCCCCCTGCTGGTGTGCTCAGCCCCAACTGCCCCCCTCAGCCTGATCACCCCCAACAGCCCCCCCCACCGGCCTGATCACCCACAACTGCCCGCCCCTCTTGGCCTCTAACCGCCTCTACCTCAGCCCCGCCACCATGGTTTTGTCCAGAAGAATGTCCGGAAGGTTTCCTGGAAGGTCTCCCAGTCTAATTAGCATATAACCCTTTTATTAGTATAGATCAGGCGTCCTCAAACTACGGCCCGCAGGCCACATGCAGCCCGCTGAGGACATTTATCCGGCCCGCCGGGTGCCGCTGCCTGTCCTGCTTAGCAGCCAACTCGTCCCAGGCCCGCAGTGCGCATAGGAATTTGTTCATAGTTTTGTTTTTTTTTAACTATAGTCCGGCCCTCCAACAGTCTGAGGGACAGTGAACTGGCCCCGTTTAAAAAGTTTGAGGACCCCTGGAGAGGCCTGGTGCATGGGTGGGGGGCCAGCTGGTTTGCCCTGAAGGGTGTCCCGGATCAGGGTGGGGGCTCCCTTGGGGCGTGGCCAGCCTGGGTGAGGGGCTGAGGGCTGTTTGCAGGCTGGCCATGCCCCCCAGCGGGGACTCTTACTCCATGGGGGGCGTGGCCAGCCTTGGTAAGGGGCTGCGGACCATTTTCAGGCTGGCCACGGCCACCTGGTGACCCAGGCTCCCAGCCCCTCCTTCAGCAGCGGCCAGGGCAGGTGGGAAGCTTTTTGCACTTTAACTTTACCAGGTCCCAGAACTCACCTACTTTGAAAGGAAAGAACATCTTCCTCTAGTCATTTGCCAAACCCTATTTCAGTATTAATCTAGAAATTTAAAGGGCATGTCCACTGAGAGGTAATCACTCATTTCTTCATCATTATAGATCAAGAATCTTAAGAAGGAAAAAACTTTAAATCCAACAGACATTGTGCTAGTACTCAAAGCTCTCAGAAAAAGTATTATACAAACAATTAAACAGTGTCCCTTATATAATATGCAAGGCCTCATTAACTCACACTCAATCATTCCAATTTATTGTCAACAGTCTTAACTTTTGAGAGAAACCAAGATGGCAGCATAGGTAAGCACCTAAACTGCTGCCTCGCACAACAATTTCAAAACTACAACTAAAAGACAGAACAGACACCATCCAGAACCACAGGAAAGCTGGCTGAGTGGAAATTCTACAACTAGAAGGAAAGAGAAAAGCTCACAGAGAATTGGAGGTACGGCAAAGGGTCTTTGTGTGCGCAGAGAGGAAGGGCGGCTGAAGGAAGCCCATGACCGCACTGAACCCCAGTTCTGACTGCACTGAACCCCAGTTCCAGGCGAAACCCCGCGGACCCAGGCTCATACAGGGGAAGTCTGGACTGTCAGGGAGAGAGAGAGGCACCCGGATACTCGGAGACCCGGGGGAGCCCCGGCGGGCAGAGGTCTGGAGGTGCGTGCGCCAGTGTGCACAAAGACTGCAGAGGTTGCCACAGGCTTTCCCTAGCAGAAGGGAGATGGAAGCTCCTGACTGCACTGAACCCCAGTTCTGACTGCACTGAACCCCAGTTCCAGGCGAGCCCCTGGGGACCCACGCTCTTACGGGGGGGAATCTGGACTCTCGGGCAGAGACTCTGGAGCTGGGGAAGGCAGAGGTCTGGAGGCGCACGCATGCCAGTGTGCACAAAGGCTGCGGAGGTTGCCACAGGCTTTCCCTAGTGGAAGGGAGTCAGAAGCTCCTGACTGCACTGAGCCCCAGTTCTGACTGCACTGAACCCCAGTTCCAGGCGAGCCCCTGGGGACCCACGCTCTTGTGGGGGGAATCTGGACTCTCGGGCGGAGTCTCGGGAGCCGGGGAAGGCAGAGGTCTGCAGGCGCGCACGCGCAAGGGCAAGGCTGACTGGAAGCCAAGACTATCTGCTCCGCCCTGAGACTCCACCCCATCCAAGCTGAGCACAGAGGCTATTGCAATTTGGCAAGTCTAATCCTATAAGGCTGTCTCCAGCACCGAACTTCTCCCAGCGTAGACACAGCTGATCTTACAGCTAACTGGCCTGGAGGTCAATTCCTCCCAGAGATACCAACAACAATCAACTACAACAAGGCTGTACACACAGTCCACAAAGGGGTGCACCAAGAGTGTCCACCCCAGGTTAACTGGGGAGGCCGACCCACTGGGCCATATAGGAAACCTAGCACACAAATCTACCCTACCAACTCAGGGAAGCAATGAAAATGCAACGTCAAAGAAACAGATCACAAATGAAAGAAATGCAGGAAAACAAACGACTGGATATAGAATTCAAAACCACGGTTATAAGGCTTTTCAAGAATATCCTAGAAAAGGCCGATAAATATAACGAGACCCTCAAAGATATGAAAAAGGACCAACTAGAAATTAAACATACACTGAATGAAATAAAAAAATATTATTCAGAGACCCAACAACAGACTAGAGGAACACAAGAATCAAGTCAAAGAATTTAAATACAAAGAAGCAAAAAACACTCAACCAAAAAAGCAAAAAGCAAAAAAAAATCCAAAAAGTTGAAGATAGTGTAAGAAGCCTCTGGGACAACTTCAAGCGTACCAACATCAGAATTATGGGGGTGCCAGAAGAAGAGAGAGAGCAAGATACTGAAACCTATTTGGAGAAATAATGACTGAAAACTTCCCCCACCTGGTGAAAGAAATAGACTTACAAATCCAGGAAGCGCACAGAACCCCAAACAAAAGGAATCCAAAGAGGACCACACCAAGACACATCATAATTAAAATGCCAAGAGCAAAAGACAAAGAGAGAATATTAAAAGCAGCAAGAGAAAAACAGTTAGTTATCTACAAGGGAGCACCCATACGACTGTCAGCTGATTTCTCAACAGAAACTATGCAGGCCAGACGGGAGTGGCAAGAAACATTCAAAGTGATGAATAGCAAGAACCTACAACCAAGATTACTCTACCCAGCAAAGTTATCATTCAGAATTGAAGGGCAGATAAAGAGCTTCACAGATAAGAAAAAGCTAAAGGAGTTCATCACCACCAAACCAGTATTATATGAAATGCTGAAAGGTATTACTAAAGAAGAGGAAGAAGAAAAAAGTAAAGATAAAAATTATGAACAACAAATACATATCTATCAACAAGTGAACCTAAAAATCAAGTGAATTAAAAACCTGAGGAACAGAATAATCTGGTGAATATAATAGAATCAGGGGCATAGAAAGGGAGTGGACTGATAATTCTCAGGGGGAAAAGGGTGGGGGTGTTCAGGAAGAGACTGGACAAAAATCATACACCTATGGATGAGGACAGTGGCGGGGAGGTAAGGGCAGAAGGTGGGGTGGGAACCGGGTGGAGGGGAGCTATGGGGGGAAAAAGGAGAAACAATTGTAATAATCTGAATAAAGATTTATTTAAAAAAATAAAAAAATAAACAGTCTTAACTTTAGTTGCCTATCTAAAACCCCAACTTCATCTTGGCCAGTGTATGTAGCTTAGTGGTTGAGCATTGACCCAGGAACCAAGAAGTCCCGGGTTCGATTCCTGGTCAGAATGTGGGCTCAATCCCCAGGAGAGGGTGGGCAGGAGGCAGCCGATCAATATTTCTCTCTTGGATGTTTCTATCTCTCTATCCCTCTCCTTCCTCTCTCTCTAAAATCAACAAAAACACATTTGAAAAAAAAAACTAAAAATAAAACCCCAACTCAAAATCTGATTCAGAAGATGTCTGTATATTTTTTCAAATTGAAAATTTTATTCTGATAAGCATCACTGATGTTTCTATCACTCTCTCCCTCTCCCTTCCTCTCTGAAATCAATAAATGTATTTTTTAATTGATTTTTTACAGAGAGGAAGGGAGAGGGAGAGTTAGAAACATCAATGAGAGAGAAACATTGATCAGCTGCCTCTTGCACACCCCCTACTGGGGATGTGCCCGCAACCAAGGTACATGCCCTTGACCGGAATCGAACCTGGGACCCTTCAGTTCCGCAGGCCGACGCTCTATCCACTGAGCCAAACTGGTTAGGGCAAAAATATATATATTTTTTAAAAGTGCATCACAAAGTGTCTTTGTCAGGAAGATACAATGTTCTATAAACATTTATGGATAATCAACACAATGACAAAATAGTTATCAAGTTGTTTTCCAATTGGAAAGATGGCAATAAATTAAAATAACAGCAGAATAGAAACAATAGCTCTTCCCTTTTTTAATTTTTTAAAATACATTTTTATTGATTTCAGAAAGGAAGGGGAGAGAGGGATAGAAACATCAATGATGAGAGAGAATCATTGATGAGCTGTCTCCTGCATGTCCCCTACTGGGGATTGAGCCCGCAACCCCATGTGCCCTTGACTGGAATCGAACCTGGGCATGTGCCCTTGACAGGAATCAAATCCAGGACCCTTCAGTCCTCAGGCCAATGCTCTATTCACTGAGCCAAACCAGCAAGGGCAAAACGTTCTTCCTCTTACTAAAATTCAAGATCCCAATAACATCAGCAGATTTATTTATGCAGCAGGTTATAAAAAGATAAAAATAACAGAATCAAGATAGAAGAACCAATTTTGGAGGAGATGGTGCAGGAAAATGAAAAAGATATTTTTAAATGTCTAATTAATATCTAGCATAATTAAAGATAGTATTTTAGTCATAAAATAAAATTGCTACCAAAAAAAACAAAAGTTCTTGAATATAAATTCAATAGGACTCCACCCTATTCCCTATTAAAATACACATACATACCAAGATGTACACTACAGATTTTAATACAAAAAATAGCGCTGCAAACTACACAAATATCCACCGATAGCAAAAGAGTTAAATAAATGATGTTACAACTATAGAACAGTCTATATGTACTGACATAGCAAAGATTGATATAATACATGAAAAAGTGGTCACTAAACATGTGAAGTATAATCCCACTTACGTTCTTTTAAAAAACACACAACAGCCCTAGCTGGTTTGGCTCAGTGGATAGAGCACTGGCCTATGGACTGAAGGGTCCCAGTTCAATTCCTGGTCAGGGCACATGCCTGGGTTGCGGGCTTGATCCCTAGTCTGGGGCATGCAGAAGGCAGTCGATCAATAAATCTCTCTCATCATTGATGTTTCTATCTCTCCCTTCCTCTCTGAAATCAATAAAAATATATATATTTAACAATAATAATAAATAAATAATACAACAATAATAGTAACAGCTATTACTACACAAAGTGCCAGGTAAGTACTATATGTACTGATTCATTTAATTCTCAAACAACGTGAGGCACTAGTCTATAACCAGCCCTTCCTACATATGAGGACACTGGCGCACAAAAAGGTTAAAGCACTTTCCCAAGGTACACAGCCATAAGAGCTGGGACTATGATCTATGGAACTCTAAATCTCCCAAGATGACACTTCACATTTCCAGCACTTAGCTCCAAAGTTCATCCTCTAAAAATCTTCACCTACCTCCCTCTCCCTTACCCTCTTCCTCTTACTCTCCCTCTTAATTTGTAAACGCATACAAAAAGATTTTTTTTTTTTTACAGTGATCACATATATGGCTTTTCTGGGAATGGGAGCCTTTTTTTGTTTTTTAAACTGAAAGCCTTTTCTCTTCATCACATTAAATGAGAAGTGAATGAAGTAGTGTTATAGCCTATTCAGATATCCCGTATCTTACTGGTGGCTACGCAGCATGTCCTAGTGTTCCCACATCATGACCATCTCTAATCACAGGCTGGACAAAAGCTCAGGCACAGACATGTCCCATCCAAATGGCAGTGTATTCACCCTAGGGAGTAGCTTGAACAGCACATAGGGCAATTTCAATTCTCTACTCAAACCACTCCCCACCTCTCACCTTAACATATGAAAAGCATGAGGTTTACTTTTCATGTGACACAGCACTCCTCACACAAGCTGCACACAGGGGCAGGCCTTTTTAATCCTCCATTACACACTACCGCACTCTGTCCCTGACGAAAATGCTCCCCACCCCAGTAAATTCACCTGCTAACCCCAAAATCACTATCATGCTGGACACTTACTTCTCTGTTATCAACTGAAACAGACAGGTAAGCCTTGCTGTTGTCTAGAAACAGCCAATCCCGCTCAGTGAATGACAGCATATGCTAAGACTTTTTACTCCTACAGAGAATAGGTGGTTCCCGGCTGAGGCCAGAAATCCTAATACTCAGTTGCATTTCCTCCCAACAGAGACTCTGCAATACAGTAACTCTTCCACAACAGAATCCTGGCCCAGGGCACACTCCCCAGTTTTCTCCTGCTGCACTGTCAGAGGAACCACAGCAGACCGTGCTATACTATGCCCACCCATGATGCAGCAGCAGCCATTTTTGGCTCAGCCCTGCTGCAGCCCCAGCTGAAAGCCAGGACAAGGACAAGATGGCAAAGGACTTTAAAAAGTTAACTCTGTAAAAACAACAGGCATCATAAAAATGTTGCCACAGCCTTAAAAATAAGGCTTTCTTTTTTTAAAATTATACTTACTTTAAAGTACTTCAAACTGTGTCATGAAAACAAATTTGGGAATTTTGGCATTAGTATTGACATAATAATAAAACAAAGATTAATCAGAATCTTTTGGGAACACAATTCATAATCAGTTAAATTTTTACTTAACTAATAGTTAACCCCCAAAAAATGCCCTCTCCCCCTTGATTCCCTGTTGAAAATTTACAAATGTATTTTAACTCTTCACTCTTTTAAAATGATGACTATAACTTAATTTGTCTTTGATGAATGAAGAACTTGCAGAGTCACATTTCAGCATAGTTTCATTTTACAAAATAGAAACAGCTTTATTTTTCTGATTATTAAAGTGATACATGGTTAATGTAAACAAAAAAAATCACTCAGCACAGGAAAAAAAAAAAAAAATCACCCATTCTCACTAGCAACCACAATAATCCTGTGAACACTGTTGTAAAACCAAGCACTTTTTCTACATATTTTTTAAAATAAAATTTGGTCACCCTAGCCGGTTTGGCTCAGTGGATAGAGCGTCAGCCTGTGACTGAAAGGTCCCGAATTCAATTCCAGTCAAGGGCACATGCCAGGGTTGAGGGCTCGAACCCCAGTAGGGGCCCTGCAGGAGACAGCCCATCAGTGATTCTCTCTCATTATTGATGTTTCTATCTCTCTCTCCCTCTCCCTTCCTCTCTGAAACCAATAAAAATATATTTTTAAAAGTAAATAATAAAAAATAAAATAAAATTTGATCATACATGCTATTAACTAGTTTCTATAGAATAAATGTGAACTTTTTTAATGTCAATGTTTTGCAACATTTTTAAAAGGTTATATAGTACTTCAATGCACATATACAGTCCATAATTTTCCCAGAACCCTATTACTAGGCCTTTAGCACATTTCAAAAAGTTTGCTATTATAAATGATAACATAACAACCATTAGAATTTTATATGAATGCCAGCTTTCGAAGTATAATTCTGTAAAAGCAGATGGTATAAGAGAAAAAAAAGTAAGCTGATTTCAAAATACCCTTGCATATATGTTGAAGCAATCTCTTAGAATATTAACAAAATTTAATATAACAACAGTCTGGTTTCTATAACATTGCCTAGAGGCCTGAGAAATAAAATCCTAGGTCAAACTGTCTTAGCCACCACGCTTGGGAGAAGAGATTCATTTTAGTCTCTGTCCACCCTTGATAATGGTTTTGTAAAAGACTTACCAGTAAGTTCAAAAAAAAGGAAGACAGTAGCAGAGCCTGGGGAAGAAGTGAAAGCAATTCCATGGGGGAAAACTGATCTAGGACTCTAAGAGGATATTTGTGAAGGCTATCTTCAGAATGGAGGATGGGTGCATTAAAAGGCTCGGAAAGCAGTTCTAGAGATTCCTAGATCTATGACAGTGAGCCAAGCACTTAGAAAGGACAGCCATACTCAAAAGTACACCTACACAATCCATCACAGAAATTTCTTTGGGTTAACAAATTTATTTGAAAAGGCCACCTATTTCAGGCTATGTAGGCCCTTAGAATTAGTCAAACACTAGAAAAATGAAGCAGAAGAATAAAATGCCCCCTTTTCAAGGCCTTCAACATGGAGCTTCTTTATAAAAATTAAATCCACTTCCCTCTAACCCAAGGCTAGTTCCTAGAAATGCAACTTCAATCACCTTTCCAGCCTTCATGAGTCACAGTTAAGCTAGTACCTATCACCATGAGCTCAATAACTTCCCAAAAGACTTTCTCTTATGAGATCAGCAGTGATATTAACTTTATAATATTAACTGTATACTGAAATATATCAACATTTGAAAAATCTGCATAACTTAGTGAACCATTATTTCCAAATGACTGAGGCATATTAGAAAATCATGCAGAGGTAAAAGATCCATTGAAAGTTCAACACATGGGGGAGGGAGGGTAATACAAAATGGGTAAAGATAGTCAAGAGGTACAGCTTCCATTTATAAAATAAATAAGTCATGGGGTGTAATGTACAGATATTAACTAGACTCACTATGGTGAACATTTCCCAATATATAAAAATATTGAATCACACTGTACACCTGAAACAGTTATAAATTAATTATACTTCAATTTTTTTTTAAGTGCAATAGAGACCAACAGATTTAAGTGCATGAAATGTTCGTGGATATGGTTGCAGGTTCCAAATTGAAACTACCTTTAAGAAAAACCACTTGTCAAGTTTTGGTATAATAATAGAGAATAATGACAATTATCTGAGAAAAACTTTTTAAAACTGCTCCCCTTCCCTACAATGTATCTGAGTAAGACCATATTATTTCCCAAAAAATGTACAGCAGAATGAGTGTATGATCAGATATGAGAATCCAATTATATTCTCTTAAGCTAGACACTAAGGAGTTTTACAAAAATATCCTATATAATGAGAGGAATATGCTAATTATCCATTACACCGTGACGCATAACGACCGACTGCATAACAACCGGATCACGGATCTGCAGGAGGGTGGGACAGCGAACTACAAGCAGGTGGCAGAGAGCTACAGGAGTGGGCAGGGCAGCAAGCTATGAGGGGGGCGAGGGGCGAGGGGCAGGGGGCGGGAGGACCTACATGAGGGCGGGCAGTGGGCGGAGAGCTACAGGAGGGCAGCAGCAAGCTACTGGCGCACAGATTTGTGCGCAGGGCTACTAGTAAAATCATAACACTCTTCTCGGTAACTTTTATTTTGGGTAAGTTAGTTAATCAAGTGAATATTTTTAAAATTTTTAACATCTAGTACTGTAAATATCAACAGAGACAGCCTATATAACAAGAGCTCTGTAAGGTTCTCAAAACATTTTAATAGTATAAAGGATTCCTGAGATTTAAAAAATCTGAGAACTGCTGTTTTAAGTCAATGGTTTTTACTGAGTTGTCTGTGGAACGTCCATCGGTTTCCTGGAATGTAGTTTCCATCCTACAGAACTAAAATCTACGGCGAGTTTTCATTTCTGCAGGTGACTTTTTTGCATCAAAAATCTAAACCACTGCTCTAAGAGCCCACATAAATTAATAGAAGCCTCCTTCACAATGTCAGTATCAGGTGATCAGATTATACACTTATTAATAACTGCACTCCTAAATGTTCCACAGTTTTTCATATCTAATTAGACTGGAAAATTTTCAGGGACAATGCCAGTGTTTCTATTTCTTCCCACAGTCCTCCTGCACTAAATAGCAAGCATTAAATGTGTGTTGCCCTTGTACATCACTTATAGCCACTCCTCAGAATGTTTTATTTTTGAAGGAAAGCTAAAAAAGTACACCTTCAGGATTTGTATACAGAAAAAAAATCCTTGATCATTCAGAAGATTCTAGTAGCATTCTAAACAGCAGTATCACTAGTCTCATCAACTATGGCATCTGCCAACAGTGACCTTTTTTGATAGCTGAGGCCATCTGAGTTAAAGGATTTCCATGATCCATTCTAACCCTCACATTCTAAGACTCTGGTTCTTTTTATTCTCAATCCCAGGATTAAATAATGTTGGATACTATAGTTGTTTAGGGGCTGGGAGATGAGTCAGCAGGTTAAGCCATTTGTGAGAAGCAGTTTCATTACACTTTGAACAACAGAAAAACCATCAAAAAACAGCTGCCTTTGTTGACATTGATGAACATGCTGTCCTGTTTCACAGCCTGTAAAACCATTTATTGTCAGCAAGCCCCATTTTTCTTAGTTAAGGGTTAAAAAGCATCAAACTAAGCTACCAGCTCCTAAAGCACAGTGAACAATCTCTTTTCTCAAAGCAGAAATAATGTAAGTGGCTTAAAAAAAAAAGTCAAAAACCATTCTTGCAACTAGGAATGTGCCTTTGATTGCAATAACCCGAGTCTCTTCATAGACTACTAATGTTCTACTAGTACAAGCTCAGACACAGGAAGAAAGTGCTTCCAATAAGAAAAACAAATAAGGGCTTAAAAAAAAATCACACAATGATGTTAACTATGTCAAGCACAGAGAGAGAAACTGAAAATAAGCAAATAAAATATGAATTGCTAATCTTTTATGAAAAAGCCAAAGAGGTCAAGCAACCTGAAACTCAATGAAATTACCTTCTCCTGTTCCGGTTTTGAGTATTTTCAACTCAGTTTCACTTCCCAAAACTGAAGTGTTTCATCCTTCTGTCATAAGAAAAATCCCCTCCAAATATATTTTTTAAAGTTATGATTTATAATGAAGGATGGACCTAAAAAACACCTCCTTACTGCTTTCTATTTCATATCCAATGGCTCATGTAAGCATTACACCTAAATAACTTCCCTTTTCATTTCAAAAGCAGTCAAATTAACCTAAAATTTGAAATTTCTAATGAACTAACAAGGAGATATGGATATATAGATACATAATATGTACAAATATATCACTTACACAATATATATATTGTTCACCCTTCAACAACACAGAGGTTAGGGGCACTAACCCCCTGTTCAGAAAATCCAAATATAACTTTTGACTTCCCAAAAACTTAACTACTCAGAAAATGTATTAAGAATATCATAAAACAGCCCTGACCGGTTTGGCCCAGTGGATAGAGCGTCGGCCTGCGGACTGAGGGGTCCCGGGTTCAATTCCGGTCAAGGGCATGTACCTTGGTTGCGGGCACATCCCCAGTGGGAGGTGTGCAGGAGGCAGCTGATCGATGTTTCTCTCTCATCGATGTTTCTAACTCTCTCTCCCTCTCCCTTCCTCTCTGTAAAAAATCAATAAAATATATTTAAAAAAAAAAAAAAGAATATCATAAAACGCCCAGCCAACATGGCTCAGTGGTTGAGCATCGACCTATGAATCAGGAGTTCGCACGATTCGATTCCAGGTCACGGCACATGCCCGGGCTGCAGGCTTGATCCTCAGGGTGGGGCATGCAGGAGGCAGCCGATCAATGATTTTCTCTCATCATTAATGTTTTTCTCTTTCTCTCTCTCTTTCTCCCTCTTCCTTCCTCTCTGAAATCAATATTTTTTTTAAATAACTAAATGCAATGTGGGAGCCTTGAACAGAAATAGGGACAGTAGAAAAATTGATAAAAATCTTAAGGTCTGTAGTTTAGTTGATAATATTGTATCTATATTAATTTCCTATTCTTGATAATTGTACTATAATTATGGATGATTTAATATTAGGGGAAGGAGGTAATGGATAAAAGGGAACTCTTCCTAGTATTTGCAAGTTACCTGTAAGTTTAAAATTAGTTCAAATAAAGGTTTTTTAGTTAAAGGTGGCTGACAATACTTTGCTCCTATGTAGTTCACATGCTCATGTCAAAGACCTTTATAGCTGACATGCTCAAACATAAATTATTTGGCCAAAGGTTATAAAGTGTTTTGATGCTTCACAAAGTATTTTAGTAGAAATAGCATAAATAGTAGAAATTTTCTAAGCTATATAATGGTTACTAGTTACAGTAACCATATAATATACCATGCAAACAGGACCATAACAGAAGGGAACCTACGGTCACCCTCCTAGTAGTCAAAGTGGACACTGCTATTCAAGACCTCAAATTAGTTTGAATTGGAATAAACTTGATGTCTAGGCAAGTCACCTCCACCTCCTTCAGCCTTGAAAACAAACGCCCCTGGAAAAGGGGGCCAGGCAATCCCCTAAGCAATGTAAAGGGGAAATAATCTAATGCATACTTATAAGCTAGGATTTTTTTTATTATGATTTTTTAAAGAATGTCAAGAATGAAATCACTGACTTACCTAACATGTACCATATTCAAGTACACTCACCGAGTCACAATATAAAAGTAATAAGCTAAGGTCAAGTACTCTGCTTTCTGCTTTTGAAACAACAGTTACCTCAGAAAGTTGGACTGGTTCCAAATTCTAATATTTCTGAAAAAGATCAACAATGTAATAATGAGAGTATGAGCTTAATATGATATAACAGCCTCAAAGACTCAACAATATTAATCAGGTACTTGATGTCATTAAAATTCTACAAAGGTTAATTAATACTTACTTTCTTTACATATTTAGTAAGAGCTAAGCTAAAGATATGCATAATTTATAAAACAAAAAATAGATATAATCTTTAAAAATCGGCAACCATATTCCAACACTGTAATATTTCAAGTCATTTAAAGAGATTTTTTGGTGTGTGGAAAATCTCCATCCAAAGCAAATAAATCTTTTTTATTAGACCTGAATGATTATAAAAAGACTTCTTTAATGTGGTCCTTTCCTGAATAGCAAAAAGAATCCTGTTAGACAGAGGTTAGCAATACTTCCTGATTTTGTTTCTTTATAATACAATAGAATGGCCCAAGGGTATAACCTAATGAACAAAAAATCAAATTTAACTTGAAAATTATATAAATGCTTTAAGACAGAAGTAACATTCTATGTGAAATACAATAACCCAAGAATTTATAACTTGCCCACAATTTCAATTCTTCACAGGACAGCAAATAGTCAAATGCCCATACTTAACTTTTTACAACGCTATCCCTGCCTAATAGGAATTCACCTTAATAACAGAAACAGTCAAAATCTCTTTTGAGTAGCTCTCCTGTTTTCCAGGCATTACGCAAAATGTAGTTATGGTCAAAGTCAATAGACCATATTTTAGGCTTTTTTTGTTGCGAGGATTTTCCATTGATTTTTAGAGAAAGTGGAAGGGAAGGGAAGGGAAGAAAGAGAGAGAAAAAAAACATCGATTGGTTGCCTCCTACACGAGCCTACAACTGAGGTATGTGCTGTTGACAGGAATCGAACCCATGACCCTTCAGTCCACAGGCTGACACTCTATCCATTGAGCCAAACTGGCTAGGGCAAAAGAAAATAGCACACCTTCCTCCATCTCAAGCACTTAATGGATATAAAACCTTACATATAGTTAGTTCTGTGATGCCTTTCCAACTCTCCAAATCTTTCCTGTTCCTTATTTCAACTTGCACACCTCCACCAAATAAATCTTCAAAAATACTGTTTTTAATCATGTCAGTTTTCCAATAAATAAGAAACAAAAAAAACAAAACAAAAAAGCAGTTGATTTTTTTCTTTTAATTTTTTTTAATATATTTTATTGATATTTTACAGAGAGGAAGGGAGAGGGATAGAGAGCTAGAAACATCAATGAGAGAGAAACATCGATCAGCTGCCTCCTGCACACCTCCCACTGGGGATGTGCCCGCAACCAAGGTACATGCCCTTGACCAGAATCGAACCCGGGACCCTTGAGTCCGCAGGCCGATGCTCTATCCACTGAGCCAAACCGGTTTCGGCAAAAGCAGTTGATTTTTGATAAGGTGCCAAGACAATCTATATATATAAAACGCTAAAATGCTAACTGTCTCTCCAACCGTCCGACCGGTCGCTATGACACGCACTGACCACCAGGGGACAGATGCTCAACACAGAAGCTGCTGTAACGTGCACTGGCCATTTACAAAGAAATGGCACCATGTGGACCTGGCACCGACAAAGCAACACTTGGCTTTCCCCAAGTGGGACAGAGGCCCCACCACCACCCTGGAGCGACAGCCCACCAAATCGCAGCTAACGCTGCTGAGACCCCATGGCGCAAAATGCAGCCCACAGCCCAGCCCAGCCCAGAAATGGTCACTATGGGCACTGGGTAATGATGTCACATAGCAACACCCAGCTTCTTCTCCCTAGTGACTAGCCTCCTTGGAGTTTCTTCAGCCCAGGAACACAACTTGCTTTATAGCCAGGTGCAAACATTTTACACTTTAACCAAATGTTTGTGAAGTGTTTTCCTGTGCCTCGTCTCATTTGATCCTCACAGAAGTCCTAGAGCAGGTAGATAGGAGACTCAGTAGAATCCTATTTTCTTTTCATTAGCCAGAAAACTGAGATTTAGAAAGTTTAAAATCTTGACCCAACTGAAAAGAAGTAAGCAATAGTGGACCTGGAAAATGACTTCAGGTTTTCTCACTGCACAGCATATAGTCAAACACTGCTGCAGTTAAATATTTTACCCTTTGTTCTCCCTGCATGATCTACAATAATAATCTCCTTTGTGTTGACATTTACTGCTGTGTGTTGCTGATAATTACCTGAAAGAGAAGTTGGGGTGCTTCACTGGGCTGGAAAAAGTTTAGTTAAATCAGAAAGCAGGTATAATTAAGTAAGTTTATTCTACATATATAAAAGGCTAAGTTGACTCGCACATGCGGGATACATATAAAGCTTTTGCTGGCACCAATCGCATGCGTGTTTCGATCTGTCACTGTCGATGGTGAATTTGGTTGACATTTCTATTATAAAGGGCGAATAGTGATATTAAAATATTTCTTCTAATTAATTTCCTTTCAATGTGCATGAATCCGTGCACCAGGCTATAGTTCAATATAAAGAAATAGTCTTTAGAACAAAAGGTACTGAGATAACTGGATATTCACATACAAAAGAATAAAGTTGAACCCCTATTTTGCATCGTATATAAAAATTAACTCAAAATAGATCAAAGACCTAAATGTAAGAGCTAAAATTATAAAACCCTTAGAAGAAAACAAAGGAGTAAATCTTTGTAACCCTGGATTAGGTAAAGCCTTCTTAGACACAATAGAGAAGCACGTGACAAGAAAGACAAATTAGACTTTATCAAAACTAAAAACTTTTGTGCTTCAAAGGACTCCTATCAAGAAAGTAAAAAGACAACCCAATGAATGGGAGAAAATATTTGCAAATTTCATATCTGATAAGGGACTTGTATACAGAATAATATATAAAGCACTCTTACAACTCAGTAATAAAAAGACAAAGGATTAAAAATTTGACTAAGGATTAGAACAGACATTTCTCCAAAAACAAATGCCCAGTAAGAACCCAAAAAGATGTTCAACATCATTAGCCATCAAGGAAAAGCAAATCAAAATCACAGTCAAATAGGAAACCAAGATGGTGGCATAGGTAAACACCTGAAATTGCTGCCTCGCACAACCACCTCAAAACTACAACCAAAAGACAAAACGTACATCATCCAGAACCACAGGAAGGCTGGCTGAGTGGAAATTCTACAACTAGAAGGGAAGAGAAAAGCACACTGAGACTCAGAGGAGCTGCGGAAGTGAAGAGCAGAGGTACGGGGGCACGCGCACAGAGAAGGCTGGCAACTGAGTACAAGACTGTCTTTCTCAATCGGGAGGGAGACACAAGCTCCCGACTGCTCTGAACTCCAGTTCTGGGCAAGACTCTGGGCACCCAGACTCATAAGGGGAGAAACTGGACTGTCTGACAGCAGATGGAACTCGAGGGCGGCTATTTTTCAGAAGTTCTTGCAGCGATTACTGCGGGACACTGAGACCCGGGGGCCTCTTAGGGCAGGGCTGACGGGAAGCCATTGCTGTTTGCTCCGCCCTGAGACTCTGCCCCACCAAGCAGTGCACAGAGGCTTTTGCATATGAATGGCCTGGTCCTTTGAAATCTAAACTTACCTAACAAACTGCAGCTGAGTCAGTGAGACCCAGAACATCCAAAAGAAGGCCCAAAGCCCCACAGCAGCCTGCATTGCTTCACAGCTAGGATTCATCTGGGCACATCCAAAACCCAAACAAAGAAGAGGAATCTGCAGATCTCTCTGTAGCTCCTGCTAGGTGGCCTCAGGCAGAGGCTAAATTAGCATCTCCTTAGAGATCCAAGAGCCAGTGTATCCAGGGGTCAGAGTATGACCATCCAGATTACAACACCTCAGATCTATAAGGGAAACATTCAGGGAGCAGACTCAGTGAGCACCAAAGTCCCACTGAAGCAAGTCTTGCCTCATAAGGGTGTCTCCAGCACAGAAGTTCTCCCATCGTAGACGCAGCTGATCCTCACAGACAACTGGCCTGGAGGTCAATTCCTCCCAGTGATACCAACAACAATCAAGGCTTAACTACAAAAAGACTGTGCACACAGCCCACAAAGGGGTGCAGCAAGAGTGTCCACCTCAGGTAACTGGGGAGGCTGAGCCACTGGGCCCTATAGGACAGTGCCCTATAGGACACCTAGCACACAAAGCCACTCTACCAACTCAGGGAAGCAGCCAAAATGCGGAGACAAAGAAACAGGTCACAAATGAAAGAAATGGAGGAAAGCAAACAACTGGATTTAGAGTTCAAAACCACAGTTATAAGGTTTTTCAAGAATTTTTCTAGAAAAGGCCAATAAACTTAGTGAGACCCTCGAGGATATGAAAAAGGACCAACTAGAAATTAAGCATACACTGACTGAAATAAAGAATAATATACAGAGATCCAACAGCAGACTAGAGGATCGCAAGAATCAAGTCAAAGATTTGAAATACAAAGAAGCAAAAAACACCCAACCGGAAAAACAGAAAAAGAAAAAAGAATCCAAAAATATGAAGATAGTGTAAGGAGCCTCTGGGACAACTTCAAGCGTACCAACATCAGAATTATGGGGGTGCCAGAAGAAGAGAGAGAGCAAGATACTGAAAACCTATTTGGAGAAATAATGATTGAAAACTTGCCCCACCTGGTGAAAGAAATAGACTTACAAGTCCAGGAAGCACACAGAACCCCAAACAAAAGGAATCCAAAGAGGACCACACCAAGACACATCATAATTAAAATGCCAAGAGCAAAAGACAAAGAGAGAATATTAAAAGCAGCAAGAGAAAAACAGTTGGTTACCTACAAGGGAGCACCCATACGACTGTCAGCTGATTTCTCAACAGAAACTATGCAGGCCAGATGGGAGTGGCAAGAAATATTCAAAGTGATGAATAGCAAGAACCTACAACCAAGATTACTCTACCTAGCAAAGCTATCATTCAGAATTGAAGGTCAGATAAAGAGCTTCACAGATAAGAAAAAGCTAAAGGAGTTCATCAACACCAAACCAGTATTATATGAAATGCTGAAAGGTACTCTTTAAGAAGAATAAGAAGAAAAAGGACAAACCTCGGGGGGGGGGGGAGGGGGGGAAGGGATGTGGGTGTTGCAGTAAGAGACTGGACAAAAATCATACACCTATGGATGAGGACAGGGGGGGTGGGGGGCGGGTAAGCACATGGGGTGGGGTGGGAACCGGGTGGAGGGGAATTAGGGGGGAAAAAGAGGAACTACTGTAATAATCTGAACAATAAAGATTTAATTTAAAAAAAAATCACAGTCAGATATCTTCACACCATTAGGATGGCCTATACTCAAAAAGACAGGTAACAAGTGTTGGAACCCTCATATAATGCTGGTAGAAATGTAAAATGGTAAAAAAGTAAAACAGAGGCAGTCACTTTGAATAACAATTTGGCAGTTCCCCAAAATGTTAAACACCGAGTTACCTCATAAAACCCAGCAACTGTACTCCAAGGTATATATCCAAGAGAAAAAAAACATACATTCACACAGAAACATTCATAGCATAATTATTCATAAGCCAAAAGTTCAAACAACCTAAATGACCACAAACCGATGAATGAAAAAAAAACACGTGATACTTAGAATATTATTCAACAATTAAGAAATAAAGTAGCCCTGGCAGGTACGGCTCAGTTGGTTCTGCGTTGTTCGTGCACCAAAAGGTTGCTGATTCGATTCTGGATCAGGGCACATGCCCGGATTGGGGGCTCCATCCCCAGTAGGGAGTGTTCAGGAGGCAGCCAATCAATGTTCCGCTCCCACATTGATGTTTCTCTCTCCCTCTCCCTTCCTCTTTCTCTAAAAAAAAATCAATTAAAGTATATTTTTTAAAGTAATACTAAAACATTACTACAGATGAACCTTAGAAACATTATGCAAAGTGAGACTTTGCAAAGTGAGACTTCCTGGACTTGTAAGTCTATTTCTTTCACCAGTGACAAAAGACTACATACTATTCCATTTATATGAAACTAGAGGCCCGGGGCATAAAATTGGTGCACAGGGGAGGGGGGCCCTCAGCCAGGCTGCGCCCTCAGGTGATGTCCGACTACCGGTTTGTTGGAGGCAACTGGCGGGGTGCTCGCCGGCCAGCCCTGCCCCCTGGTCGCCACCACTGGTCGCCTCCCTCTCAGGGGGCAGTGCACATCATAGCAACCAGTCGTTCCACCGGTCATTCCACCAGTCGGTTGATTTGCGTATTAGGGTTTTATTATATAGGATGTTCAGAATAAATAAATCTATAGAGGCAGAAAGTATATGAGTATTTTCTAGAGCAGAGAGAACTGGGGGAAATGGGAAGTCGAATAGGTTCTTTGGGAAAAGTGATGAAAATGTTCTAAAATTGATTGTGGTGATGGATGCAAATTCTGTGAATATACTCAAAAACACTATATTTGTACACTCAAAATGGGTGGCTTGTATGGTATGTGAATTTTGCCTCAATAAAGCTGTTAAAAAATGTAATGGCTTGAAGTCCAATCTTCTCTTCTTATAATTATTAAAAGCCCTCTAGAATCTGGATCCATTTCCTTGAGTATTTTACCACAAGAATCCTCCACTCCAGATACAGGGATCAGGATCCTTATAACCCAGCACATACCATGCATATTTAAAGCCCAAATCTTTGTTCCTGCTGATGACCCACTCACTACAATCCACTCCCCTCTGCCCTTGCAAACTCTGACTAGAGTCATAAACTCATTTTAATTTTTTTAATTTCAAATTGTTTCTCATATGCCATTTTCTAGGGCCTACATAAAAGGAGTCCTCTCCATCACTCTTTCGCTCTTACATTCCTCCACTCTATCTTTAAGGTTCAGTCCTTCCCATTCTCAATGTAAAAATACTATAGTCTACAAATATTTAGTAATGGAAGGAAACTAGACTTTGGGTGGTGAGCACATAATATAGCAGTGATTGTCAACGCTTTGCATCTCCTGGCACACATAAACTAATTACTAAAATTCTGCAGCACACCAAAAAATATATTTTTTGCCCATCTGACAAAAAAAAATAGGTATAATTTTTATTCATTCACACAAGATGGCTTTTTATTGTGTTTGCTGGCTGTTGTCATTTTTTAATTTGACAATCTAAGGGTAAAGTCAGTGCTCCTGACTAAACAGTCAGATATTGCATGTTTTAAAAATTCTTGTGGCACACCAGTTGAAAATCGCTGCAACAGAGTATACAAATGTTGTACACGTGAAATTTATATAATGTTATTAACTAATGTTACTCCAATAACGTTTTTAATGTTCTTATTTATTTTATTTTTTTTTAAATATATTTTATTGATTTTTTACAGAGAGGAAGAGAGAGGGATAGAGAGCTAGAAACATCGATGAGAGAGAGACATCGATCAGCTGCCTCCTGCATGCCCCCTACTGGGGATGTGCCCGCAACCCAGGTACATGCCCTTGACCGGAATCAAACCCGGGACCCTTCAGTCCGCAGGCCGACGCTCTATCCACTGAGCCAAACCGGTTAGGGCTGTTCTTATTTATTTTAAAGAGTGGAAAAGGGAAAGAGGGAGAGAAGGAGGAGAGAGGGAGAGAGAGATACATAAATCTACCTCCCGAATGCTCCCTACTGGGGATTGAGCCACAACCCCTGCATGTGCCCTGACCCGCAACCTCTTGGTTCACGGGACAATTCTCAACCAATTGAACCACGCCAGCCAGGCTACCCCCAAAACTGAATTCTTTAAAAACACTGTAGCCCTGGCCGGGTAGCTCAGTTGGTTAGAGCATTGTCTGCATACACCAAGGTCGCAGATTCAATCCCTGGTTACATGTAGCACATACAAGAATCAACCAATGAATGCATAAATAACTGGAACAACAAATTGATGTCTCTCCCTCTCTTTCTCCCCCTTAAAAAAAAAATCAATTAAAAAAATTGTTAAATGTCATAAAAACTAACAAATTTCAAATGTACTTAAAATACTTTAAACTATCTCAAATTTAAGCTGAGGCTACACGAGAGTGAAAAACTCCTCGCTGGCAGCAAGCCAAAGAACTAGGAGTCATTTGAGAATTTAAAAGTAGCTTTGGATCCTGCAAGTATTGCATGGATGCAAATCTCAGGTGCAGTTTATACATTGCTTGAAGTCATGCACCTGGCTAATAACCAGGAAATAGTTGTTTTCATATTATATCAGTTCAAAGTATTATTCCTAAAGTAAAAATAGATGGTGTCTCATCACACTTTATTCCAGAACCTGATTTTCCTCATTCTTCATAATGAACTAATAACTATACCATCATCAGCCAGAACAAGCCAGCAACTGGCCATGGTAACCTTATTGTATAGTCTCAAGCCAGCCCATTACAGACTACAAAATATTCACTACTAATCATGGAGGTGTTTAGACTGTTGGCTGAATCTAACATTAGTAAGCCAAAAACCAGTTGCCTTCCCTCAGCACCTAAAACAGTAAGCAGAACGTCTATAAATATTTGTTGAATGAAATGTTAAATTAGCATGCTTCTAATATCAGTTAGTCACCAAAGAAAAGTATCACGGACTATCACATCAGACAGACTTAGAAACAATTAATAGGTTTCTACAAATCCTTCCCATCTACTTGCAGGAACAAAACAAACCTCGAACTATAATGTTCAGAATCATAAGCCATTATAATTCAAGAGCATCACATGATAAACTAGTCTAATCCCTTCATTTTAGGGAAGGGAAAACTGATACCCAGAATACTTATGTGACTTGCCCAAGATAACACAGCTATTAGAATGGGAGACCAAACTCAAATCCAGATTTTTTTTACTCCTAATCAGGTATACTTCTCAATACACCAAGCTAAATCTACATATATTTCAAGGCTAGCAGGTACTCCTTCCAAGCCAAAGTCTAACAGCAGAAGGGCAAAGGAGTATTATGAGATGAGTGGAAAAGAAACAAGGAAAGGACCAGTCAGATCTGATATGGATCTTCTCAAATTCCACAGATTACAATGCAGAAGAGACTTTGAATTTATAGCAACTATTTTGATTGCCATGTTCCCTGGTAACTCCTCTAGCTTTTCTGCTTCTAATAAAAACCTGAAACGTGACTGACATTCATTTACTAAAGTCTTATGCAGCAGCAACAGCAATGAAACTGGGAAAAGTCAGCCCTAACCGGTTTGACTCAGTGGATAGAGTGTCGGCCTGCGGACTGAAGGGTCCCAGGTTGGATTCCGGTCAAGGGCACATGCCGGGGGTTTGCGGCTCGATCCCCAGTAGGGGGCATGCAGGAGACAGCCAATCAGTGATTCTCTCATCATTGATGTTGCTATCTCTCTCTCCCTCTTCCTTCCTCTCTGAAATCAATAAAAATAGCCCTAACCGGCCGAAACCGGTTTGGCTCAGTGGATAGAGCGTCGGCCTGCGGACTCAAGGGTCCCAGGTTCGATTCCGGTCAAGGGCATGTACCGTGGTTGCGGGCACATCCCCAGTGGGAGGTGTGCAGGAGGCAGCTGATCGATGTTTCTCTCTCATCGATGTTTCTAGCTCTCTATCACTCTCCCTTCCTCTCTGTAAAATATCAATAAAATATATTTAAAAAAAAAAAAATAGCCCTAACCGGTTTGGCTCAGTGGATAGAGGGTCAGCCTGCAGACTGAAAGGTCCCAGGTTTGATTCCGGTCAAGGGCATGTACCTTGGTTGCGGGCACATCCCCAGTGGGAGGTGTGCAGGAAGCAGCTGATCGATGTTTCTCTCTCATCGATATTTCTAACTCTCTATTCCTCTCCCTTCCTCTCTGTAAAAAAATCAATAAAAATATATTTTAAATATATATATATATATATATATATAATAAAACAATTAAAAAAAAGAAATTGGGAAAAGTCAGCAGGACAAAGAAAGATAAGTAAATCTCTGGTAATTCTTCCACATCCTCCTATTTTGGCTCAGGTATTAACTTTTTCTGGGAAGCCCAAATTCCAGAGCAGGCTCTTATAGCAGTTATCATTACACTCCCATGATATTCTGTCTCCTTACCTGTCTGGACCAAGTTCTTTGAGGGCAAAGATTTTGTCTTAGCTTTTCAATCCTTAGACCTAGCACCTAGCCTGGCACACAGCAGATTTTGAATAAATGAATAAAAGTTGTCACTTAGGTTGTCACTTCAGCTGGCCTGCGTACTGAAGGGTCTCGGGTTCGATTCCAGTCAAGGGCACGTGCCTTGGGTTGCAGGCACCCTGGTCAGGATGTATGCAAGCTGTTTCTCTCTGTCTCTCCCCCTCCCTTTCATTCTTTCTAAAAAAATCAAGGGGAAAAATATTCTCGGGTGAGGATTAACAACAAAAAAAAGTTGCCACTTATATTGAAGTCCAAATATAAATGGCTAAAATGTGGCAAACCTATTTATGAGTTAAAACAGTTTACAAGCATTTTTTAGCAGTAGACCCTTTTGTAAAAATCTTATCAGAAACCCAAATGTGGAAAAGCAACATAGTTTAAATTCTCAACTTGACCGAAAACACCTCACTTTAAGATGAATAAGCCTAGACAGGGAGTAGCAGCAGGAGAGGCAAGAGCCTAAGTGACTCAGGCATTTAAACAACTTTCTTCCTTCGTTATCTCCATCTTTTTTTTTTTTAATATATTTTATTGATATTTTACAGAGAGGAAGGGAGAGGGATAGAGAGCTAGAAACATCGATGAGAGAGAAACATCGTTCAGCTGCCTCCTGCACACCCCCCACTGGGGATGTGCCCGCAACCAAAGTACATGCCCTTGACTCCGGGACCCTTCAGTCCGCAGGCCGATGCTCTATCCACTGAGCCAAACCGGTTTCGGCCGTTATCTCCATCTTACATAGGTTTTCTCTCTTCCCTACAAGAATCTGCTCGCTAGGAGCACAGATCCACCTTTGCTGACGGTGGGGCTTAGGAGTAGACAGACTGCTGGTCACTACATGAGCTCCAGAGTTCCAGTTGCTAGTTATAATGGTGTTTTGCTGGAGGCCTTGTTAACCTCTGAACAAGCAGAAACATGCACTAAACCAAATGTGGCAGACCTATTCCTATGCTTTAAGGCTCAGTAAAGATAATCTACTTGCCTAGCAGTATGTGGCTATGAACTAACTAAAACAAGGTACAGTATCACTGCATTCTAGATTACTCCATATAACTTCTTAACTGTATTATAGACCTTCCCCCAGCTATTAAATATGGGAAAGTATCTTTCCTCCCATTCCCATATCCAGACTTGGTAAGGAGTAGTGTGGCACAGAAGAAAGGACATTCATGTGCTTTGGAGGCAGTCATATCACAGTCCGAACTGCAGACCACCACTTACTAGATGGACAACAATAGGAATGTTACTTCAGTTTTTTCATCTGTAAAATACAGTACCTACTTCATTAGGGTTCTTGTGAGAATTAAAATCATGCGTGTCTGGCTCCTAGAACAGTAGGTACTCATTAAATGGATACTATTATTATTATTCAGATTTAGCTTTGGTAAAGAGGCAAAAAGAAGAAAGCAAACATTATTGGCTTCAGCCTATAAAACTGAAATATCAACACTGAAGACATTTTAAGAAATTACAATGCCAAAAAATTTTAAAACCAAAAGAGAATATTTTAATATATATTTTTAAATATTTTATTTTATTGCTCTTGGAGAGAGAGGAAGGGAGAGGGGTAGAGAGATAGAAACATAGATGAGACAGAAATATCAATAGGCTGCCTTCTGCACACCCCCTACTGGGGAACGAGCCCAAAACTCAGGCATGTGCTCTGACCGGGAATCAAATGGGTGACCTCTCGGTTCATGGGTTGATGCTCAACCATTGAGCCACACTGGCCCCGCAGGAATATTTATTTTAATATGTCCATATATAAGACAAAATAGCTAAGGACATAGGTCATTTTCAGATTGCCACAGGCCTTTACCAAATTTAGTTCCTTCAAAGAACCCACTGCCCTGAATTTCTTAACCAAAGTGGCTGCCCCAAAACAGTAATTAGACTCCCTAGAAGTGTCAGCAGCCCTGAAAAAAAATTACACTCTGAAGTCTTTCCATATAAACAGAGAGAACACTGTGTGTTCATAACAGACTGCAAAATTGTTCTATTAAGTCAGAACTATTTGGGCACCTGAATTCAAACTCATTTATCTTTACTTATCAGAAGGGTAAGCAATTTCCATCTAAAGGGCGAGGCTTTTAATAGAGTGGGGGGCACAAAAAAAACCCTAAAATGTAAGAAAGGTTTTCTGTGCATGGACAGTTTTCTGTTGGAGAGTGTCCATAAGCTTTCATCAAAATATCAAAGTTGTTAAATATATATATCAAAGTTGTTTGTTACCCAGAAAAGGTTAAGAATCATTCTTAAAATTCTCAACAGAGCCTCTTGGAACCTCAGACTGGGAAGTTGGGGTGATCATATCTCAAGGCAAGTATACTGAAATGCCAATTTCATAAACTATTCATATTGGATTACATTATGAAAACTCAAAGCATATTTCTCCCTTGTCATTAGCATTTTTCATATCACTGTTTATCTTCTTTCACCCCCCACCACTCCTGCCCATCCTTGCCTCTTAGCAGTCATACCTGAAATGGCCTTATGGGCCTCCATGCAATACTGATGCCTACCTTAAGCAGGTTCCAGTTTCTATACAAATCCATTATTGCTAATATTTCCCTTCATTTCTGATTTGTCACTTGAACACTAAGTACAAATAAAGAACACCTTGTCATGTGAATCCATTTCTAGCATTTTTGCAAATTTAAAATACTAGCTGAACTTATTGAATTCAAACACAACTACACTTGAATAGTTTGAGGAACTAGAGATTTAATTGTCATAGATGCCCTTGTCAAGGTATCTCATTTGGTTAGAGCGTCGTCCAGATATGCCAAGGTTGCAGATAATCCCAGCCAGGCCACATACAAGACTCAACCAGTGAATGCATAAATAAGTGGAACAACAAATCAATGTTTCTCCCTCTATCTAAAAATCAGTCAATAAATCTATATATATATAAGCCTAAGCGACTGTTAGGACCGTTCGACCGAACAACTGGTCACTATGATGTGCAATGACCACCAGGGGGCAGACGCTTAACACAGGAGCTGCCCCCTGGTGGTCAGTGCACTCCCACAGCCAACCTCCAGTGGCCGGCCAACCTCCCGCAGTCCCTCCCCACTTGCCGGTTGGCCCAAATCGGCCCAGGTCGCCGGCCAGGAAGAGGGACCCCACCCATGCACAAATTCATGCACCAGGCCTCTAGTAAATACATAAAATGTTTTAAGCCATAGAAAGAGCACCTCCAGCTTTGTACACCAGTCTTGCTGTTTCAATGTATATCAACTTATCACACAATGACCACTGTATGTCCATAACACACTCTCTCAGAGTAGACAAGCAAAATTGCTCTGTTTTAATTCATTTTTAACCAAATGCCCATTACCATTGATAACATTTCACCATTGGTATGTCCCAAAGAACTCTATAACGTATATTTCATTTGCTATACAAACTTAGATTTTAGTAATTGCAACTTTTCAGTGTGTAAAGCAAGCAGAAGATAATATGGTTGTGAAATACATCAAGAAAATTAATTTTACCTTCAATGACATAAGGCAAAGTAAAAACTTTAAGTCACATACAACCATTGGAAATTACATCTTAAATTTATCCTCTTTAACAATTGCTGCAGTATTAGTAACTACTTTTATGTTGCATCCAACTCAAAGCGTTTTAAAGTCCTTCCTTTGCAAAATGCAGAGAAAAAGCCTACTTGAAACATGTAAGTAACAGCCAAATAATGTCACCAAATCCACTAAGCACTGTGCACACCTTTTTATCACTTTGTACATCAAGAACACAAACTATGGACTTCCTTTCATTTGATTACTTGCCAAAACAGCTCAAAGATGCAACTAAAAAATAATTTACTTGATGGCACTGTGTAGATACTTACAACCCTACCCAAGACAAAAAAAGAAAAAAGGACAAATTATAAAGGAATTTAAACTCACAAACCATTAAATATGTTTAAGAGATCCAGCACTGAACTCCACCTTAAAGTACACAAATTAGCCAACCTTTTTTCCTCCACAGGAAAACAACTAGGGATATTCATCAAAACCAGGTTTTCCATGAAACAAACATACGGTATCGCTAAGCATTGCCATCGGTGAACAATTCTTAATTGAACAGAATCATGCAGGATAAAAACATTATGAAATCAGTACACACATCACACTGGAATGGAATTTATCTTTACTCTGACACACATTGCCTGGACTGAAGAAAATGTGGACTAACAATATTTAAATAAGACACTTGACAGAAACGAAAAGGATGACCTGAAATGACTCGAGAAGATAACTTTCCCTTCTCAAAGTAATCGATACAGACAAGAATCAAACTACACTGTGAAATAATCTGTGGACCTCACAGCGGTTAGTTTCTCATTTGCTCAAACACCCTGCTCACTCCACACGTCAAAACACACGATGACAAACACAAAAACACAACACATCTAACGTCCAATGATTATTTACTGACTTGCACAAGTACAGCGGATCGGCGAGTGCATGATGAAATGTTAATTCTCAGGTCGGTAATACCTTTCTAAATCTCCGTGGAATTCATGAATTCAACATTTTACCCTCGCCAGCTAGTTTTCCACTAAAATACCGTCACCAAATCTTTTCAATCTAGCCACCAAAGCTGTCCAAAAACACTACAATCGAGAAAAATAACATGAAATTAGATACAATCAATAACTAGGCTTTACACCAGGAGCCCTGGTCCCCTCTAGACATCAGGCCTACGAAAAGTAAATTAAAGCCCTTTAGAAATATTCAGCATGACACAAGTCTTCCAAGAAATCAGACTTTTGGGGGTGAAGGGTAATGTCAGTTAACTTCCTCTTCCTTTAAAAAAGGTCAAAGACAGGGAAGCGTCCGGTGTAACATTTCCTCCTTAGATCACGTTCCACCACAAACCACATCACAACTCCCTCGATTGCTAAAAAAAAATTAGCCAGAGGAAATGTACATTTTCACCGTAGATTTTAAATCCAACTTACCTCAGAAATGAGCTGATTGGTTTCAAACAGGAAATTTACCAATAAAGTTTAATATGTATCAATAATAATAATTAGGGAGCCCACCATGCCCCGCTGCAGGGGGAGCTGAAGGGAAACGAGGAGGAGGGTGTAGTCCTCACAACAATCAGAGCAAAGCCTTGCCTGCAGGGTTGATCCCAGGCACCAGCAAATTCTGCCTAATAAAGGGCTGGGGGATTTTAGGGGAGGAGTGGTGAGAAGGGGGAAGGATCCCCCAGCTCTATAAGGGAAGGGCTGCAGAAGCAAGGCCGAGTGGAGCTGGTTTCACAGAATTGCAGAAGATCCCGGGGTCCCCCGCAGTACTGCTGCGGGAGCACCCCAAAAGCTCCAGCCAAGCCCGGTGCGGGGGTAGAGAAGCAGTCCCTTTTCCCTGGCTGGGCTGTGGCAGCCGGCAGGAGGGTCCCCGGAGAGGCCACCGCCCCCCTGCTCTGCGGCGAAGAGAGCCGAAGGGCCGGTAGAAAGGTGAAAAGGATACTGTTGGGGCGCCTGGGTCTGGAGGGCCCTGATGTTCGGGTGAGGAGGGGCCGCTACCGCCGCCGCCGCCGCTGCTGCTGCCGCCGCCGGGTGAGGAGGCGGTACCGCTGCCGCCGCCGCCGCCGCTCCGGTGCCGGGTCCGGTTCCTGCTGCAGCCGCTGAGCCTGATTTCAGAGCCGGTTTCTGCGGTAAACTCATGGCAAAGCGAAGCCACCAACCCCCCCAGAGCGGGACCAGGCGCGCCGGGGTGCAGGGGCCGGGGGCGGCGGAGGGGCGGGATGGGGGCAGACCCGGGGAGGCGGCGGGAGCGGGGGGCTGGGGGGAGGCTGGGAGGAGGAGAAGGAGGGGGCCGGGGCCGGTCACACACGCCCGCCGCCGCCGCCGCCGCCGCCGCCGGCAGCAGCAGCCGCCCCGCGGGCCAGCACCACCGGCTGCCGGTCTCCGTGACAACGCGACCCCAGGGGGGGGGCCGGACCCGGCGGGGGCAGGAGGCGGAGAGACCGGACCTTTCACGGCAATATCCTCATGGGCCGGCGGCGGGGGGTCTTTATCCCCCTCCCCGGGGGAAGCGGCGCCCTTCTCGGTAGCGGGGCTCAAGCGATGCTGGCGGATTTTCTTCACTCAACGAGCAGAGCATCCAACATGGCGCTACGGCCGCCTCCAGCAGTCCGGCAGGACGGCCGCTCGGCAAACTTCGGGCCTTTTCGGAATGGCTCGGTAGGCCGAGGGTGGGAGGCCCCTTCGGCTCTTTCCGTAGACTACTAGCGGTCGGGATTCTTCGTAAACACTCGGGGGCGTCTTCGGCGCCGTTCGGGAGAGCTCTGGGGCTGACTTGCTTCCTCGGGAAAGATCGGCGAGGTGGGCTTCCGAGGCTCGCGGCCGCCGGGATGCGGGGCGGAAGGAGAGACCAGAGGCGAGGTCTGGTCTGCGAGAGTCCTCTCCTGCCGCCCAGCTCCGAAGAACAATGGTAACGGCCCTGGAGCCTACGGTCTGCAGAGTCCTGCCCGCCGGGGCGGGAGCAGTGAGGCTAGAAACCGGTTACGGTGGGAGGAACCGCCTAACCAGAGTGAAACCGCTGTATAGGAACCTACAGCGTGCGCCTATTAGCATAGCAAATTGCCCTCGCCGGCCCTTAACTACGCAGTTCACGTCCATTGTGTCGACATTTCGCCCTCATATACATTCAGGGGTGAGTGGGCTGAGGAGCCCCATTTCCCCAGCACACTGAGGCTGGGAAAGGAAAAGTGACTGGCCCGAGGTCACTCAGACAGGAAAGGACAGGAAAGTCTGGATCTGAATTCCTCTTTCATCTGGATAAACCTTGCTACCTCACAAATTACCTGGGACCTGATCCAACCTGCCTTATCTAATCAGAACCCTTGACTACCGGTTCCGTGGACGGATTCTCGCAAAGCCTGCCCCAATGCTAGAGCAGCCAGTGGTCAGCTCCCCAGTGTCCTCTGCCTGGGTAACGCTTTTTGATAAGCTCCTTTTCTCCCCAGCTGGACCAACCAAGAGCACCCCACCCCCTTCCCCCATACTCCCCCAGCAGGCGTCTTGTCCTAGGCACAGCACCATTGAGTGGCAAGGAACCCCAGGGATCACGAAGCAGGCAGTCAGGTGATAATGGTCGCCAGGCACTGAGCACTTCATATTTATTATCTCACACAGTCTTCTGAAATAGGTAATACCTATTTTGCAAATGAAGATGTTCTGAGGCTCCGAGAGGCTCAATAACATCACACAAGAGCTCAGATGGACAAGAGACTTTCCCAGGATCACATGGAGAGTGTAGGTGACAGACAAAATTAGAGTCCACTTCTGACTCTTGCTCTACTGCTTAACACTGCCTTTTTAATTTTTTAAATATGTTTTTATTGATTTCAGATAGGAAAGGAGCGGGGAGAGAGATAGAAATATCCATTGACTGCCTCCTGCATGCCCCCAACTGGGGATCAAGCCCCGCAACCCTGGCATGTGCCCTGACCAGGAATCGAATCTCCTGGTGCATGGGTCCATGCTCAACCACTGATCCACACCAGCCCGGCCTTTTCAATTTTTTTAAAATTCAAATAAAGTGCCCTGACCAGTTTGGCTCAGTGGATAGAGCGTCGGCCTGTGGACTGAAGGGTCCCAGGTTCGATTCCCGTCAAGGGCATGTACCTTTGGTTGCGGGCACATCCCCAGTGGGGGGTGTGCAGGAGGCAGCTGATCGATGTTTCTCTCTCATCAATGTTTCTAGCTCTCTGTCCCTCTCCCTTCCTGTCTGTAAAAAATCAATAAAATATATTTTTAAAAAAATTAAAATTCAAATAAAGCTCTACACATAATGGGTGCTTAATTAATTCTCTCCCAACTGAACCCCAGTTGCTCCCTCTGGGAGAAAGGAGCTCCTGGAAGAGGATGATACCACTCCACCCCCCCACCACCACATCTTTCTGGAGAGGGTTCCAAAAGGAAGCCGCATCCCCCTTCTCCAGCCTGGAAGACGGGAATTGCTTCAGACTCTGGAATCCTAAACCATTTGGATTTGTACCTGATTACCTACGATTTGCTGCTCTTCTCTGTCTCCAGGGAAAATTCCCAACTGATCCTTCAGTTCCCAGGATTCTCCTTCCATGTTCCCAGGTCTCAGGCTTCCTTATCCCAATCAAAACCTTCATATTTATCTCACACCATCCTCTGAAATAAGTAGTACCAGGAAAGAATTGGCTTCTCGTTTACACTACGATGAAAACAGACTGACAATTGCTTATTTTTTATTCCTTTCTGAACTAGTTACATGTTCTAACTTAATCATAGGTACAAGCATCCGGTGATTACTGTGCCCTGTCTTTGCTGAGCACTTTATAAGCATTATCTCTCTTAAAATGGATAAACTTTGGGCAAAATAATGTAAAAGTCCTTGATAAGATTCTGGTCCCAAGTCATCAATGCAGGGAGGCTTAACAGAGAGCAACAGTCAAAAAGATAACGCTCTCCCCTTGAATGGCCCTGCTCAACACCTCCGCTCTCACACAGAGCAGTTACATCTCCTACACACCTACTGTTTGCCAGGTTACAACTCTGCTAAACATTTTGCTTTGATTCATTTGTTCGCCTCAACAGGGGTATTATTATATCCCATTTACAAATAAAGGTATTATTATATCCCATTTACAAATAAACAGGTTCACTGATATGAAGAAGTGACTTGTCTAACTTCAGTGCAAATGCTGATACACCCAAGGCACCTAATTTGCCACATCACCTTCAACATAGCAACTAGAGGCACAGGTGACAAGCAAAGTTGAGCCCTAGCCAGTTTGGCTCAGTGGACAGAGTGTCAGCCTGCGGTCTGAAGGGTCCCAGGTTCGATTCCTGTCAAGGGTACATACCTTGCTTACAGGTTCTCTGGCCCTGGTCAGGGTGCATGAGGAGGCAACCAATTGATGTGTCTCTCTCACATCGATGTTCCTCTGAGGATTGCTGGTCTGTTTGATGCTTCCATGTCTCGGGATCTATTTTTGTTCATCAGTTTATGGGAACATTGTCATTTTAAATATCCCTGATATCTAGCTCACAACAAATAGGATATGAAACTTGCTGAAGAGCAGAGGATTTCCTGTTACTTTGGAGAAGTCCCAGGTACCACAGAGCCCAGACCTGACCTCACTGTTTAGGGAGCGAAAGGGCGAGAGTACTCTGGAGCAGGCCTGCAGCCCTCAGAGGAGTGTAGTACTTGGTTTTGTGTTTTTTTAAATCCTCACCCAAGGATATGTTTATTGATTTAAGAGAGAGAGAGAGGAAGGGGGAGAGAGAAAGAGAAATGTGAGAGAGAAACATCGATGGGTTGCCTCCCGTACTCACCCTAACCCGGAATCGAACCCGAAATCTTTTGATGTATGGGTTCATCAACTGAGCCACCCGGCCAGAGCAGGTGTGTCGTATCTTTGACCAGCCATCCACTGTTCTCAGGGCCCACCACCCTTGCCCCCCTCCACCATTAAAGATACCTCTCTATCCTCATTCAAAGAGCTGCAGGCAGGTGAAGGTTCAGTTTGTACATCTCCTTGTGGCTGTATGAAGGTGCTTTGCTTATATGTGATCATGTGGGGTCATGCCTCTGTTTCTCTGTAAAATAGAGATTAGGCTCAGGGGATCCTAATTTCTTTAATTAAGACTTTCGAAATATTTTTGCAACCTGGAATTCTCTGCCCCCTTCATTTTTCCTCCTCCTTAGAAAGCACTGGCCTTCTACCGTGTTTCCCCGAAAATAAGACAGTGTCTTATATTAATTTTTGCCCCCAAAGACACGCTAGGTCTTATTTTCAGGGGATGTCTTATTTTTCCATGAAGAAGAATACGGTACACATTTATTGTTAAATGAAAATAAAGGAAATTTATTACCTGTATACGGTACGGTAGTACGGTAGTTGTCAACACAAACCAGACAAACTGTGAATCCTACAGTATCAAGAATTTATTCATTTATTCAATGACAATCATGTCATCATCTTCTGGAACATCATCATAACAATCCAATTCCTGAATTTCCTGGTGAATTTCTTGTGACTCCATTTCTTTCAGAATCAGTGGACCAAATCTCTCATGTTTAGCAATAGCACTGTCTTTAAATGAGTACTTCTTGTCAAGGTAGCCTGCTCACAGTGCATTTGCAATGCAACTGTCAGTGATTTTCTCCCATGAATTCTTCACCCAAGTCACAACTTCTTGCAGTTTAGGTTTCACAAAGTTTCCACGCTGATTTCTCTCCATTCTATTTTCTTTTTTTTTTTTTTAAATATATATTTTATTGATATTTTACAGAGAGGAAGGGGGAGGGATAGAGAGTTAGAAACATCGATGAGAGAGAAACATCAATCAGCTGCCTCCTGCACACCTCCCACTGGGGATGTGCCCGCAACCAAGGTACATGCCCTTGACCGGAATCGAACCCGGGACCCTTCAGTCCGCAGGCTGACGCTCTATCCACTGAGCCACACCGGTTTCGGCTCCATTCTATTTTCAATGTAGTCATTAATTTCCATGCACAAATTGTCTTTGAATGGCTTGTTTATTGCAATATCAAGAGTCTGGAGATAGGCCGTCATTCCTGCAGGAATCATTATCTGATCTATTTTTCTTTCGTGAAGAAATGTCTTCATGTCTTTAGCGTGGTGAGTGCTGGCTGCATCCCAGACTAGCAGACCTCTTTGGCTCCCTCACATAACAAGCGGCAGCATTAAATCGACCCACTTCCTTATAACTGCTTGTGTGGCCCAGGCTTTTTCAGTTTCAGGAATAAAAACGTCCAAAACACGTTCAATCTTTTCCTTCTTGCCCTTAGAAATGATTAAAGGTGGGATTTTAGTGCCATCCAGACAAATTGCCAAAATACAGGAAACACATGCACTTTCGTAAGCAGTGGAGGGAATGTACGCTAAGGAGGCACCCCGCTGTTCAATTGTTGTTTGAGATGATTGGCCCATAAACACTGCAGTTTCATCCATAGCAATCATGTTGGAAAGATTGTATTTAGAGAAGTCAGCATCATCAATAAAGGACTTGAATGCAAGTGCTCTCTTAATAACTTGAGTATCTTCCAACCTAAACAATGTTGTAGATCTTCTTAAAGACAGTTCACTTCGCTGAAGGAAATTATCCAGCCAGTGTTGTGATGCTTTGAAGTCTTCGGGGGCTATGTCAAACTGTGGTGCCATTGCAAGGGCAAATTCTTAAATCTGAGCCCTATTCACAACCAAAGCCTTTGCTCTCCTGTCAACAACCCATTCACAGATCAGGTCTTCCAGCACGGAAAATAATGGTTGCCGACCTGATCCACACTTGCGCTTTTTAGCATTTCCCTTGTCCACTTGTTCAATGAGGTTACCATACTCTGCTTGCCATTTTCGGACCAGTCGGATACTCAACATCTTCTCTTTGCAGAAAGCAGTAAGATTTTGGCCCCAAGAGTCTTCCACAATTCCTTTCTTGTACTCCACGGAGTAGCTTTTTCTTTTTGCGCTCATTTCTAGGGGTAAAAAAAAAGGAATTGGGGTAGGAAGTTGGGGGGAGGGGGATCACTCAAAATGACACAGGGGAGATCAGAGGGGGGAATCAAAATGGCACAGGAGAATCAGAGGGGGATTACCATTTTAGTAACCCCTTTTGATCCTCCTGTGTCATTTTGATTACCCCCTCTGATCCTCCTGTGTCATTTTAAGTGGTCCCCCTCCCCCCACCCCTGTGCCACTGAACACCTTCACCAGACATCCCCCCTACCCCTTTATCAGACATTTACCCCCTGGGGCCTGCCTGGGGACTGTCACTGGGCTTGCTGGGGCCTGGATCTGGGCTGGAGCAGGGTCTGCCACTGACTGAGAACCTTCAGTCATCATGAAGGCGGCCGCGAGCATCAGGTAGTGTCACCAGAGACAGACCAGCACTTACCACCTTCGCCGCATCCCGTCCGCTCTAATCCTCCTGTTCTTCTACACGCATCTGCGAAAGTCTCCTCCTCTCTCCCACCCCGCGCTCACCGCTCACTCCGACCTCCGCTGTGCCTCCACACAGCAGTGACGTCAGGACTCTGCATAACGTCACTGGTTGCTAGACGCCAGTCGGGGCGGCCCTAGCGACCAGTTTACAGTAAATTAATTTTCATTCTGAGACAGAGCCTGGGGCCTTATTTTCGGGGGATGCCTTATATTTCACCTAGAAGGAAACCTGTAAGTAGGTCTTATTTTCGGAGGATGTTTTATTTTCGGGGAAACACGGTAGCATAAAGACAAGCCGTGTTATGCCAACAGAAGCTATGTTTAGTAGGCACAGAGGGTGTGTATAAGATGCTCCACTATGAGACATGTAAATATCCCCAAGGCCTGATGAGGTAGAGTTGGGCATGGACCTTGGTGGCCCAAGATCTAGACTTCAGACAGGGAAGACATAGAGATGGGAGGCCAACAGGGTTTAAAAACAAAAAGGAGAGGAAGAAAGACTGACGAAGGAGAAACCAAAGGGCACCCATCTAAAGTAGATATAGTCCTAGCTGGTTTGGCTCAGTGGATAGAGCGGCAGCCTGCGGACTGAATGGTCCTGGGTTCAATTCCGGTCAAGGTCATATGTCCGGGTTGCAGGCTTGATCCCCAGTAGGGGGTGTGCAGGAAGCAGCCTATCAGTGATTCTCTCATCATTGATTTTTCTATCTCTCTCTCCCTCTCTCCCTTCCTCTCTGAAATCAATAAAAATATATTTTAAGAAAATAAAAATATATTTTTTAAAAAAATTAAATAAAGTAGATGTAGACAGAAGAGAAAGAGAGAAGCCCCGATGGGAAAAGTAAAGAAATATCCTACCGTCCTAGCTGGTTTGGCTCTGTGGATAGAGTGTCAGCCTGCGAACTGAAGGGTCCCAGGTTCGATTCCGGTCGGGGGCACATGCCCGGGTTGTGGGCTCCATCCCCAGTGGGGAACCTGCAGGAGGCAGCCGATCCATGATTCTCTCTCACCATGGATGTTTCTATCTCTCCCTCTTCCTTCCTCTCTGAAATCAATAAAAATATATTTTAAAAAAAGAAATATCCTACCCCATCCCTATACTGCAAGATGTTCCTAATGGGCCAGGCTCTTCAGGATAGAGCTGGCCCTTCCCAGCAGGCCCTTCCCAAAACCACCGAGCCCAGTGGCTTGTGGGGGTGGTGGTTCTTTTCAAAGGTTGTAAACTTTAAGACCGAGCTGGAGTCTAATTTTAGACTAGCCGATCAACCTTAACGTCAGTCTCCTAGCTCTCTGGGCCATTTGCAAAATGAAGATGGGAGGTCCGCCTCTAAAGGATTAAAGCAAAGCCCAGGAGCTCATTGTAGAGAGCACCTCCAGGCCCAGGGAACAGTGTGCCCCTCTGCAGAGAGTAATTACACCCCTGTTCCCTCCACGGCTGCCCCTTCTCTAATTTGCTGCCTCTGTCACTTCTCCTGGGCCGAACTGTCCTACCCCTCTGCCCACAGGGTGGGTAATGGCTCTCCCTTTCTCCGCTATTGCTGGAGGTGAGCCCAGCCCTCACCAGCCACTGTGGCTGCCGATCACCAAGATGCTATAATAGCGTCTAGTCAGGACTGAAGATGGCGTAGGGATGACCTTACCCGGGGTTAGGGATAGAACCCAGAAATAGGGAAGGATGCGCTCAAGGTCATACAGCAAGTGGGCAGCAGAACCAGGACTGAAATTCATGACCTGCCTTCGCTGCTGGGCAGCAGTGTTTCTCCATCTGATAGCATTCGCCCATTAGGAAGTAGGATGCCACCCCCCCTCACCCCGTCTTTTCCCCCTTCAGGCACTGGCCCTTCCTCCCCTGCATGGCTCCCCCTGGAGTCACAGCCAGTCTCATAAATCACTTACCAAGCATGGATGGAGTGACAACCATGTGCTGTGCGGGCCCCTAGAGAGGAAGCTGAGGCCACAGCTGATGGGGAAGAGAGGTAGGTAACAGCACCTTCAAGGTAAGGACTCCCTGTAAGTTTGTTGTTGTTGTTAATCCTCACTGAAGATATTTTTTCCATTGATTTTTAGAGAGAGTGGAAGGGAGGGGGAGAGACAGAGAGAGAGAGACACATCTGTTGATTGCCTCCCGCACGTGCCCCGATGGGGGCTAGGGATCCGGGCCTGCCACCAACCTATGTGCCCTTGACTGGAATCAAACCCGCGATCCTTCCACTGAGCCAAACCAGCCAGGGTTCCCCATAATTATTTACATTAAAAAGTTCAGATCATGTCACATCTGGGCTCAGAGCCCTCTACTGTCTTCCCTTCTCAGTTGAAATAAAACGTGTCTTTTGTTATATTAATGGGGTGACTTGGAGAATCTATAGGTCCTGGGCGGGGAGGGGGGTGTGTATGTGTGTGGGGGTATTGGCCCAGGGACCCAACCACGTGATTGATTACAGGGAACTTTCCGTCCCACCCATTAACCTATGGGAAGGGAAGAGGGGCTGGAGATGGAGTGAGTTCAGTCTCTAACGGCCAATGATTTAAGCAATCATGACTATGTAATGAAGCCTCCATAAAACCCCAAGAGGATAGGATTCTGAGAGCTTCCTGGTTGGTGAGCATGTCACTGAGGTCCTGGGAGAGGGCACGGGACTCTGCCCCGTTTTCCCTGCACCTTGTCCTATGAGTTTCTTCCATCTGGCTGTTCCTGAGTCATATCCTTTTACAATAAACCTGTGACCTAGTTAGTAACATGTTTCTCTGAGTGCTGTGAGCCACTCTAGCGAATTAACCAAACCCAAGGAGCGGGTGTGGGAATCTCTAATCTGCAGCCAGTTGGTCAGAAGCAACAGGTGACACCCTGGACTCAGGACTGAGCCTTTCACCAGTGAGATCTGATGCTATCTTCAGGTGGGTTGTGTCCGAATTGAGTTAAATTGCAGGATATTAAGCAAATGTCTGAGAATTGCATGGTGACGTCGGAAATGGCACACACATCGGAATGGCACACACATCGGAATGCTCCGTAAATGTTTGTTGACGGACAGAACACAAAATGAATAAGAGCATGGGTGCACAGGTCATGGGGGAGGGTGCGGGGGCAGGGGAGAGACTGGAGAGGATGGAGCACAGTTACCATGTTCTGACTCCTCAACACTCCAATCTCTGACCCATCGTGGGCAGAATGAGCCTGTTCCTCAAGTTGAACACCACTTGCAAATGCCTGTTTGGAAAGTAGAGTTAATTCTGTCTGGTGTGTCCATCATCAGGACACTGCTTTGCTCTCAGCTGGTCAGTTCTGAACAAAAAAATGAACAGCATTTTCCTAGAAAGGGGAAGGGAGACCCAGGGAATCATCCCAGGAAGCCCTGGGGACAAACAGACCTGGATCCTGATCCCAACTCTGCCACTTTTTTTAAATTGTAGTAACATAAACACAACATCTATTTGACCACTCTAACCATTTGTTGTTGTTGTTAATCCTCACCAAGGATATTTTTTCCATTGATTTTTAGAAGTGAGAGAGGGGAGAAAGAGAGAGAGAGAAACATGGATGTGAGAGAGGCACATTGATTGGTTGCCTTCCGCACAAACTTGCAACCCAGGTACGTGCCCTTGACCAGGAATCAAACCCGCAACCCTTCATGCGCAGGCCGATGCTTAACCACTTAGCAACACCAGCCAGGGCCACTCTAACCGTTTTTTAAAAATATTTTTTATTGATTTTTTACAGAGAGGAAGGGAGAGGGATAGAGAATTAGAAACATCGATGAGAGAGAAATATCGATCAGCTGCCTCCTGCACAACCCCTACTGGGGATATGCCCACAACCAAGGTACACGCCCTTGCCCGGAATCAAACCGGGGACCTTTCAGTCTGCAGGCCAACGCTCTATCCATTGAGCCAAACCGGTTAGGGCCACTCTAACCATTTTTAAGCGTATAATTAAGTGGCATTCACACTGTTGTGCAGTCATCACCACTGTCCATCTCCAGAACGTTTTCAGCATCCCAACTGAAACTGTACCCATTAAACAGCAACTCCTGTTCTCCCCGCCTCCAGCCCGACAGCCACCACTGTACTCCCTGTCTCTGTGAACTTAATTACTCTATGTACCTCATGTAAATGGAATAAATACTTGTCCTTTTATGTCTGGCTTATTTCGCTTACATAGTGGTTTTTTTGTTTGATGGTTTTTTAAAAATATATTTTTATTGATTTCAGAGAGGAAAGGAGAGGGAGAGATAGAAACATCAACGATAAGAGAGAATCATTGCCCTAGCTGGTTTGGCTCGGTGGATAAAGCGTCGACCTGCAGACTAAAGGGTCCCAGGTTTGATTCTGGTCAAGGGCACATGCCCAGGTTGTGGGCTCGATCCCCAGTGTGGGGCATGCAGGAGGCAGACAATCAAATGATTCTATCTTATCAGTGATGTTTCTATCTCTCTCTCCCCTCTCCCTTCCTCTCTGAAATCAATAAAAAAATATTTTTTTTTAAAAAAGAGAGAGAGAATCATTAATTGGCTGCTTCCTGCACGCCCCATACTGGGGATCGAACCCAAAACCCGGGCATGTGCCCTTGACCAAAATTGAACCCGGGACCCTTCAGTCTGCAAGCCAACACTCTATGAACTGAACCAAACCAGCTAGGGCTAGCATAATGTTTTTAAGGTTAGTTCACCTTGGCATGTATCAGAACTTAATTCCTTTTTTATTTTTTTATTTTATTGATTTCGGAGAGGAAGGGAGAGGGAGAGATAGAAACATCCATGATAAGAGAGAACCATGGATTGGCTGCCTTCTGCACGCCCCCTACTGGGGATCGAGCCCGCAACCCAGGCATGTGCCCTGACCGGGAATCAAACCTGTGACCTCCTGGTTCATAGGTCAACTCTCAACCACTGAGCCTGGCTTAATTCCTTTTTAAGACTGAATAATAATCCATCGAATGGATACGCCACATCTTGTTTATCCATTCACATAGCAATGGGCATCTGAATTCTTTCCATCTTTTGGCTACTGTGAACATGGGCGTACCAGTATCTGTTCGAGTTCCTAGAAGTGGAATTGCTGGGTCATATGGTAATACTCTAACTTTTTTAGGGCCTGCCATACTGTTTTTCACAATGGCTGCACCATTTTACACCCTCCCCGCTCCCCAGCAATGCACAAAGGTTCCTTTTCTCCACATCCTTACCAACACTTGTTTTTCCTTCCCTCCTTCCCTCCCTCCCTCCCTCCCTCCCTCCCTCCCTCCCTCCCTCCCTCCCTTCCTATATTTCTATAGTAGCCATCCTAATGTGTTTGAAAGGTACAGCATTGTGTAGTTTTGATTTGCATTTCCCTAATGATTAGCATCTTTTCAGGAGCTTATTGACCATTTGATACCCTCTTTAGAGAAATGTCTACCCAAGTCCATTGCACATCGGTTTTTTACTTTTGTGGAGTTGTAGAAGTTTCCAACTTTGCCACTTTTCACTATGTACCTTGAGCAAGTCACATATGTACCTTGAGCCTCAGTTTCCTCAACTATAAGAAACAACTTTTAAAAAACCTATTCACGCCTACTTCCCAGAGCTGTTGTGAGGATTCAATAAACTAGCGAACAGAAACCAACCGTTAGCGTGTCTGGCTGATACAAACAACAACAGCTAAGATTTACTGAGCACCCACTATGTGCCAGGCATTGGGCAAAGCCCTTTGCATGTAATAACTCATTTAATCCGCAGAACACCCCTCTGGAGCTCTGAGTACTACTACTGTCTGCCCGTAAGAGGTGAATCATAACAGGACTTCCTTCCTCCCTTGTCTGACTAATCACCCAACTTGTTCAGGAGGTGGCTGCTGGGCCTGGGGGCAAGGCAGCCTTTGACCTTGCCTGTCCCAGGCCTTAGTATCACAACCCCCTGCACACCAAATCTACTGAGTCCCCGGTTGCTGAGATCCGCCTGCTCTGCCACTGGGCCTGCCCCAGGGAAAGTTCTCTCACACCAGCACTCTCTAAACCAAGGGACTTCCCACAATGACCCGCACATCCCATCTTGAATCTGGAAACCACATCCTTCTACCTTGGGTGGCCTTCAGGCCTGATGCCATTGACTCATCCTGCCAAGTTTGCTACCTTGGGAAAATGCTGGACTCTGATTTCCCCCCTATCCGATGACTAGAAGAGGAAGCTGGATTTCCAGATGCCCACAGCTGGTGCCTGGCCCCCGGCTGGCTCCGATGATCTCCGTGGGAGCCAGCCCGCCAGCCGGCCTGACCCAGCCTGGCCTGGCCTGCCGGCGCTCCAGACACCTGGAAGGAGGCAGAGGCATGCCGCTGTGCCTCGCCTTTCCCAATGGCATGCGATGAAAACAGCAGCAATTCAGAATTAATTCTGCAGATGAACATTTCCAGCTTCCCAGACTTGGCAATATGCTTCCCGCCCCCCCCCCCCCCCCCGCTACCCTTTTCTTTTCTCCACTTGAATTGAAAACTTGAAGATGCTTGTTTTTCACCCTTATGCAGGGTAAGTAGGGACGGGCTGGAGACCGGGTTCCTCAGCCAGGTACCTACGGCTCTCACCAGTCTCTGCACCCTCAGTTCCCTCCACTTCCCCACTGACACGCACCCCAAAAGGCCAAGCATGTTCATGTCTCCACATCTTTCCATACACCCTTCCCTGCACGTGGAGTGTGTGCTGCTCCTGGATGGCCTAGGAAGCTCCTATTTATCCTTCAAAACCCAGCTCAACCATCATTTTAGGAGACCAAATTCCCTTGATTCCCCGCCTCATCCCCCAGATTTATTTTTTTAAATATATTTTGATTGATTTCACAGAGGAAGGGAGAGGGAGAGAGATAGAAACATCAATGATGACAGAGAATCACTGATCGGCTGCCTCCTGCACACCCCACCCTGGGGATCGAGCCCGCAACCCAGGCATGTGCCCTGACCAGGAGTCAAACCGTGACCTCCTGGTTCATAGATCCACACTAACCACTGAGCCACGCCAGCGGGGCGGGTCCCCCAGATTTAATCACTGCCTGCCTTCTGCTTCTTTCGTGCTGGGACATTATTTTCTTGTAATTCTATCACACTGCATTCAGAAGGGGCTTACATAGCCTTGTACCTGGCACCCAGTACATATTCAAAAAACATTCGCGTACTTACCTCTTCGATGGAGCTGGAAATGACTCGGAGCAAAGTTTTACAACTTGCTCTCTGAACATAAAGAAAATAGAAACCACTTTCATTTCACGCCATAGCCAGGCTGGCTTTCAGCTTTGGCCCAAAGCACTACGTTATATTCTTGGCCTTCTTGACAAAACCCCTTAAATAAATGTAAACACCCACATCAGTTATCAACCCAGGCCCGTAGCTTCCTTCAAGTCCACATTTGCACTTACGTGTGCCGTGGCTGTTTCTTGCTGGAAAGTAAGCTCCGGGTGGCAGGGACCGTGGCACAGTCATTGCTGCACGTCCAGTGCCCAGACTGAGTCGGGCACACAGGAGGCGCTTTGTGAATAGTTGAGGGATGGATGGTGATTGAGTTACTGAGGGTAACCCTACTCCGGTAGATTTGGGGGAGCAGCCTCTATGGGCAGGGGGAGTGGAGTCCTCCACGCAGGAGTTTCCCTGCTCCCAGGAGAAACGTGGGAGAGAAGGGCCCAGGGCAGCGCGGCTCCGCTTCCACCTCCTGGGCCTTGACTTCCCTCTTCGGGATGAAGGGGATGAGGGTGGTTCCCACGCTCCAGCACAGCCGCGAGGTGGACAGACCTGGCTCAGTCCTGGACACACAGGGGATCACCGGTAAGTGGGGGTTTCTTCCCTCTCTCGTCAGCTCTTACCTCTCACACACCTGACCCTTTGTGTCCACATGGCTGGACTGTGGAGCCGCACACGTGAAGGACTAATTCACGGACCAGGAAAACACTGTGGTTAAGAGCTCAGGCTCGCCGAAACCGGTTTGGCTCAGTGGATAGAGCGTCGGCCTGCGGACTGAAGGGTCCCGGGTTCGATTCCGACCAAGGGCATGTACCTTGGTTGCGGGCACATCCCCAGTGAGGAGTGTGCAGGAGGCAGCTGATCGATGTTTCTCTCTCATAGATGTTTCTATCTCTCTATCCCTCTCCCTTCCTCTCTGTAAAAAATCAATAAAATATATTTAAAAAAAAAAAATATATATATATATATATATATATATATATATATAAAAAGAGCTCAGGCTCTGGAACCAGGCTCCCTGGGTTCAAATCTCAGGTCATTCGCTGTGTGGTCTTGGGCAAGACATTTAACCTCTCTGTTCTCAAAGTGAAGGTACTATTTACATAGATTCTATCTGGCCACCCTCAGAGCTGCTCAAGAGTGGGTCTGCCACAGTGATTTGGGGTTTGTGGAGACTTGAATTCCTGGACTGCCATTCCTGGCTGCCCTTCACCCCGACTCCTGGCCTGGAAGTGAGCGGGACCCGGCTGCTGCAGTGGTCCAGGGGCACAATGTAGTGGGTAAAGCCCTGGCTCTGGAGTCAGGCCCAACCTGGGTTTGAGTCTCAGCTGTGTCACTTCCTGGCTTGCCCACTTTCCCCCTGTAATTCCAGTTTCCTGCTAAGAACCACGGTGTGTATCTTAGAGGGTGGATTCGAGGATGACAGGAGATAACATATGCATAGCACCCCGGACGGAGCCAGGCCCAGAGTAGCTGCTTGGGGAATAGTGAGTCCCTTGCCTCCCTCTCGCTGGCATTCTGCCCCCTCCCAGCACTGGCACTGCCTACCAAGTTCAAAAGCTGCTGCTGCAGCTGTCATGTCTGAAAATACACTCCCTGGCTGCTGTTGTCTTTTCATCCAAGTCTTCCCCAAAGCCTTCAGTATTCCTAAATCCAGGTTTGAAAAGACAAAAAAACCCAGGCTGGCCTATCCACACTGCTAGTTGGCAAGTGTCCCAGAGGATCTTCCTCTGCCAGTCACTGAGCCTGACATTCAGTTCCCTCCGTCAAATTCACTCACATCCGACAAGATCAATGAGGAGAACAGGCAGCCATGATCAAAAGGGCCAACCAAGGCTCTTGGGGTAACTCTCCCAGCAGGATTTCGCGCCGCACAAAAGTGCATGCAGGGGGTGTTCCATAAAAGCTCCTGCACTCGCAGGCACCCCTCATGGCCAGAGACACCAAAAAAGGGTTCCCATGACAACGCTGCTGCAAATGTTATATATAAACGTGTGTGTGTACACAGCCACACAGACGCACAGAAATAAACTCTTGGCACATTTTTTTTTTTTTTTCTGTTCCAAACATGAAATAACCTGCGAGGATTGATGGCTGGGAGAGAGGACAAAGAAGGCTTTGTATAAACCCGCTTGCAACGGCCTGGCTCTCGGTGATGTACACCTGTTTTGTTTCCTGCACCTGGAACACTGTAGTAGATAGTCCATACATAATCGTTGCACGAATGAATCAACGATAGATACATGGAAGAAAGAAAGGGAGGGGGGAGGTAAGTGGGAGGAAGACTGAAGCCGCCTGGAGTGTCAGCGCTGGAATGGCTCCTAGTGAGGATCCAATCTAACCTAACCCCCTCGTTTTCTGTTGGAGAACCTGGGGCTCAGAAAAGGGAAGGAATCTTGCCAAAAGTCGCAAAAAGAATTGCTAGTAGAGCCCCAGGCCTGGAGATTCATTAAGTCAGCACTTAATGAATGTGAGTCAAATTTCTATCTGAATAACAAACACTCGTTAAAGCAATTATGTTGTGCCAGCAACTACGGACATTCTCTTAATTAGCAGCCATGCACGAGGTGTGTTAGGATTTTCATTGAACAGAGATGGACACTGGGGTTGAACCTGGGTCTCAAACACCAAGTTCTGAGCCCCTGCGATACACAGCCTCTCTCTGAAATGAGGGCCCAGGGCCTGGGCCAGATGGAGGAGCAAAAGGGGAAACAGTGGCAGGAACTGTTAGCTCCATCTTGCTGAGATTGGGGGCGCGAACAGGTGAAGAAACTCATGTACATCAGGGAGCTGTGGGGAAGGTACTAAAACTCACATTTCAGGCTGCCAGTGCAGGATTTCTTCAAGTTCACACACTGCCTTCTAACAAAACACCGAAGGAACTGAAGGCTGGCTCCTGTCAGCCCTCTAACTGGGCGAGGGGACTCTCCTGGGGCGGCCTTGAGTCCCAGAATTCAGTCCCAGGGAAGTGGACTTAGGGCTGATTCCAAGCGTCTCCTTAGGGGTTTGCGCCCTCTGGTGGACATATCCTAAAACTACCGACTTGCTGGACCTACTCCTAGCAAACTACCTCCCTAGTCTGGGTTTTTGCCCTCTGGGCTCGGGAAGGAAATGGAAATGGTACACGGCCCCCGGCCCCCGCCCCGCCCCGCCCACCCCCCACCCCCACGTGCAGGCTCCCTGCTGCCCCGGATGTGCCATGCTCCCCTTTTTGTCTGCGTCCTGACTGATCTCACTTCCACTCCAGCCCTCCTGTAATCCATTCTCTGCACAGGCTGCAGAACCTCTTTTTAAAAACCCAAAGCTGATCAATGTCACTTCCCAGCTTATACTCACCAATGGCTTCCCATTGATTTGAGGATAAAGCCCAGTCAGTCCTCCTTATGGCCCAAAGGACTCTGCCAGTGGCCACTGCCTGCCTCTCCCTCTCTTTCTGTCTCTCCGCCCTCCTTCTCCCTCATCTCCAGCTTCACTGACCTGCCAGTTGCTTGTTTATATGTTCAAGCTTCTCCCTAACTCAGCTGTCCCTAACATGTGCTGTTTCCTCTGCCTGGTGCACTCTTCCCTGCCCTTCACTTGGCAAATTCCTGCTTCGTCCTCAAGCCTCAGCTCAAGGGGACTTCCTCAGTGGCACCTTTGTATTTCCCTGCACTTCTGGGTGTAGCGTGCTCTTTACAATTGCAATTTCTTGACCTTCAAATGCTATATTCCCCGCACCTAGCACAATTCCTAACACATAATAGGTTCTCAACTTTTCTTTTTTAAATACACTTTCATCAAGGAAAGGAGAGGGAGAGAGAGAGAGAAACATCAATGATGAGAATCACCTGCCTCCTGCACACCCACCATGGGGATCAAGTCCGTAACCCCTGACCAGGAATCGAACTGTGACTTCGTGGTTCGTAGGTCAATGCTCAGTCACTGAGCTGTGCCGGCTGGGCTTGTTGTGTTTCCAATGTCCAGTTTCCAATGTGCATGTGGTGAGAGAACACTGATTTTACATGGTGGAACCTGCTAACGTTTTCTGAGTCCGAATATATTATCCATTTTTGTCCTGCAGTTTTCTTCAGCTTTATGCTTGATTTTTTTTTTTTTTTTTAGGGAGAATTTTTATCAGCTGAGATGCTCTGAATTGCATTTCTTTTCTTTTCTAACAGAAGTTTTGAATGCATGTGATCTGCCTTTTCTGGTTCCGTTCATTCACAGACAAGACTTCCCACACAGAGATCAACCCAAGGACTTGTATGCATGCATAGAAGCCTAGCCAATGAACACAGACACCGGGGGGGGGGGGGGGGGTGGAGGCATGAGTGGGGCGTGGGGGGCAATAGGGGGACAAGGACACATATGTATGGTATTACTTAAATCAATAAAGAAAAAGAAAAAAAAAACTCCCCACCCAAGTGCGCCTCTGTCCATCCGGCTGTTCCTCATGAATGGCGTAGAGAGGGGAGGTGGGGAGTTGGCTTTTATTTCTCGTTTGTTTTTCAGGATTCTTAACTTTCCCTTCACTACCACATCTACAAGGGTATCATCTTTACCCTATAAAACTGTTTCTCCCCAAGAATCAGTGCTTCTCCAAGGCTGCCCTGTCCACACTTCCCGGACTCTTCCGTGTTGCTGGTGCTGCTGGTAGCTACTATGCCCCACGGGTGTTCACTATTTTAGCCTTTGGTGCTGGACAGCCTGAGAGTGATTTCGTCCACATCCATCTGAAATCGCCACGCCCCTTTACCAGTTTTCACAATGTCTCTTTAAAAAAAATATTGATTTCAGAGAGGAAGGGAGAGGGAGAGAGAGAAACATCAAGCAATGATAAGGAGAATCACTGATTGGCTGCCTCCTGCATGCCCTCCACTAGAAATCGAGCCTGCAACCCAGGCCTGTGCCCTGACCCCTGACCGGGAATCAAGCCATGAATGTAAATCAACAAAGAGAGGAAATAAAACACACATGAACCTGAAATTACCTGAAGTAGAGAAATAACTCAAATTCCAACAGAACTCCCCGTGTGTGCAGCTGCAAGCCTGTGTGCTCAGAAAGTGATGGAGAGGAGGCTTAAGAGGAAAGGGGTGTGGGGTGGGGGGAAGACAGCATTTTCCTCCCAGCATGGAAGTCCCGGTAAATGCCCTTTAAATGCAATAAATTGTCAATATGGTCCTGGCAGTGGGTGACAGTGCCCGGTTTCCTACATCCTCAGCAACACAATATCAAACTCCATCATTTCTGCCAATCTGATGGGTGAAAAATACTGCCTCATTGTGGTTTTAAATATATTGTTCATATTATTAGTGAGATCATTTTTGAAATTTTTTCTTTTGTCTTTTTGTATTTTTCTCAGGATCATCTTATTTAAATATTTTGCTCTCTCTTTCACATGTATTAAAATGTATTAATTTTTCCCCTTCATTTATGTTTTGTTAAAGACAGGTTTGCCTACCCATAGTTTTAACACGTTCCGTGATACAGGTTACAGTTATTCATATGGAAAATAATACAATCTTCTATACTAATAAAAGGGTAATATGCTAATTAGACCGGGAGACCTTCTGGACAAAGCCATGGTGGCGGGGCTGAGGCAAAGGTGGTTAGGGGCGATCAGGCCAGGAGAGGAGGGCAGTTGGGGGTGATCAGGCTGGCGAGGGGGGGGGGTAGTTGGGGGCAAGAAGCCTGGCGGGGGCGGGGGCGGCAGTTGGGGACAAGCAGGTTGGCAGGCAGAGTGGTTAGGGGCAATCAGGCAGGCAGGCAGGCTGGCAGGTGAGCAGTTAGGAGCCAGCCATCCTGGATTGCGAGAGGGATGTCTGACTGCCGGTTTAGGCCCGATCCCACAGAGATTGCCACACCCACAGGGATCAGGTCTAAACCAGCAGTCGGACATCCCCTGAGGGGGTCTCAGATTGGAGAGGATGCAGGCCGGGCTGAGGGGCACCCTGTGCACAAATTTTGTGCACCAGGCCACTAGTAATTAATAAATAACATAAGAATTTCATGCACCCAAGAACTGTAACCTACTTTTGCCTCACCCTGTATGTTATGAGACTTCTATGGTTTTCACATGGTTAGTTCCCTAGGATATGTAGAATTTATTGTGAAAAACGTGTGTGGGAACTGTGTGAGGGAGGCAGACTCTAGATTCTTTTATTTTTCCCCCGTGGACATCCCAACACCACTTATTTAATGGTTCTTCATTTCTCAGCTGATTCGAAGGGCTCCCTTGATCCTACATGAAGTCCCACAGACACAGAGACTTGTTTCTGGTTCTCTAACCTATGCCAGCTGTTGAATGTCTCTGTTCGCACGCCAGCACCGCACGAGGTTATTCCCTGCAGCTTCGTGACATAGTCTGAGAAGGCCAGCTCCCTCACTGTTCTTTTTCAAAACTGTCCTGGCCATGGTGCACCTTCTCTTCCAGGTGAATCAGCTTTCGAGTCTGAGAAGTTAACTCAGAATGTTGGTTGAGAGTACACTGAAATGATAGATTAATCTGGGGGAGATGATGTCTTTCGTGATATGGAACCTTTCCATCCATGATCGGGGTATTCATCTGCATTTACTCAGGTTCTCTTTAACATTCTCCAGCCAAGTTTCACAGTTTTCTGTGTAAAGGTCTCTCCCATTTCTCAATGGAGTAATTATCGTACCCAATTCTTTCACGTTTAGAACCTTCTCTAATCCCTCCCTTCCTTCCGCAGCTCCTCGACCCCGACAGCGCCTCTGCTGACCCCTTTGCCTGCACGGTCACTATGACAGGTGGCACACATTTCCCAGTGGTTCTCAAGGGGAAGCTGTGCCTGTGACGCAGGCAGGAGCGTCTTACGAGTGTTTCCCATTCTTAACTGCAGGGTAAACCCCTACGGGCCAGGCCGGGTTTTCGTTCCGGCTTGAGGAGGGGACATGCATGAGGTGTGGGAAGGTCTACAGGGAAAGCAGGTCGGGGCTCCCCAGCAGGGAAGTGGGAGGAGCCTGCTCACTGGGTCTTTGGGCAACAGGAATGCTGGGAGGACCCACCTCTGCAGGAAAACAAAGCCTCCCTCTTGTACCTTCAGCCTGTGTGGTCACCTGGCACGTGTCCGGGTCCGGGCTTCTGCTCTGGAGGAGGTGCAGCTGGCCTTGATGACACGGGGGCGGGGGGGGGGGGGGGAGAGTGCCCTCCCGTAGCCCACCCATCACACACCGCCCTGAGAAGTCACACACGCAGTCACGTGGCCCACGGTACAAGTACTTTATTTCAATTACAATAGTGCCACACCAGAACTACAGTAGCACAAACGTTAAGAATACAAAAACCAGATTCCCAGCCCCAAACCCACGTCCATGTACCTGCAGACAAGCCAGCCTCAGGGCTCCCTGGGCTTCAGGGGCGGGGTCTCCTCCCCATGTCCCCCCCACTCCCCCCCCTCAACACACACACACTCACAGCGCACCAGGGAGCAATGAGTGCAAAAGACAGTCCCTGTGGCTGGACCCTCAGCTCTGGGACACTTGCTTTGGCTGGGAGGTCCCAGTCCTTGGTGCTGACAGACACCGGACGGACAGACGGACGCACAGGGAAGGCCGGAGGGCAGGGAGGGCAGCAGGACTGGGACAGCCTGCGCTAGCTCCTGTCTGAGCTTTCCTCTGAAGAGCTCCCAGGCCTGTTGCTTGTGGGGCTAGAAACCAGCTCTGGGCTGATCTGAAGGTGGGCGAGGCAGTGGCTGAGCTGTGGCTTCTGCTGGGCCAGGAGGACCTGGCCGCCTGGGCCAGGCGAGTGCCTGCGGGAGCGGGGCCTGCCAGGCGGCCTGGGCTGCGGAGATGGGAGAACCGCGGCGGGCACCGGCTGCTCCTGCCTGCGTCACAGGCACAGCTTCCCCAGAGGGCCAGAGTGGGGCTCCGATTAGCTCCACCTGGGGGGCTTCTGAACTGTGGCCTCTGCCTGACCGGGTTGGGGGACGCCCCCCTCACAGCCTCCCATGGCTGAGAGCATTTCCCAAGAAGGAGTACAAATAGCTACAAGGATTGTCTGGATTCAACCCAAGGGGCTGAGGGTGGGGCGGCGCTCGGGGCAAGGTCAGGTGTTCCTGACCCTGACCCTGACCCCAGTGCACTGACCTGGAGGCAGAGCTTCTGTGCTCGTGGGCAGCAGCTCTGTGGGCACTGGGAGTAGGGGGTATGGCCTTGTGTTCCAGTCAGGACACTTGGGGGCTTCACTGAGGAGGCCAAGGGACCCTGGGGGTGAGGGGCTGTCTCCCTGGGGTGCACCCAGGGTCATAGCCTCAATAAGGCACTAGAGAACAGAGGGCGGGAGGGCTGCAGCCTGGGAGCCAGGCCCAGCTGGGGTGGAGGACGGAGCTCAGAGGGAGGGTCTGGGGCCTGTGGGAGAGGAGGGCTATTTCCTTTTCCTCCTTTGGGGAAGAGGGTTGATAAGGTAGTGGCTGGGGTGGGGATGCTGGAGAGGCAACGGGCCCCCAGGACAGACATGGGGGGGGGGGAGATGACAAAAGAGGGATGAGAAGAGCACAGGAGAGCACATCTGATGGGGGTGGGGGATCACAGGGTCCTGTGGTCCAGATCCAGGTGCTTGGGCACCCGACTGGGTTTGAGGGCCCTGCCCTGGCCTCATGCTGCTACAGCCATCAGTCTCCTGCTGCGACTTTGGGGATCAGACCTTCCTCGCTGGGATTCCCGCTGTCGGGCTCTGGGGACAGAGTCGGGTACGCTAAGAGGGGTGGTGCCCATGAGCTGGGCCTCCCCGAGCTGGCCCCTTCCTGGCTGGCCCCCAGGCCTCTCCTCCCTACACCAGGCGGTGGAGGCGGAAACCGTATATTCCAAGGGCCGAAGACCTGCTCAAGGGCCCGGGCGTCGCTGCCCGAGCTCAGCCTCGCAGCCAGGGAGGCAGGGAGAGGTGTAAATCAGTGGGGCTTCCCTTGTCCACAGGTTATTAGAAAAACAGAACATAATAAATATACCAATCCTTTCCTTAAAACAACAGAAAAAGTGTTTTAGATGTATTATTTCCCTGAAGATTTCCAGTGTATTCCACAATGTTTAAAAAATAGTTTCCCCAAAAATATATATTTAAAGCATTTGACACAGTGGTATCTGTGGTGTATCTGGCGCTGGATGTGGGCGTGGGGCTCTGCCCACTGCCCTTGTCAGCCTGGGGCCCAGGCCTGGCGAGCAACCAGCCTGACACCCAAATGCCCTTCCGAGTTGGTGCGCGCGCGCGGCTGGGGCGACAGGGGCTCCACAGGGGATCAAATCTCGGATTATGCTGAGAACCCACATCACAGCTCAGTTCTGGCTCCAGTGCGGGGGTGGGGGCCCTGGGCGGCCAGGGGGGCTGGGTGGCACCCTGGGCTCTGGACGGAGGGGGCAGCCTGTGGGCTCCACCCTGGGGGTCAGTCGCAGCCCCGCCCCGCCCCGCCTCCGTCGTGGCTCTCGTCTTCGCCCCTCACCAGACTTCACACTTGTGACGCGGGTTCATGGGTGAGCCCGGTGGGCAGTGGAAGTGTTCCGAGAACTCCTTGGAGTTGGAGACAGAGCCGATGACCCGGAAGCGGGAGGGGCTGTGGGGATCCGTGATGAGGCCCTCGTGGGTGCTCTCGGGCGTGCGGACAGAGCACCAGACCTTTGTGAGGGCAAAAGGGAGAGGCGGGGTCACTGTGGGGTCCGGAGGTGGCCAGACTGCCCCGTGCACAACAGTGGAGCAATGAGGCCCCACCTGGTTCTAGGAGCCCCGGGGGTCAGGAAGGTCAGCCAGGTGGCCCAGAAAGACAGTGGACGGGTGTGTCCCCCATCCCAGCATCCTCTACTGCAGTTGTCTCCTACTGTGCTCCTGTCTGTGCCCGGCATCTGTGCTAGATTTCATCTGAACAGAGGATTCGGCCCCCAAACCATTTTGAAAACCTCGGATTGAGTCCATGTCACTCACTTCCTGGACAGAACACCTGCCCGAAGGCCTGGCAGCTCTGAGTGCCAACGGAAGGCTCTACGCTGAATGCCGGCTCAAGGGACAACTGGGTGCATTCTGAGTTGAAGAAATTTCCCGAACCCAGAACCAGAAGGACCCTCAGTGATCACCTTGTCCTCTCACCTACTGGAGGCAGCAGTCCCTTTACTAGCACGCCTGCCCCGTCCCCGAATCTCTCCAGTGAGAGGAAATCGCCTCTCACAGGGCAGCTGCCCCTGGACCGTCCAATGGACTGGGAGGTTCTCCACGTGGGGAGCTTGCCTTTGCCTCTCCGAGCTCCCGGCACGGTGAGATGCCCGAGTTGGCTTTTTCCTAATGAACTCACCTGCGCAAACCCCAGGAAGAAGAGCTGGTTGTTGGTGAGCCCCAGGGTGGGCAGTGTCTGCTCGGGCCCGTTCTGCTTCACCCAGTTCTGGTAGGCCTGGGAGGGGAGAAAGCAGAGCTCGGGCTCCCTGAACACGAGCAGGCAGGGCGGCGGCGGAGGGGCCAGCGCGGGAGATCTCGGAAGTTCTATCCTGAGAGCTGGTTTCTGGGGTCTGGCGTCAGCTCTGACGGCCCAGCTCAGCCCAGGGGTGCTGGCTTCTTTACCTGCACTCCTTCTGAGGCGAGTGCATTCAACCCGTGGCTTTAAATACCATCTCCATGCCAAAGGCCCTCCAATGCATACTTGGTATATTCACCTACCCCAGCTGGACCTCCAAGATGCATCTCCAACTTAACACGGCACCGACAGAATGAAAGGGTACACACACACACACACACACACACACACACACACACACACACACACAGGAAGTGGTATTGAGGTCCAAACCCCAGAACTCCTCCGACTCTTCTTTCAATCAAAGCAAACACCCCAAATCTGACCACTTCTCACATTTCCCATTGCTCCATCCCATTTCCTGCCTGGACAACCTCACACAGCTTTCTCACTAGTCTCCTTGACTCAAACCAGTCCAATTCCAACCCCCTCCTGACACAGCAATGTAAGCCGTCCTTATAAAGCAGGGGTGGGCGGACTTTTTCTGTGAAGGGCCAGAGAGTGAATAGTTTCAGCTCTGGAGGCTGACTGGTCTCTGTTGCCACCCTCAGTCCTGCCCCCGTAGCGTGAAAGCGGCCACAGACAACGTGGAGATGGGTGGGCCTGGCTGCAGCCCCCCAATATTTACAAAACTCGGCGGAGGGCAGCGTGTGGCCGACAGTCTGTAGGTTTGCTGACCTCTGTTTTAGAGGATGAATTGGCCCACGCCATTCCTCTATTTAAAAACCATGCAGCGACCCCCACTGTAACCAGAATAACACCCAAGCTGCTTGCTCTGGGCCCAGCTGCTCCTCCAACCTCACCGCCCCAACTCGGCCCTGCTCTCCCTCCACCCACCTCCCTTCCTGCCCTTGAACTTGCCCGGCTGTGTGTCCATCTCGTGGCCCCTGCACTCACTCTTCTTTCCCTGCCTCTTCCTCACCATTCAGGTCTCGATTCAGATGTCAGCCCCTGACCACGCTCCCCCGTTCTCGCCTACGGAGCTCTACCGGGAGCGACCTTATTTGTCTCGGCGTGTGTGGCCTTTCTGCCCTCTCCCTGTCCCACCACAACTGTGACCTTGTGAGAGTGGGACCCCTGTGTCTTGCCACGGAAACTCCCGTGTCCACAACAGTGCACGTGGGGGAAGGCCTGCAACACATCGTCACCGACCAGCGCACTTCACACAAGTGACCGATGTTTCTGGGCTGTTTCCTCAACTGCAAAACGGGGGCTGTGAGACCTACCTGTGAAGGTCTGCGGGTACACGATAAGGCCTAAAGGAACGGCACCTCTTAATATTCCTGCCCTGACTACCTGGTGAGGAGAAAGCGGTCGCTCTCTGGTAAATGCCTCCTCCTTTTCTCCCGTGGCCTGTCCTGTCGTCATCCCCACCCGATCAGCTACTATTCCTGAACGGCACTCTGGATCAGGCCCTGTCCCCAGCTGTCACGGGTCGCACCTCAGGGACGCAGGGTGCAGCCAAGCACACCGAGGCTCTGCGGCCAGGTGACTTACTCCAGAACCAGGACGCAGCCCGGAACTGGCTCCATGGCCAGGGTCCCTGCCCTCCCTTCTGGGCCCGCTGCTGCCCGAATTAGTGGCGCCCCCCCGCACCCCCCCCGCACAGGGAAGAACAGGCAGGACTTCGGTGGGTCCCGGCCAAGCCCGTTCCCGAGTCCCTCTGTCGGCCTGGACTCAGAGCAGAAAGCTTAACGTGTGCCCCGCTCTGGGCCAGGTGCCTTCATGGACACCCTCTCCATGCGTCCTCACTACACCCATCTCACAGATGAGGGAATGGAGGCTCCCAGAGCGGCTGCCACTGGCCCCAGCTTGTCTGCGATGACCCAGACCTGGACGGGCCGGGCCGTGTGTGGGGAGCGGGCCGCTTACCCGATAGGCCGCCTTGAGGCCCCCGTTATCTGCGATGTTCTCCCCGAGGGTGTGCCGGCCGTTCACCGGCTCCCCGTTCACGCTGTAGTTGCCGTACTGCTGCACCATGCACTCGGTCTGCCGCTTGAAAGCCTCCACGGACGAGTTCTTCCACCAGGGCCGGAGGTTCCCGTCCTTGTCATACTCCCGTCCTGCAGGGGCAGAGGGAAGCGTCAGGTCAAGGGGAGGAGGCGGCGGACTGGGACCTGCTGCTGCTGCTGCTGCACCTCTCCTCCCATCTGCCACCCGCGCTGGGGAGGTGTGCCGCTGAGTGCTGACGAGCTGCGCAAAGGAACAATCTGGGTGGGGGCGGGGGACGGAGGAAGGTGATCCAGGCAAAGGACCAGCATGTCCAAAGTGTCAGTGGGCTCGCCGTCAAGGCTGCTGAGCATCTCTGACCCTGAGCCCCAGGCGGGTAAATGGAGCTGGTGGCACTAGGGCCACAGCCTCCGAGGCCCTGCCTCCCCCTTCTTGGCCTTGGGGTCCCCCAGGCAAGAGGTAACGAGGAGGATTCTGAATGTTAGTCGGTGCGGAGAGGAACCTCAACTCCTTTGGCTGTGGTCAGACCAGAGAAGTCTCTGGAACAGAGGACAAGTGTACGCTCCCACTCACTACCCACCCCCGAGGACCGGACACCTTCCAGGAGCAGGGTGCTCCATGGTGCGCCTGACACAGTCCTCACAATCACCATCATGCCCATTTTACAGACAAGGAAACAGAGGCCCGGAGAAACGATGGGGCTTGCTACAGTTCATACAATCGGCGGGAGGATTTGAAGCCAGAGCCTCTGTCTCACGGCTAAGTAAGATCCTTAGAAGTGAAAGAAGCAAAAGCAGAATCAGTGGGGCCAGGAAGCTGATGGGCCCCCTCTGAAGGGAACCCCAAGGAACTCATACCTTGATCATCAAAAGCATGAGTCAGCTCGTGGCCCACGACGACACCGATGCCGCCAAAATTTAAGGCCCTGGAGGGGAGGACACAAAGGTGAGAGTGATGCCACAGGGGAGAGGTCACCGCTTCCCAGGCCTGGAGACACAGCAGAGGCCCACAGTGCTCTGCGGGGACATGGCCGCAGCCTGAGCCTGAAGCCAGTCAGAAGCTGGGTGCGTTGGGTGTGGTCAGCCTGTGCCCACTGGGCGCCAAGCACTGGGCTAGATGCTCCGCAGAACTGCACTGTCCTCTTTGGTCATCGCCAAAGAGTTAGGCGTGAGTCACCGACTCTAGAGATGAGCCAGCCAAGGCCTGCAATGGTGCGACCACTTTACCCAAGGGCCACCTGGTCAGCAAAGCGAAGCCCGTGGGACCTTTCCGAGACAGTGCCCTCGCCCTTCCCAGCTCCCCGGCTGCGGCTGTTCTAAAACACTGTTAGAGGCACACTCCCCTG